>NC_057941.1:25726488-26326488 GCF_018555375.3 Anguilla rostrata | reverse complement strand
GAACACTGGCGGTTTTGGCGTATTTCCTCTTCGGGGTCTCTGCCCCGCGGCTGGTGGCGCGCCCTTCCTTAGCGCCTGCCCCTCCCCCCCCCCCGCCCCTCGTTAAATACCTTGCTTCCCATCCGTGTGGAGATGAGATAACGGCCTTCGGTCCCCGCTGCTGGGTGCCCGACACCCCGGCCACAGAGACCCCCGGCCAGGTCAGACGCTTCGCATCGCAGCCGGAGCGAAAAGCAGCGCGGCTAATCGATGAACACAGGCCTTTCTGAAGGGAGACGGAAGCCCACTTATCAGTCCCGGTCAATCTCGCCTCCGCACGCCCGCGGCTCGCCACCGACGCCGCCGCGGTTGTAACGGCGCGGACCGCGGGAACGTTACGCACGTATGGATCCGCCGCGCCACAGAAAGCCATTAAAACGCGGCGCTAGGAAATCCTTTGATTGTCTTGGTGTTCAACTCCTGTCTGGCATATCGGCCGTGGCTGAGTGCTTTTTAATTCCAGATGGAATCTTTTTCCCATTTGAATAAATTGCAGCCTGTGGAAGACTGGCCAGAAGGGATCATTTTCATGTTAGGGAAAAAAAATAATAATAAAATGACCAGGGAAATTAAATCTTGAGACTCTAAATGAAAAACCATTTAGAAAAAAAAAAAAAAATAGGATTCACCACTTCTCCAAAGAGGAAGACAGATCATATCCCTTTGCTTAGTTTTTCTTATTCTCTCCTTCTCTTTTCCCCCCGAGCCAGGTCCATTTCCATTTAATGAAAATATTGATTAAAATCGGCTGAACTGATGGGGGTGTTTAAAGAGAAGAAAAATGTGTGCACTGGGATGTGGCCATCGACTCATTTAAAACCGCTGAGCGCCTGCGTCTGTCACAATCCGTCTTCCTCCAAATCTGCCAGAAATGTGCCACCCTAATTATTTTGATTTGAGAGCAAATGCCATCTGTCAGCGTGCCATAGGCCCGGGGGCAGAGTGCCCTGACTAACGCCACGCTGCCCGCCTCGTCGCGGAAGCCCCCCCACCCCCCCCCCACCCCCCGATCACATTTACTCCGGCCGCCGGTATACTCGCGCCTCTCACGGCACAAAGAACGTTGCCATGGCTACGTTTGTACACTTGGCGTGACCCAATCATGTCTGTCAGACACAGCCTCCCACGGTGGCCTGAAACTTGTAATAGGGGTCAGCGTTCTCCAGCGTTCCCTTTCTGTGTACGAGACGAAGCTTCCGCCTAGGTTTTGATACGTTGCCGATGAGCCTGCTGGCTAATGCGCTAACAGGCTGAGGGCCATTGCACGTTGCAAGGCAGCCATTAGCGCTGGAAGCTAATAGTATTTCAGTACCCTGTAACAGCAGTAACACCACACATAAACAATTGGAATAGCGAGCGACGTGAAAACATGGCCGCGCCATCGCTTACTGGCACACTGGGTTGAGTTTCCTCCAAACACCACTTTACATTCCTCTCCTCTGAATTGACGTGACTGTTTTTAAAAAGACTAATGGCTGAACATATTCTGTGGGGTTAGGGAGAGGGAGAGTTAGTCTGTAGTTAGTCAGCCAGAAGTGCCATTAAAGGTAATTAAAAGCGAATCAGCGTTTTGATTAACACGGAGCGCGCCTGATTGTGGCCAATGGCAATGGCGCGTAGGGGGATATTCTCTGAGAGGGGGCCCGGGGCTACGGGGCTTACGAAGGGTTCCAGCCTTTTCTCTCCTTCTGTTCCACAGGGAACAGACTGCGTGTGCTTGTTATTGGTCGACACCAGAAGCGTTTCAGCTCATGGCTGGTCCAAGCTAGAGGACCAGTCTGAGTAATATTTCTGGCATCATTTGACTCACACACACACACATACACAAGCAGGCACACACATCCACACAGACACACATAAGCGCACACACATCCACAGACACAAACATACAGTAAAAGCACACTCGCGCAAACACATTAACACATTCACGGCATTCCAACTAGCAATGAGACAGATTTCTTCAGTCTCGTTTTAAAAGGAGATGTTTTTTTCCCTTTTAAATCTTTTCATAGGATGCAAATCACAGTAATTATACATTTTCTTGCATTTTATTATTTCTATTCTCTCTATCCCTGCCAGGAGTCTCACAGATAGTGATTGTCATAGTGCACTGTACTTTCTCATTATAGTTTAACAAAGCTTACTCTTTCTTTTCTGATTTGTAAAGAGATGCATTAGAGTATAGAACTAGTATTATGATCAAAAACTTTCATTTGAAAAAACTTTTGCAATTCAATTTGCAGCTTGCAATTCACAGCTCTATTTGGAGGCCTGGCTCACGGCTACAGATTCCTCGGTAAATGCTGGATGTGGAGTAAAATGGACGCCCTGAAAAACATCTTGCTAGCTGCTGCTTCTTCTCCCTCCGCAGTCCACTAGCTGAGCAGTCGATACTTCGCAAGATTACACTTCCTACCGGCACTTTAGGCTGACGTTTCACCCTATGGTGCAGGAAAACACCCAAATGAAATTAATAAAACATCCCATTTATGACTTTTCGACTGTTTGCTTGAACCGACTGTCTAGGCTGGCAGAGGGAGAGCGGGTAGAAATGAAGAGGAAAGAGAAAAACCCAGAGTGGGTGATCTAAAGGGAACTGTGAATGGAGAGCAGGGTATCAGTGAGGGAGTCCTGCGTCTCGCCCGTCTGAATCTGAGGCGGGACGGCACTGTTCCGTCCTCGAGGACTTGACCTTTAACAGCTTCGGTAAATATCCAGCTGTTTAAGATGGTAAGGTATGAAGTGTACTCCAGGATAACTGCCCTGGATAAGGTAGTTGAGTGCTAGCACTACCGTAAGAAAAAAAAGACAAGAGGAAAAGAGGCAGCTACGGAGTGGAGGAGGAGGGCTGGTGAGAGGGAAGAGGGGGGTAAACCCACGCATTCGCACTACCGGGCGCGACAGGTCAAAGGGAGAGGACGGGGGACAGGCCATTGGGGGTGTGTGTCTTTTAGTCAGCCTCTTAACACTGCCTTCTAAGCCAATCACATCCTAAATTAACCTTTTTCTGCTGTTGGCTACTACCTTGTGTAAGAAAATAATTTGAATATAAGTGTTTCTCACGAATGGCAGTGGGGCCAGGGAATGTGGGACTGTGAGAATAGTTTTTTTTCAGCAATTTGTAAAGAAAAACGGCTATTTTCTGAGTAGCAGTCTTGCACGTGTTCTTTTGTCTGTATGCATCAGTCTGACAAATAACTCGTAATTACAGAAATAATAATGAGATCAACAATAAGTGAGAGGGAGAGAGAGATTTTAAAATTTGAAAGCAATAGGAAAATGAGAAAATCAAGGCTATAAAAGTGAAAATCTGTCAGCATTTATTCACTACCTTCCATTTGTTTCCGTATTTTATGATATGTCTCTGACATGCTGGTGGTTTCTTTAGTGCAGCATTGAAGTACACAAGACCTTTAAGACCGTGACCATCTCTCAGCTGAATTGCATTTGTTAGATAGGCTAATAGATATCTTCCCTATTACTGCTTGTTTATAATTGGATTGGGGGTTTGACCTAAGGTTATTGACATTTACGATGACCATTCCAACAGACTGAAAACAAACAATTGCTAACAGTTATGCTATATATACATGTGTAAATATATACAAGTGTTGTCATATACAGCAGTAGGTTCAGTAACATTACGATACGCGTGTAATT
Organism: Anguilla rostrata; assembly: GCF_018555375.3. NCBI lineage: Eukaryota > Metazoa > Chordata > Actinopteri > Anguilliformes > Anguillidae > Anguilla > Anguilla rostrata. The sequence continues at coordinate 26,322,789 of NC_057941.1, read as the reverse complement.
ACATTGTAATTACAACTGTAATACCTGATTAATTAATGTAATACACTGAAGTCGCCACAGTAAATGCTAGCTTGCTAATTTACTCCTCCGTTCCACCCTTTGAACATGCCAAGTTCAACATTCAAACATCGAAATACAGTTTTTACAACTGTGCAATTCTACAATCAGAATGTAACAAGGTGTAACAGTATGTACACAGCAGTTATGCCAGCCTCTGTTGATACAGCTTGCTCACTCTGGTGTTTTATTAGCTACTTCATTTAGTTTATATCAAAGGGACAGTGTGCGATATTAAACACAATATTCATAAAATGAACTGTGGTGCACTGCACTCCGGTTTGCTTGTTTACATCTGAAGTCCCCTGGAAGGTAATGCCAGAGGCACGTGTCTGCCCAAGTGTAGAAAAGCAGACATTAGACATATGTTGTAACAAATGGAAATGAAAAAAAAAATCTTCCTATGCAGATTATGGTGTTAATTATGGTAACTCTTATAGATATACTGGCAAAAATTTACTAAAGAATAAAAACTTGCGTGCTGACCTGCGCTCCCAAGAATAAATGATGATTTTATGTCACCGTAGCTGCCACGTGGAATCTGCACCTCACCCAAGATCTCTTTGGAGTGCGTGTGGAGATAACCCACTAAGAAAATCCCTCACAGTGATAATTTCCCTGTGTGGCAGTAAAGTGATTTAACCCATAGGCCTGCATCAGGAAAATTCACACTGTTCACACGGGTCCATTGAAATAAATCACCCCGGGGTCCAGTGAGTGCCAGTCTCCTCGCACCCTGTGCCAACACCTTGCATATATTTATTATATATTGCATATATTTACTCTCTTACTGGCGGTATGCCCCCGGAAAGCCTCATTCTAGATTTTCAGGCCACACACCATTAAACCACATGTGTTAACAAATGCTAACGAATTCAAGTGGCAAAAAGCATATAGCAATAGAGTCATTTAATGTAAAATGGAACCAAAAAAAAACAAAACAAAGCATACTCTATATACTGTAGAGCATTCTGCTTGTGTACACATTATTTAGGGTACCTCTCTCTGATTAATGGATATTCTGGCAAAGGGAAATGAGGAATAGGGAACTGTGTGCTTGCTCGCCTGCGCTTCAACCGCATAGTGATGATTTTATGTCGCCAAAGGTGCTACTTTGACTTTGGGGCTTATTCCAAGCGCGTGCAGCTAGATCCAGATCTAAGGGCGTCGCGTTCTCGTGTGCCTGAGCCCTTTGTAAGTGGCTCGACGAGGCGTGCCCGGGCAGCCGGCTTTACATTTTCATCCGTCACTCAAGAGCCGCGGCGGGGGGGCGCCCGTGCGGCGCGCGCGGCTCCTCTGATCCGACAGGGCGGGCGCTAACACGGGGTTCCTCACGTGCCAAAACTCCCCAGACATGATGCACTCTGCCAGAAGTGGGATTAAGGGCCTGAAATGTTATTGGAACAGAGGCTTCAGAGATTAAGATTAGGAATTGCTGGTAGATTAGACGGGGGCCCGGGATTAAAGGTTACGGCAAAGATGACAGCCGCAAAAAGAAACACAAGAAGGCTGAAGTCAGGGCTCTCAGGGAATTTTACCATTTCTGGTCTGTCCCTGGTCTGAAAACTAATTATAACATTATTAACCTTACACATCACGCCCAATATGGCATAAAATTGTCCTTTTCTGAATCTCAGAGAGGTAAAGAACTCAGTCCATCAGCGATTTCTTTTGGAAATGGAATTTGAATACATCCTGTAAATCATATGCACTGCAATATCTGGGATTTAGTTCCAAGAAATGGGTTTAAACAGATTTGAGTGCCTGTACCCTCCAAAAAGAAATAGGGAACTGAAACTAAATGAGAGAAAGTCATCTTGTGAAATGAGTAGGGAGTTAAAGGAGAGCCAAGGGTCTGAATTACCATATCAGTAAAATCAGGACTAAGACTTCCAAACGTGTGACACAGTCAGGGGTGGCCTGGAAAATCTTACAGGAAACAGGTTGGCTTTTGAGCCAAACAATCCCAAAGGTAGGAGTAAGCTTGGAAGGTTTTTTTAATTAAAAAAAAAATAAATAATTTTTTTTACAACAAATGGAACTGGCCAAAAATGTAAAATAAAACTTGTCATTTGATCATAATTTTTCGGCCAAATGAAGAAAAAAACACTGCAAACAACGCATGCAAAGTCAGTGTTCAAATGGCATGTGTTCAAACAAGCAGTCCTAAGCATATGGATCTGATGCAACTGGGGATGTTCCTGACCAAACTGTGACCTGACCAGTGACTGGTTAATTCCCAGCTTCTCTTATGTGGAGTGGTGGCCATTTTACCACCACATTTTTGTCTCAATGCCACTCTGGGCACTTATATGCACTTATTATACGTCGCTTCGGATAAAAGCATCTGCCAAATAAATGTAATGTAGTGTAATGTAATAGGGCAAATTCCCCAATCCCAGCTAATACACAGAGGACTCTGAATACACCTATGGTTAGGAGGGGTTGCCCCATCCCAGTTCACTTCCTTAGTACAAGAGGTCACATCAGTGGGGGAGACAAACACAAGGGGAAATCTGTTTATGTGTTTGTGTGTATGTGTGTGTGTGTGTGCCTGTGTGCATGTGTGTGTGTGTATTGGATAAGGTGAGGTCTGAGCGATTAGCATTGTGTCTGTATGTGCGTGCACATGTGTGATTTAGCAATTAGCATTGTGTGTGTACAGGCGTTTGTGTGTATGTGTGTATGTATTGGATAAGGTGAGCTGTGAGCGATTAGCATTGTGTGTATGCACGTGCATATAGATAAGGCGAGGTTTGATTAGCATAGTGGGTGGAAAACTGCAGCCTGCTCCTTCGCTATTGCCTGCCCTCCAGCCCTGTTCTTCTCCATGGTCCATAAGCTCAATTATCCTCCTCTTCTCTGCTTCCTCCATTCTCCATGCCCCATCACACACACTGTTTTTCCACAAAGAACTAATCAATCTGGGCTAGAATTTAATAGGGGCTGGAACTGGCTCTCAAAACTGCACATCTAAGATACTCATGGAAGTTAAGGGGTATTTTAAGCACACACACACACACACACACACACGCCAACACAAATACAGAACATGTCTGCACAAATGTGCACATACATCCAAACCACTGGCAGTATGGAGGACAAAGTATAGCTAAATACAAACAAATGGCTGACTGAATGAATAAATCAATAAATGCAAAAAATAATAAATAAATGCACAAGTGAATAAATAACTACAATTTACACACACATGCATGCACACACACACGTACACACACATGTTCCTACATTCTTTTGTTCCCCGCTCCCCGTCCATTCAAGGTGCACCTTTAGAGGATGACCTGCTCGTGATGCCGAAGGAGAGTGGGACTGAGTGAATATCTATAACAGAACTGAGGGAGAACTGATTTTTGAAACAGAGGAAAAAGGCCTCATTAATATTTCATGGAATTTGCAATGAGGAGAGACGACCTGGAATGTTCACTTAAAGTTTTCCTCTTAATAATAATGACTTTCTCAAGTTATTTTTCTACCCGGAGCATGGGGAAGAAGAAAAAAAATCATGTTTATTGTGCCTGTCAAATTTGAGTTTTAGGACAGTCGCTGTACCAGCAACCAGCGGCACCGTCATTCAGATGATTGCAGGCCGTACGTCTCGAGCACTGTAGCTCCTTTAAATGCGTAATTTCCAAGGTTCTAATCAGGATGCTTTCTTACGTCAGAACGTTATCATAGACATAGCTTTATTATCAGTCATGATCCTTTCTCCTGAGTGCATGTAATTTAGGCCTATCTCACTGTGTTTATATTACACAGGAAGAGTCTGACAATTCTTTTCATTTAGAAAAACTATAATGTTAATATATTTCAGAAAATCAATAAATACTCAAAAGGAATTGCCATTAAAAGAATCAGTTGCCTGGTTCTCTTCATTGCCATTTTCAGTATCTTCAGTCTGAAATACAATAGCAAGTATATCGGATGCCAAATTATCATCTGCAATGTCCTGACAATTGTGGTATTAGATTTGATTTGCTAATGTTTTATAGAAACAAGTAAAATAAAAACACTGAGTTCAGAGTGAATTCTGGACCATTTTATTGATGCCATCAACTCTTGAAGTTTGTTTATTGATTGATACATGTAACGGGCCATGTTTTTTTGTTGCTATTATTCAAGCTACCTAGCGCATGGTGATATTTTGCTACCTAGGAACATAAGCTTGCAAATGCCTTGATGAAATTTTGCTTGGCACAGGCTGTGGCCTTATACTTTATTATATTTTTGCAGCCATCAGACTAAGTTGAGCGGAGGACTCTAGCAGGCCTTACCGCACAGCGCCTGCTGTGTGCTGAGCATACTTCAGGGTGTGCAGAGAGGCTTTCGTTGGTGGCAGGACTGTTTGTCAACAGAAATGCGCTCTCGCCTTCTCCCTGATCTTGTTGACGTGCTCATTTGTCAGAACAAGGGCACTTGCGCTTTGATTGCAAGCTGCCCAACATTCAACATTATTAACGGTTATTTTGGGAATTTCGCGGAAGGGTTTGTACCGATACACTGAAGATCAGTAAGACTGCTGTGTTTGCATTTTTTTAATGAAATAAAAGCACTACTGTTCTGGTCCATAACATATATTTTTGCTTTGTTTATTATGTTCACTTAACTTTTGTGTTCTTGCCATTGCCTATAATCCATTAGCTATACTTTAAAGCAGTTTAGACGTGTGTGACAGGTGCTATTATATAACTGTATTAATAAAAACTTCATTAATTTACTTTAATGAATATATTTACTGTTCGGTAATTGGCTGAATTGCATGAATTTACTCCATTACCGACCTGCCGATTAAGGTGCTAACCCCGATTTTCTTTTGTTCTTCTCTAATATAATGATTTGTTGCTTTATAATGGATAAAAAATAGAAACAACAACCCTGCTGAAAATCCCTGCTAAGACCAGCTGGGATTCTACGCTGGTTTGAGATGGTTAAAGATATTTTCAACACTTCTAGCTGGTCATAGCTGGTCTGTGGCTAGTCAAAGTTGGTCTCTAGCTAGATCAAGCTGGTCAAAGCTGGTTAAGATGGTAGAGTAAGCCGGTGGTTGTTAAATTGGTGGACTAGCTGACTATATAGGCTGGTCAGCTGGTGAACAGCTGGTTGACCAGCTAAAAGTGTTGAAATCACAGCTTAAACCAGCTTGACCTGGTTAAAGCTGGAATTTTCAGCAGGGAAAATGACTGCTACTGCATCTCTATTCGCAGTTTGAAAATTAAGTGAGAGAAAAATACATTTTGAATGTACGATATTCCAGCAAATTGGGTGGGTTTTCAATAATGAATAACTAATAGTTTTACATTATTACAATTAGTGGACGGTCTTAGCAACTTACAATGCAAACACAAGTTCAAAGATTGGGGATCAAAGACCCACCTGACAACCTGTCAACAACTCTGAACATAAAGCAAGTTAAGCAGACAAGGACAGAGCTACCCATTGAAAAAGAGCGTCCTTGCTTTCTCACTCACCCGTCTCCTCCCGTGATGAAGAAACAAGGTAGCACACCGCTAGCATTTTTATCTTAGCTTCATTTGTGTTGACGTCATTTCATTGTCCCTACGCAACACTTAACAATTATTGTACATCTTTAATTTTTAACTTTTTTTAACGACACTAACCCATTGCTATATGTACATGTTCTGTACAATAGTACTGCTTTGTTTCTGAAAATCGAGCAAACTTCAGGAAATTTCCAAATTCCGGAGCGCACGGCCAGTGGGAAACGGTGTTGCTGTGGAGAGTTGTGATGAAAGCAGAGAGGGCAATGATGCAGCAGTAGTTCTGTTTTGTGTTGTGTTGATGTATACATGTATACAAATGAAGTATTTACTTTGCGTTTGTTCTGTATGCTTGGTAATGGAATCTGTACAGATTTGCCATTGACATATGTCAGTGTTAATCCCATTAAGTTTTCTCATCTGGGTTAGTCCATTCAGTAGGGGTGTCTTGTGAGTATATAAAACTGGCAGGTACATTTACTTGAGAGTTATTTGGGTGCAGCCATTGTCCAATATTCAGTGCACATTTTAAATTTATTTTTCACCTTCTGGACTTCTGGTGTAATTCAAACCTGCCACACCTCATCCAGTAGGAGACCTACCCGGTGGTACGCACCACATACCCTAATGATCAGAGTAAGCTGCATTATACGACCAAGAACAAAGAAAGACCCATAGGCTCTGAAAACAAAAGAAGTGACACAGGAACGTGCTCTGCTGTCCTGTGACACACGGCAGAAACTTTACTACATCACCAAAAGGCCAGGCCTCTTGATGGAATGATCCTGCTACAACGTTCTTTCTAGTGATGTCACACTACCTGAATGGGTGCGATCGCTACACTATCCTCCCCTAGGGGCTGGTGGTTTTCCTGTGAATCTCGAACCGTATGGGATTCCCACTCCCAGGAGGTTTTGGACAGATGTTGGAAATCAATCCCGGTCTCACGCGCCACACCACTGAGATAAAATCTCATCGCCAAAATGCTGGGCCTCAGACAAGACCGAAATGAGCTCTTCCCACCGATGTTTGCACGACAGCTGTGCTCACTGCATTTGGGTCTTGTGCCACATCATTATTTTCAATTGGTGAGAAAGGACATAAAACTATGTATCCATGCAGAAAAAAGTGACCTGAGGAAACTATTATTAATAATGGCAAATAGGTGACAGACCAGAATCCAGTGACTTACTGCCTGGTACAGCTGCTCCTTCCTGTGTTTTTTTCAAGGTGAAAATTGGGCTGGTGCTCTATATATATGACAGCATTTGATAATATGATTTTTTTTTCCTCTATCACAATTTTCAAGCCAAGGCCTTCATCTACCCTCTTTATATTATACTGGCTTATTGGTTGTTTGCTTATTGGTTTGTTTGGGGGGGGGGGGGTGTTGGGTGCAGTTCCAGCTGTTTGTAATATGGAGCATGATGGCATGCTACATGCTAGATATGCATATCAGTGGCTATAAATCTAACAGTGGTTGAAACACTGGAAATTCTGGCGTAAATCCACAGCACATGCTAAAAGTACAGATTAGCAGCCATAGATCTAATAAGCGGCAAAAGGACGGGAATCCTGGCGTCCTGTCTCCATGTTAAAACTACAGATCAGTGTCCGTGGTGCTAATAGCGGCGGGGTTTTGAGGTTTCGCTCAATGAGCTGTGTATTAATTCACACCCGGAGGCTCGGCCTGGCAGATCCGTGGGAAAGGTGCGCCGTGGGACCATGTGATCCAGACGATAAAGGGGGAGTCTAATTAACCCGGCCTTTCTTCATTTTCGCGAGGTGACACCGCGGCGCGGCTCAGGTACTGCGTTACGCTGCGCTGGCTTCACTTTCTTTATTTTAGTTTTTTTTTTTTTAAATGGGGGATTTGAGAAATGATAGGAGCTGGTTTTTCTCATTGAGGGGAAAATAAAGGAGCGCGGCAGCTTTATCCAAATCCTTCCGCCGAGACCCCTGAGCCGTTCCTGCGAACGGAGGAGGATGTGGGGGGTGGGCTGCCATGAGGGAGAAGGTCAGCGTTTCCTGTTTTGAGAAATGAATGGAGATAAATGTACAGGAGAGCTGATCCAGCCCTTTGATTTCCTTTGTCCTTCAAGAAGGAAAAAACGGACTAAAAATGTGTGCTGTAAATATGTCATTTTGTGAGGCTGTGTCTGTCAGTGGGAAAAATTAAGAAAGAAGGAGATAGTGAGGGCCAGAGGAAGAGAGAGAGGGAGGTGAGAGAATGAGCGAGAGGAAGATTGAGAGAGAGAGAGAGAGAGAGAGATGGCACAGAGTGAAAGCAATGAACACCTGGTTGAAAAGGCAGGTGTGAAATCATTGTTGTGCTGACTGTCTAATAATGGCATTCATTTTCACAATAGGATCCTGTGGGAAGAACAAACAGACAGACAGACAGAGAGAGAGAGAGAGGAGGGAGAGCACACAAGAGAGAGAGAGAGATAAAAAAGAGGAGAGATTAAAAATGCAAACAAACTAACCAAAATAACGAGGCGCATCAGGCTCGGCGTCCCCGCGGAGACGGGCGCTGAAATAAATAAACACCCGAGCTGCGTCCGCACGCACATCCACGTCGCCCGCAGGCACGGCGGCCCCGCGGAATGCTGCGCATACGCCTGCTGTTAGCTGGACACCCCACACAAAAGGACGGCTCGCCCACCCATCCCCCGAACCCCCACACCCCCCGCCCCCCATACGGAGAGCCACGGAACCCCCTTTAGGTGACACGCTGACCTGCCCTTCCCCAGGCCAGAGGCGGTTTGCTCAAACATTTTATGACCTGTTGAGCAGGTCACCTGGGATCAGGATGGCGATAGAGAGCCAGCCCACAGTTTTTTTTTTCATGTATGCCCCTGCCTCCTGTCGGTTCCCACTGAAGCCATCGATAGGAGGAGTGTGTACGCAACCGAGATAGAACCGGATACTTACTGAGGCTTTGCTTTGGTGTTGTTTCATAGCCTACATTATTATGTTTTTGCTTCTAGGGTAAAAACAGAAGCAAGTTCTCATGTTTCACTAGTAAATGGGAAGTTATCACAAACTAGTTACTACAAATGAACTCTAAGAAGGCTTTTAAAAAAATAAATACATGTTCATACACACTCTAAAGATGGGGAACACTCATTCTCTCTGTTCCTTTCCCAACACCACAGTCTTCTGTCTTGCTCTTGCTCTGGGTGTGCACTTTGTGTGCGTGTGTGGTGGTACTCCAGATATTTGGCATCAGTTACACCATTTAGACATCCTCTCTTTATTTAAGTGTCTGAATCCCTGCCCCTGCTTCCCCCTTCTATGTCTCAAAAAAAATGGGGGTAAGGTAGGTTGAATGGTGCAATGTGAGATCCTCTATATCTATTTCTATCGCAGGTGGAGTGCTTGGGGGGCAGGGGGAAATGATTCAATCAGGACAGGGCTGTTTTCATTCAGTTGGCCTTCAACAGAGAAAGTGCTTACTCTTGGTTACCAATCTGCTTCAACAAGACAGTGGGTGAGAAATGGGAGAAACATTAGAAGGCTGTAATACACATGTTGTGTGTTGGAAAAAAGACAGAAAAAAGGATAAAGCATAGGTTCTTTAAAAAGTGCTTATGTAGGGGCATAAGTCTTTGAATGAGTTATGTAATTTATGAAGCACCATTCACAGAAACTGCTACGCAGTCCACCATAAGCTTTCTCACATTCATCATGTGAAATCATTTCCAAAAAGTGGTTGATGTATGGAAACAATTTAGCAACTGCCACGGATCAGTTACGCACAGAAATGGCCGCTTGTTTGGATCAGCTTGATACTTGTGTGTCTTTTTTTAGAAGCTTTAACTGACATTATATCGACAGCCTAGAAAAACTTCCCTGCCGGCAGGAACAGGGAGCGGCAGTGCAGGAATGACATTAGTCATTCCTGCCCGAATTAAACTACAGCTAATCACATTTGAACGAAACGGGGTGGGGGGAGAAAACGCGAGAATTAATTGTTGCGCTTGTGTTGTTTTCCTCTTTCATTAAACAGCCGCACATCACCCTCTCTGTTGCCGGCTGTAGCCTAACAAGCGTGGATAACTTCATTAGGCAACTGTGAATGGTGTCGTGTCTGATGTGATCGTTATTTATTTGTGATAATACTGGAAAAAACTTGTACACTCACACACACACACACACACACACACACACGCACACACATGCGCACACATATGCACGGACACGCACGTACGCGCTCACACACACACACGCATATACACACACTCACATGCACACACACACATGCACACACAGAGTTATGCAAACACAGACACATGCACCCGTCCACATTCTGCATGCATATAAAAGCACATCTCCAATTTGAGATGAGCATTCTGGCTTGGTTTCATTTCATTACAGATGGATAATGTATTTGCTCACAGTACAGCCTGGTTGTGATCAGAACAGGAGATCTGAAAGCCCCGTCAAGCCGTGCTTTTATCTGAGGCCATTGGCTTTTTCAGGGACACATTTTTGCATTCTGGCGGACTGTGTGAAACTCCTCCCTATCCAGGTGTGAAATGGCTTTGTGGCCTCGGTTTTGGGACCCCCTCTTGTTAACCCCCTCCTGCCCGATCTCCTAGCCTCACCCCCTAAACAATGTTTTATGAACTCCCATGGCCCCTTCCACTGTCTACGTCTGGCCCCACCCAACAAGTTTGTATGAATACCTAAAACCCCTCCTACTATCCACCGCTGGCCCTGTCCAACAGATTGCCAAGAATAACCAAGGCCCCTCCCACTGTTTACCCTTGGTCTCTCACAATATATTTGCACGAATACCTAAGGACCCTCCTACTGTCCTCCCCTGGCCCCACCCAACAGGTTTCCATAAAAACCCATGGCCACTCCCACTGTCCCTCACCACTGCCTTGTGATTGGAAGTCAGTAGTCTTGCCGGCAGAGGCTACGCTCTGGTGATGAAACCTGCTAAATACTCTGTAAGGAATAGGCTGACACTGGGAGCGCTCCTCGGTGATTAATGGTGTACGAGTAACTCTGGTGGAGGCGTGAGCCACATGCAGGAGGACCGAGGATTTAAAGAGGCCAGGAGGAGTTCCATGAATGGGACGAGACAGCCTTTGGGGAATCCCGAGAGCTCGTGATGAGGAAATATAGGATAAGTCCCGCCAAGCTCCCACTAGCCAGCGCTGCACTGCACTATCTCTGGGGTACTTCAAAGCAAGAAAAAAGGGTGTACTAGAACGTCAGACACCAGCGCTGAGATGAGGCAATTTTAATGATAATAGGATCACATCTATAGTGCTGCGGCATTGAACCTTCGCACCTGCGATACCGCGCAATAAGCTCACTTAAAAGAAGCCACGCTTGACCCCTTTCCAGTCATTAAGGCGCTCTTATTTGTCCTTTTTTTATTTATTTAGATGAAAAGCAGAGTGAAGTTCAAAAGCCTGCGCATCTGCTTCTTTGCCATAAAATGTCCGTCTCACTCACCTTTCTCAGCCAAGGGATGTGATTCTTACACTTTATCTCTGTATTCTGTGTTCTGTCAATGGGCTCATAAAGGAGGAAACATCACACGCAGCAGCCGATGTGTGGCAGGATAAAGCACACTCTTTGTGGGGGAGAAAGGCTCTTTGGAGACTCGTATAAAGCCGGCCTCAGAGTAAGCCTTTGGGACCGTCAATACATATTATATGTTAATTTGCAAATCTCACAACCGAGGAACTGGCATTGAATCAGATGAATGGTGGTCACGTGACTCTGGCCCTGCGGAGGACTGTAAGCACTCTGCAGCTTGTAGGTTGAACGCAGCAATGAAAAGCCACAGGGGAAAAAAAAAGGCTGCAGAATGATCTCTTCAAGGTCTGAAAGTGCAACCTTTGACGTTTAAGCTAGGCACTGGAGCGGCCCAGACCGCTCACAAGATTATGCAGAAAAGGCCTGCTCATTACACGGCGCTAATATCTTCCTGCCTCTTCTACGTGCGCACGCGTACAGACGTCCTACATGTAAAAATGGCGCTATCGATATTTTAGACTTACGTAGGCTGCTTACACAGACGTGAAACGTGCGGCGTAAAGCGGACGGACAGACGTACGGAAGAGGCGCGCGGGCGGCGAGGAACGCGGAGCCGTGGTCTCGTTCTCGCACAAACACGTCACGGCAGCCACCGCCCTGTTTCCGCCGTGCAGGCTTCATTTTTTCATGACTTGCGCAATGAAAATTTTAACTGGCTTCCGTACTCCGGTTAATGGCATGTCAACACATTATTCTGAGTTCTGCATGTTGCAGTGGGAGGGGAGGGGATGGCAAAGAGGGTAGGGAGTAATGTAGAAGGTTGTCGGCATCCTGTTGGGTGGAGACCAGCACTGTGTGTTGTGTGTATGTGTGTGTGTGTGTGAGAGAGAGAGAGAGAGAAGCCTTTCAGTACATTACATTACATTACATTACAGGCATTTAGCAGACGCTCTTATCCAGAGCGACTTACACAACTTTTTACATAGCACTTTACATTGTATCCATTTATACAGCTGGATATATACTGAAGCAATGCAGGTTAAGTACCTTGCTCAAGGGTACAACGGCAGTGTCCTTACCCGGGAATCGAACCCGCGACCTTTCGGTTACAAGCGCAGTTCCTTACCCACTGTGCCACACTCCGTCCTATGAACAACATCATGCCTAACAACAGCATGATGTATGTATGAACAACATCATGCCTAATTCATCAACAGAATATCCACTCTTTTCCCTTTTTTCTGGGCAGTGACCTTCGTATGACCTTTCTTTGAAATCCCGTAGTGGCCACTGCTCGACACAAGAAAGGGAGCTTAAACCATCTGCCGCCAATGCATGGATTCCTCCCAATTAGTTCATCGACCGTTGCATGGAGTTTTAATGGAGTTTCCGATGTGGAGTTCTCCCTCTCCTTCTCGGACACAGCAGACCAGAGCAGGCAGAGTGAGCGCTGCTGCCGTGCTGAGCATCCTCTGGGATTCACAGACGCTGGGCTGGCGTGGTGATTGATCGAAGCAGATTTGGGTTGCTGTCAGTCTAATGGTGCTGGTGACCTTGTGAAGGGCAGGGGTGAACGGGAGTGCAGGGACCGGCGCGGGTTCCAGAGGACCGGCGGGTCATGGAGCTGCAAAAACAGCACATGCTTTTGTTTTACTGAGGGAACTCAGCAAAACATACACACACACGCATACAAACACTGACACACACACACACACACAACACGAAATCAACACGACACATACACACAGACAACAGCATACTATACACACACAGACACACACTTGCAGACACATGCACATGCTGACACATACGCACACGCACAGACACACACAGACCATGCACAGGCTACGCACAGACTCCACATACCCAGCAACACTTTCGCTCTCCTCTTCCTCCCTCCCACACTCCCCCCCACCCCCATTCACTCTTGCGCTGCATAGCACGCCAGTGAGATGCGTCATGTGTACCCGCGATACGCGCCTCAGCTGGAAGGGGAGGCCGGCGGGAGAGCTGGCTCCAGGCCCCCCCTCGGCGCTGTAGACACAGACAGCCGCTCAGCTCGCCTCCCCCCCGAGAGCACCGCCGCTCCCCTCCTCCCTCCTCAGACCAAACCCACACCCGTTTGGGCCCATCACATCGCACCTGATTTTATTTGGGATGTGTGAGAATATCCCCCCCCCCACACTCCACCTCACCCATCTCTCCAGAAAGCAATCTGAGGAGTGAAAGCAGAGTAATCGATTTGCAAACGGGGGACTGCGAACTCAATTAGCGGGACGGGGTGGCGGTAAGAGCTGGGTGGGGAGCCAGAGTGAGTGTATCTGTATCAGAGAACCAGAGCGCAGAGGGAGCCCCCCGCTGAGAGGTGTGCTCTCTCTCACTCTCTCTCTCTCTGCCACAGAACGTACAGTAGGCTGCCCAAATACTGGTACTGTGCCTGTCTTATCCATCTGTGTCTGCCTGTCTATCTCTCTGTCTATCTGTCTGTCTGTCTGTCTGTCTGGCAATTTGCATATCTATTTATTCAACTCAATAATGTCTAAAATAAAATATATATCATATGCATCTACGCTATGTATAAAAAGTTCTGTAATTTCTGAATCCAAATTTTATAATAAATACCCTTTAATAAAAGCAGAGAATCTTAACTTTAACCACATGGGAATCGTTGATCTGGCTTTCTATCTTTCCCTTGATCTGTTTCAGATCAAACCAAAATTTTAGTAGTACTGCATATTTTACAAATAATATGTCACAATAGTACCCCAGTACACCCCAGCCGAAACCCTCTCAAAGCAAGGCCTTTGTGGGTCCATAGGGGCCTAGATGGTTAAGTCAGGTCAGCAGCAAGCTCAGATGTGGCATGGGACATAGGACAAACACCCCATCAGTGTGAGAGGGATCAGGAAAAGGCAGTTAGAGAAGAGCTATGGGTAGCAAAGACACAGAGTGGAGATTTGGCAACGTGTGAATAAACCAAGTAAAGTTTATCACCCTATAATGCACAATACCTTTTCCAGCTCTGTGCGTGCACTGTTGGCTACACTATACCGGTGTGTATCTGTCTATCTGGCTGTTAGTCTTTCTATATAATTATCCATCTGTCTATCTAACAATCTGTCTACCTGTCCATCCATCCATCTGTGCATCTATTTGTCATTCCATCTCACAAACAAGGTTTTTATTTGATGAGGGTGTTTGAGGATGTGAATGTTATTGTGCAGTTCCACAGTGAATTTCACACAGGTGGGTTTGTCACACATTATGATTTATTCCCATCTGTGCCTCGTCTGTGTTTTATGCTGTGTGTGTGTGTGTGTGTGTGCGTGTGTGTATTTTCTTATAACCCGTACAGCAATAACCACTGTCCGCACATGAATGTGGAATAACTAAAAAAGGGTTACAAAGCCATCTCTCATTCCCTGACCGCATGTATTGCAGAGCCACGTGTGATGTGAGTTGATACGTGTCTCTGGCTTTCTGTGGGCTGCAGGGATGCAGGCCTGCTGGTTCAGGTTTATCCCAGTAGTGAATGGGTCCAGGCCTCTCCCTGCGGAAGGCCTCTCTGGCTACAGAACCCCACAATGAGCAGGGACCCGGAAGCCTTGCATGCCTTTGGTGGGTCAGGTGACCAGCTGGGGCCTATCGGCACAGCAAGGCTGCTTTACTTCCTGTCAGGTGTCCCATTGTCACTCTCCCACTGCTGGGTGTAGATAGTGGTGCCTGCCAGCACGTGGGGCCCCATCAGCAGGAGCCACAGGCAGCTCAAGGGCAATCGGCCACCTGGTTCTGGAAATGGGCCTTCGTGAAATCCTTGAGAATGCCTGATTCTCTCTGTCCCGTCGCATAAGGACAGAGCGCGATTGAGTCAGAACGTTGGGTCATGAGTCGAGGGTGGGGGTCATGAGTTGGGTCATGAGTCCTGTCATGAGCAGGATGGTCACACCAGTTGTGTGACCAGGTGTTAGGGTCTGGTTTTCCACCTAGCTGGCAGAAAGGACTACAAAGATACAGCAGGAAGCTCTGCGTTATAAAAAAACAACAAAGCAGTTCCTGCCAAACCAAATTACACGCAGTGTCGGCACACGTGTTCATACACACACACACACACACACTACTGGTTATGAGGGCTACTGGGCCCTCATAACCAGGATGCAAATCTTTTCAGCAGCCGCTCTCTTCTTCTCCGAGTGTCTCTGCACTCTGATACGTAAATCATCCATAATTTAACACTGCCTGCCATAAATCTTCATTAGCAGCCGGAATTAGAAAATGGAGCTGCTCTCAGTTTATTTCACTTAATAAAACGTAATAATATAAAGGCGGTATCTGAAGCTGGAGAGAGAGCCTTAATCTGCACATTAAAACTGAAAAGTGCATTATTGCCGCTCTTTTAATGACATAATCCGCCTCTTCATCCTCTCTGCCTCCTCCTCCCCCTCTCTCCCAGTACACACCCTCTCCATTTGCCAGTAGGACAGAAAATACAGGTTACAAATTAACTTCCTGATTACCCTATTCTGTGGGCTTCAGAAAAGGAATTTGCCGAAGCTCCAGCGCTATTTGCTTACCTCTCATTAAGATAACAAGCTCATCTCGACTACCTTCTTGTTGATTGGATTAAGACCTGCCAATCGACTGCTACACTAATGCAAACTTTTTATATTTTCCTAACCATGGCACCCTACTCCCCCCCAAAAAAAACAAAAAACTATACGTATATACAGTATATATGCTGTACAGAGCCATATACACTAAACAACATTAAAACCACCTGCATTTTTCTGCTTTTTTCTGATTTAATATTTTATTTTCTCTGTTTGTAATCAAACAATTCACACATGGTCAAAGCGCAGACTCAGAGCTTTTATTAAAGGGTATTCTTATACATTTTGGTTTCACCATGTAGTAATTACAGCACTTTTTATACGTAGTCCCCCATTTCAGTGTTTTAGACAAATTAACATAATGTCAAATAAAAGAGGTGGGACTAGATTCAGCTGTAAATTATGCTAATACAATATGGAACACATGTGTTGGCTAAATGGCTTTAAGGGTCCAAGGTGTCAAATGAGCCTCAAACCACCATGCTGCTGCCAGATATTTAGCCAACAAATGTGTTCCATACTGTATCAGCATAATTTACAGCTGAATCTAGTCCCACCCCCCAGTTCCCATAGAGATCCATTCAAATGAAAAGAGTTTTTGTATTGCATGTAGGACAACCTGACAATAAGATATCCAGACTCTGATGATGTTGATAGGTCACAGACATCAAGAAGTCATGGCATGCAAAGGATATGCAACAAAATACAAAACATGACTCTTTTATTTGACATTATGTTAATTTGTCTAAAACACTGAAATGGGGGACTATGCATAAAAAGTGCTGTAATTACTACATGGCGAAACCAACATGTATAAGAATACTCTTTAATTAAAGCTCAGAGTCTGCCCTTTGACCATGTGTGAATTGTTTGATTACAAACAGAGAAAATAAAATATTAAATCAGAAAAAAGCAGAAAAATGCAGGTGGTTTTAATGTTGTGGCCGATCGGTGTATATGCCCCCTTCCTGATTTCCTCTGTTATTGCATATTTGTCACACTGAATGGTTTCAGATCTTTAGGCAAAATGTAATAAAAGACAAAGGGAAACTGAATAAATACAAAACACAGTTTTCAAAATTATTTAATTTATTTAATGAAAAAAGCTACCAAACACCCATATCATGTGAAAAAATAATTCCCCCCTTAAATTTAATAATTGGTTGTACCACCTTTTGCTGGAATAACTGCAACCAGATGCTTCTTAATGTCTTGCCTGGTGAAATAAAAGTGAAATAAATAAATAAAAATTTCTATAATTTCATATCAGTCTTTCACATTGCTGTGCAAGAAGTTTAGCCCACTGTTCTTTGCAGAACTACTTTATTTAAGCCAAATTGGAAGGTTTTTTGTGCATGTTTAAGGTCCGAGCACAGTATCTTTATTTGGTTCAAATCAGGACTTTGACTAGGCCACTCCAAACCTTTAATTTAGCTTCTTTTCAGCCATTCAGATGTGGATTTACTTTTGCAGTTTGGATTATTGTCTTGCTGCATGACCAAATTGCGTTACAGCTCCAGCTCACGAACGGGTGTCCTGGCATTCTCCTTGAGAATTATCTGCTACAGAGCAGAATTCACTATTCCTTCAATAATGGCACGTCATCCAGGTCCCAAGGCAGCAAAGCATCCCCACACCATCATCCGGATGCTTTTTTTTTGCATATGTGAGATGAGCATTGATGTTTCTGTTGGTTATCAGTGGTTTCCACCTTGCTACGCTCTTGTGAATTTCATTTATGCCCAGTCTCTTTCTTATTGTGGAGTCATGAACACTGACCTTAGCTGAGACCTGCAGTTCTTTGGATGTTCTTTTGGGATCTTTTGTGACTTCCTGAATGAGATGTCGCTGCAATCTCGGTGGAAGTTTGGCCGGCCAGCTGGCCACTCCTGGGAAGATTCAACACTGTTCCAACTGTTTTCCATTTGGAGATAACGGCTCTCCCTGTGGCTCGGTGGAGGCCCAGGGCCTTAGAAATGGCTTTGTTACCCTTTCCACGCTGGCATATTTCCAGGCTGATATACTTTTTTTCTCATCACTTCTAGAATTTCCCTTGATCGTAGCATAGTGTGCTTGTAGAAAGTATGTGATGACTACTTTACTCTGAGTCTAAGGTGCAGCATGAGTGAGGTTTAGATTCAACAGGGCTGGCTGCAATCAAGCCTGGCAGTGTTCAATCAGCTGAATCTAATTCAACTAAATTTGGTTAATTGGTTCATTGAGTAACTGAGGGGGGATTTAAAATTTTAATTTAAAAAATGTGTTTTGTGTTTACTCGGTTTCCCTTTGTCTAAAAGATCATTCAGTGTGACAAATATGCAATGATAGAGGGAATCTGGGGGGCAGATACTTTTTCATCGGACTGTATATTGAAATACACACACACGCGCGCACATGCACACACACACACGCGCGCACATGCACACACACACACGCGCGCACATGCACACACACACACACACACGAATACACACACTCACACACACGCGCGCTGGGACATGCACGCACACACACGCACGCACACATATATATATGGCACTGCAGAAGTGAAGTGCCTTTGTCATTCATCCCGGCTCATTGGATGAGCTGCAGCAGCACTTTTCTCTCTAATGCAGCTCTGGCTATACTTAGAACAAGCTAAAGCGGCTAGCCGTTGCGCAGCCAGGTATGGGAGTGTATCCGTTCTAGATAAAGGGCCCAGATGTGTTTTATTTTCTCCTTGCCGGTTACAGACAGCAGCGGGGTGAATCCTGGGCACTGCCGGTGTCCGGCACACTGATGCCTGTGTGAGATGGGGACGGGAGGACAGTTCTCAAAAAGGAAATGAGATTTTAGGTCTGATGTCCTCTTAAGAGGGGGGTTTTCGCAGCTCTCTTTATAGTGGTGTGCGGCATTGGGCCTGGTGCAGGAGAAGGTGGCCACACTGAAATTTAATCCCCCGCATGGGGAGTGGCCATAAAGCGGTTTATAATCCCCTTGAAGAGACCCAGTTCAAATATCGCCCAATCCTTGCCAACATATATTGTATGCATTAATTACCAGAGACAAAGCACACCGTTGCCCTTCCCTCAGTCAAATGGACCCGAGTTCACTTTGTCTCTGGGGGGCTGGGGACCCCCTGGCTGCACGGACCCCCCAGCTGTGCTCTGAGGGGTCGGCAGCGTTTACATCTAACCGCTGTTTTTTTAAGCGCGCCTTGAGCGCCGGCACATTTACCAGCGTTCCCCCGCAGCCGCCACCTGTGCCTGTGAGCGTGACTGATACGGACAGCCGAGGAACGGCGAATATGACAGCGCATTCAAATCCGCTTACCGTCCGCGCTCAGGGAGGGAAAACAGAGCGCGGTCGCGCGGACTCACTCGGCTTCACTTAGTTGCTAACGTTAGCTTAGCGGTGTCGGTGTCCCAGAGAGTTTCTGGGAGACGCTGAGGAGTGCATGGGGCCCCCTCCCAGATGACAGATAAAGAGCTACTGAAGCATTCCCGTAATGATAGTGATAATGCACTGTTTCACAACCCCCCCTCCCCTCCACACACACACACACACACACACACACACACACACACACACACACACACACACACACACATACACACACAAACACGCACACAAACACACACACACACACACACACACACACATACACACACGCACACACACACACACACACACACACACACAAGAATTTATTGCTATACTTGTGAGGACTTCCCATTGACTACATTCATTCCATAACCTCTAACCCTAACCCCAACCACTACCTGCCTAACCTTAACCCTAACCTTAACCTAATTCTAACCCTAACCCTAACCCTAAGTCCTAACCCTAAGACAGCCTCTTGAACTTGTGGGGACCAGCAAAAGGTCCCCACCTTGCGTAATTTTCCTCATCTTTCTATCCTTGTGGGGACATTTGGTTCTCACAAAGATAGTAATACGTGTCCACACACACACACACAGTTAGCCACATAATATTAGCAGAAAGGACACAGGTTGCTCAAGGCCTGGCGGAGCAGCAGCCCGGTTTTCAGAGGAATGAAATAACAACGGTAATCTGGTGTTTAGATCGGCTCTGGAGGGTAATCAGATTTGCAGAGCCGAGCTCACGCAGCTTGAGCTGAATCGTGTCTCTCCTTCTGCGGTCTCAATTGTTGGCAAACACCGGCGACACCGCCCGGCTTCCTGCAGACACCTGTTCTTAAGCCGCAGTCTCCAGCTCAGTGTAAACAGCCCTCCTGCTCCCGGGGAGTTCAAGAGTCGATAAAAACACAACTTCCATCAGAATGTATTTATTTACGACGTCAAAAGTGTGGATTGTGCATGTTGGACATTCGCGCATTGCATTAAAAGCTACTTGTCACGCAGTGCGTTACTAGCTGGGCCGCCTCTGGAACACAGTCATGCATACAGTATGCTGGGAAACACGCTATATGCACTCTTGTATATTTATGCATGACGTGTATAATGTGTGTGACTGCTACCTGTTATCAGTGTATTATCAATGTGTTCAACGCTCAAGTCGCCCTGTAAAATCCGTTAAAAGAAACTCAGGGTTTCGTATTTCAGGGATAGTTGCTTTCTGGTTGAAGGCTGGCTTGTGCCTGCTAGTGTTGTGGAAAGGCCAGCAGCTCAGTGCAGGGCAATGTTCCCAGTATTCTCTCAACAGATTTAGTATTATTTAATGGTGAACATTTTCTGCATTCGTATGATTGCTGTGGAGCTTGGCAGCGCTCCGCTGAATGTGAGGTTTTGGACAGGGCCAAGAAAAGCGGAGAAAGGAGACCTACTCAACCTAAAGCCTCTCTTGCATATTTCATGCAGCTGGTGCGAGCCAACATACATAAAAGTATCCCCTGGGTTAAAAATAAAACATGTAAAAATCCAGATTTATTCAATTTAATCTACATTTGCTTTTTAATATATTTCGGTGTGGAAAACGATTAGATCTGACTTTAAACATGTGCTTGAGGTTACGAGGAAATTATTTCCATCATTTTGCTGAACTGTCTGGGTGCAAAAAAAAAAAAAAAAAATCCAATAAATCCTTGCTGTGCCCCGGAAAGAAGACATTTAACCAGTCGGCCTTTTTCATTTTGAAGCTCCCGTCTTCCCCCCGTTCTTCTTTCTCTCTTCCCTTCCTTTTCCCCACAGCTCAGAAATGAAGGAGTGATGATTTAGGGAAGCGAGATGAGAAAAAGGGAACTTATTGAAAGCCACGTGCTCCCTCCCTCTCTGGGTGAACAGGCGTGGGAGCCACGAGATGGAGAGTAATATATTATGCATTTCATTATTAATTTCTGAGCTGAACCTCCAATTCCAGCCCTAAACCAATGTATTCCTTTTTTTTTTCTCATGCCATCAAATCGGCAAAACAACTTCCACAGCACTGGGCATGCATACAATCACTGTCTTTTAGACACACAAACACGGCTGTACACAAACACGTGTACTCCCTCTCTCTCTCTCTCTCTCTCTCTCTCTCTCCCTCTCTCTGCCAGTGTGGAAGGAATATTATTCGCCTGACAGGTGTCACTCAGCGTCAGTCTAAATCACTCAGCAGCATCTCATCTCGTAGCGGTGAAGGAAGTAATCCCGCTCGCACCCCCCGCCCCTCCCCTTGCCCTTTTTCCTCATTACTCTCTGCCCCTCTGTTTTGTACCTTCCAGTAACTTATTCTCCGTCCACCTCCATCCATCTCTTGATCCTCTAACTTTCCTTCCTCTTCACCTTCCTTTTCTCCTGTCCTTTTTTCATTACAACTTTTATTTTACTTTCAAGTGACGTCAAGATTTTGACCTTGACAAACTCCAGACTCGTTCAGACTGGCGAAGGGAACATCAGGGTGTGCTTGGTCAAAATTGTTTGTAAATTGTATGCGCAATCCTGTTCATGTGATTGGCGTAAGGAAACAACCGTGAACAAATACAGGTGCGAAAAAAATGATAAATTCCTGTTGGAAACGTTCTTACAGCCATGTGATCACACACATGTTTCATGAATGAGGTCCATTGACTATGACCCAGATGCAGGCCAGACAAATGCCTGCTTGTTCTCCAGCGGCATTCTAAAGCATTCTAGGTCCAAGTGACGACGAATGTCCACTATTATGGAAATAGAAAGACTGCGCTGGTCAATCTCACTTATCAGAAAAGCCAAGGGTTGAATTTATTCAAGGTCTGAATAAACACATCTATATTCGGAGCAGAAAGTACATGAAAACTGTGCATGGCTTTATCATCGCGGAGGCAGAGTGATTTGTTTGCCGGACCGCTTTTTTCCGAAGGATTATTTTAAATCATGAACATGTAAATGTCACTTCTCGGCGGAGGCCGGTCTCCGAGACGTCGGTGGGGTTTTGTTTGTCTTCAGAAAGCGCTGGTTCGCCATGTGCCCAAAGGTCAGAGTTGTTTTCCTGTTGACAAACAACCAGTCTCTTAAAAGCTAATGGTCCCAGGAATTGTCATTCAGGTCGTAAAAAAAAAAAGAAAAAAAACCATACTGACGGTATCTAAGGAAATGACATAGGCGGTGAGCTATTTGGGCCAATATGGGTGAATGCTTCCTCTCGGTACGGATTAGGCGGTCAGACTTATTTATCTTATCTGCTTAGCCAACCAGATGTTTGTGTCGCACAAATCAAAGGGAGGGAAGACAACAGGGAAGGAGGCTTCATTGTATCGGAGGCTTTCCAATTGATTTTCAGTTTGAGCACTGAAAGGGCAGATTATTATCAATGGCAGCGCTAAGCTGCCCCGGTGCTTGGATGATGCGTGACATTCTGCCCGCTGCAGGCCAGGAGTGCCTCAGCGTCGCGGCAGGTGTCATTCCGGCGCTCTCTCCCGCCGCACTCCGCAGAGCCAAAATGGACGAAAGCAAGCTCGCAGTGGCATTTTAACCCCCGTTCCTTACAAGACCCGCACTGGCGTTTGTTTTCCCCCTCCTTTTAACAGCCTCTTAAAAGTCGGGCCTCCGGCCCCTCCAGCATATGCGTGTTAATTGAACTGGAGAGAGGAGAACACTGGTGCAAAGCGGGGGGGAGGGGGTGGGTGGGGGGGACTGGCATGGTTTTACCTATTAACAAAAACAGATTATGGCTATATGTGTATAAATACCTTCTGGCGGAAAACAATCACAATGGCTCCTTGACGCCTTATGTGAGCAAGCTGTGTTTTTGTGGGCGCTAACGAGCTGGCAGTGAAAATGCCATCTGTAAAGTGGCCATTAGCGGAGCTGTCAACGCATGCCCGGTGGCCTGACACCAGCCATTGCATCCATGTCATCTGCTCTCCGATGAGGAGGAGAAAGCACTCGTGGATAAAAACAGCACTTTCTGTTTCTGTGTGGGGGGGGGGGGAGAAAGCGATGATATGAACTCCCCTCCCCCATCTTGTGACACATCGATCAATGGAGACTGACTGGTGTGGGAACAGTGAGCTGGCCGTAAGAGGACCTGATGGGCAAGCCACCCCTGTTGATCCCACAGGCAAACAAGAGACCAGGGATGGGCCAATCTACATATCAGCGATCATTGAAATGGGCCCTCTTGCTCTCTCTCTGTCTATCTGTTCTCTCTCATTCACCCTGCCTCTCACACTCTCTCCCTCCCACCCTTTCTCTCTGTCCCTTCTCCCTTTTTCTCTTTTACTTTCTCTCGCTCCCTCTCCACCTCATTCTTCTTTTTCCCATCAATCCCTCTCATATCCCACCTCCTTCCAGCTGTCTTGTTACATCTCATCAGCTCTTATATTTTTCTGCCATTCTCTTCCCAGTCCGCTCACTCTCTCCTGTCTGTTCCTATCCATTTCTGCAGTCATTCAGCTGACTCTCCACCTCCCTTTCCCTTCACCCTTTCCTCTCTCTCTCTTTCTCTCTCTCTCCTCTCCTTCTCTGGGTTTTTCTACCCATCTCCGTTTGACTGGTTCTGATGGAGAATGATGGCACTGTCAGCCATCAACAAGAGCTGACACGGACAGCCTTTCCCGGCTTCAGTGACCTTTGACCTGCCAAAACATGTCACGCTAGCCTTCACCGTGGAATACCCCGATTGCACAGCCGCAGAACATCGGAATCTCAAAATAGAATGCAACACCACTTTAATTGTGATTCATTATTTTATTGAGATACCTGGTATCACAGGAAAAAAAAACCATAATTGTCTTTTTTTCCCTTTAAGTGGCAGCATCCACGTCATTCACCCCAGGAACAGCCACAGTGATATTTAAAAGTCCAAAAATAAAACCAGCTAATTAAAGCAAATCTGTCAGGTGGGAAGCAGAAGATTTCTGACCCTGCATGGTCCTGTCTTTGAGCCCAGGATTCTGTGCAGTAGATAACTTCATGGAAATAACCTCATGGAAGGTGCAAATCTGTATGATGCTTCCGTATGAGCGAAAGTTTGTGCAACTAGAGTCTCCTCATGCAGCGCCAGTTGAAGCGAGGTAATGTCATTTCATCACAAAATGACATTGAGTTACACCGGGCACAATTACGTTTTTGAGGGTCTACTGAGCTTGCCACCTGCCAGATATTCTTATGCATGACAACGGCATGCAAATTGAGCTACCGTGGTGCATGGCCTCCACCTGTCATCCCAAGATGGCCCATTTCCCTCCCTCTGCTATACCACTGTGTGCCTATACCCTTGTGTTCACCAGTGCTACACCGGTGTTCCCACAATGCCACTCTCTTCGGGCACACGCATGTAAACGCATGTGTAGGAATTCATTGCCATTCATCCTCATTCAAAAGATGAATCAAGATCTGAGATGGAAGAAGAGGGGATGAAGTGAACTGAAAAAGAATGGAAAAAGGAGAGAGGAAGGGGGAGGAGGTGGTGCAGGGGGAAGGCAGAGGGATGAAAAGAGTGTTGGAAGATGGAGACAGCAAGGGAAGGAGAAAGCACAGAGCCCTGCTCCCGTCCTTGTCTGTCTACCTCTGCCCTCGCAACGTGACTTATTTTCCATTTTAAGCGTGCAGCAGATTGCCCCCCCTGCTTTTGTATTTCTTCCCTTATTCAGACGGGAGGGAAAATAGAGAGAAGAGACCACAGAGAGAAGAGAGACCACAGCTTAGAAGCGGCACGGCAGGGGATTGAAATCCCCGTTCGCACGCAGGGGTTGGGGGGCGCGGGGGGTGGGGGGGGCAGAGGGGATTCGGCACGCGGCTCGAAAATCGGCGACCCCACGGATGGAGGCGCGCGTCTCGCCCGGCGACGTGGGCCAATATAAGTTTGCACGTGACGCGTTAAATAATGCACCGGCCTCGCAGATAAAAGGGATAAACTTATAAAAGATTCAGCGGATGTGGCAACACGTCACGGCGCGGCTCCAAGGGCTGCAGTGAGACGCGGAGAGAAAAGGGAGAGAGCAAAGAGAAACAGACGAGGACGGAGGGAACCACTTTCAATAGAGACGAGTCCCATGGAATTTGTCCTCTCGCAGAAGCAGGCCTGGTTAACCGCTCTTTGAAATAAGCTCTTTGCAAAATGTTTACAAAACAGAGACTATTTCTGCCTCAGCGCTGTTCTTGACATGTGGCTCCTGGACTGCCTATTATTAGCGTGGGTTTCAACTCCTGCAGCTGCAAAGGCGTTAGGAGGATAAAGGGGCTTGTCTCTAATGATGTAATGGGTGCTGATGTGAAGGCATCCCACAGTGACAAATCGGGCCAACACAAAAGCGGTTTCGGTTTGTAAACAGAGATATGTGCTCGCTTCCCTCTGCTCTCACATCTCCCCTTGTCCTCCTCCTCTCTTCCACCCTCCCTCTCCCCTCCTCTGTCTCTTTCACCTATCTCTCTCTTTTTCTCTCTCAAGCTCTCAGCTCCTGCCTTCTCCTGTCTTTCGAGGCTGACAGCCTTCTTGAGTTCAGATAAGAGGGCCTGTCTCAAAATGCGCCGCCACTCCACCTCTCCCCTCGCCCGGTGTGCCTGTCAGTCAGAGACGTATGGCCTATCGCTGCCTATAATCCCTCCAAGCCCCGCCTCTCTCTGCCAATCAGACTTAAGACTGGTGCAGACAGTACTGCCTCTCTCCTTCAGTCACAGATTTGGGACCTATCGCTGCAGGAAATCCTTTTTATTCCCACCTCTCTCTGTCATTAACAGACATGGGACCCATCACTGCTGACAATCCTTAGTAGTCCCGCCTTTCTGTCTTTCATTGATGCGAGACCTGTCACTGCAGACAGTTCTTACTTTCCTCCCTTCTCACTGTCAGCCGCAGACATTAGAACTCTCACTCCAGAGAATCCCTTTTTGTCCAAATAGCGCTGTTTTGGAAAAAGAGACGATGGCTTAGAATAAGTAACAAAAAGCTAAGCTCTCTTCTAAACAAATTTCTCTCGCAGCACAACAGGGTGACTTTCACTCAGAAATTATGCTTTTGAATTACTGTACAGTCAGCAGTGTTTCACCTTACTGAATGGGAAAAGTTACATTAAGTGGATTGTAAATTAAGTTTGTGTGATCGTAAACAAACCTGAGGGGGAGTGATGCTTTTATTGTGTTGTTAATCAAAATGGCAGTTCTCTGGATTGCACGCACGCAGCACTGAGATTTCTCATCTGCAACGTACACAGCAGACATTTTGAAATAATCTCATCAGCTAGGTCTCTATGGTAACCATTTGAAAGATTAAAGGGGAACACAATCTGCCCTCCGGTTCTGCAGTGTTGCTGGTGTCACTTTCTCTCTGGGCGGGGTTATGTCAATCTTGTGTCCAAATTGCATGTGTGCTTATGCTCTGTCAGAGCTATTCAACATGCGGCCAAAGGGCCAAATGCAGTCCGCTTCAAACAGACTTTTGGTCCCTTGGTGACTGAGAAGAAAGATTTTGAAAGTGTATACAGGCCTGCACTGGCAACATACATCCCCTGCCTGTCCCCCAACCCCCATCCCCCCACCCCCCCTTTAGGGACAGGAAGAAAATTAGGATGTTTACACTCATGTACAACATGTTGTTCATGCACTCATTCATGAATAGTACATGGAAATTGTTTGCCCCCTATGCATCATTTCTATAAAGAATTTGGCCCTCAGGACATAACAGTTGTGGATTCCTGTTCTATGTCTGATTCTGGGCACACCGGAATGGCATGTAATGTATTAAACAGATGACCCCTTTGTGCTTTCTGATAACAGGCATAGCTTGGACCACCCAAACAATTCCACGGTGCGGCAATGAATTGAAAGGCTGTTACCGCGAAAATGGCTAAACAACAACAACAAATAAATAAGTAAACAAATAAATAAATAAATAGGCAATAGGCAATTACAGACACAGAGACAGACTGCATAGAGAAGACAAACTCCAGAATACACAAACATGGTTTTTTTCCCCTCCATTTCTCTTCCTCTTTTTCTCTCTGCCGCTCAGCTGGGAATTGAAAACCGTTTGTGAAAACTGCACGGAACAGGCATGAAAAATGCAGACCCTAACAAGTTTTTAATTGCTCTGGAGTGGGGGTGTACAATTGAATTAAATCTGCCTGGGAGATGCACTCAGGTTGCCAGTCAAAAGGGTGTGCATGATTAAAAGTGTGCGCCTTCGGAAGCCGTGTGCGCTTGCCAGCGGTGACAGACCTCCGCGTGTTTATTTATTGATATTTTTAAATGTCCTTTCTGAGGCGCCGTGCCTGTCAGGTTGGAAGGATGAGGCAGTCGAGTAGCTGTTGATGCCTTTCATTCGCAAAACTGCTTTAAAATGCATTGTGATTTAATGTGGGATAAATGTATGGGATTTCTGCTGGGTATCCATGGGCATTGGCGGTATGCCCCTGTGTATTCAAAACAGCGTTAACAGCCTTTACTCCATTTGCAAACCAGCAAATGCCTAAATCACAGCAGAAAGAGACACGCTGCTATTTTACTGTCAAGACGGGTCTGAAAAATGGAAATCAAGAAGGTAGTTTGCTCTCTGAATTCCTCCAGATAGAATTGAGGCGACTCCTCCACATTCAAGCCAGCCAAATTCAGCCATCATCACGGCATTCTCACGGAGAGCTCCTCTTTTATTTCCCTCCCCACTTTTTTTCCCTTTTCTTTTCATTACTTCTCTCTTTCTCCCCCTTCATCTTGTGTCTTTTCCCTTCTGTCTTCCGACACAGACTGCCGTGCCACTGGCCTGCACCCCCATTCACCGCACGGAGCCACGAGCTAAAAGATCAAATATCGATCACACGCACACAGAACAGGCCGTAATAACAAACCGACAGCTGGAAAAACAATGTCAGCAACAGAGGTCCCTGGTAGAGACAGAAACAGTATACACATAGAGACAAGAGGTCCCTGGTAGAGACAGAAACAGTATACACGTAGAGACGAGAGGTCCCTGGTAGAGACAGAAACAGTATACACGTAGAGACAAGAGGTCCCCAGTAGAGACAGAAACAGTATACACGTAGAGACAAGAGGTCCCCAGTAGAGACAGAAACAGTATACACATAGAGACAAGAGGTCCCCGGTAGAGACAGAAACAGTATACACATAGAGACAAGAGGTCCCTGGTAGAGACAGAAACAGTATACACATAGAGACAAGAGGTCCCTGGTAGAGACAGAAACAGTATACACATAGAGACAAGAGGTCCCTGGTAGAGACAGAAACAGTATACACGTAGAGACAAGAGGTCCCGGTAGAGACAGAAACAGTATACACGTAGAGACAGAGGTCCCCTGGTAGAGACAGAAACAGTATACACATAGAGACAAGAGGTCCCTGGTAGAGACAGAAACAGTATACACGTAGAGACGAGAGGTCCCTGGTAGAGACAGAAACAGTATACAAATAGAGACAAGAGGTCCCTGGTAGAGACAGAAACAGTATACACGTAGAGACGAGAGGTCCCTGGTAGAGACAGAAACAGTATACACATAGAGACAAGAGGTCCCTGGTAGAGACAGAAACAGTATACACGTAGAGACAGAGGTCCTGGTAGAGACAAAACAGTATACACGTAGAGACAGAGGTCCCTGGTAGAGACAGAAACAGTATACACGTAGAGACAGAGGTCCCTGGTAGAGACAGAAACAGTATACACGTAGAGACAAGAGGTCCCTGGTAGAGACAGAAACAGTATACACATAGAGACAAGAGGTCCCTGGTAGAGACAGAAACAGTATACACATAGAGACAAGAGGTCCCTGGTAGAGACAGAAACAGTATACACGTAGAGACAAGAGGTCCCTGGTAGAGACAGAAACAGTATACACATAGAGACAAGAGGTCCCTGGTAGAGACAGAAACAGTATACACGTAGAGACGAGAGGTCCCTGGTAGAGACAGAAACAGTATACACGTAGAGACGAGAGGTCCCTGGTAGAGACAGAAACAGTATACACATAGAGACAAGAGGTCCCTGGTAGAGACAGAAACAGTATACACGTAGAGACGAGAGGTCCCTGGTAGAGACAGAAACAGTATACACGTAGAGACGAGAGGTCCCTGGTAGAGACAGAAACAGTATACACGTAGAGACGAGAGGTCCCTGGTAGAGACAGAAACAGTATACACGTAGAGACGAGAGGGCCCGGCTCTTCAAAAACAGGCCTGCTGTCGGCATCTTTCAGTCCTGTGCAGCACCCCACATCATTGGTTACCGAGTATGAATTGTGGTGGCGGGTGTCAGCCAATCCCTGGCCAGCACACGCGAGAGTACACAGCGTGAGCGTTGTCTCCGACGCGTTCTATCACCGGCAGCTTTAGCCGGGAAATGTCACTGCATTTGATAGTTCAGATGTGTGGATGGAGGGGGAAGGAGATGATGTGGAGGAAGGGAGGGAGGGAGGGAGAGAAAGATGCTGTGAGGGACAGAGATGAGAAAGACAGTCGGAAGAGAGGAGGTACAGAGAGCCCTGGCGTTTCGCTTCATTTTTCCTCTCACACTTATGTCACCTCTCTCTCTGTCTCTGTCTCTGTCTCCCGAACAGACACATGGCTCACCTAAATCTGGCGATGGGTGAGGGGTGTCTTTTTTGTGATTAATTTCAGACACTCTGTCATCTTTTCTGCAGTGTTCAAGGTTCAGTGACCTTTTAGACTGAGTAAATCATGGGCTGAAGAGCTGGGAATAGAGTTCTCAGTTGCAGTTTTCACTGGGGTCCCAAATACACATTCAGTTAAGGAAGCGGGTAAATTCTGTAGATCATTTTTCCGGGCAATGAAAACTAGCAATTTGAAAAACTAAAAAAATAAAATAAAATGTTGGAAAGTGGGGGTGTAAGTTCTGAGGCCGTGTTAAGGGGATTTGTGTCTGCGCACATGAAGGTTCAGCATGAGCAAGGCTAATGGCTAACTTGGGCGGGGGGTGGGGAGTTTTGTGTGAGGTGCACGATATTTTATTATTTTTGATTATTTTTGATTATTTTAAGATTTTAGATTTTACCTGACAATCATAATAGTTGCTGCAATAGTTTATTTCTCTCTCTCTTTCTCTCTCTCTCTGAAATTCTAATTCAAGTTGCTGTATTGGCAGGAAATACCTATGTAAATATTGCCAAAGCATCAGAAATCAACTGAAATACATATGTGCAGTGAAATACTAATAACAGTGAACAGTCTGAAAACAAAAACAACACAATAACAATATTAATATTGAATCAACACAAGCATTTAAAGAAAATTAATTAATTAATTACTAAATACTAAATAAATACTAAATAAATACTAAATCTTCTGTGTCTGTTCGGATGGTCAGTCAATGTCTCTCAGGTTACGGCAAGCTGAAATATATTGAGCCGCAATTGGGGCTGTTGGTCCTTTCCCTAATAGGACTGCTCGTTTTTCATGCTTTGCTATGCAAAGGAAGTTCTTCATAATTATAGAAAATTTGTGGAAATATGCTTTTCTTATATTTGTGTATTTTGTACAGTTTAGGAGGAAGTGCATCTCTGGCTCCACCTCTACTGTCTTACAGTGACCACATATTCGTTTTTCTTTTGTTAACCAAGAGTTTTTGTGTCTGCCTTTTTAAATCGCAAGGGTGTGGTCCCTGAGTCTGTATTTGGTCAGGATTCGTTTCTGCATTGAAATCTATGACAGAGAAGAAAAAATCTGCTTAATTATAATACATTTTTTAGGGTTTGATAGCAACTTAGTCAACTTTGTGTTTTGGTTTCTTTATTCCAATGTTCCAAATACAAATTCTTTGTATTGCTGCATAATTTGGGTTTCACTGATCTGCAGCTGGTTAGCAATGCTGGTCTGCGTGTGGTGTAGGTTCGTTTAGGTTACAGAATAACAATAATAATAACAGGATTCTCTCTCTCTCTCTGTCTCTCTCTCTCGTCTCTCTCTCTCTCTCTCTCTCTCTCTCTCTGCCTCTCTCTCTCTGTCTCTCTCTCTGTCTCTCTCTCTCTGCTCTCTCTCTCTCTCTCTCTCTCTCTCTGGTCTCTCTCTCTCTCTCTCTCTCTCTCTGCTCTCTCTCTCTGTCTCTCTCCCTTTCTCATTGACATTGTCATCGTGCTCTGGAGTAATTAGCTCAGTGCAGCCTGTCTTCGCAGCAGGCTCTGGACCTGGGTCCCCGATCAGTCCCTCACCCTGGGCCGCTCAGCCATGTGATCCTGCCTCCTCAGCATAGATAAACAGGCCCAATCCAATCAAGCAGCGCTGCTCAGCATTCCACCATGTTCAAATATTAGCACTAGTGTGGAGACGCACACGGAATGAGTAAACAGATACAAAAACACTGAAACACGATCCCATCTGTTTAATGCACGGGGGGGGGGGGGGTGGCAAAGAAGAACAGAGCAAGATATAGGGAAAAGAAAACGGGCCGTGTTGTTTAATAAGGATTTTTTTTTAAAATGGAAAACGGAGGGTTTGCATTACGCATAGAACAATGATTATCCAAACCGCTTCCAGCAGAGACACTAACAACAAGAACAAACTAAGAAATTAAACCAATGACCCGCATCTAATCTCTACAAGATCCAGCATTGTTTTTCCATTGCGAAATTACATTCATACCAGCAGCCATGTCATCCATCATTTTTTCAAAAAGTTGTTCAGGTGCAGCCAAACAATAATGGGCAGTGAATGTATTTCATTGATTTATGTATGTGGATTATTGTTATTACTAATTGTCTTCTGGGACCCACCTCATAGGCATTGATTGATACAGACCCACTTTGTGCACTGGAGGGGTGGGGGGGTTGGGATGGGGAGGGGGGGAGGCAGGGTTGGATGAGAACAGCAAGGCACTGAATGTATTCTGCAGCTAATCGGGTTCTGTAACTGACATATAGTTGTAGTGAAGCATTTTTTCTTGAGGTATGTGGATGCACAAAGGTGCTGCCCTAAAGCTCCATCTCTCACACACAGCGCACACACACACACACACACACTCGCATGCATGAACACACCCACGCTAAAGCCAAGCGTGCCAGGCCCCCTATGTTCAGACTCAAGCTGCACGCAGTGTTGTTGTGGACACTGGAGCAGACTGCACGGAGGGAAAATGAGCCAATGAGAGCAAGGGCGGGGGAGAGAGAGGAGCAGGACATTCCCAGAGCGAGCTTTACACTTTACTTCCGTTACCTGCACTCAACGGGCCTGAGCTTCGAAGGTAGTGATGCAACAGCCCAAGGCGCAAGGTGTCACTTTCCTCCCACAGTACCTTGTTGTTGTCCAATGTAAGTTAGTTCCAGTTGAACCCAACTCTCACGCTGTATGAGAGACAAGCCACTTTTTTTTCTCAAAGAAGACCAACGTCGCACGCCACGCTCCTTCCTCCGTGAGACTTGACAGAGACGAGCAGATTTCCATCCGCTAGCCAGCGCAGGGAGCGTCGCTGCACATAGCACATAGACGCAGTCCGCTAGCCAACGCAGGGAGCGTCGCTGCACATAGCACATAGACGCAGTCCGCTAGCCAACGCAGGGAGCGTCGCTGCACATAGCACATAGACGCAGTCCGCTAGCCAACGCAGGGAGCGTCGCTGCACATAGCACATAGACGCAGTCCTCTAGCCAGCGCAGGGAGCGTCGCTGCACATAGCACATAGACGCAGTCCTCTAGCCAACACGGGCGCGGGCAGCAATACGCTCCTGCAACCGGCTAATAGCACATAGACGCAGTCCGCTAGCCAACGCAGGGAGCGTCGCTGCACATAGCACATAGACGCAGTCCGCTAGCCAACGCAGGGAGCATCGCTGCACATAGCACATAGACGCAGTCCGCTAGCCAACACAGGGAGCGTCGCTGCGCACAGCACATAGACGCAGCCAGCACTACTGCCGAAATGGGCTGTTTGCTGAAGTGCTGGTTGCTGAAAGGAAAGAGCCAGCAGGAACCCGGCTACGGGCGGCCTTTGGCTCCGGCGCTTTACAGGAACACCTCCAGTGAGCCTCCCTCTGCACCTGAGTGGGAGAGTTAGCTCAGCGCAGCTCCATTCGGCGGCTGACAGCACAATTGTCTTGCGGTTCCTGTGTGATTACAAACGCACACACGCTCTCTGTCCGACTTCCAGCGAGTCTGAAAGTTCGCAAACACACTCACGCACACACACACACACGCACTCGCAAACATTCGCACACACACATCGCCCAGTGGGATGGAGGATTTTATTTTTGAGAATTATATTTGCTTTACGAACGAGAACATATTTGTTATACATTTTGAATAATATTTACCCGGATCTCTGTGGGTTGAGTTCACCCACAAAAAAAAGGAATAGTGCCATCGCTCCCAAATGTGATGTTTTACTGCGTGCTCACAATCACATTTCCCTGCATAAGGGAAATGGCACGCGTGCCCTTATATTTATGCATTGAATCAGGGAGCCCCATGTAACAAATGGCAGTCAATCTTTCGGAAACATAGCCCTTCTCCCCCTTAACTCACAGGTCCTGAGGCAGACACCTTGATGGCGGCGCTTATAAGGTTATAACTGCGCATTTCTAGCCCTGGCGGTGTTTGCTCACGATGTGAAATGCATTTTCGCGAGCCACTTTGGCTAAAAGCATCTGCCAAATTACTAAAATTGTAAATTGCAATCGCAAGTGGTGCTATTCCATCATTTTCTGAAGTGGGAGAGGTCACCAGTTGGTTGGATATCATTATTCTAGATTGAATAAAAGGATACACATGCAATATTTATCACCATTCTCTCATTTTACTTGCAACAAGATATCTGCAGTCCGTAGTGGGCAAATACAAAGTCTATCTGTGGTCCATAATCTTCACATTATACCCTTATGTGTGTATCACACATACAGTACTTTAAATCTAAAATGTAGGATTTACATTTTGGAAAACATTTTTGTACTGGCAGCTCACAAAAACGTTTGATCGTGCGAAGCACACTGGTTGATGAGCAAGAGATGACAATATGAAATGAAAATGTTCAGTGAAATCTAATAGTGCTTGTCTAAGACCAAAGGGGATTAAATATGTCAGAGTAAAAGTAACTCAATGAGAGCTAATTTAACACTGAACATTTTACTTACTGTGCAGTTACAGTTATAGTGCGGTGACACTTGAAGGTAAAGATGAGCTATATTCGCACATGCAATTACTTGTTTTTGATGTTCATACATCCTGCAGTGTGGCACATTTGAACTGATCCACTAAACAGAAGGCAGACAAGGTGAATGGAGATATGTAAAATGAAAAAAAGCCTGAAATGAGTTTACTTTGTGGGTTTTAAAACCCCCGAAAAGCACTGGCAGGTACAGGAGTTTTTTTCTGATTAGAAAGAGGCAGCCAGAGTGCTGGTAAGAGCCCAGCAAAATCAATATGTGAAAATTCAAGTCTTGAGTACTTTTCAGTTGTTTGTGGTATTTTGCAGATGCATTCGTCTGAGCCCGAAAGGGAACCGCAGATTCTAAGAGATGTGCCATTTTTTTTGCCTCAGGCACAGGAGCGGCATCTAATTACTTAAAAGAAAAAGGCGGCACATGGACTCTTTCTTTTGTTTTTCCTTGTTTTCTCCTGTCTTCATTTTCTGTCTTGTTGAAGTGTTTGCAATGGAGAATTGGAGGGGAAAACAGCAGAGCTATCAAGAGGCAATCATGCCTTGATGGACCGGGGCTGCCGGTCACGGAAAAATAGCGAAACAGACATCACTGTGGCCGGAGGAAATGAGAGAGAGGACCCAGAATCAGATGTGGGGGAGGGAAAGACAAAAAGAGAGGGGGGAGGGAGAAAATGAGAGTGAGAAAGAGAGGGGTGGAGAAAGGGATGGAGAGAGAGTGAGAGAGAGAAACAATGCCATCTCTAAGCAAAATGCCAGGGCTGGATGCCACATTTGACTCCATTTGACCCTCGACAACAAAAACAACAGCATCAAAAAATGAATCCGCGGACCACACCGCTGCAAGCTTTCGGCGCACCTGCACCATCAAAAGCCATCTCCAACTGCGCGTTCAATTCAAGCTCACTGAGGGGGCATGGTGTTGTTTTTGGAGATTGCATATCCATAATGCCTGTGTGGTGACACATTACCAGAACAAATAAACTCAGTTGAACTCAGGTTAGGCTGACTCATAACAGATCATGGCCATTTTGTTTGTCATCAATTGTTGTGCCTACACTGTGTTGTTAGAGTAGGCCAGCAAGCAGCCAAGGGGTGGTCATTTAGCTTTTTTATTGTTCCATGTTTTTCCTCAGTTTAGATGGGGAAATGTGACCTACCTTCATCATAGCAATGGAATTCACCTGAAAGACCTGAGCTGGAGCCAGATCCTAGAGTAAAAAGCCTTGGACCTTTAACACAAAGCTATTCAGTATTCAGTATCAAGGGTGGGATCAGACAACACTGCCAGATCATACACAATCTGCATGAAACCTGCTGAGCTGCTACACTGATGAATGTAGAATGTCAATTAATGTTGAATGAAAAACCAAGAAAATGGCTGAATCAAAAACAAAGTCTTTGAAAAATATCCACACCTACTGAGTTAGAGTGGAAAATTTGTTGGTATGCAAATACCTTGGAAAGCTTTGAGAAGTAACATTTGGAATATTTTGTAAAGCTGTTAAACAGTTCATATTGTTTCAGTCCCATGTCCTAATTTCCTATTCCTAGTCTTTTTTTCATCACTCATGCTATTACTTTTTACATTTTAGTATAGATTTTCACAAGCCATTCTTCAAAAAACACATCCCCGGATCAATTTACATTATTTCCATTTGTTTGCAGGTTCCTATATCCTCCGTTTCTCATTTATTTTCATGAGGTTTTGCCACCTAGTCATCAGTTCTTCATGTACCACTGCGCAAAGACCCTCCTCGCCACATATCATCACGAACACATCCACGGGATCTATTAGACACATCTTTAAATGTGTGTGAGGGAGCATAAATGTGTGTGTATGTGCACACATACAGACACATGACCACACACGCACACACGCACGCGCGCACGCACACACACACACGGACGCGCGTACGCGCGCGCACACACGCACACACACATATATATATACACACTGTATATGCAACATAGATAAATAGACAGCATAGACAGAGACAGAATAGACAGACAGACAAGCACACAGACAGACAGACATATAGATAGATAGATACTGTAGATAAACAGACAGATATATATCTTTGTGAATCAAGATGCTCAGGGAAGAATCCTTTATTTAGTAATTCTTCACATAATTCATCACCATAATATGTATATTGCACATGGAAGAAAACTTTGCTGCTATCTGTGTTTATTTGTTTTGTTGGTTCATTCTGCTCAACCAGCAGCTTTTGCTGTCGGATTTAAAAGATGGATTTCATCTGTGTAGACTAATTTGTTGAATTTTTTGTTGGTAGATGACAGACAATTCCCTTGGTGCCACATATTTTACTTGGGTTTGAGGCTTTTGGGCTTTTTCCACACTTTCTCCAGATACAGAAATGGTGGTTTGATATACTGATGTGACGTCAGATACCATAGATTGCAAAAAACGAGGTGTTACGGTTGCTCTCAAGCCCCCGCAAACATAAGCGATGCCGACACAAAGGTTTCCCAAAACTAACCAATAACTTTATTTAAATATATATAAGGAATACTAAAATAGCGGCAACACACCAGATAAAATCAAGACCCGGCCGTGGTCGAGAGGAAAGGAGAAAAAACTCCCATCTCCTGAGAAGCCGACTCCAGGCTTCTTAAAAGGGCACCGCCACAGGTGCTCACAATTAACTTTAACAAGACACACGCGTGTCCAAACGGCCAGCGCCCCCACCTGAGGCGGAGGGACGCAACACCCCCACCACCAGCTGGGGACACCAGTCCCCAAAACAAAAAATGAACAAGGGGAGACAGACAGAGAAACGATACAGGAACTCTACGCGCGCCGCCCGCATGCGACGCCGCAGGAACTTTCCACTCGCCAGCCATACAATTAGACTGGTAGGGAAAGGATGTTCATTAAAATACTCTAC
Organism: Anguilla rostrata; assembly: GCF_018555375.3. Taxonomy (NCBI): domain Eukaryota; kingdom Metazoa; phylum Chordata; class Actinopteri; order Anguilliformes; family Anguillidae; genus Anguilla; species Anguilla rostrata. The sequence goes on along the minus strand of NC_057941.1, from coordinate 26,285,727 downwards.
GCGCGCCGCACCCAGGCGACGCCGCAGGTACTCTACGCGCGCCGCACGCATGCGACGCCGCAGGACCTCTATGCGCGCCGCACGCGTGCGACGCCGCAGGAACTTTTTCACTTGCCAGCCATACAACTGATGTACATCCAGAGGCATCTAGCTGAATCCAAATAGTAAATACTCGAATCCAGACTCAGCCATAGCATAGATGGCAATTCAATTAAATACTGGTAGTGAAAGGATGTTCAGTAAAAGCAAGGGACTATTATTCTATAATACCATGTGCAAGTACACAGACACTGGAGCAAACTCAACGTTACGTCTCGAGGCTTGAGCAGTTTATCGAACGGTTCCGCAATATAAGGAGTCTAGGACCGAAGCAGAAGCACTACCAGGCTAACACGAAACGGACGAGGTACGAGACTTAATATTCGGAAAACGACAAATGCACGATAGTATACTCCACAATAAGAAACGAGAAAGCCATAAACGAGAAGTTAGGAAATCGAAAGACCGTCTGTGCTAAACCAGTCTAACCTGGCAGAACGCTGTAAGCCAAAACACCGTGCTACTCAGTTAGCGAACTGAACAGGGCTATCAAAAAAAACCATACCAGTTAAACGAGTCTCTCCTTTTCCCAGCCCAATCGGCCCAGCTGGACGACACAGCTGATACAAATCCAGAGTGATTAAACCAATTAGTGGCGCGATCATTTAACTCTTAACTATTGTAGGCTTTGCCGATCCTACCTAACCGAACAGAAAAAAACTCTAACTCAATAAACTAGTCTTCGGTGGTTTTCTGCGCTCGGGGCGACTTTGAACGCTGAACTCGTGAGCACTGTCAGCAGACCACTTAACTAGTCGACCTCAGTGCCCCGAAGCGTACCCCCACTCATATTAACCACCAAAAACAAAAAAGGCAAAACAATAAAGTGACAAGTCCCTTGGACCCGCCCGGCGGCTAAGCTAACCGGGCTAAGAACAGAAAATGTAAACTCTAAAGGGTAAAATCCCGGACGAGCCCCCATTTATGTTACGGTTGCTCTCAAGCCCCCGCAAACATAAGCGATGCCGACACCAAGGTTTCCCAAAATAACCAATAACTTTATTTAAATATATATAAGGAATACTAAAATAGCGGCAACACACCAGATAAAATCAAGACCCGGCCGTGGTCGAGAGGTAAGGAGAAAAAACTCCCATCTCCTGAGAAGCCGACTCCAGGCTTCTTAAAAGGGCACCGCCACAGGTGCTCACAATTAACGTTAACAAGACACACGCGTGTCCAAACGGCCAGTGCCCCCACCTGAGGCGGAGGGACGTAACACTAGGAAACACCTTCACTTTCAGATGCTCTGCTGGGTTTCACTTCATCTGTTCAGCTATACCAACTCTCTACTGTTAGGCTGTTCAAGATCAGATGATGGCGTTCTTCCACCTGGGCCTGTGTTTTTTAAGACACTGAATTTGCATGTCATGGGACACCAGCAGTTCCTTTAATTCATTTATTGTGGACAAAATTCTATGAATTCATAGTGTATCATACACAATAATTTGCAATGTTTAGTGGAAAGTTTATTGGAATAAGTGACGAATGTCTTATTGTAGCACTGACTCAGCTCTAGGTATTTAATGATTTAAAAAAAAAAAGAAGAAAAAAACATTTTTACATCTGAGAAACACCCTGATGGCTATCGACTTCATGCCTGAAAAATATCCGTGTGGCCAGAATGTTGCGCTGGAATAAAGACATTTCCCCTGTCCTGCAGGTGATATCAGGACACCGGCTTTCAGGGGCGACGCACGGCCGCGGCTTCGGCCTGGTCAACAACCGCCCATTGCGTGGAGGAGCGCGAGCCGCTAACTGCGTTGGCGGGGCGTCTCGTCAGAGCAGCCTCCTAATTGCCTGCTTTACTGAACTAATCTCGGCCAATTAATCATTGTCCGACTGCGACCGCATTGATCCGGCATCTGAAGTGTTGCACTTTATTAACGTCGTAATTACTTCACCTGGGTTTATTGTCAGGTGGCTGAAAAAGTGCACGCACAGGCACGCGATGCGACGCTGCAGAAACGCGCACGCTTGCCCCACAGCTACTACACGGAAGAATGCGCAGGAAAAGGTCCGGTGTGAATTCAACAACAAGAGGACACATGAGTCCAATCGGGACATTTGTCCACTGAACGTTTTGATGTGTTCAGGCAATCAGATGGTGCCGATGGCTGGAATGGGGCCCGGTATTGAGTGTTTCCCCCCATAGTGTTAAACTTCTGTCAGCAAAGGCTCCTGAAGAGAAACTGCAAGGCCGGGCGGGGCCTCGGTGCGAAAGTCAGAGACTCATTGGGAGTACGTGTAAACAGACCGCCACCTTCGGTTTAAAGAGCGGGTCTTTAATCAGGGGAGACGGGCCCAGGCGCACGGGGGCCAAACAGACTTAAGCAGTGTGTGACATCCGCGCAGCTGCAGCGGTTAAGAGCAGATGTCCAGCTGGAGGGCGCGGCGTCGGGGCCGCGTGCCTGTCTGCAGGAGAGGTGCTGACAGGCTCCGGTCCGGGCGACGGGCTCTCTGCAGATCTCGCGGCTTTGGAGGGGCGAGCACACGGTCCCTGGCAGGATGGCGCGGCCCCCAGGTCCCCCACCCCCGCCACCCGTAGCGGGCGCTCTGCCAGCCCGCCACGCACGTTCGTGCCACGCCCCGCTTCCAGTGGAAAAACACGGCGCCGAGCCGCGGGGGAGAGAGGGGCGAGAGGGAGGCGTTTCCAGGGAGACGCTTTAAAGGGTTTACCTCCACGGGTCTCCCGAGAAGCGCGGGGGAAAATACGCAGGGAGGAGGAGAGCAAGGCAGCGTGGGTAAACACTGGAAGAGTACAGAAGAGGAGAACAGGGCTAGTGGAGCGAAGCAGGTTAAGAGAGTTCGGAGCATTTTAAAGGGAGAGAGAAGGGGGGTGGGGGGGGGGACATGAGAAGTGGGGAGTTTACTTCTGCATGCATATTTTGACAGATGAAAGCACACTCACCGCACTGGCTGTGTAGTAAATGCGTTTTCTGTTTGAGATATTACACCCATGGGCAGGTTCACTTCAGCTCTGAATGTGATATGAAAGACAAAAAGACTAAAAGGCAGGAAATTCATTCCATGGGATGGAACAAAGTTTCAACTTATGATCACATCGAGAGCAAAGAAAGATACTGTATAAGTTATGTTGTATTTTCCCTCATTTTTTCCCACCATAGTCAATGATCCCATTGGCGAGTACGGTGTTCCTTCTGTATTCAGTATTGTCTGTACTGTGCTCTTCCCTTATGGAAATGGAAATTGCATTTAAAATGTTTTTTTTTTTTTAATACATACATTCAGTTCACTGTGCTAATCGTGCAGCTGTTATCTGTGCTGCATTATCGTGCAGTACACGTTGTTCTCTGTGCTGATTATAATCTGTGGCAGTTAGTCTTTCGCTCTCTATGTTCGTCTGTGCTGTATTATAATCTGTGCAGCACCATGCTCAGTTCACTGTGCTGCATTATAATCTGTGCAGTACCGTGACCGTGCTCAGTTCTCTGTGCCGGGTGCTGCATTATCTGTGCTCTGCAGGCTGCTCTGTTCTGCGTGTTGGGGAGACACAGCCAGCTGTCAGAGAGTGCAGTTTGCAGTCAGTCAGGGGGAACCGGCCTGTCCGAGCTGCCATTCAGCCCAGTAGTAGCCCCTGCAGTAATGATGATGGGAGAGCAAATGCAACACACAGGGATCTCATTTGGAGGAAATAATTGGAGTTTGTTAAGATACGGCGCTGGTCCAGCTAACCAGACGGGTGGCGGAGATAGCAACCGAAGCGCGCTTGACTGACAGCGCCTCCGCGGCCCCCGGTCGTCCGCGGCTCGAACCCCCATCCCGAATACAGCCGTGGATCCTCAGACCTCCCATCGACTGTCATCTTACTAAATGGCGCCATTCAGCTGTACAAAGAGCCTCATTAACATTGTTTGTTAAGCTCAATTTGTCAATGATTTTTCTTCCAAGTGTGTGGAACGTCATTAAGTCGAGGGGAAGCAATATTCGATATTCCATTTGCTCTGAAATGGGCCTGCACTCTCTCTCTCTCTCGGTCTCACACACACACATGCACGCACACGCACACACACACACACACATGCATACACACACCTACAGACACTTACACACGCATACCTACAGACACATATACACACAAACACGCTCCTACAAACACAAACGCATACACACAAGCACACATACACATACACACATGCACACGCATACACGCACTCACACACACACACGCATGCACACACATACATGCACACACACTCACACAAACACACACTGCTGATTTCCTGTCTATAGTCTTTACGGACTCCCCCCCTCCCTCGTCTGACTGAGCGAGCCTGAATGTGCTGCTCTCTCTCTCTCTCTCTCTCTCTCTCTCTCTCCCTCGCACGCCCAGCCACCCAGGCCCATTAAAAGTGCGGCTCGGTTTATTTCTCTCCCCTGTCAGCGGTAGTCGGCGGCGCCGACGCGGGCCCGCTCACGCTCCAGTAAAACCCGGCTCGCTCTCTCTATCGCCGCTCATCCAGCAGCGAATCTCCTCATAATTATTGCTTTCCTTGATGCGGATGAGTGCGGCGGTTGGGGAGGTGCGTTGTGATCTAAAATTAAATACGGCACACATAAACAGAGGCATAAGAGGGGGAAACATGCAATTATTTCTAATTAAGGAGCAGGAGCGGGCTGCAGTGAATCAATCAATCTCCCGGAGCGGGGGAGACAAAAACAGACGAGGGTAGAAAAGAAATGAGAAAGAGTGAGGGGGGTAAAAAAACAGACAACAGAGGGAGGGGACTTGGAGCAGGGAAAAAGAGTGAGCGAAAAAAACGAGAGGACGGAAGAGAGAGGTGCTGCAGAGGGAGAGCGGTTTAGGAGAAAGAGAGAGGGTGACATAAATTAAGAAAACAAAGATTTTTGAGTTACAGTTGCCCCCAGATACGCATCTGGGAGCTCCACAGCTGACTGCGACGAGAGGGGCATCAGTTCAGTGCTTAGGCCCCTTCGAAATGAGATTTCCCATTGTAGCTAATACTGATGGATCTTGAACGCACTGTTCTGGAGGTTGATGTGCAATTCCCCCAGGTCATTAAATTAGATCCATTCAAAACAATGACAAATCTCTCCTCTCTTTTAAGCACACAGGGAGTCTAAATAGTTTTTTCCCCCATGATGCCATTAAAATACAATCACCAAGCCCAATCCATCGTAACCTGTTTAAGTCGAGACACTCTCCGTCTGACACCGTGCACAAGTTTCTGTTGTTCCAATTCTTTCAGTCTGGGCAAATTCACCTGTATAAACTCTCAGCGTCTTCAGCAAAACAGCTGCTCTGAAAGGACTCCTCAGACATCATAGGCAGGGAGACCTCCAGGGGACCCGTGTTGTGCGGATGTACTGTATGGTTCCAATGCAATTCTAAAAATCCTTCATCTTATTACTTACAATTTTGATAAACTGAAATTGTATCCAATGACATATGACTCAGGGCATATTGCATTTTACCGAGATACAATGTGTACCTGTAAAGAGAGATAAAGAGGCAACTGCTGTTGCGGAAGAAGAAATGTGCATGTACGTGTGTACGTGTGTGTGTGTGTGTGTGCGTGTGTGTGTGTGTACGTGTGTGTGTGTGTGTGTGTGTGGTCTGTTTGTATGAAGCTCGATAAGCACTGACGTTTCGGCACAGGCCTTCTTCGGTGTGCTAACCATGCAGAAAATACCAAAGAATCTCGTTTGTGTGAGTGTGCGCAATGCATGTATACATATGTGTGTGTGTGTGTGTGTGTGTATACACACATTCAATGAAACAATGCCACGTTGCATTATTGGTAACATGCTGCATTCATTCTGTTTCATGCAGGATGCTGGTGCATGCATGGTGCTGTTATTAGAGGTCACTGTGTTAGTGTGCAGTTGTTGAGTATCTAGTGCATGCATGGTGCTGTGTTATAAGAGGTCACTGTGCTAGTGTGCAGGTGTTGAGTAGCTGGTGCATGCACAGTGCTGTGTTATAAGAGTTCACTGTGTTAGTGTGCAGCTGTTGAGTAGCTGGTGCATGCACAGTGCTGTGTTATTAGAGGTCACTGTGTTAGTGTGCAGGTGTTGAGTGGTGATGGGAGCCAGCAGGGCGTAAATGCGCTGAGTGCCTGCCCATCATGGGTAGCAGGGAGATGGTGATCACAAAGCCGGGCCAACTTCAGACTGGAGGCAGGGAAGTGCTAGTCAGGCTTAGAGGTACCAATTGAGAGCATTTCTCAGCTCACTGACTTTCATCCTGCCAGCAACCACGTCATTGTAGTTGAGGATTTGGGAGCCCTCTTGATGCATGCATATGGTGTGCCTTTGTATGTTTGTGTGTGTGTGTGTGTGCGTTTTACTACAAATGTGTCTGTTACAGAGAGAGAGAGTGTGTGTGTGTGTGTGTGTGTGTGTGCGTGTGTGTGTGTGTGAAATAACATTCATACAGTTACTGTGGTAATTCGGATCTCCAAATTCAGCTCATGACATGAAAAATTTCCATAATGTTCTATGTGGATTTTTCAATTTATGAATTCATTTTCCATTCTTTTGTAGAATTGGCTGGATTGAAAGCCAATTTGGAGCCAGTGCTGTGGTGGCTTTCTTACCAGAATGCATTTGAAGATCAGACAAGAATAGAACATTCTATGCTACAAAGTGATTCCTACCTGCACTGGGGCTGAAACATGAATAGTCAGACATAGAATATAATCTAAATAAATTTAATAGGACTTAAATTTGGCATTAATTCATAACAAGAGAAACCAGACCAGAATTGTATGTCTGTGTGTGTGTGTGTGTGTGTGTGTGTGTGTGTGTATGTGTGTGTGTGTGCTGCTTCTCTCTTTTCCCCAAACTGGAGGAATTCCATATCAAAGAACAGCAGGTTGAAATCTTGTTAAATGTCCCAAGCACAGTTAAACACCATAGTACAGCACACACAAAACATAAACCTATCCACTAATGGACTATCCACAAAAAGTGTGCATTTGTCTCTCTATTTCTCCACATCTCTTCTCTTTACTGTGAGTATTACATTGTGTGAATTTAGATTAATCCAACAAGACTGCATTTACAAAAGAAATGAATGGAATACATATGCTGTTAAGACGCATTTACAGCATCAGAATTTTCTCAGTGCAGTCATTTTAAGTCTACTTTATGACTTTGTTATGCATCGCAATCAGGCTTATGGCCTGTCTAATAATCCGGATACGGATCAGACAGGAGCCGCGTTACGCTAACTCCGCCCTCCGCGGGGACTTCAGCTAGCTTTCTTTTCCTTTCTTTTTTTTTTTGTGTGAAGGATGCTCTCCCCGATTTTGTTGTGCCATTTTTAACCTGCACAATCTAGCGTGCGAATTCCCATCAGGCTGTAGAAATGTTCCTGTCAGAAGAGGGAGCAGAAACACTCAGCCGACGCGCTTAATGGGAGCGTCTTCAATCCCCGCCGAGGGACGCCGGCGCTCGCTCCCGTGCCACATCTCCATCTTCTCGCACGCTCGCGGTTTCATTCAATTTCCGGAGGAATTCATTTTCCGTCCTTCCTCTTTCGCCCTGAGCTGCGGGGGGCCCCGCTGGGGACCGTGCCCCTTCGAACGCGTTTGCGGTCACTGTCGGGGAACGGCGGAGCTGCGGGGCGCCTGCGGCGTCTCGGTCACGTGACCAGTAAAACCCCCCCCCAGCCTCTGTGCCGGGACACGGGGGTCCCTGACGGACAGCAAGGCGGGGCCATTGTGAAGATACAGGCTTTACATTAGACTACATTACAGGCATTTAGCAGATGCTCTTATCCAGAGCGACTTACACAACGTTTTAGCATTTTTTTTACATAGCATCCATTTATACAGCTGGATATATACTGAAGCAATTCAGGTTAAGTACCTTGCTCAAGGGTACAACGGGAGTGCCCTACCTGGGAATCGAACCTGCAACCTCTCCCACACCTCTGACCAGCAGACATTGCATCCCAGAACTCCCACAGAGAACACTCTCAGCCCTCTGAAAATGTTATACATGCTAATATATGTTACAATACGATTGTATACAGTTATAAGGGGATATCTACACCATGTTAACACTATTTTTGAATATATTGTAGATAAGTAAAATATATGTATTCTATATGTTCTGAATTTTATGCAACACTATAATCATGAAGTTGTGAGCACCTATATCTTATCTATGCTACCATATTTAGCATAGTTTGACATATAACTAGTCTTTAAATAATTTAACATATACAGTGCCATGAAAAAGTATTTGCCCCCTTCCTGATTTCCTCTATAATTGCATATTTTTTCAGATCTTCAGACAACATGCAATCTTAGGCAAATGAAAACAGAATAAACACAAAAACATTTTTTTTATTATTATTATTTTATTTACTTAATGAAAAAAGTTATCAAACACCTATATCACCCACATTAAAAAGTAATTACTCAACCAATTAACCAAATTTAATTGATAATTAGATTCAGCTGATTGAACACAGCCAGGCTTGGTTGCAGCCAGTCCTGTTGAATTTAAACCTCACTCATATTGAACCTCACCATCAGAGAGAATGTTATAGAATGAGAAATATATCAGTATTGAAAGGGTTACAAAGCCATTTCAAAGGCTGTGGGACTCCACCGTACCACAGTGAGACCCATTATCTCCAAGTGGAGAACACTTGGAACAGTGATGAATCTTCCCAGGAGTGGCAGGCCTGGATGAGTGGTCGCTGTCGTCCAGGAAGTCATAAAAGATCCCATAAGAACATCCAAATAACTTCAGTCCACTCTACCCTCTCCTGAGGTCAGTGTTCATGACTCCACCATAAGAAAGAGACGGGGCAAAAATGTGATTCGTTGGAGAGTGGCTAGGCGGGAAAGTGGTGGTAGTGTGATGGTATGGGGATGCTTTGCTGCCTTGGGACTTTAACCACTTGCCATTTTTGAAGAAACCATAAATTGTACGCTGTACTAGAAAATTCTTAAGGAGAATGTCCCGTTAACTGTCTGTGAGCTGAAGCTGAAGCATAATTTGGTTATGCAGACAATGACAATGATCCAAAACACAAAAGCAAGTCCACATCTGAGTGGCTGAAAAGAAACCAGATAAAAGTTTTGGAGTGGCGTGACTTCAGTTCCTCCTGAAATACTGATATGAAATTATTAAAGAAGCGTTTGGTTTGGTGGTGCAACCAGTTATTAAGTTTAAGCAGGCAATTGCTTTTTCACATGGGTGATATGTGTGTTTGATTACTTCTTTCATTAAATAAATGAAATAATAATTTACAAAAATGCATTTTCTGTTTACTCAGGTTCAATTTGTCGAATATTACATTTTGTCTAAAGTTCTGAAACCATTCAGTGTGACAAATATGCAATAACAGAGAAAGGGGGCTAATATGTTTTCACGGCACTATTACTTTGACAAAGGGATATTCAATCAGTGGTCAAAAGTCATGGTTCAACTGAACGGGATGCAAAGAAGTATTTGGTGTAAAATAAATTGCATGCGTACGTGTAGGTGTGTATGACTGCGTGTTAGTGTGTGTGCCTGTGCGGGTGTGTGTGTGTCAGTGTGTGTGTGCTTGCATCTGTGTATATCTGTGTGTGCGTGGGTGAATGCGTGTGTGTGTGTGTGTGTATGTGTGTGTGTGCTCACTGTTAGCTCAGTCTCTCAGGCCAGACAGCTGTCCACCCATTCCCACTCCCACCACCCATTTCCCTCTTTGCCCATCTGTGCTCTTCCATCTCCAATAATATCATGTATTTTAGCAAGTATCTCCATGCAATCTGTAGTCTATCACCTCACCTTGTACTGCACCGGCAGTGCCGAGGAATCACATGACAAGGAACCCCCCCCGCCCCCCCGCCCACCACTCACAAAAACACGCACCATTCTCTTATTGTCTCTCTGGTGAAGAATTTGCACTTTATGCACACCCAGCCTGCTCTGACAGGAGGCTTACTGTACAGCTGTGTGTCCCCACGTGCGAACGGAGACGAGGGGATACCCTGATCAGCCATCCGAGCATGCTCAGAAATGCCCGCGGGAGGTAGCGCTTTCTACAGAAGCCTGCAATCTTCAAATACAGCGTGTCTCTCGCCCCGCCAGGCTCGCGAGCGAGCTGGGCCCTCGCCCAGCGAGAGTCTCGGCGAGAGGGACAGATCTGGAGAGAGGGGGCGGGCGGTGGGAGGGGCAGGGGGGCAGCGGGCGGTCGTGAGGGGGAGGGGGCAGAGGGAAGCGGGGTGGCAGGGCAGCGCTCTGTGACCATAACAGGTTTACATGGCGGTAAAGCAGTCCCATGTGAGGGAGCATCTTTATCTCTCTCTCTCTCTATCGCTCTCTCTCTCTGTCTCTCTCTGGCACCCCAACCCCCCTGTTCAATTTCTGTCTCCTCGGTAACATGCACAGGATCAAAGGCACCAACAGATGGTGATGAAGACACGGTTGCCCTCATCCTCATCCATGCTTCTCTAAATCTTTCTCTATCTCTCTCTCTCTCTCTCTCTGTCAACACAGAGATTGAAGATTGAAAGATGTGTTCAATTTTTTGATGCCTTTGCTTTTTTCCGGCACCATTTCAATATTTGCACAACAATTCCTGTTGTTTTTGGTTGTGAGATGGAGAGAGGGAGCTAAAGAAAGGGGAGGTGAAGGCATGTCTGGACACATCGGGAATTGATTGGTTCTGCCTGCAGCTTCTCTCCTCCTAGCCGGCTGCGTTCAGTTCAAGGACCAGCCAGTGTAAATTATGCAGAGTTTGTCCGTTCAGACACACCACAGAGAACATGAAACACCACAGCCAATCCCACACACTCGTTTTTTGTGCCTGAGACAGTCGCAGGCTCAGTGTGAGAGGAGGACACATCTGCGCATTCAGTGCCCTACGGACATCATTCAAACCCGACACACAAGCTCAAACAAACAAGGAAGCAAATGGGCCATCGCAGCAAACAGTTTACAATAAACTGCACTGCAGGTAGAGACTAACAAACCACTAAACTCCAGAAACTGACTCCTGGCACTGCAGTTCCCACCGCCATCAACCCCCACCATGCCTGGAGACGCACACATTTTTTTAGGGGGGAATTGCTTCTGCCTAAAATCTGTATCAGGATCCTTACGTACTCAATTTTGGAGTAAAGACACGGGTAAAATGATAGAAAGAATATATCTGGCAAAAAAAAAATGTATGCAGGCTTGGTGTTGGACATTTTGAAATTTGTATCACTGTAGTTCATCCCAGTGGCTCACAGAATCCCATAAGGCAGTGAGCTATCTCAAAGGCCCAGCCTGCCTGCCTTTCAATGCTACCAGGCCCTGGCTTTATGCATTTTTGAAAAGCAAACACGCGGAGGCATGTTCTCTCGGTTGCGAGGAAAGGAGGGAGGAAAAGAAAAAAGGAAAGAACAAAAGGTAGGGGAGGGGGAGTGATGGATTCCAATGAACTGGAAGAAAACATTGTAGCTTTACACCATGGTCTGCGTGCCAGTGTTTTTCTCTTACGCCCATCACACACAAGACTAACGCGTGTAAAAATGCAAGTCAAATTCACAAATAAGGAAAATCAGTTATTAAATATAGCACATTTAAACACAAATGCCACATTTTAAAAAATTGGTGTCGATTATTATTATTTTCATATTACATAAATCTAAACATATTAAATAAACTATTTTGAAATATATTATAAAGTATAAATCTAAATAGACACATAATAGCAGCAATAATTAATACATAACACATTTTTTACATAAAATATATGCCCTTATTGTTCCAGTATGGATACTGTAATTGGGCCTTCTTTCTTGTTTAGCAAGCTTCTCTTACTTAACTCACCGTGTGCGTGCTTATGAGATTAGCATTAAGCGCAGGAAGGGTTGTGGACTCCTGCCTACATGTAAACTATGTAAGTAGAAACCAGGTGGCATCGCAGAGATTGAGTGGGCGAAACAGCTGCTGCTTCCGATTGGCCAATCTTATTTTAGGTCATGGGTGTCATCAGATGTGTTGTCAGGCTTCATACCCAGCTAGCAAGAATGACTAGAGGTACCTCAGAATCCAAATAGACTGGGGATCCACATCTCCTACTACAGTTGTCTGGAAACCTGGTCCTGGAGAGTCACAGGGTCTGATAGTTTTTCCTGTGCTCACCATTCGATCGATCAAGCAGTTGATTCCACGGTTAACTTACCTCAGCTGGTTTCCTGCGTCTGGATTGCTCGCTGGTTCCAAGCTGAAAAGAAAAAAAAAAAGAAAACCTGCACACCCGTGGCTCTGCTGCTTTGCATGTAATGACACATTTGAGAAGAGCTAGCGAGGAACCAGAAATTAGCATAGAGACAAACTATCGCAAATGAACGAAATGGGAAAACAGCAAATGGCTCAGAATGACCAGAGAGAGAGCGAGAGAGAGAGGCAGGAAAAAGAGAGGGAGGGAAAACAGGAGTGGCCAGGTGGATGGAAAACACGGGCGCAACGGACCGTGACCCTGACGTGACTGAAGGACGGGGCCTGGGGCTGTGTTTACCGGAGCGGGCGGTGTGTGCTGGGCCTTCGCCCTGATTTGCAGTGCTCAGGCACAGAATGGCTAATGAATTGACATTACAACAAGATCAATGGCGAGGCTCTGAGTGTCTGGAGGAGCAGACTTAATGAAAAGGGATTACTCTCCTAAGATCAAGGTCTCTCCCTCATTCTCTCTCTCTCTCTCTCTCTCTCTCTCTCTCACTCTCTCTCTCTTTCTCTCCTCTCTCCCAAATTCTCTTTCCTCTCACTCCCTTATCATCTCTCCCTCTATCTCAATTCAAATTCAAGTTGCTTCATTGGCAAGAAATGCATATTTAGATCTTGCCAAGGCCTACAGAAATCAATTTAAATCTAAACAGAGTTGAATTATTACGGGTGTATAATAACAAAAACAATCAGTAAACACATAATGAAATAAAAGGAAATAATGTTAATGAACATATCTTTGTCGCTCTTGCTCTCTTTCTCTCACTCACTATTTTCACCTCCTTTCTCCGTGTCTCTATCTGTCTTTTCTTTTTATACCTCTATTTCTCTTTTCCGTCTCTCACACTCTATCTCCTTTGAAATCTCAGCTTTCCTGGCACAATGTAAACACAGGCACATGCACAGGCAAACTCAGGAGCCATAACCTGGTTTTCATTCCTTTGAATTAGTGTCTTTTTGCGAGCGGGAAAGGTCATGCGGATTCTACACAAATGCATATGCGCGTGCATGTGCAAGTGAATATGCATGTTCTGTGTAAGAGCGTGCTTTGTGAGGCTCCCGCACTTAGCACTACACACAAATGGATTCGCCTGCCACCTCGCATGAAAAGGTCTGCCTTCAATGTCAATCCTAGTGAGTGCTTTCATGCTGCAGCCACAAATGGTACAGACCATTGGTGACAGGAACCTGCAAGTTAAGATGGTTCATTTAATGCTGTAGTTTTGAATTGTGGATTTCCTCATTATAGCTCCGCTCTCTGAGTTTCTTAAACACGCCCAGAGAACACAAATTCCCACAAGGTGGTCACATGACCAGGGGAGGTCAGTGGTCCCAAATTCTAACAAGCTATCCTCAGAGCTCTTCTAGGTAGCACATTCCACTTATATATAAAATGTATTTAACAGATTCTCTCATCCAGACCAACGGAGCCAGCCGCAACCATCCCTGAGTCACACAATTCAAGTTTTCCATGCGATTCTTGTTTAGGGCGAGCAAAACCTCAGGACCTGTTCTGCATACCCACTTAGAAGAAAGAGATCATGAGTGCACCCACCACTTATGTTCATCGTGAGTTAAATGAAAAAAGTGTCAGACCTGGTTTACAACATTCCCAGACAGTGAGGGTACATGCAGCATGAAGCACACAATGAAAGTTGACTATGGTGGCCATTTTAAGGCACTTCAGTCCCAGCCTGAGATGCTTGCGTTATGCTATTCTGATTCAATGCAGCCACCAATCATCATTTAGATCAAAGTCACAGGACGCTGTTCTTGAGACAAAGGCTTCAAAAATGGATGTCATGCCAGGCTGTAAAAAGCATTTTGAGCTATTTAATTGACAAAATAAACAGTTTAGCTGCTGTGCAAAATGTCACTCTCTGTTTGTCTGGAACGGAACTTTATGCACAGGGGTTGAACACATTGAACAGCTTTATTATTTAGCAAATGGAAGGGGGATCAGGCAAACAATCATTATTTTGTCAGACAGGCTGGAATGAAAAGCGTGTATCAGTTGTCCTTGTTTATGAATGTTATTGGGCTTGAATTTACTCCTCTCTACTCTCATTGAAAGAAAATTGCAATATGCAACAGGGCAAATTGAATATGATGACGCATCACACGGTATCAGCGTGTGTGGGTTTTTATGGTTTTGAAATTGCTCGGTCTGAGAAGTGCATTAACCGTGAGTGCTGCTTCGGCAAGTCTGAGGTCAGGCAGAGATCCGCAGAGCTACCTTCCCCAGGTTCAGTCTGTCCTGATTGCTTCTGTTTCACAGTCTGTGCGTGTGTGTGTGTCTGCGTGTGTGTGTGTGTGTGTGTGCCTGTATGTGTGTGCGTGTGTCCGTGCATGTGTGTGTGCCTGCGTGCGCATGTGTGTGCGTGTGTGTGTGCCTGCGTGCATGTGTGTTTGTGCATGCCTGCATATGTGTGTGTATGCATTTATGTGTGTGTGTGTCTCCTTTTTTGTAAATTTGCGACACAATGCATTAATTATTCATTTTTAAATTACTTAAAATCTGAGGCTTCTGTCATTCTTTTGTGCTGTAAGCTGAGTTTTTGGTTAAAAAAAGAATTAAACATTAGCCAATGAGTGACATGGGTGGAGCTTACATTGGCCATGCATGTCCCCACCCATGAAGAGAGAAAACTAGGGGGCATCATTCATTTATTAGCCCTCATGCTATTCTTATGAAACAAAAACCACATGGCCAAACAAAATATGACAACTCTATTTTATAGTTCATACTAAATGGATCATTTATTTAAAATATGTCTCAAAATCTGAGGCTGTTCTTGCAACTGTTATGTGCTGTCAGCCAAATAAGAAATTGGTACAGGGTACCATATAAAACTGCTAGTATTTGCTAGGTGTTCACCTTCATTCACATCACAAGTGATAAATTGGTGGGGAAAGACTGCAAATTTACTGGAATTTGGTGTACATTGAATGGAATTGTTTTTATTACTTATATTTATGTGTTTTTCTCAAAGATTGTTCCTCGTTTTAAAGATTGTTTGTACGGGTTGCTACATTAAGCACGGACTACATGGTCTACAGACTCATTGATTGCATTGACTGATAGTTGCAAAGGCTAACATGTGCTCAGGGAAAAGGGTTATTGGTTTGTGAGGCTAGGTCATACATCAGACAAGACAGAGGCTCTCTGGGACCTGGAGCTGGAAAGGCCAATAATAAACCGTTATGGCTCTGATACCCACCTTTCCTTTATATTTCTCTAATACCCCCATTTAATGTTGTTAGAAGCAATGTACGCATCTAACGGCTCGCCCACCACAGTCTACTTCAGGAAACGGGTACTGTGCTCAATAGCAGTCATTATACTTTACGGTTTAGTATTTGGATGAGAGACCACTGAGGGGACACTGAGCTGCTGCTGGAATATGTGTTGGTGGGCCAGCAGGGGGCGCTCTTCCCTCCGGAGCCCCACCACAGTGATGGGGTCACTCTGCCGTAGAAGGTGCCGTCTTTCAAATGAGATGTTAAGCCGAGGTCCCGGCTCTCCGCGGTCATTAGAAGTCCTGTGACACTTTTCAGGGGAGGATGGGTGTTAACCTCGGTCGCCTGGTGAGACTTCCCACCAATCTGGCTCTGCCTAATCATCCCACCTACATCCTCTACATCCCCCAGCGGCTTCACATTCCCTTGCATTCTGCGCCCACGTTGATTCCCCGGGTCACGACTTAGGAAAGACACACTGAAATCCAGCACTGTGGTTTTGAAATACGGTGCATTACAATTGTCCTGTCACTTTCTTTGGCAGTCTCGGCTGTTGTTAAGCAGGATTCTGATGGATTTTCCCGACCTCCTGCAGGCCCACAGCACTGTCTGCGCGGCTGAGAGTTATGTGCGATTTACGCACGGGCCGCTCGCGAGCTGCAGAACTAAAGCTAGGAACGCCGCAGATTTGTCAAATCCGTACGACCTTTTAATTGATACCGAGCAGGAAACATCTGCCGTCTCTCCGTGTGGCGCTCCACCTCTCTTTCTGCATCCTTCCTTCAAATCCTGACTGAACAATAACAGGAGCGCCTCTGCTCCTATCAGCACACACGCACGCACACACACTGTCTACGCAAATCCTGCTCTTTATTCCTGACAGACCCCGCGCGTCGGCGCCCGCGTACAGGAGCTATATTTGGCGCCTCGCGTCGCTCGTCTGGAAGACGTCGCCGCGCGCCCCGCCCGTCTGCGTCTGTCTGCGCGCTCTGGGTCTGCTCGCGCGCGCGCACGCGTCTGTCTGTCTGCGGAGAGGAGCCGATTTTTCACCGTCTGTCAGCGGAGTCTTCGTCAGGCTTCAGCCGCAGGTGTCACCGCTCGTGCTGCTCATTTCTCTGCCCGCGGCCCATCTGTGTGTCAGTTCGGCACAGTGTCCTGTCACTGCTCATCTTTCACTACCCCGCCCCTCCCTCCCTCCCCAGTCACCTAATTCCGGTAGGCAGTGTCGCCAGGTCTGCAGTTTTCGCACCGAAATTGAAATTGCGAGTGAAGAAAAAAAAAAAAAAACAAAGCCGTGGGCTGCTAGTTTTAAAACGAACCCCTGCCGTGGGCAGACGGCGAAAGAAATGATGAGTCTGAAGTTTTCATTCACAGTCCATTCACTCCACATCCCCCCACCCCACCCTCCACACCCTCGACGAGTCCGTCCCCCTCCGGGTCCATAATAACTCTGTAGAGAAGTGACTGGGACGGAAACTTGGTGATACCTGTGGAGCCAATGTTCGGACAAACGGCCCCACCCGCTAGGATGGCCTGCTTACTGAAGCTACGCATATACTTTAAGGTTTTTTATTTACCTAGCTGTCAGTTATGCTAAGTGGGCTACCTTGCTATGAAACAGAAAATATGCTGTGCTAGCTAGCTATCGGTTTCCATTAGTCACAGGGCAGTGTTTTTTTATTTGTCGATAGTCTGGAAAACAGACAAAAACAAACTGAATCAGTGCTAGATTTCAGCTTAACATGAAACCAGTTTTTCTGTCTATGGCTATACGAATCATAAGGGACATTTACTTTATCTTGCCGTGTAGGTATTTGCACACTTCTGGGGCAGATCATAACGTGCGGGTAGGTCAGTCGTGTCCGAACAGCAGAACGCGGACTCCGTCTCAAAGGGTGCGTGGAAGCGACGCTTTGAAGCAGTTCGACCGGGACTGTGTGAAGGCGGGGGGCTCCGCCTGCGGGCGCTGGGCTGAGAGACATCATCGCTGCTGCGCACCGTGCCGCGCCACACAGCACCCCCCAGCGCCCCCCCAGCTGGGCAGATGCTCCCAGCGCACACGTTTCGGCTGAGCGAGTCACAACCACAGCCCCTCAAGGTCCCCCCCACTGCACCCCTCCACCCAGCTTATTCCACTGCTCGGCTTTTTATTAATCACATACGGTAGCGCTGTGTTTTTATCTACGCATTAATAGCCTATTGCAAGATGTATCACAAACTTTTACACGGAACTGGCAAAAAATAGAGCATTTGCACCTTAAGATACTTCGGCAGATCAAAAAAAAAAAGTTTTTTTTTTTTAATTGAGCACATAAATAATCTCGGACACTGAGGTTGCTTCGAAAGCACTCAAATCATAAATCATAAAAGTAGCACAGGCCAAGCCTTATGAACCACCCTTAAATTACATGGTAAAAGTATTGATTAGGACACCTTGTGGTGGTAACTACAGTACATATCGCACAAAATTTCCCAGAATCCGCTGGGAAATAATAGGGTACAGTGTTTTCAATACTGCACCTGTCTTATGGAAAATGATATGCATTTCACCAATGCTGGCTGAAGGATATACTGGTCAAAATGCTTAGCTTGCACTCTGATGGCCATTTTGAAGAATCAACCTTTTTTTTTTTTTGCCAGCCTACAAAGTAAGTTTCATGAAAAAGTCTACTGAATAATTTCACTCAATCTCCACTTCTCCATTTCTGTTTTATTCACTGCATTGTCTTATATCATATTGCATGAGGGAATGGCTTTCTCATTGAATAAGGACTCTAATCGAGTTTGATTGGAATCAGTGCGTTCGGTTAAAGCATTCTATCTGTTGCGTTTCCAGGCCAAGCAGTCTCATCTGCTTAAACCCTGCGTGCTGACCGTGCTACAATAGTGCTTCCTTTGTTCTCCACCGGCTTCGTCTTCCTTGTCTGCCGGCTAAGTCAGCTTAAACCTCTCACCACAGCGGGCTGTCACAAATAAGCTGAACTACATCCATTCCCAAGATCAAACGCTTGACACCAGACAGTGGGCTGTGCGTAGATTCTTAAGCTCGCTCGGTTAGAGGTCCCTAAATTGGTGTTGTGTTAGGATTTTGAACAAGTCTGAGCTCTCCTAGCCTGCCATCCAGTATCATAGCGGTTTACGTTTTCATGATCAATTTTGAGATTTATGATTATTTTCTTTTTGCATAGATTATTAAAAAGGGCATCAATTCAGCTATGTTAAATTGCACTGTTACTCCAACATCAGCATCTAATAAAAACACTTTGTGCTTTCTCTTTATATCACAAAGTTCTGAAAGACCAGGAATTATCTTTTAAACCAGAGAGAATAATTGAATTGTTGGGAAACATATAAATGGCATTGAAATCTAGTTTTTTAAACTAAGTACATGATGTGTCTCCTCCAAGGTAATGGCAGTATCTTTCTTTTAACATTAGATGGCAGTTAACATTGAAAAGGACCCCGAGAAAGTAGTCTCAGTTCCTTAACAGTTCTTGCTCGTGCCTTGATTTTACATGATGTGAATATAGTAAAGGAAAAGTATTCTTACATAAAATTACACCTTCCAATGAGATCTCATGGCACTTATAAAAAGAGTCTTGTTAACCCCAGGTGCCCTGATCAATTTCCGAAATGGAAAGAAAATAATGTTTTCAGTTGACCTTGTTGGTTTAGTAAATGCTGAATGATTTTTTAAAATAATCACATTAGAGAAACTGGACAGAATCCATGTAAAATACCATTTCTGCAATTTTCTTCAATGGAAAGACAAGAAAGGTGCTCAAATAGTAATAAAAGTAACAATTACTGTGATAATAACATTGAAAAATTACATCATTCCTCAAAATGTGTCACACCTACCACAGCACTGTGTCAAGCAATTAATTCATAAATGATCATGCAATGTTGGCATAAATAGTTCTATAATGGAGCATTTGTGAAGTTAAACTCCCTAAAAACTATTTTCTGTTCAGGGATTGTGGGATTTCATCAGAGACGCAGTATGTGACATGAGGGATTCTTTCTCAGACTAATAATTCTGGCACAATGTTAACCGTCTAAGTGTGCCTCCCATTGTTTTCAGGCTAAAAAAGCCATTGTGCGCTGGATAAAGACGGCAGCGCAGCGTAGAGAGGAGACCTTTCAAGAGCCGTATTATTTTTCAGAGACTGGCTAATTTCATGACACTAGGATCTGTTTCACGACGATATGAAACGCCAGCCGTATTGATCAAGTCGTATCGAGGGCCGGTAATACATCCAGAAGTCAGCACTGGCGCTTTGCGAGAGGTAAAAACCTCCAGGCCAAAGGGCAGTGACTGCACAGTAAACCAGCATTCGGGAATGGCTAGGTCTCTGCAGGTCCAACTGCAGCAAATGTGTTCTCCTGCAACCATAATCATGTTTGGGAACCAAACAAACAAATGAAATTATAGGGGAATAAGCTAAACACTTGGAATTATGTAAAGCGAAAAATATTGTAATTCCACAAATTGTGTAAAGCGCTTAAAGTCTGATGACATAAACATAGTTTCCTTACTTTGAGGCACTAGACTGTAGTGTGCAGTATACACCCTTTCAAGGGGAGCAGGTGTTAGTGCTACTAAAAATTATTGTTTTCCTTCAGTTGCATAAAAATGCATATGACACATTCCCAATTGCTAACTGGTAAATGAGCTTTTAGTGGCATTGAAGATAATAAGAAATGCCTTTTTTTTAATATTGAGTGCAATATTATGATAGACTGCGATCAGGTGATCACCCCTTCTGGGCAGTCTGTCCCCACTTAACGCTAATGTGATGGCGATGGTGGTGATGATGATGATGATCATTATTATAGTGATCAATTACATTTATATAGCAGTGATGGCCCAAAGCACTTTACAACAAGGAAAGTAACTCATTTCAATGCAGAGGGCATGATGGTTGATGTGCAGCTGCTATTTTTGCATTGGAATGTTAGGCTCTTTTTTTGGGGGGGGAAGGGGGGTATTTAGGTAGTTAAACTGGGGAATGATTAGCTGGCCAGACTGAGACTCCTGCTTCCCCCTGAGAGCTGTCAAATTTAGATTTAGATTAGAAAGCAGCTCACCGACTCACTCGTGTTTTTTTATGCTTCTTTTAATCAGGAAGACCTACCAAGATTAAAACTGCTTTTTTTCAGAGGGACACCTGGCCAAGAATGCAGCATTCTTATTTATGTATCAGAACATAAAGGATGCAAATGTGACAAATCACTACAATTATCATGCAGAACCACAGTGAAAACAGCAGGCTTTAAAAAGAGTTTAATGTTACATCTCGGCTATTGTCATAACTTGCAAGACACTCAGGAATGAGAGATTTTGACTATTTTCAGTGTTTTTCTTGATGATGGAGCTATTTCTGGGAACGAGCAGCTGTTTATTAGTAACAGCCTTCCCAGTCAAGTAATAGAGGAGGAGGTCCTCTGGGAGTTCGAGTCCAGGCTTGACGCAGTGCTGGTACTCTGTGGTCTGTAGCCAAGTGACCAGCCTAGATGGGCTGAATAGCCTGTTCGCATTGTATATTTCTTTCATTCTTGTGTTCTAACAATTAGGAAGGAGAAAGATCATGGTGCAGAGGGAAAACGAGAAACTCAGTCCACGGATGGATAGTCCGGAGCACACTGATGGGAGAGACTCATCGAATTTGTAATAAAACGTAGAGCGCAGTGGTAGGCCAGATCTAACAACCGTGCTGCAGCAGCAGCCGGCCCGGTGGACAGTAAAACCCCTCTGGTAAATCATAGCGAGGAATGTCACTGAAACTGGCTTTCTCCGGGCTTAAAAGGGAAGCAGAATTTATTTCTGATGAAACCCCCCTAGCTTTAATTTCAGCTTTCTAGTAAAGCTGTCAACCTTGGTTTCATGGCAGAGGTTGTACCGGATTGGCTAACTAAGGAGCCTGCTTTGATAAACTGCCAAAAAGACACAGAGTGCTCTTGGTAGTCCTCAAGTTTATTTTCAAAACGACAACAGTGTTATCCAGCGAAGAGGGCAGAAAGGCCAGTGATGGCTCTTCTGTGCCCCCCAAACCACCTTCCTTTCCCCTGCTCTACCCAACAGAATGACTGCTGACATGGAGGGTAATAGGATCTCTCAACATCCTCCACCGTCTCCAGTTTCTAAATTGTACCGCAGTTGCATTTTCCTAAGTAGACGCCACCTGAGTAACGCTGTAAAAGAAAAACACCATAATTACTTTACTGACAGGGCACCAGTTAGCTCTCAGTAATGAGCCTCAGCTTTATACGTTATCAATTCAATGACTCGATACACACAGCCCTGTAATGGCAAGAGTATTAGACAACAACAGTAATCACTGCATGTTTGAGTGTGGGTGTGTGTGCGTGTGTGTGTGTGTGTGTGTGAATGAGATGTGTGTGGGTAACAGTGTGTCGGTTCAATTTATCATCAGATAGGAAGCATCTTCTCCCTCCAGCCCCACTTACCTTAATGACAGCTGAGTTCAGTGTTCGGTGGAAAGCAGTGACTTTGTGGTGCCTGCAGGGAACCATCTGCCCCACCAGAGCTCTGAGGCAGGACCAGCTAACCAGCCATTATCTAAATCATATTTCGTTTTAATGCAAAAAAAAAAAAAAAACAGTGTTCTGGAGTTGCCAAGCTCCAGGTTATGATTAAATACTGCCAGTGTGACAAGCAATTGACTGGACCCCAGAAACATTTCAACCCGCCTCCCCACTCCCCCACCCACCCACACAAACACATACTGGACAAACCCACATGCACACACACACACATTTTCCATTTCATTGCAGGAACAGCCTGGAATACTGCACAATTAGGAGAAGTAGCTACACTGTGGCATTGCCACAGAGCCCAGTCATTCCCAGTAACATCACATCTCTCAACATGACTCTTAGCTTATTGTCAGAGTCATGAGAGTGTGAGAATTCATTTAGCATTACAATTTCTATTTACTGTAGGATGTTGCAAGCACAATGCACATAAAAATACAACACATTTACCTACTGGTAGATCATGCTTTAGTGTGTATGTTACTGTAGTTTTGAAGACTACATCTTTCATTGCATGTGTGTGAACACTGAAAACTAGTAATTTAGTATGCATTACGAGGTGGCTTGATCAATTTTATCAATATTAGTCAGGTTTGTGAAATACTGCTGGTGTTGAATGTAAGATAATAATCATGTTTGAAAATGTAAAATAGTGATGTGTAAGTGATTCTAAACATGTTTTTCTTTCTGTGCTCAATATGTTACTACAAGTCACTAGACTCTTCAGCGTGAAAAGTTTAAAATTAATGAGTGTATGCATATGCATGTGTATGCAAATGCACAGTGTAGGTAAATAATGCTATAAAACTAAACTATCGATCTTCAAACCCTACACACTGGGCAGATCTCTCCCCTCTGCAAACTCACCCTTCCCTGCACGGTCACTTCTCCCAGTCATGATGCCGCTTTGTACCACCAAATGCACTCCCTACTTTTGTAGCACTCCCTACTTTTGAATTCATTAGGGTTACGGTATTTTTAGGGTTTTGGGTCGTATTTTTTATTGTCTCTATTCTTAGGGCTTGTTATGGATGTCTTCTACTCTGTATGTATTGAGAATGTGTAACCTTGGTTCTTAAGTTAGCATAGGTAACTTGCACTATTGCATGTGATGTGTACTAGCGTGTCTGGGAAAGTTGTTAGCCAGGTCTGGCATGGTCTACTCATATTAATCAGGCGCATGCACGTCTGTTTCACCTACACTGGAAGTTATTCTGGGAATGTGATGTAACAATGTAATCAGTAACATTCTTGACATACATTGCAAAATAATTAGTGTAGAACATGCCGTACAGGGTTCCTTCCCCTCCCTGATGATTTTAAATACTTTTAAAGGGACAGTGTATTCAAAAACATCATTAGCCAGGTTCTGGCTACAACTAGTTTTGTCAAAATAGATGTCTGAAATGGTTTCTTTCCCAGCTTGATGACACAAACACTGCCTCGGAGAGACAAAGGACTTTTAGTTAGTCCGGAATAATGCAAGGAAAGGCCTGTGAGGGACTGTGTCCTTCCTGTTAGCAGCGATGTGTTATTCATGAGGGCGAGATTCTGCGAGGAGCGCATTTCATTGATATTCCACAGAACGACTGTCCATCTGGGGACCAAAGCCATTTCATGTTTTTCTTTTTTTTTGGCTTATTTTTATTTTTATGTATTTTCTTACCAGCACTTAAAGGGAAGCAAAAAGTCATGCTGACCCCAACCAAGGTCAAGGGTTCAGAGGTCAGGCCCAGCAGTAGGCTGTTCAATAATTCTCCCAGTAAGGAGCATTCAATGGTCCGCGCCCTGACACATCAGAGAAAGAGGGAGAGCAGCCGGGAAAGTGAGAGGCAGGGAACTAAGAATAAGTAAAGGGGGAAAGAGAAATGCAGCTTTGAGATACGAATATCTCAAATGGCAGATTAAAAAAACATGCATTGTGCCTCCCAGAGAATCTCCTCTTTCTCTTAAATTCATAAAGAAATTATTGGCATACAGCTGCCATGTTGTGTACTGAGCCTTTTACATAATATCATTTACGCAGAATGGATCATTGTGTGTGAGGACAATGGGACAACAAACGCTCCTTTCCTCTCCCTCTCCTGACAGCTCACTCCGTCTCTTTTTAATCTCCTCCTTCCCACTCGGCCTTCCTCTTGTTTGCTCTTTATACCTCTCTCTGTCTCTATCACACTCTCTTCCTGTCCATTTTTCATCCCTCCATATACCCCATTACTCCACTCTGTCCATCTCACCTTTGTCATTTTTTTCATCTTTCCCTCACTCCTTTTATCATTCCCCCTCTCAGTCTTTCTCCCGCTGTCATGGAGAGGACGTGGGCCAACTGTCTTGCTAACCCCTCCAATCATCTCTCTGTCTTTCTCCCTCTGTTCCCCCTCTCTCCACCGATCCCTCACTCTCCACCTCCCCCCAATAAATATGTTCATTCTTCATCTTTCGATTGCCCTCCCCATCCCCTCCTTCCTTTCATTTCATGGCGTTTTAATTTCTGTGCCCCCCTCCCTTATACCGCCCACTCCCCACCTCCCACATTGCCATTATCATTTTCCTTTCACTTTGATCCCATTCTGTTCAAATGGCCTCGCAGGCAGGGTGAATGTACAGCACACACTGCACTTCTACATTTGATCAGTGTTTTGGACAAATAGCATAATGTGCATACAGTATAAGAACAAGAGGAGTCATTTTTCCTGTCTTTTCTTGTAAGTGGTGGCCCCTTTTAATGCATACTGCATTAAAATAACTGCAGCGGCCTCCAAGCAGTCTCTCTCTCTCTCTCTCTCACTCTCTCGCGCACACTCACTCTCTCTCTCCCTCATTCTTTCTTTCTCTCTTTCACACTCTCTCTCTCTCGCATGCTCTCCCTCATTCTCTCTCTTCGTTTGTCTGTCTGGCTCTCTCTCTGTCTATCTCTCTCTCTCACACTCTCTCACTGTTTGTCTGTCTCTCTCTCTCTCACACTCTCTCACTCTTTCTCTGTTTGTCTGTCTCTCTCTCCGTCTGACTCTCTCTCTCTTCTTGGCACTGATTGTGAGGGACAGATGTCTGGGAGGGTGAGTGGGGGAGTGTTGAGTAGGCAGGTGTGTGAATTTGATCAGTCACCTGGCCACAACAGCATAGAGAGGCTGCCGATATTGGGAAACACCAGACACCTGACACAGTAGACATTCATTCTCACGTTGCAACATGGCACACATAGCATTTAAGCCACGAAGGCTGCAGTTCATTCTGGAAAGGCTACCATGATGCACTGCAGTCTAGTTTACTGTGCTACATCACCAGTGCAAATGGCCACAGCCCTTCAGTCTTATCTATAAGCCAGAGGTGGGCAGTTCCATTCCTGGAAGGCTGCTGTGCATGCAGGTTTTTGTGTGACAAACAGTAACCTCAACTTAGTTTCCATTCCAATGATGGCATGGGCATGACTGCTGACTGGTGCTTTGGGACTACCACTAAAAAGTAGCCTTTTGGCTAATTTGGGGATTAATGTATCACATGATTGTTGTGACTGTCTGTACTTGTACATTGCTCCTGGTTAATAAAGAAAATAAACTTAGCTAATTAGCCAGTGTTGCTAACATAATTAGCTAGCTGCTGTGAGTGTCAGAAACAGCCCTCTTCGCCCACCCCTGCACTTATTAAATCCAACTTTCCATTAAACCAATTTCACGCATTTTCACAGTCGAGAGGAACAAAATCAGTTTTGGGGGTGGTTTCGGAATGTTGAGGTTAAGGTTCCGAAAAGTGAGCTCCATGCTAGGCTGAGCAGGACAAACACGGTGCGCCAATGACACCCTCCCACAATCCCCGGGGTATTGCCGACCCCCCCAGAATAAGATAAGGGATAAGCTGAAAAATACACTCTGGAAATGAGGAAGTGATGCTGAAACAAAATGGAGATATGAAGCAGCGAAGGGGGGGGGGGGGGTACGCGTCCAAATCGATTAGCGCCCGGACCGCAGACTGAATTAGCCCCTCTATCTCTGCAGAATCACCTCTCCCTCCTTCCCTGCACACTCTAATAGGCAGAGTTTCATACCTAATTAAGTAACAGACACGCACGTGGCGGAAAGGTTGAGATAACAAGGCAAGGCATCTAGAAAATAATTAAAATGGGGGTGTGATGGGGAGTGGTGGCCCTGCTGGAAGAAGGGAAAGGAGAGGCGCAGAGGGGTGGCAGGGGAGGGTGCGGGATGGGGGGAGATATGAGATATGAGATTTGAGTGATGGACAGATAAGGTGGCTGATCTTTTGAGGCTGCAGATAAAGCGGTAGAAGAAAGGCGCGGCCCACTTCCTCCCGCCGTCCTCGCCCCGGCGAAACCCCGGGCGCGGCCACACCAAGCCGAGCCGGAACAGTCACCAATTTTACCTCAAAGAAACGAGAATTATGTGCCACGTTCTATTTTTGCCTCCTTGTTTTTTTTTTTTTTTTTGGATTCTGGCAGTAGCCTCTGAAGTACTCAATCTCAAGGTTGATACTAGGCTGGAGGCTCTAAGAGGTAAACTTGGATTTAGTCATTTTTAGCCCGGGCACGACAAGCTATTATAACGCTACGATTTTTGTAAGGGTGACACCAGCTGCTGAGACATACAATGCCCATGTTTGCTTAAAATGTCTTTCTGCAAAATTCAATAACTTAATTTACACAGCCCCTTTCATAGTGTGCTCAAAGTGAATTCCAACAAAGAGGACGGAGCAACAGGGGCCACTCGGAGTATGAATACAAACGTGATATTACGGTAAAAGTTACAGATGAAGTAGGAGAAAAATGCTGAAAAGAGACAACACAATAAAATAGATTGAAAATAAAATAATCATAAAAAATCATTTTAGAAGATGGACTAGAATAGTGCTATAATAGAACTTTTAAAGAGATTGTGAGTGCTTGTGTATTTTCGTTGGTTCGTTGGTCATGGCCTTCCACGGGAAGTTGGGGAACACGTACGGTGAAGGCTCGATCTCCTTTTGTTTTGAGCCTTGCAGTGGAAACGTTTTAGACACAGGGGCATAGGTACTCCTCGGTGCAGTTTCCGCTGGTTTCATTTTAAGCGCACAGGATAATAGGCAGTCAGTTAGGAAACGATAGTGCTTAAGAGAATGGCAGCGGAGAAGATTTCATTTAAATGAGTCAGTCTGCTGAATGCAGTGCATTCAAGGACTGAAGACACTATCATCTTAATTGTCTTTCACTTGCTAATTTAAAAACTGGAGACATTGCTTAAAGCGACCAAGTAAGCATTTAAAACAAATGCCCAGATTTATTCAATTTACTTCTTTTAAAGTGAGAATTTGCCAAGATCTCATAGAAATAACTATATTACACTGCCCACAGAAAAACAAGCACCGTTTAACTCTTAGGAAAAGAAGGGGCAGTGTCTTTCATTTCTAACTCAGTTAAGATAGCTTTTTTGTATTTTATTTAATAATAATCCCATTTGTAAGAAGTGCGGCAGATAGAGTGAAAGAAATAGAGAAGACCTTTCCTTGGAGACTGCAGTTCTCCTTTCTGTTTCCTGATATGCATTAAAGACAGATCAGTACTTAAAAGAAAAGACAGAAAAAAGGACTCAGCATAATAGTGTTAATGTTACTTCAGTTTATAATGTTATTCCATTTAAGTGGCATACATAAGACATTTTTGGCCATGGAAACGTTGTCTCTTGTGCAATGTTAAACCGTGCACAGACCCCTCATCAAAGGGTTCTGTACGCAGGGGGAGGGTCAGTATTTGACATGCTGTTGTCAACCCCGTTGTCTACTCAGTCTCAATTCAAATTGGATGTTTGGGTCCAATTCCCGAAAACCCCATTCAGCCATAGGAATTATTTGGACTATTGGATTTTTTTTCCCTCGGCAGTAGTGTCAATAGTTTTCATTAAGACAGTTAATTACGCAAGTTCACCGAGGTGGATTTTGGTTGCGTGGTATTGCGTGTGTGTGTGTGTGTGCGTGTGGGTGTGTGTGTTTTACGCGTGTACTGTGGCGAGCCGCTCATTCAGTCAGGAGATGACGAGTTGCTCAGTGGCACAGCGCTGGGACGTGACAAACAGGATTACACACCAGCGCGCACTGAGACCGCGCTGCCGCTAGCCAGCAATTGTTGTGCCACTGACATCATTAGGCGCCGGGGACAGTTTTCCAAAAGGTCAGTCATGTCATCCCTGGCCTCAGTGTGCCACAGCTTAGCTAGATTTGAAGGGCGGAAAAAAAACTGTCATTTAGATAATGCTGTTGTTTCATTTCAGAAAAAAAGTTTTTTTGTTCAATCGAAAGTAATAAAAGGAAAAACTTGGGATCATTCCAATAGAACTGCACCAGTTCTACGCTGAGTCACCATGATGGTGACTCTTTGAATGGTGATGAGAAAAATAATCATTATGTAAAGAAAGAGAGAGAGAGAGAGAGAGAGAGAGATGTAAGAGAAGACAGGAGAAAACAGATATCAGTTTTCTGATGGGATTTTGATGGCAGCGTGAAGTTTCCACTTCTCTCCCTTGTCTCTCCCACCAGATGATGTGACAGGATAGGGTTCTCCTCTCAGGGCTACAGAGAAGTGAGCAGGGTGTATCTCTGGGAAAATCAGGCAGGACTGTCTCTCTCTCTCTCTCTCACACACAGAAACTCTCTCTCTATCAATCTCTCTCTCACACACACAGATTCTCTCTCTCTCTGGTTGAGTATTTCACAGGCAAGAATGATATTCGTGTTTTTCGGTGGGGGCCCTGTCGCGCCAGTCAAATAGAACATACAGATTACACAGCAGAGATGCGCTCCTCCCGCTGAACACTGGAAAAAAGGACCTCATTCGGATAGCACCTTTCATGGCAGGAATTCAGCGAAGGCGTTGGGGGGCCGAGGGGGCGGAGGGAAGTGTATCACATTTCACCCACCACCGCAGCATGTGTACCACCCATCTGGGAGATGTAGAGCTGCCATTCTGTACCAGAGTGCCTATCACGTGGCAGTTACTCATTACACATGGAGAAGGGGAAAAAAAAGGTTGAGCTGTTTTTGTGAGAACATCAAAATTCAAACACTGGGGGACTGCAGACCTGAGATATGCGACAAGCACACTCCACGCTGAACTAAACAATGGTTCACGACGGATGTAAAACATTCCTCCAAGATAAAAATCCCCCATAAGAGTAGTGAGAGAATCCATGTCGGGCACAGGGAGCAGGTTGCAGTTTCTGAGTCATTTATCAGCATGCGAAAGCTTCCTGTCTCGCTTGATAAATGCCCTCGCAGTCCCTCCCTCTGTTATCCACACCTCCCTCTCTCCGCTCTGTTTGACTTTTCCACATCTTCACTTTCTCCAACTTTTCATGTGACTCATGCCTTTGCTCACTGGCCCCCGGTCTTCCTTCGACTCATCTTCCCTCCTGTTCGTGCCTCTCGAAACGTCCTCCTTCTCTGGCCTCCTAGTTTTCCATTAAAACAACAAAAACCCAAACTTCCTGGAAAAAGTAAATAAACATTTCTGCCTTTGGTTCTCCCTTCCTGTGCATCTCTAACGCTTTTTTGTCTCTCTTGTTTGTCGTTTGCGTTTGCATGTGCGTGTGCGTGTACGTGTGCGTGTGCGCGTGGCAGGCTGTGGGCTGGAGTTCCTGTTGATCCTGTGCGGGCTGGAGCTGTCCTGGTCGTGCCCGCGCCACTGCATCTGCTACACCGCGCCCAGCACCGTCAGCTGCCAGGCGCACAACTTCCTGTCGGTGCCGGAGGGCATCCCGGCGCACAGCGAGCGCATCTTCCTGCAGAACAACAAGATCCAGCAGCTCCTGCGCGGCCACTTCAGCCCCACCACCGCCATGCTGTGGCTCTACTCCAACAACATCTCCTACATCCAGCCCTCCACCTTCGCGGGCTTCACCCAGCTGGAGGAGCTGGACCTGGGGGACAACCGGCACCTGCGCTCCCTGGCGCCGGACACCTTCCACGGGCTCGCCCGGCTCCACGCCCTGCACCTGTACCACTGCGGCCTGAGCAGCCTGCCCACCGGCATCTTCCAGGGCCTGCACAACCTGCAGTACCTCTACCTGCAGGTGAGGGGCGCCGCGGGGGCCGCCCACAAGCCCTTCGCAACGGTCGATCCAATGAAGCCGGGAATGCGGTTAGCAATTTTCTCGCTCGGAGCAAGGGACATGATTCTTCGACATTTTCTTCACCTGAATAAATTCAGACGCTTCCTTCCTACCCTTGGGCATCTAATATTTGCTTAGCTGAAGCCTTTTTATCAGGCATATATTTTTAGGTGTGTGTGTGTGTGTGTGTGTGTGTGTGTGTGTGTGTGTATATACACACACACACAGAGCACATTTACAGAAGCCATTTAGGTAAAATGTCTTTCTCATGGGGGTAACTGCAGTGTCCTATTCAAGGACATGTAACCTCCTGGTCCTGGGAGTAGTCTGGCCCTCTGCCTAAGCAAATCAAATAGAGTAGAACAGTATCTGTGTGCATACTTTCACACCTCATGGCCCCCTCTGCTGTTTTTACTATCAGTGTGAGGAGCATGCAAAAGAGGCTGTTCCCCTTTTGTTCGTTTAGAATGGCCATTCATTTTTAGTCACTGCTCATTGTGACAACTCCTGCTCTTGATTTGGGAGAGCAGACAAGCAAGTGATGGAACCTGCTGTTTCTTATCACACCGCGGTTCTCAAGTTGGGTTCACAGAGACAAAAGTCAGGGGAAGACACTTGTGTGCAGCTTAATAGATGGGTTTGTGGTCACTCAATTAACCAGGGGGGGTGTTGGTGGTGTGTGATGACCGGTCATCCCAGCCAATCGAAACACTCTGATCCCTGGGGCGACGCTAGAGCCAATTATGCGTCGTCCTGCGGGGCTAACAGCTTCAGTCAGCACTCGCATGGTCTGGATTCGATACCCAACCATGTGGCCCATTCATGCACTAGAACAGCACATTGAGGCAGACCTGGATTCTCTTTAGATCAGAGGTGGCACATTGCTGGTCTAGATAGGAGGGCTGGAGGATCACAATGTCTGATGCTTATCAGTGTGCTTCATCACTTAAGCACTGAGTCCTGCTGAAAGGGAACCACTAAAACCTGTTGTCAGTGCAGCAACTTCAGGACTTGAGTGTGAAAGCTCTGCTCTGGGCTACATGTAAATGATGAACCTAGAGCGGCCAAATGGATGGTTCTCTTCATCATGTGTTCATATGACCTCATATTCTTATGTTCTCATTTCAGGATAACCAGCTGGAGTTCCTGGAGGACGACCTGTTTGTGGATCTGCTGAACCTGAGCCACCTGTTCCTGCACGGGAACCGCCTGTGGAGCCTGCACCAGAACACCTTCCGCGGCCTGGGCGGGCTGGACCGGCTGCTGCTGCACCACAACCGGCTGCAGTGGGTCCACCAGCTGGCCTTCCACGACCTGCGCCGGCTCACCACGCTCTACCTGTTCAACAACTCCCTGACGGAGCTGTCGGGCGACTGCCTGGCCCAGCTGCCCGCCCTGGAGTACCTGCGGCTCAACGACAACCCCTGGGAGTGCGACTGCAAGGCCCTGTCCCTGTGGGACTGGCTCCAGCGCTTCCGGGGCTCCACGTCCTCCCTGGGCTGCCAGGCCCCGCCCGAGCTGGCCGGGAAGGACATGAAGCGCCTCCTGAAGGAGGACTTCCCGAGCTGCGGGGGGTCCGAGTCGCTGCACCAGAGCAAGGGCGGGGCCTGGCCGGGCAGCGACAAGGTGTCGCTGAAGAAGGAGCACCATCCCCGGCCGCACCCGCACCACCCGCACCTGCCACACCACGACCAGCACCTCCCCTTCTCGCCCTCCCCCCTGCCCCGCCCCCCGCCCGCCTCAGCCGAAGAGGGGGCGGTGCCACCCCCCCTGAGGCCCAACCGCCCCCGAAACTGCACCAGGCAACGCGGCCGGGCCGGCAAGGGCAAGGGACCCAACGAGGTGCACGGCGACAAGGAGTACTCGCCTCTGGATTTCGGCCCGGATGGCAAGTACGACCCGTCCATCCCAGGCTCCTCCCCCCCGCGGAGGAAGCCCAAGTGCGGCCCCCGGTCCTCCGTGCGACCCCCCAGCGGGGTCCAGCAAGCCACCAATGGAGCAACGCTCCCTTCCTTCCTGCTCCACCTCTACACCTGTACCACTTTGCTCTTTCTCGTGCCACTCACCGCCGACATACTCCGCTGACCCTCCAGGGGGCGCCACAGGGATACTACAACAACAATCAGTCCTCAGACAGACTCTATCGCTCCTACACTGCATGTATGAAAGTGCGTCTGTGTGTGACTGTGTGCGTGAAAGTTGCGTGTGAGGAGCTTTTGTCTTTTCAAGAATTTGAGGTGGAGAACTGAATATCGAACTTCAAAGATAAGGGACCCCCGCTTAGAAAGGCAAAGGTGTCATGTTTTCAAAGGTATGATGTTGGGAAGAAGAATCAGATCAAAGCAGAGTGAGTATGGAGCAAGCCTGCACTGCCATAGTTGTTGCTGATTGCTTTATTCCCTGTTGTTCTTCTTCTTGCCTCTCTCTTTGGGTTTTAGTTAATTTTTCCATTACATTTTATATTATTTACACTCAGAGGACCAGACATTCTCAGTTACCAGGGGTATAAGCTAGAGGTAGAGCAAAAATAATAACCTTTATTATTAAATTCCAGGTTCTATTTTTTGTCCTCTGAGCACAAAGGCTGTATAGCTCCCACGATGCCTCTCTCAGTCCCTTTCCTGTTGAGAATAGCTGTCATTTCTTAATTTCTAAGAATCGCACGATTTCCCCGTTATTACCCAGAGAGAGAGACTAAGGTACAACGTACCCGAAGGTGACCATCCATAACTATAATAGCCACCTTATATTGGACCAAGGCACTGCGTTATGGGCAGTAGTGCTCAGTGCACCACAATCAGTGGATGGAAAATGTTGGTATTTTACTCAGAGAACGTGCTCTGCGACGCCCCCAATTAGCTGGTATAGTTACCACAGCTTATTTCTACATGGAATTCCCTTACCTCTCCACAACACTGTCGGTGCCATTAATTCCATGATGTATATGGGTTTCTTCACAGTGTGGTTTCTTATTTCTTTTTTTCTCTTTTGCTTTTTTTTTTTCATAAGGATCTTTTTATTATGATTTATGTCTGTGCACAGTAAAAAAAAGCCAACTATACACAAGCTGCTATATTCTTTAGTGAAGCAAATGAGATCCTGTTTAAATCTCTGCTGCTTCAAGAATGCTTTTTCCCCCAGGAAAGCAAGCTGTTCTGTAAAGGAATATTTATGTGAGTTTCTTGTCTTATTTGTCTGATTGTTTAGAGAAAGAGACTTAAAAGGCCTTGATGTTGAAAATGGAAGGGAACTGAAAAGTGGTAAAAACAGCGGGATAAAAGCAGTAGAAAAGGAAAAAGATGGCATTTCCTGTGACGTCTATCCCTTATTGGAACCTACTGTCTCTTGATTTGACCGTTTCAACTTCACACAAGAGAGGAAAAAAACAAAAATAAAAAACTCTACCCTCTCAAAAATAAAATGAGAATTGATAATTGATTAAATAAAAAAAACTGTCTTGTGGGCAAATGTGAGGAAATATCAGAAAACTTATTTATTTATGGAAAAAAATGTATTCTTGTTGCCAATGAAAAACAACATGAAAAAAGAACAGTCTACCCTGGCACGGACAAACATGGAGGATTAAAAAAAAAAGTCTTACCTGCAGATGTTGACATGCCGACAGTCAGTCAAGCACAGGACAATTGCTTGTGGAATATTCTCAGCAAATGAGTTTGTGCTCTTGGACAGATGGCATACAACAGCGCCCCCTCTGGACTAGTTGAGTTTTAGTGCCCCAGACTAGATGATCCTAAGACTGTGTTTGTACTAATGTGAACTCTAAATCTAAAGTAATAAAAATAATTACAGTGGTGATTATAACCATTCATTATCATGAAAATAATGTTTATAGCATTAAAAGTGATTACAGGGTTTCTGCTTCCCCTAAAGGGGAAGTGTGTTTTTTTTTTCTTTCTTTTTTTTTTCTTTTTGTTTTTTTTTTTGGTTCATTTTCTTAATTTCAAAGTATGGTCTTCTTTGCACCATTTCAGATAAACAGTGCACAATTCTGTACTCCCTCATCTTCCTCCTCTCCCCTTTGTCATCCATTCCCACCCCCCCTCCCCACCGGCCCCAGCTCTCTGCCCCCCAAACCCACCCCCACCCCCCCAAAAAAAAAAATCCTGCCATGCTGTGACTCAACTGTTCTGTATGTCATTATCAAACAAGAAGAATACAAAAGCTGTTTATAAAGAATATTAAAAATCCCATATTCTTATGTTAGGGGTGACTGTGTGTCAGTTTCTTTCCATGTAACATGCAGGTTAGGAGACAGAAACAAGCCTGTGAGAAGAAGCAGACGGACAGGGATCAGGGCAGGGGAGGAGGTAGAACTGGATGAGAAGGGTAGCAGGAATGCAGACTGGATGAAGTGCAACGAGACTCATAGGAGAGGGAAGAGAGTAGGACAGAGAATCCGGTTTCACACCTGCACACACACAGCCACACTACCAGTGTTTAGCACATGCATATTCACAACCACATTCTTAGAGGCCAGCTTATAGCCAGCAGTGCTCACTTAGTAATCGTCAGTGCCGGTGGTGAGGACACACAAACACACGCACGCACGCACGCACGCACGCACGCAAGCAAGCACACGCCCACACAAGCACACGGAAACCGATACACAAACACACATAATCAGTGCTATGCAGCTGTAAATAATTTAAAAAAGCAGCAGACATATTTATGAGACGTCACAGCAAATCTGTAGACACTCGAGGTTATTATTATTAATGGAACTTTAGAGCATACTGTAATTTCCATTTCCTCTTTTTCCTCTCTTCCCCATGATGGAAATTGATCTACAGGTGAGAGTGCAATTCGGTTAGTTTAATTCTGGTAAACAAAATGGGCGACAGAAAAAGTTAGTTTTATGCATGGTTGAGGTTTGGGCAAGAATTACTTTTGAATTGATGAGCAGCTCAAGCTGCTGATTGCGCCTGACTCACACTCAATCATGCCTCCCCCCCGCCCCCCCCCCCCCCCGCCACCGCCGCCGCCACTCTCCCTCGGCGAATGAGGCAGGCTGTCGCTGTCGCTGACCCCAATCATGGCGCAGGCCTGCTGGCCCAGAGCCGCCCTGAATTGATAAATAAACCAAACAATTTCAACCCCTGAGCAGGAAGGTTCCATTCCCTCGAAACTGACGGGGGGGGGGGCACATTGCGTACTCCACTGCTACATCTGACTGTTGCTTAGTCACAGAATTCTTTTTTACTTGTAAACACTACCAGACGGCTGACTGTGTGTGTGTGTGTTTGTGTTTGTTAGAGAGAGAGAAAAAACACTAGAATGAAAACATGATCAAGATTGCAAAACTAAACAAATATTGTTTTCCTACCCTACAGCTCACCCTGTGCCTTTTCCACACCTCATCCAATCAGGGAGAAAGCCATCTTCCTGACAAAATGTACTGCACAGTGAGAGAATGAAGTGGCACCAGCACAATATAGCAAATATTGCACATTTTATATACCATATATCATATGTATATTTCAACACATTCCATGGGATTCATGTCATTGCAACCAATTAAAAAATATTTATTATTGTCCCATATAGAGCACACAAGTCTCTGGTCTTAATCTTCAGAACCATATATTCTACTATGCTGAAACCAACACTACATGGGACATTCAATAAAAACAAACGGATTTATATATTTTAAAATATTTTCACTGCACCGTTTTTTTTGTCATCCAAGATGATCAAATTTTTAAAAAATTAAAATACTGAAAAATATTTTCAGCTGGGTCTCAGAATGAGAACACATTTTAATAGCACATATAAGGAACGGGTCATGCCATCCCATGGTCTGTCAATTTATGCACAAGGCCCGGGGGTGTTGTTGCAGCCTGGGGTAAAGTTAAGATCCTTCACCACCCCTAGAATCTGCATTTGATGGAAGGCAACAAGAACTGCAGCCTCTACTGTAAGTGCTTTCTGACTGACGCCCAGTCACAAGCATTTAACCATGTCCAATGGCGCCAGACCACCTCGACAGGGCAGACGGCCATAGCCATGCTCACGCTAGTCTGCATACCTGCTTAGGGCCAGGCTCCCCAAGGGCATTGGACTCGTTGACTCCTTCTGCGCCATGGCATCTGGTGCAGCGCTGGAAGCTATCTAGGCTGATCAGTGATGAAGTGTCAGTTTAAAAGAGAACTCAGAATCTAGCCCTGATGCACTGGGGGGAAAAGAAGTTCTGGAGCAGGGGTGTTCAATCTTATTGAAAAGGGGCTGATGTGGGCGAAGGCTTTTGATTTAGCCCAGTGCCAAGCCTGCTTGGACACCACTGTTCTGGGAGTTCTGACAAACTGATGTTCTGTAAAATGCAGGCTATTTCTGTTTTGTTTTTTTTTGGGATTAATATGGAAACTAATTTAGATTTAATATGATAAGGATTTAGCGTGTGGTTCTCGTAAGTGTAGCACAGTCAATAGCCAATCAGAATCACTTTATTAATCCGAGCTGTGGTACACGCACATGAATGCACACACAGAACTAGACACGGTATGCACGGTAAATTGATAAATCCTATTTAGTTTTCTTAGATAATACATTTAACGTAACCTAAATTAATCTGAAATCTTTGAGAGGAGGTTTGATAGCATTGTGCGTGGGAACTGTATTAGTATTTGAAGCTTATCTCCTGATGAAGATTTATACCATCGCTACGTGGTTTTAATTGCATTTATAAACTGTAGAACAGGAGAGAAAGGAACAGAATGCTATAACGAGGAGCAGCGCAAGGGGAGGTGTGTTAATTAAAAGAATAAATGACATTGCATCACCTGTCTCCACTTCTCCCTCCTCCTCTCCTCCCAGGGTCCCTGTCTCCCCAGTCAATCATAAATGCAATATTGCCTCCCCCTACACAAGCCCTTTTTATTCACAACACTTTTAATCTGCTCACTTATTTATGCAATAGATGCCTAAACCACAATAACAGGCAGGTACAGACACTTACACACACACTATCCTGGTTTCTAATTGGAACAGAAGGCCTCAAATTAGCAAATGGAAACTACAGCACCCTCTACAGGTCGGGGTCGTACAGCTCAAGAGCACAGTAGCGTGAAGTAAAGCAATGATTCACCGACAGTCCCACTGTAACTCACCACAATAAATCACTCTAGAGACGGCCAAGTAACCCATTTTACAAAACACTAACCCAAGCTATATCCTCCAGGTAGTATTTTTTTCCCTTTCTGGAGTAAAATATTCCCCGTAAGCTCGACGCTTACACATATCAGCTTTGCGTCCTTTGAGAGATGGCATCTGTCATTTGAACCAGCCCAGGCTATTCAAAGAAACAAATGTGGCCAGCTAAGTCTAAGCCAGAGATACTGTGAACATAACAACCTTGAACCTTGAAATCTTGAAAGAAATTCCTTATCTAAAAGCACTTACTGTAGGTACTGTAAGTATTCACCGACTGATATATTTAATTTCCTTCACAATCGCAGCCACTCAAAGCTTTTGCATCAAAAGCTTGATTTGAACCCAACGCATTTAACTTTTTAAAAGACAGTCTAAAAAAGGACCAGATGCACCTTCATCTTCATAACGAGAACCATTAAATATTAAACATCAAATGAGCGAACATTTATAAAGGTTTGATACGCATACATTTACCTGCAACTGTCAAAAGGACACTTTAAAACTAATGGGTGATAAATGTAGGAATAATATCAAAAATCTGCCCGATTTATAATTTATACTCGCACAGCAATCTTTCTCATATTTGAGGCATTCATAATGTGTTTTAAAATTTATGAGAAAAGGTTTCATTTAAAAAAAATTTTTTTTGTGTAATCCCCTTAACAAGTACACATTGTGTCTGGGGATTTCATCGATTGACATGGCCCCTGTGTAAATATTGAGTTACAACACTTCGGGGCTGCTGTATGCTTGCAAGGAACAGAAAAAGTCAAATGAACAAAATGGAAACTTAATGTCCCCGGCATTAAACCTTGGTACTGGCTTTTGCAGTATATTGCAAGTTCCTAACAGAGGGCTTTATTACAGTTTATTGCGATGGCATCTCTGTGCTATTGACTGCAGACATTTAGGCCCATTGGAGCATTGTGTGTATACCTGGGAGGTGATCAATGATTGCAGTTAACGCTTCCGATCAATTTTCTGCGAGAGAGCAATATAAGGAGTCGCTCTCCCAATTGAGTGGGGAACACACCCGCCTGTCAGGAGTGCGGTCTGACCACGACTCTGAGCTGCTCACCAAAAGCTCTTTTCACTGCAGGCAAGCGAGCCGCCCTCTGGGACAACCGGGCCCACACTGCACCTGAAATCCACATACACTTCACAGAGCACCTCCAGCTAAGGTTCTCTAACTCCCAATGCGCTTTGCTGCGGTTGGCTTCACAAAGGCGGGCACAGGAGAATGAATCCTCCCTCTGTGATGTGCTGCATAACAGAGCCGGACCGACCATGGCTGGGAATGTGGATGTCTTTTCATAGATAAGTGGGTGTGCATGGATGCGTGTGTGTGTGTTTGTATGTATGTGTGCCTGTGTGCATGTACAGTGAGCTCCATAACAACAGGGGCAAAGCCACATTTTTTCATGATTTGGCTCTGTACTCCACAATTTTAGATTTGCAATCAAACAATGCACATGTGGTCAAAGTGCAGATTCGCATCTTTTATTAGAGGCTATATATTGGTTTCACCATGTAGAAATAACAGCACTTTTTATACACAGGCCTCCCAAACATTTTAGGTCACCACAATGTTCAGGTCACCATAATGTGTGGTACAAAATGGCTTCACAGGTGATTCTGGCAAGTCAGGCGTGTTCAATTTCTTCTTTAGTGCAAGTATAAGAGAGCTTTCAGCAACTAGTTTTGATTCAAGCCTTCTGATTGCCTCCGGAGTCTGTTATCGGCTTTGCCAGCACAAGGACCGCAGTCATGCCAGTGAAAATCAAGGTTGTCATTATGTGGCAGAGAAATATGAAGAAAAAAAGACAGTCAGAGACATACGCCAAACCTTAGCCGCACAAAAATCAACTGTTTGGAACATCATTTTAAAAAGAGAGCACTGGTGAGCTCTTGACTTTCATCGGCACAACCTTATGCTGGTCCTCTTTACTTCACTCTAGTGTGTTTCTTTTGCACCTCTGCACCTTGAACTAATGCACTTGTTGTACGTCGCTCTGGATAAGAGCGTCTGCTAAATGCCTGTAATGTAATGTAATGTAATATGCTGACAAACGCAAACTTCATGGAGGATCCATTAATCACCAGCCCCCCTCCCCCTTCCCTCCCCTGACACAGGCATCACCTTGCATTGAATTCAAAACCCTGGTGTAGCCTACTGTGCTGCTAAAAGGACTGCTGTGTACCTTTAACAGGTCATCAGACCCTACGCACCGCCCACACCACTCCAGTCCTCAGCTCCTGGACACGCCCTCCTGTGTGTGCTCCGGCCCCTTCCGGTGGCCTAATGGCAGACTAAAGACAAAAGACCCCCCTCTCCAGAATGCGCCCGGCAGGCACCTCCAACACTTCTGCTGCAATTTCTCAAATTTTCTGCGGTTATAATAGCAGTCCAGCAGTGGGAAAATAGTAATTTTCTTGCACTGAAAGTGCTAATTGTTTGTTTGACCAGGTAATTAGCACAGTTATCAGTTATAAATAGGCTTACTGTGCCTGTACCGACATTATACTACATTTCCGTGCACAAGATAATAATACAGATGTTGCCCACTTTGTGTGCTGCTCTACATAACAGAACCTGCCAAGTTGTGCCAATGTCACGTTGTGTACATTTACATCACAGGCATCTAGCTGACGCTCTTATCCAGAGTGACTTACACAACGTTGTACATAGCACTTACATTGCATCCATTTATACAGCTGGATATAATCTGAAGCAACGCAGGTTAAGAACCTTGCTCAAGGGTATGAAAGCAGTGTTCTACCCTGGAATCAGACCTGTTACAAGACCAGTTCCTTACCCATTATACTACACTGCCACCCAATGTAATGTAATGTAACGTACTGTACAGGGGGTATGGAGGCAACACCCAGCAGAAACTCTGCACATGTCAGGTAAAGGAATCAGGTCCGAGGGGTAGGGTAGGAAAATGCTTCCATCCACCAGGTGGCAGTGTAAAAAACAAAAACTTCCTAATTTGATTTTCACGTTGCCTTTAAATGAGAACAGAACTCCTTTTACATCCTAAATGAGACATGCAAGTGCTCTTGAGGATGGAGTCTCCTTGGTGCTACATGGTTAGAGGTAGGGTGGCCACTGTTCTTGGTGCAGCCAACTTAGGTGCTGTCCATGGTG
This sequence comes from Anguilla rostrata, assembly GCF_018555375.3. NCBI lineage: Eukaryota > Metazoa > Chordata > Actinopteri > Anguilliformes > Anguillidae > Anguilla > Anguilla rostrata. The sequence goes on along the minus strand of NC_057941.1, from coordinate 26,245,221 downwards.
TGTTTGGTGGAAGAGTAGGACTTCCCAAACCTGGTCATGGAAAGCAGCAGGGTGTAAAGGTTTCCATTGTAAATCAGTACTGAATTGAACAATTAAAACAGTTTGTTACACTGACAGCTTATCTCAGCGGGTTTTCTTGGGTCTAAACTGGTTGATTTTAAGGTGGGGGAGCCTTTGCAGCCTTCTGGGACCCGAGCTCACAGTGCTAGATCTCTGGTGCGGTGGATGCTGTCCATGGTTCTGAAGTTCAAATACAGTAACATGTGTGCTGCAGCACACAAGACTAATCAAATCAAATATCAGGCCATTACACCATCAAACATGGGCTGTACACATTAACATGCTTTTTAAATATCACAACAGCATCCAGAACTACAGGTACATTTCCCCATTTGCTTATGAAGCTTTTGCATCTTCCTTAATTTCCCTCAGACTCCGGCAAAACTGCTCACCTCACAAAAATTCATACGAGGACGATAACAGGAGTCAGATGAGCACGGGTTTCGAAATTACATTTCTTCTAAAAAGAATCCAGTAGTGGATTATGCAGTGGAAACTTGAGGGTGAACACTGTCTCGTTTCAAATTGCTCCTGTCAATTATAGATGTGCATTCCATTGTTTTTCTCATCCACAAATTCATACAGAAAGGAAATGCGGACAGGAAGTGAAATGTCTTCATTTGCATGAAGCACCTCCCCTGTACCTGACAGCACAGGAGACACGCTGGTTACCGTCTCCGAAGGAAAAAATGGAAAATACTCCCTCCTGCTGTTCCTCAACTGCAGTCCTGTGGAAACTTTCATCTTTGTAAAAAAAAAAAATAGAGATAAACAAAACAAACAAAAAAACACATCTCCTGCTGTAGGCTCTCTTTCTCTACTCCCCTCACTCCATCTCTCTCTCTCTCTTTCTCGCTCTCTCTCTGAAAAGCCACAAAGAGCCCGAGGCCATTTCCAGAGCACCGTCTCCGCCTCTTTATTCCTGTATGAACAGATACAGTACCGCACACTCCACCACCTCACACACAAACCTGGCGGGCAGGCGAGTGTGGAAAAACTGACACTGGCAGCAACACACACACACACACACACACACACACACACACAAAACACGCGTGGCGCACATCTCACACAGGCCTACCGATGAGCAAGCACGGGAGGGAAGTTCAAAGCCTTCATCCGTGTCCCAAAACGATTCTGCAAGCTTCCCACACAACCTTCCACCTTCTCCACCCGATCCAGTTCTGCACCAGGGAAGATTATGCTCGGCCCGATCTGCTGCCATTTCTCTGATTACGTGTGAAAGACGGGGCGCTTGCAGCCTCCGGCCTGCCCACTGAACTCGGCTTACTTTAAATCCCAGAATAAGGCCGGCCCCTACAGCGCTACAGCATGGCCTGTAAAGTCATTTCATGAAAAGAAAGAAAAAAGAAAAAAGAAAAAAAAAAAAGAAAAAATTATTTGTGCTGGAGCCTTTTTCCTCAGCCTCATTCTTTTATAACTAAATAAAGTTGAAAGGCTTGTTTCCACCGCTGCAGCCAATGTGCTGTCCTCACTCCGGATCCGATTGGCGTATGTATAAATCATCACAGGAACGGCCGTCTCTGACATCAGAGCAGCTGGCAGTTCTTCATACGCGGCTCCTGGTGTGCTCCGAGTGTGTGTGTGTGTGTGTGTGTGTGTGTGCATATGTGTGCGTGTGTGTATGTGTGCCTGAGGGAAAACTCATCTACATTGTGGAGCAGTGTGGGGGGGTTGGGGGGTAAGGGTTGCATAACAAGAGGTTACCAGAAGGGGAAGCGAGGGGGGGGGGGCAGGGAGGGAGCACGGGAGGGCATGGAAAGTAGTTGAGGAGGGGCGGACATATGGACAAATGATGAAGAAAATAGACAATGTGATGGTTAGAATCTCTCCACTTGAGAGAAGCATGGCACCTGGATCACTGATGTTACATACGGTACCCACATATGCTGCGAGAAGGAATGTCCATAACCAGGGCGCAAGGGTGTCAAGCTCAAGCCCTAGAGGGCTGCTGCAATGCCTGCTGGTATTTGTGGTTTCTTTTCAATCAGCAACCAATTAAGGCCTTGAGACAAAGGCACATGGATTCTTTAGCCAAACAACTTAAAAGAATCAGCGATGGAAACATACCGAAAGCCAGCAGACACTGCAGCCAGCCGGGATCGGACTCTGACATCTGTGATTCATACGATGCAAGTGGCTGAAAGATAAGCGAATATTGACTGAACGTCAAACGCCTGTTGATGTTTTCTTTCTTATCTGACATCCGTGCATATAAAATACATCCTTGATAACATAGCTAAGGAACATTCTGTGTGTGCGTAATTCACCAGTATGAAGCTGAACAGCAGGAATGAGGCTTCTTACACCAGGTGGTTGTTAGATTTGTGATGTTCCAGACAGAAGGTCTTCCCCAATTCTCCGGTTCTCTGGTGCAGGGGGAACAGGGTGGTAGGGGGGCAGTGGGGGGAGCACTCCCAGCTGGTCCCAGGAAGCTCCTTCCCCTGCCCTCCCCTCCGGAGCCAAGGCTACCCTTGTTAGCTTCAACGTGCGCATCGATTTTGTGACAAACGCAGGGGTCTCCTGGCCTGACTGAACATAATTGTCCCGGGCGAGGGGTGTTGCTGAGACTGCCCCGTAGCTTTGAGAGACAGCCCGGCACCCCCCACCCTCCCGCCCGCACTCCCCACATCCATCCCAATTTACAGGCCCACAACCAAATAACAAGCCTGGGGCTGTAGCTCGAGAAAAAAATAAAAAATACATTTAAAAAATGAAACGGAATGTGCCTTTAATTCCCTTGTGGCTCTCGCCAGGATTTTCTGCAAGTTATAATCAATACTGCTACTGTTCCAGGAAATAACTCTAAAAATGGTCCTGCCAACATATTTGCTGACATTGAATGAGGCATTATTCTCATCATATTATAGGATCTTACACCTAAAGGTCTTACAGATGGAAACGCTTGATTGGAACATATCGCTATTGGATGCTATCCATTACAGTACATTCACCAACATCTCTCACGAAAATAGAATATACTGCCAATATATTATTAGAAAAGACATTGCAACACTTTATAATATATAGGTAAATATATACATTATTTCTGCTTTAATATATTGCAATATTTTGTTTTCCAGAAATAAATTGCTGGGAAATATGTTTTTACTATATATTGCAATATATATTCAATTTCCAAAAGGAAGTAAACAACAGACAAAGGAGGGTGTATTATGTAATTAATGATTGAATCTTTGGTACTTCAGTTCCACAAAGTAATAAGAAAGTAACCAAGATTAGCCTAAGCTGGACCTGTCAGCCCTAGCTTGTTTTGTACAGCTGAGGGTGATGGGAAATCCCCCAGAATCCCTAGGGCAGGAGTGTGCCGAGTGGCCAGGTGTGCTTTTTAGCCTGGGACCTGATTAGCCAATACCAGATAACACATACCTGTCCCAACAGACTTCTCCTATTCTCCTATAAACCATCTTCAGTGGGGACAGCACACAAACACACACACACATGCACACAAACACACACATACATACACACATACATACATACATAGACACACACACTCACACACACAAACACACACACACATACATATAAACACGCACGTACAAACGTATGCACACAAACACACACACACATACAAACGTATGCACACAAACACACACATACATACACACAGACACACACACACACACACACATACAAACGTATGCACACAAACACACACATACACACACACACACACACACACACACATACATACACACACACACACACATACAAATGTACGCGCGTGCACACACACACATACATACATACAGACACACACACACACACACATCGGACGGAGTGTGGCGCAGTGGGTAAGGAACTGCGCTTGTAACCGAATGGTCGCAGGTTCGAATCCCGGGTAAGGACACTGCCGTTGTACCCTTGAGCAAGGTACTTAACCTGCATTGCTTCAGTATATATCCAGCTGTATAAATGGATACAATGTAAAGTGCTACGTAAAAGTTGTGTAAGTCGCTCTGGATAAGAGCGTCTGCTAAATGCCTATAATGTAATGTAATGTAACATCGTCTGTGGTGATATGGGACAGGGGTAGAGGCTGGCGCATTAGAGCGCGAGGCTCTGAGCACAAGGCAGGGAGAATCCCGATTGGACGCTGCAGTTGTACCACTGAATAATGAGTGCTCCAGTGCTCAAGTAACAATCCTGATGGATCAGCTACGGAACGCGGAGAGAGCGTACTGCCTTAAGGACAAAATCCTTCTGCCAAGCAATTACATAATAAAACGCGTATGTGTTTATTTAAACGGCCTGCATATGCTGCTGGATTGCTCAAGGCAAACTGGTGAAGGTTTCCAGCAAGATAATTCTTACAAATGACCCAGCCACATGAGAAATGTGAATGTAAGGTGCAGGTACTTCCATGGGTAACGATGCAATGCTGAGCTACTGGGACTGAAGCTCACCTTCAGACTGACAGACAGTCATGTTTTCTCACAGTCAAGCACAGTTTCCCCACCAAGGCTGATGGGAAAATGCTACCCAGCCCTCTAGAATCTAACAACCAGCACCTAAGATCAGACACTTGGCTCCACTGAACAAGGATGCAGCCCCAGAACCAAGCAACGGGCTCCCCAGAAGACTCAGTCCCCCAGAAGCAAGCCTTCACTACCCCCCACCCCCCCCCCCCCACCTCCACCAGCATCAAACAGTAAAACACAGAACACCCACTAAAAACCCAAATCGGTATGTTGGGTATTTTTCAGTAATTATATGGACTTAAGACATGGATACTAATGGGTCTTCTGAAAAAATACACTACACAGTCAAAAGTACGTGTTCACCTGACATCCAACATCTCCTCCAAAATTATGGTCCACCCTTTGCTGCTATAACAACCACAACTCATCTGGGAAGGATTAAAATTTGATGCTGAAGCATTGCTGCAGGGATTTGCTTCCATTCAGCCAGAAGAGCATTAGTGAGGTTGGACACCAATTGGGTGATTAGGCTTGGCTGGCAATTGCCTTTCCAACTGATCCCAAAGGTGTTGGATGGGGTTGAGGTCAGGGCTCTGTTCATGCCAGTCATGTTCTTCCACACCGTTCTAGACAAAGCCATTTCTATACGGACCTCGCTATGTGCTCAGGGGCATTGTCATGCTGAAAAAGGAAAGTGCATTCCCCACACTCTTGGGGAAGCACAAAATCATCTAGCATGTGATGTGTATGCTGTAGCATTAAGATTTGCCTTCACTGGAACTAAGGGGCAGAGCCCAAACCATGAACAACAGCCCCTGACCAAGGGGTGTCAAGATACCTTTGGTCATATAGTGTATATACTGCATCCCGACAACACAGGAATTACGAGAATAATCCAGCACACGTTTCCACATTGCCAATCTTAAAAAGACAGAACTGAAAACGGTGTAAACAATCTTGAAGAGCCACGCATAACACTTCCCTTTTATTGGGGCAGCCTTAAACCATGACTACAGACTGCATCATTTGAGACACGTTGAGAAATGACGTGGACGTAAGCCGGATGCATCCAGTATGGCACAAAGCCCAGCACGTGTACACACCTGCTGAGCTTCAGGAGACCAACCGCCACCGATTTCAAGTGATACGGAAGGCTAAATTACCATATCTCGTTACCATGACACCTGAATGGAAAATTGTATTTCATTAAGTCAAATAATTAGACAAATACATCTTTAAAAAACAAAGGGAGCGAGGGACAGATAAGAATAACAAAAAGGAATCAACGAATGAAACAGTCAATTGTATCGCTAACAACTCAACATATAAATTACAGGTACCTGAGCAGGAGAGCAGATGGATCAAACAGAAGCGGCTAAAATATTCATACTTAGCCGTAGATACACCGTCACTTCCCCAGCCGGGTCATGTGAATGCTGTCTCTAAGGCTCATTAGCACGTGGCTGTGCGGCTGTGCGTTAAACACCCACTGCTGCTCCTTCAAACATCTTAATATGATCATATCCTTCGCCACCTTCAATACGGCGAAGGAGGAGAAGAACAGTCTCGCAGTAAGAGCAGGAGAGGGAGAGAGACGGAGGGATCGAAGAGACGGATTGGAAAGGTGAGAGATTTATTTTTAATCTGAGAATTAAGGCTTGGAATAGAAACCGTCTCTCACGGAGGTGACATTGCGAGACACTGAGATGTTACAAAGAAAAAGAGAAAAAAAAGAAATACAGAGGCTCTTCTCCCTGAAGGTTAGTGCTGCAGACACTAACTCACGTCACTCCCCTCAACTGTGACAGAAGGCAGAGACGTGAGCGGCGAGGTTTTTGCTATCGCCTCGTACGAGCGGCGCGGCTAAAAATAAGATCAAAAAAGCGCTGCAAAACTGCACTCATTTCAGTTCATTTACAAAGCGAGCCCTGCAGGGGAGCTGAAGCAGGGCTCTGCCTGTTCCCAGTCCCCCGCAACACGCTGCAGTTTGTTTTAGCTCCTAATGACACTCTGAGGAAAACTGCAGAGGGTTTGACGTAGAACCTTGGAGAACGCTTCCGAGCGGCGCTCGATTCCATCTGGGGACTGCCACAGTGTTTCCACGGCACAATTTAATACGTCTCCGTAGCTTAATGAAAATCACATTTTCAAATGGTGTTATGTTACGTAATCATATTTAAAAAGAGCAATCCCTCCACACCATTAAACAATATAAATACTGTGCGGGAGATTTCTAATACTTCCCATGGCCATGTTTTTAGGGGACTGGTGCTGATTTGTGTGAGAAGCAGGGGGAGATAATCCAGACCTGAAATAAAATAGAGCGAGTAATTGACTATGGCGGTCTGGACCATTACTGTCTTCATCAGATAGACATCAGATAGATGGGCTGCGTGGCTCCTGAAGGGCGAAAAAAAAAATCTCAGCATGCAACACCTACAAGATCTCCATCGGTGCCAGCTGTGGGTTTGCCAGCGCTTAGCGAATCGGCTCCACAGCGGTCCGCTTGCAATTCCTCATTCTCTTAACAGCTGATCCGTGACCTGACTGCCACGCCCCAGCCATCCCCCAGCAGACCACTGTAGTGCGAAGCCCTGGCAGACCAAAGGGTGTTCCGACGGCAGGCCACGTGCCTGCTAGCTGGGTGCTCGAATATCCAATTATTAAACAAATAATAATTGAACAAAACTGAAACGATTTGCACAGTGACTCTGATTTGCCAGAGCCACAGCTTCTCTTAATGTGGACTGAGCCTAACCCGGAATTGATAAAGCGAAACTCATTTTACATTCTTAATAGCACGGCCCCTTTTCATTAATAAATGATAGTAATGGGTTGCATTTATAAAGCAAAAGGGAACTGGGCCACAGCCGCAATGCGCAGCACGGACCTGGAGCCAGACTCTCATATTCAAGCACACCGGCCATTCACCAGGTGCGCTATTGCCATTGTTGTGAGAGGTGGAATCAAGGAAAGAATAGCTCATGAGAATAATACAGATACCCAAAAACATCTCACTTTCTCCCCGCACCTCTCTCTCCCATCATCCTTCCTGTAGCCTCCTTGACCCACTTAATGAAATTAATTTGAGTCAGATCAAAAGACTTCCTGCCCCCCACCCCCCGTCACATATTTTAAATCCAATACTCCCCGTTCACACACACTATACATATTGATGCACATATAGGTGAATTCATACACATCCCTTTATACTGTGATACCTATACACAGTGAGAAAAGGATCAGAGGGGGGTGCTGACATTTGCCAGGACAGCCAGACTCTTTCTACCTCTCTCCCACTTCCGAAGCACAGTTCTCGATATGTCCTCAGCAACATTCCAGATTCAAATGGGAGAGTAGTCCCTGAAAGAGTTTAATCTGCTTTTAAAGGAGCACCCCCCCCACACACACACACACTCACACACCTCCCCCCCACATACACACACTCACCCTCCCCCCCCACACACACTCACACACCCCACCCCCCACACACACACACTCACCCCCCCAACACACACACCCCCCCCCACACACACACTCACACCCCCCACCGACCCCACCCCCGCACACATACACACTCACACCACCCCACCCCCACCCCCCACACACACACACCACACACCCCCCCCCCACACACACACTCACACACACACAGTATTCATGTAGAGCTGAAGGTCTTTTTACAATGTTTATCCTATTCAATGATTTCATGAAATCCCACCGATCAGTGAGAACCAGACAGCAATGTAGGGTTTTCTGGGAAACAGACTCCAGATGCTGTACCAGAATGGTTTGAGTTTCTATTACTGCATCCTAACACTGAGGAAGCCTGCATCTTCAAGACTTGAAGAAAACCTTAAAAGATAGTAGGGGCTAGAGTGCACGTGCTGTGCTATATGAATACGCAAACATCACAATGGCGTCACGCCGCATACGACTGGCACTTAAACACACAAGCACAAAGCACGTTTATCAGTGCCCTGCACAGAGCCCACGCCGCAGCCCGCTACCTGTCAGCCGGGAAAGGCACTGCCAGAAAAGGTCATTTTTTTTGAGAAATTAGGCTCAGTGAGCACAGCATGACAATAGATTGACCGACACTAGTAAAAAATCTGGCTGTCCAGAGAGGACAGGCCGTGCTCAGCGCAGCGGAGATGCACTCCGTCACAAAGATGTGAGAAGTACAGAGAAGTGAGAGACCAGCACTTCACAAGAATTACACAAATCAATCCCAATTCTCTGTCCTAAAGGACAAAGATAAATTGCCTATCCTCTTTACAGAGAAAATATGTCAAGCAGCACTGGCAGCCCGGTTATTATGGCCTGCCGCTGGCTGAGAGGCACGGAGCAGCGCGCTGAAATACTCCGCCCTCACACTCGTACGCACAGGCCTGTAAAACCACATCAGAAAACATACTTCTTTTGATATTACTTAATATTACTGCTTTTTTCCAAATTATACAATACTTAATTACAAGTACTTCTTATAATGATGTGTTCTTAGCTGTTCTTAGAAGTAAGTTATCGTAGTCTTTTGAAACTGCATTACAACTTCTATGACAGTTTGATATGCAAATACGTTCTTACTGAAATGCAATACATTATAATATAGTGTAGAAATGTGGATCTTAAATAAATACATTTCACAGCAATTTTTTAAAAATATATTACAATATCCAAAAGCTGAAATTGTTTCCTTTGTTGGCCATATATTGCGAAGTGTTCCAATTCTGATAATAATTTTATTTCAATAGATTGGCTATATGTAATGCCTTCCAGAACTACTGATGTCCTCTGTAAATATAAGCAAAAAAAATGAAGAAAAAAATTCACTGTTGTATACCAGCTTCCGCTTAAAATATAAGAGAAATAAAACCTTCAATTGAGGTAAAGCAGTTCAAATATGTCAGGAAATATATTTTTCTTTTCAAAAATGTGTCACAAATATTGCCATCACTAGACATTCTTATGAACAAAACCTAACACAAGTGCATCGCCAAGTTCATTTGGGTCCTAAGGAAATTTTAAATGGCCACCCATGACTTGCTATTTCACCACGGAATAAAAAAGAGGTGATGCACATGCTGCCAGATTCCCTCAGTCATCCACCAACAGGGGTGAGGTCAGAGTGTGCTTCTCTATCTGCAGTGCTGTCCGTTCAGCACCTCAGGAGTCCCAGTGACCTGGGAGAGCTGCAGGACCATGGACAGCACAGGCCCCACTCACAGCCAGGGTAGCAGCTGCAGCTCATTGCTAGCCGGGGCAGCTGCTATCTACTGCCTAATCACTGGGTTTTATTAAAGGCCTTGCTTCGAGCCAGAAAAAAGGTGGAAGTGAGATGGAGGCTCTGTGGATTCCTTTTGTTCTGCCTGTTCATCAGGGAGCTTTGGTTATTGATTTGCATGCACATTTTTACAAATCCCTTGTTTTGATTCTAGAACTTAATAAATGGATTTTCCTTAGTTTTTGTTGTTGTTGTTGTTCTTGTCTGTTCGCCACATAACACAGAGGCTAGCTAGCATGCACACACAAACACACATGGACAGTGAGCTCTATAATGTTCTGAACAAAGACATCTTTGTTTTTCTTGATCTTTAGTCCACAATTTCAAACAATTCACATCTGGATGCACATTCTCAGGTTTTATTAAAGGGTCTATTTTTTTTTTTTAACATAGATTTTGGTTTCACCATTAAGAAATTATATCACTTTTTATACATGGTCCCCCCATTTCAGGGTACCATAATGTTTGTGACAAATGGCTTCACAGGTGTTTCTGATTTGTCAGGTGTGTTCAATTGGTTCCTTAGTGCAGGTATTATAGAGCTTTCAGTATCTTTTCTTAATTCCAGGCTTTTGATTGCCTTTGGAGTCTATTATTGGGGGCTACCAAAATGAGGACCAGAGTTGTGCCAATGACAGTGAAGGAAGCCATTATGAGGCTGAGAAATAAAAAAAAGCCAAGCCTTAGGCTTACCAAAAGCAACTGCTTGGAACATCATTTAGAAGAAAGAGAGCACTGGTGAGCTCAGTAATTGTAAATGGCCTGGTAGGCCAAGATAGACCTCTGCAATTGATGACCAAATAATTCTCACCGTAATGGAAAAAAAGCAAAACACCTGTCTAACAAATCAGAAATACTCTTCAGGAGGCAGACTTGGATGTGTCAGTGGCTACTGTGCTGTGAAGAAGACTTCACAAACAGAACTACAGAGGCTATACTGTAAGATGTGAACAATTGGTTAACAGCAAAAACAGGATGCAAGGTTACAGTTTACAAAGAAGGACCTAAGAGAGCATACAGAGTTCTGAAAAAGGTCTTATGGACGGATGGGACCAAGATTCACTATCCTATCAGAATGATGGCAAGAGCAAGGTGTGGAAACCAAATGGAACTGCCCAAGATACAAAGCACCCCCCCTCCCATCTGTGAAACTTGGTTGTGGGGGTGTTATGGTTTGGACATGTATGGCTGCCACAGGTACTGGCTCAATTGTCTTCATTGATGAAGTAACTACTAACAGCTGCAGCAAAATGAATTGTGCACAGAAGCACATCTCATCAGCTCAGGTTCATCCAAATGCCTCCAAACATTTGGATGAAACAGTGCTTCATCCAACAGTAAGACACTGATCGCAACCATATTTCTAAAGCAACAAAGGAGTTCTTCAAAGCCAAAAACTGGAAAATCCTTGACTGGCCAAGTCAGTCACCCAATCTAAATCCAATTAAACATGCGTTTCATATGCTGAAGAGAAAACTTAAGACAACTAGCCCCTAAAACAAGTGCTGAAGATATCTGCAGTACAGGCCTGGCAGAGCATCACCAGAGAAGATACTCAACACCTGGCGATTTCTACGAGTCACAGATTTCAAGCACTCATTGCATGCAAAGGATATGCCACAAAGTAGTAAACATGACTGCTTTCATTTACATAACATCAGTATGTCTCAAATATCATGGTGCCTTGAAAATGGGGAGGGGGGTTATGTATAAAAAGTGCCGTAACTTCAACATGGTTCATAAGTACATCCCGTTTTAATTGGCATGCTAATGAAACAAATGAAAATAGAAACGCTGAGCTTGAGGGACAGAGTGCCTGTCTCACAACAAGCCAGCCATCAGCTGTTGTGATCTCACTGACAGTGCATCGCTCACTGCAGGATGAGATATAATGAGTCAGACACTTCTGACAGGACTGACAGACTCCCAAAATCAGGATCAATGGAAATGCTGGAGCCATGGTACACTCAGTGGCAGGTTTAAATTCACACTCTTAAATTTTATAATGAAGCCTCTGTGATCTAATCATAATCAAGCCCCTTTAATCAAATTTTAATGTCAGAAAAAATAGGACTCACACTACCTGATTTGGTTAACTCCAAAGGGTAGCGTGTCACTACAGCACTGAACCCAGGAACTGTATTCATGACAGACTGTCTGAGTGATGGACAAACTGATGGACTGACGGACAGACAGATCTACCCTCATGGGGGGAATCCACAATATCACAAGAAGCATCCATGACAGCACAGACCCACAGGTGCAACGAGATCAGCAAGCACATGACACAGCTGCAGATATATATACAGTAGACCAGGTACAGTGCAAATACATAACAGAGTACTCAAGGACTCGGCTGTAGAAAGTAAGCCATTTGGACTAACCCCAGACATACAGGTGGGCCACTTCTCAGCCAAAGTTTTTTTTTCCGATTCAAAGCACGAGTAACTTCTGCATCCTTAATGAACAAGTCCAAAATGGTTTAGTGCCTGTCAGTTTGGGCAGTCTCACGAATAAAAACAGACAGCAGTGGGCAACCTGTGCTCGAAACTCCCTGCGCTTGGCCGCTAGTTTGTTTGCCTAGTTCTCTTTCCGGTCGACTCTCTCACAAAAGCATAAACACGTTAATTCTGTCACCCATTCCCTTTTACCTTTCTCTCTCTCTCTCTCCCCCCCCCTCTGTTACCATGGGATCAGGGGTGGCTCCGCCCCCGTGGACTCTGACATGCAGCAGGGCGGTGAAATGCTGCCCTTCACACACGTGACATCACCACAGACGAGCGCGTTAGAGGTCAGATCGCTCGGCGCCCAACTGCGGCTGCCTGCCAATGAGGGCGGAGTGGGCGGGCCCACCGGGGGACACACGTGACCGCGCGGATCTCCGGGGATAACTTCGTCAAAAAGCCAGGTCCGGGATGAAAGCTGGGACAGTCTGCTCCAGGGAGCTCCCAGAGATATCGGTGCAAAGGTCTCGGTATAAAATGGGAGGGAAATCGGAGGGCCTGTCCTCCACCCCTGCTCCCCCCCCCCATCCCCCACCCTCCTCCTCTCTCCGGCCCTTTGAAGAGCAGCAGTGAGCACGTATGGGACGAGCCGGTGACGCTGAGGGGGCGCTGCTTTCTCCCCTTTATTTCATGGGCTCCTGACTGCACAAGTGTGAGGATTAACATTCAAAGGGCAGGGAGAACAGAGCGGCATGAATAAAAACTCCTCTCACCTCCGCTGCAGGGCACAGGCGGGCCTCCATCTGAAATCGATGTCCCGACCAGAAGAAGAAAGAATATTCCAATCGTTCCGCGGGAATAGAAAGACAGAAAGAATGAAAGAGAAAGAGCGAGTGTGTGTGTCCGTGCGTGAGCGTAAGGGCGTGCGTGCGTGGGTGTGAGGAAGAGAGGTAACCGGAGAATGAGCAAGTGTGTGTGTGTGTGTTTATGTGTGTGCGTGTGTGTGTCAGACAGAGAGAGGTAATGCGAGAACAAGTGTACACTGTAGACACGATACAGCGATCTGAGGAAAACAAAAAACGTTTCCTTCTTCACAGCAGCTCCTCTTCCCTTCTCAGAGCTCTCAGAGGCACGCAGCCGGACACAGGCTGTTATTCTGCCTAATTTCATACACAAACGACAAGGTGAACTCACACCGTGAGGATACACCCTCACAGCTCCCAGCTCTGCAGTACAAGCACGGCAAGCCTTTAACGAAAGCTCGCACTCAGTCACACACACACACACACACGCACGCACGCACGCACGCACGCACACGGACACGCGCGCACACACTGTTAAAAGCAAAGCAAAAAAAAAGAAGAAAAACAAAGCAAATGAGCAGCAGCGATGAAGCAGCATGCTGGTCCTGACAGGGTGTTTCTAATCCCGGCCCTAAAAGGCTGTGTAATAACGAGGCCTTGTGTTGCCACGGGCACGGGAAGGGAGCGTGGAGGTGAGGCGCCGCTGCCGACGAACGCAGCCAGGGCCCAATCTCCACATCGATCCGCTCCCCCGCTGCCGTCTCCTCCGCTCCCCACCGCACACGCCAAACACGCGGAGCCAGGCCATTAGGCACAGCCACTCAGACTGAGCGATCCAGCCGCACACGCGCGCGTGTACACGCATGCACGGCCACACACAGACACACACGAACACTCACGCATGCACACATGCATGCACGCACGCACACACATGGACGCACACAAACACTCATGCATGCACACATGCATGCACGCACGCACACACATGGACGCACACAAACACTCATGCATGCACACATGCATGCACGCACGCACACACATGGACACACACAAATATACATGTACACACATATACACATATACACGCAGACACACACGCACAAACACATAAGTACATATACACATGCTCAAACACACACAAGACAAAAATGACAACAAACATGTTGTTCCAGGGGAAAGGGGGATGTGTTTAAATCACAAATAAAACCCAGGTAATGCGTTGGAAGCTGTTGGGTTACTATCGTAGATATTCCAAAAAACACTTCACATTGGGTTGGCTCATTTTCAAATTAATTTTCAACTTGTAATTAATTTCAAGGACCAATTAGGAACGTGCACTGAATAATAACAGTAAACTGCTGCAGATAATTGCTCCTGCAGTAGCATAGCTCTGGGTGCCCACTGAATGGTAAAGTTAACTTCACTGAGCAAGTTTAAAAAAAAAAAAATTTAAAAAAAGAGGAGACTGCATTAGACAACATCTCTTTCACGCTTCCTTTCCCCAACCTCTCCATTCCTCTCTGCCTCTTCTCTTTCCACTCTCTCACTCGCTCACCCTCACTCTCAGCACCACCCCTTACCCCCCCTCCCAAAAACCTATTTCCTCCAAGTACTTAAACTCCTCCTCACTATAAACTTTGTTCCCTTACACCCCCAGCACAGTCTGCTGAGAAGGTAATTGGTTCCGGCTGTGTCGATAACCACAGGCCGGAACCCGCATCGGGGGACGGGGGGCGGGGCCCTCATTCAGCTGTCAGTCCGACTCACCTGCGCCCGCTCCCTCATCCGCACACACGTGCGTGCGGCACACGCGCCACGACAAAGGACTGCAAACGCATGTCAGGAAATCGCTGGCCATTCTACTTCTTGATTGTTTGGGACCTGTCACCGCCTCGCGCGAGGCGGGCCGCCGCAGGCAGAAAGCCACTCTCGCAGGCGGAGACTCCGCCTCCATCCATTCAATCAGGACAGACGGGTCAAGAAATTATAATTAGGCTATGGTGTTATCGCTGTTGTAAATGCAACCTTTGGATTTTGGGTTATAACAGTGGAGAATTCAAAAGCAGGGGTGGTAAGGTGCAGTGGGTAGCACTCTAGCCTCAGTCCTTGCTTTGCGCCTTTTTTGCGAGCATTTCCTCCAGGGACTCTGGTTTCCTCTCACAGTTTAAAGACATGCAGTTTAGGTTAATTGGAGAGTCTAAATTTGCTCCTCGGTATGAGTATGAGTGAATGGTGTGTGTGCCCTGCGACTGGCAGACTGTCCAGGGTGGTATTCCTGCCTCTCGCGCAATGCATTCTGGGATAGGCTCCAGCACTTCCCGCGACCCTGACCAGGAATAATCAGATATAGATAATGGATGAATGAATCCAAAAGCAGAAGGTAAATTGAATGATAAATCCCATATGCAAAATAACATTAAATAAACAAAGTTAAAGTAGGTAACAAGCTACTTTATTTATCTACTTTTAGTAATACTAAAAATAATAAGAATGTAGTCATAGGGTATGTAATGTGTGTGCTAACTCCCCCAGACAGTGTTTACTAGTTCCCAGGGCTATGCAGATCTATACCTGCTGTGTGGTAATACACTGGAACTATAGACCATGATAATGCCATAGAGCATAATGAGGAACTAGAACTTCCCAAAATAAATACAGCATCATAAACAGTTTCAGAGGCTCTGCAGACAACATAAAGAACCAATGTTTTTCTCATTTTTTCACAGGGGAATAACTTCCAATGGCACTTAATCCTAAACAAATGAAACTAACTTTAATTTCCCCCCTGACTAAACCAACATAAAGGCATGCATGCACGCACGCACGCACCCACGCGCACACACACACACACGCACACGCACGCACGCACACGCACACGCACACGCACACGCACACGCACACGCACACACACACACACACACACACACACACACTCAGAAGTGTTTTAAAACTGCAACAATAAACAATAAACCCCCTGAGTGGCTGACTCATTTTGTTGCCTTGGAGATCCGGGATTCTTGTTTGCACGTCCAGGTTGTCCTTGAGGTAGAGTCCCCCAGCCAGTGAGACGGACAGGGGGTTTCGGTTTTGGGGCCCACCGCACCACTTTCTCACAGGGGGAGGGGAGATTACAGCATCACCATTTAGCAGGTGCCGCACACTGTGAGCCCTGCTCTTTCCCCACACATGACTGCAGCAGTGACATTCAGAGCTCCAGGCTCCCGGCAGTCCCTAACGTGTACCGGCCGCCCCGCTTCTGTCCCCCTCTCCACAGGCCCGGGCGCATCGCTGGCACAACTTAAAGGTTACTTTGGTAACATTTTCTCTGGTAATTGCTAAATGACATTTTTTTAATGCCTTCTATGTGTCAGAGTTTGCTTACATCTAATCTCAAAGAAACAGAGAAAATGAGTGCGTGAGTGAGTGCGTGTGTGAGAGAGAGAGATAGAGAGGGGGGGAAGAGAGAGAGGAGAGAGAGAGGCAGAGAAAGAGAGAGGGTCAGGCACATGCTAATCCATCCTGCAGACACTGCTGGCAGGCTGTGTTCACCGAGTCATCCTTTTACAGATCAATGGTCCGAGTACATTCAGCCAATCTACAGCTATAACGTAAAGGCCCAATTTCAAACCCTCAACTCCGAGCCATCAGGGCTGCTCCGGGACTGTGCAAATTACCAGACAGGGACCGGACAGGCGCTGGAACATGAACTAGCGCTCCCAGCACGTGCAGCCCTATACAGAGTCAGACTGTCAAAGAGCTCTCGGGGGGGGGGGGGGTGAGAAGCAACTGCACGGAACTATGCAGAGACATCCCTACCCCCCACAGCCATGAGCATTGCTACGGGACCCCCGGCACGCGGAACCGAACGGCGGATGTGTCCGCTGGAGGGGGGGGGGGGGCGTCCCGGAGACAATTACGCGACACGCGGTGGCGGCGAGAACCGGGTGCGAGCGACCGTGGCGTTACGCAACCGAGCCGCCTGTCAAACGCTCCACCGGAGGAGGGGCCTGTTTAAAGAGCGGGGGGAGGGGCCTGTTTAAAGAGCGGGGGGAGGGGCCTGTTTAAAGAGGGGGGAGGGGCCTGTTTAAAAGAGCGGGGGCGTTAATAAATAACGCAAGCGGGGAAGGCAGAGGCAGGTTTAAATAAACCCTCATACCGGCCCAGCGGGCACGGCTAGCACGGGCTCACTCCTCCCAAAACAGCCTCAGCCCATCGTGATTGCTGAGGTTCAGGGCAATTCCGTACATGCAGCTTTAATTGAGCAGATCCATACGGTTTAATTATTATTTACGTTTAAGAATTAGCATATGCTCCAGGGGTGGCTAATCATGGTCAATTAAGTGATAAATTAAATGAGAGGCCGCACAGTTGACTTAGCCTACCTGGTTTCAGGGGTCTGAAAGAGTTACTGATTTCAAGGCAAAAACAAGACTTGCAGAATGCCCTCAGACTGTCCAATCAACAGGCATTATCAAAGCCTGGCAAACTTGTCGCAATGATAAACAACCTCAAAGTTCAGCCATTGCTTGCATTTTCTGTTAAGACCAGTGCTTTATTCAAAAGCAGGAGATAAACAAATGCAAAAATTACCGGCAGATAAAAGCTCCATCACAAACATCACGTCTTAAAAGCTTTTCTCCATAGCAAAGTGTTAGATGTCATACGAGCACCGCATGAAATTCCAGGAACTTCTCTTCGCATTGTTATTAGGTTCGACCTTTTAAATTTTCTCTCGTTCGCCTTTTTAATGCTTCCATTTTAGAAGATATGCTGTTATGCGGTGTGTGCACCTCGGAAATCCCTGTGCACTAACCGAACACCACTTCCCCTTAGCCATTAATAGGATCATTCCTCTCCCAAAGACCCTGCTTTTCTTACGGCCTCCAATAACTCCAGCTTTGAGTGCAGATTTTTATATCTGCGGCCTGTAAGGATGCCGGTGTCCCTAGCGCCAGTGCTCATAAACACACCTTAAAGCAGCGGCTCCCAAATCGCAGCCAGGGACCCACTGTTCAGTCCTGAGAGGGGCTGAGACGAGTCCCAATATACCCGTAAAACAAAGGTAGCTCACTGTACGTAATCTATGTTTCTTTGACATTCACAGCAGTCAAATTAGCCGCCGCGCATTCCGAATGCACTGCAGGGAACGCGCGGTCGTGTGTTGACAGGTTCAATTCCGAATCCGAACGCGCTCAGCCGCATTTTAATAAGGAGCGGGCGGCGGAAAGCGCGTTCGCTCATTAAGTGGGTTGTGGACTTGGAAAATTTGGGAACTGCTGCCTCGAAGCGCTCTGCAAATGACATTGGCTTAACAACCACAATCCCCGTTTCTGAAAAGAAAAAAAGATGAAGCCAGGACACGGTTTTAATATGAAACCAGTGGAATTCTCCTCTGGGAGCGCGCGGAGGGTTGACTTCAGGTGAACACGTCAGCTCAAGGTCAGGCGAGTTGTGCGAGCTGCGCTGGCACAGTCTGGGCAGCGCAGTGCGCCGTTCACAGGCGACCCAATATGGCCGCCTGCGTTTCAGTGGACCTCATCTCGCCCATTTGGCTGCGCTAGTGCTGCGAAGCTTGGAACGCGTTCAGAGCGGCACCTCCTGCATCTGTCCCAATCGCAATTTGAAAATAAACGAGCGGCAAATGTGTACATCTTTCCGCACACGCTTGCGAGCGGAGGACAAAATCCCGCTGGAGTTATTACACTTTAGGAGAAACTACGGCACACAAAAAAAAGATTATGGAAAATGAGGCTGATTATATGCAGAGCACCACACACAGCACCAGGAGGTAAATGCTCATTTTCTGTTTTGCAAAACCAGTGAAGCGTAGAAGTGTTACCACACCTACTACAGCACAGTAGCGTTTTACAGGGTAAACACGCCTTCTCCTGTTTCGGCAAGGCTTGGGGTCAACCTACTACGTGAAGTTAGCCAACACGCTGCCGGTTCGGGGGTCAATATGGTGAGGAAATGCTTCCGGGATCACCCAAGCCTTACCGTAGAGGTCACTCAGCTAGAACAGGTCACTGAAAACGTGACATTGGATTCCTGGATCCTCCACCAATGAGACGACGAGGATAGAAGTACTGCATTTCCATCACAGGTTGTTTCTGAAAGAGGTAAGAGAGTTCTCAGTTCACCTACTGCAGTAAAGGTAAAGCATAGGCTAAGACAAGCACGAAACCGTCCAGACTCACGGCGCACCTGTACTAACTATAATAGTTAGCTATGGCACGTCCTCACGTCAGTGACGTTATTTGTTGTCCTCTGTGTGTGCATACGTCTGTATCGGTGGTTGTAGCTGTGTTTCCTTAGCTCCTACTCATGCGTGCAGGATAGCATCCATACGCGCTAACTAGGTTAACTAAAGTAGGCGATCCGTACGCGCTAACTAGGTTAGCTAAAGTAGGCGAAACGCAAACATGTTAGAGTTAGCTAAAGTAAAGTTAGGCGATAAAGCTGTGCTTAAAAATGTTGTGCCGTACCACCTGCGCATGCGACCTACTAAACAAAGCACCACCTGTGCATGTGTCCCACAAAACACCCCTCAAAGGTCGTCCGTGAGTGAGTGAGTGACCACCATTTGCCATGCACAGCCCACGGCGGCAGTCCTGCCTGCGCGCCGTGGGAAAAAGGGAAGAGAAGGTAATCCCAAAGTAAACAGTTGCACACAATCTAACAGCTTTCAAGACTGTTTGCTATTACCCGCTCTCCAGTCATATCTCCACCTCAGGAGAACGTTTACAGACCCATTGTGTGTACCTTACCTTGCTGCAAAACAGAAATGATTGGAGATTCATTCGTTCAAAGATGGTGCAGATTATTTTGTTTCCAAGTTATTTAACTGTAGGGAACAGCTAGTGCATGCCTGAAAAGGCAGATGCAGTACATCTATCCCCACACGTTTCAGCAAGCCTTTGCACAGTATCCAGGATCCGTTTATTATGGATATGAAGTCATTATAATGAAGTCTAGCAGTGGAAAAACCTCATAAACCCCACTTTGGCTGCATCATCAAAAAAAATTATGAAGGCTCTTTTATTTTGCATGTTGCATATTAAGTGCATCTTAATTAGCTAACCAAACAAAAATTCTGGTGTTGAAACCATGCAGACAAACTAGAGGCGTTTAAAAATCCCCCACGTGAGAAGACTCTTTAACTTCACAGTGAAACGCTACGCTGTTCGAACAGGAACACGGTCACAGCGGCACTCAACGCCTTCGAAGACCGGGGGACAGAAGTCTGAGAACGTGTATTTTTGAAATGCATTCGCTGGAATAGTCCAGTTTTGACCAATATCCTTCAAAACGCTCAAATTCTTCATCGGCGGAGACAACAGAGATGGAAAAGGTCGCGTCTGACTGAACCCCGAATAGCTCTCTTCTCCCTTAGCATAAAAACGTGTCAGCTTTCATGTCACAGACACAGGCGTAGTGCAAGACGGAGGAGCGGCAGCTCCAAGGCTACAGATGCATTATTCACAAGCCCAAAGAAAGGAGGCCGGCTCCAAGAAACATCCTGGCTGACATTCAGCGCCGGAACAAGCCCCGGCGCTAACATACAAACACAAGTTGCCTCATCTAACAAGCAAATCCAATTAAGGAGGAAAGCAGATTAAATCCGCACGCCGCGCTCGTATCAGCAGGTCCGATCTACAAGCACGAAAGACTGTTTTCATTATTGAAATTATCGCTACTACAAACTTCCGTGCTCAGTGTTTGACTGGCGGATTCAATTTTCCGAATCTTATTCCGAAAGGAACGCTGCGGCACTTCCGGGCTGCGGCGTCGGCGCGGCACAGATCACCGAACAGACGCTTCACTAACGGGGCTGGAAAGTGAACTGGGAAATGTTGACACCAGAGACAAGGCCTTATTGAGCTACCGTGTCATTATTTGTCAGGACGATGCATATTTCCCTACCTTGAATACTATGCATGATGCAGTAAGAATTTGTGCAGACTCAGTATGCTACCCCCCCACCCCCACAACCCTCCACCAACCGCAGTGTCATCCCCCATCAGAATCGCTTTCGCGCGTCACCATTCTTCAAACTTTAAGTGCAGTGTCACAAAATATTAACGACGGTCTTCTGCATATTGCCTTACATTCTGCGGCAGACGTTCTTTTTCGCGAGGTAGCAAAACCCGATAAGGTCACAACTCTCACCGCGGAGACGCAGGACGTTTCGCAAGAGCAGCAAATTCTCAAGAGGGCGAAAAGAAAAAAGCCACCTCAGTGCTATTTAAAAGTGCAAAGAAACGGCCGGAAGGCCCGGCGGGTTCCTAGGTCCGCCAAGGTCTCGCGTCTAGGGTCCCCACCCTCCCCCCACCCAAGCGCCGGGCCTACAGATGGCCTCAGTCTGCCCGCGTCGCGCCAAACCGCTACCTGCGTTTCCCCTGCAGTCGCGGCTGGCAGGAGCCCTGAGGCTAACGTCTTCATGGGGAATGGCGGTAATGACGGTGGTGGGAGCTCTCGGGACAATTCTCCATCACTGAAATGCCTTCCATCTCTCCCCGAATGCTCGCTCTGACTAATCAGCTTGTTTTCCGATATCCAGCCAACCACTTACAGCTGTGTGTAGCACACATCTGAGTATGAATGTCAGTGTGAATGGCGTGCATTAACCCTTGGCTTCGGCTAATGCAATTAGTTTGGAGAGGGGCGTGCCCTCGTGTGCTTGAACATAAGGCACTGTTTATGATGTTTAACTCCCCACTCCAGCTTGGTGTCTGGAAACAGAGGTGTCTGAACAGCACACACTACACATTTCCTCACACGTACCAGCTCGGGCAAAGGAGACTGAAATCACAAACCATTTCCCTCCCAGACATTCACACTCTCACACACACACACACACACACACAAACCTATGCATGTGATCACATACTGACACTGTATGACACTAACACTGCATATTTCATCGTACTAAAGGTAGTTCTTCCTTTTCCCTCCTCTCCCCCCTCTTAATCTTTTTTTGTTTCTTTGTCTCATCTCTCACCACATACTGGAAGGAGAAGGGAGCACAAGATACAAGACGCAGCAGGCCAATGAAGAAGACAGTTTCCTCCTTCCCAGGTAATGAGATGGTTTTAATATCAAAATGTAACAAAAGGACTAGGCGTAATTGCCTGGCAACCTGACATCTATCCCATCATTGCAATATCAACTGAAGTCACTGTGGCCAAACAGAGGAATGTAATTGAAATCTTGTCGCATTTGAGATGATTAGCATCCGGAGCAGAACGCAGAAGCTCCGCGCGTTTGCCGTTCTCTCCCGAGATCGTATTCAATTTTCCCTGAGAACTGCATTCCTGACTCCGCCTGAGCCGTCTCCCCCGGCTCCTCCCTGTCCTTTAGAGCCCATCCACCATTCCAGGAATTTGGGAATTGGGAATCAATTCCAGTCACGAGGAGACCATTCCCACGGCCAGGAAGCGGATGGAAATTGCCAGGTAATGGAATTCAAATTTTCACCCTGTCGATCATCTTTAGTGATTGCTGGCTGGTATCAGATGTCTTCAGATTATCCGCCACCATTTCCAGTAAATGTATGGAAATAAGCGGTTTATGGACACAAAGGTGTTCGGAGCTATCAGGGGAAGGAAAAGCAAATTTAATGATGAAAACATTTAACTTGTGATTAGGATGTTGTTTCCTGAAGGTCAGCGTTGGAGTAAGATGTTCTTTTCTAACTGAAACATAAATAGTATTCCATATACAGGATGATAGCAAGCAGTTTCTCCAATCCTGTTCAAAACACAGCACATGTTTTGCATTCAATTAAATGCAAACTACATTTTTAAATAGAACACCCGCGGTCCCTGAACAAAACTCGAGCTTGCACATCCGTGAGTCATGGTTTAAAAAAAGAAAGCTAAATTTAACTTCCAAGGCTTCGTAAGCCTCAATGAGCAAGCTGGAGAAGTGTATAACCCTTTACGATTTTGTATGCGAGCCAGCGACTGAGATGAGAGTCCATTTCACTCAGCTTAAAATATCTCAGGAATTTTCACAACCCATAACATTCCTTATTGATTATGCCAAATATAAACACACACACCCAATCGTGTTCGCAAAACAGACCAAAGGGTTTGAGATGCTGGCTTGGAAAAAAAAATGTATCCTCAAAAAAATATATTTTCAGTTGAAATATTTGAAAAGCATGTTTTGCAGATGTGTCAGTGCAAGGCGAATGTGACTGGCATGGCATTACAGGCTAAATGGACCTTTCAGCATTGAAATCAGTAATCGGCTTATTCTCGTCACCACCACAGCAAGGCCGTAACCTATAGTCACAGATAAGGTTAACCTTAATTACAGCCGGGGATGCCTGTTCTGGGCTGGTCCACCCCCCGGTCATTAGGCTCAAACGCAGTGGCTAATTTTAGTTGGTTAAAGTGTGCCATGTTTAAGATGTTCTGTCATCCGTGCTCTGGAGCAGCCATGGGAATGATTCAAACGGAACTTTCAAAACTGAGCTTCTGAGTCATCGCCGAAAGCTCTACGTTCAATTACCCAGCTCGCGTTCTCAAAAAGTCCAAGCGTTTCCCCGACACCTCTGCAGAGATATTATGAAGTGTGCGCCAACCAGACGCAACTGGAGAAGTGAACATTCAGCACAAAAGCAGGAAACCAACCACCAGCCATGTTTGTGTACTTCCACATTTCCTACTTCACATCTTTACCTCTGCGACTCATTTTTCTTACCTTTACAGAAAAAAAATAGGCAGAATCAATAACAATAATAGCAAATATATGAGCTGTCAGTGTGGGCTGCCTTTTGAGAATTTGGGGAGGTTACCGTTCAACTGAAAATCTATGCACATGCATCGCTCAGAATGTCAGAATCTGATTCGTTCGTGATGAAACTGCATCGCGCAGGAGGGCTGAGGTTTTTTTGCAGTTATGAATGGGGGGGAGAAAGCAAAAGGAAGATTTTTAAAGGGGGAAAAAATGGGCTTGTTTTAAAACGTCTGGGGAAGGTATATTAAGGTGACAGCGGGCATCGGACAGTCTGAAAAGATCAGAGCGCTGCCTTTGAAGCGTGCAGAATTCATTTTGAGCAGGAGAAAAAGAGTCAGTCCAGACCGCTTCTCCCCTGGCCTAAGCCACAAACAAGCAGAACATTAAAATGGTGACTCCAGCGGAATCCAAGCTGAATTCGACATTACCAGAGTGAAATCCCCCCCGCCCCCCACACACACACACACACACACTTCAAGCACATACGCAACCTCAAAGCAGCATCACTCACTTAAGGCGAATAAACTAGATGGATACAAGGCCAGCCCTGGAGGGCTGATCAGTATGACAGAAATTGATCCAGTCAATTCTTTTCTGGCTGCATTTTCTAAACGGCTTCATACGCCAATGCTACTTTACTCCAACAGTATATCAGGCCACAGGGAAACACTGCGACCAAGGATACTCGTGTAGCCTGGAGCACCTGCGAGCAATTCCCTAAAACAGATCTCCCCATTGCGCACCCCGGAATAAACATGCATACGCAACCGCGTATAGCTCCGAACACCAACAGGCCAGTAAAAGACACTCTCTGATGCAAGTCGACTGACTGACGGTCACCCCAGACCCGTCTGAGAAACCATCGCTCTCACTGCCACATCAAAGCCAGGATGATTATGCGTCAAACGTGACGGGCCCCTCAAAGCCAGGATTAGCACCGGGGGCCTCCGTCCAGGCAGATTCCTCCGGAGACGCTCCAGTCCTCCAGCTAAGCGGGCGGCTCAGCGGGGAATTGGACCTCACGCTGACCTTGCGCTTTGATCTCATCCTGACTGGCTGCGTGCGGGCGGACGGACGCGCATGCAAATACAAACGTACACAAATATGCATGTACATTGTGTTCCCGCGCGCGCGTTTCTGAGCCAATCCCAGGAGGCCGAGCGCACTGACGCACGACTCCTCGCACTTCTCAAATGCCACGCTCGTCTATTCCCTCTGATGTTCGGCACGGAAGCCTGCCAGGAGCGTGGAGGCAACCTCTTCAGTTACCCAGAGGGCTCTGGGGCAGAGCGCGGGATTGAGCTCTCCCTCCCTGAAGACTTCTTCAACCCTCCGGCTCTTAGCGCACAATTGGAAACGTTTCTGAAGGCCGTCTCCAGGGCGCCACTCCGTGGCCACACCCACCAGCCCCATTCCACTCTGCTCCCAACCAATAGAAATGTATTCTGTGAAGGCTAGGGAGGGGGAGTCAGGAGCCTATTTTAATATGTGGTACATAATGTATACGTGGTATGATCCTGACAAATTTCTCATTTTTAATTACTGAACACGCTTAATGCATGACTGAACTCCACTGGTTGTGTGTGGGAGAATATTACACACACATTCCTTGCATTCATTACCTTGTGTCTGGAGACACTGCTTTATGTCCCCATAAGGGATTGCCAGACTGAACACACCTCACACGCGTTAGCTCCCTCCTCGACAACGCAGAGGATGCATCAGTAACCGCGACGCTCGCACCCCGCCCCTGCCCACCCACCCGCCGCAGGCTCTCAACTTGGGTTGCCATGGATACAGCTGACGGACGTGCCGCGTCTCCGGGAGCGGGAACGGGACCTCGGAATTCTTAAGCAGATCCGCTCAAATCCTGACACCGCAATTAGCTGCCTGAGAATCCTTAAGACTCATCCGGCAAATCACAACAGCGTTAATGAGAACACAAACATGAAGGCCAGAGAGAGAACGAGAGAGAGAGGGGATGAGAGAGAGAGAGAGGACGAGTGAGAGGGAGAGAGAGAGAGAACAAAAGAGAGAGAGGACAAGTGAGAGAGAGACAGAGAGAGGGGACGAGAGAGAGAGAGGACGAGAGAGAGAGAGAGAGAGACACAGAGAGAGAACGAGCAGCCCAACATCCTTGAGCCTAAAAAACAAAAATAAGAATAGGCCGCAGCTTAACTCAGTGCTACCAATTCATGACGCAATTTAGCCTGCCAGAGTGACAGGATTAAACTGCAGCTGCTCTTTGAGTGGAAAAAATAAATAAAAATAGAGACTAAGCTGGGAGGCCGGCCGTCCCTTTATGGAATCACTGGCCATCGTCACTGAGCATCACAATCGCCATCGCATTAATATGAATCCGCAGCTGCCAGCACCGCCATCTCGCACATGCACACACACACACACTGGCTCACGCACACGCGCACACACTGGCTCACGCACACGCGCACACACGCGCGCACACACACACACACACACACGCACGCACGCACGCGCGCACGCGCACGCACACGCACACACACGAGCACACACACACACACACACACACACACACTGGCTCACGCACACGAGCACACACACACACACACACACACACGCAGGTGCCAGCCTGCCCCAGCGACTCGGCGCAGAGGCATTCATTACCTGGAGAGTAATCATGTGAAATGGTAGTCAGAGCAGCAGGAGGGTGCCTGCAATGGAAAGGGCGGGGGGGGGGGGGGGGTACTAGGCCACTCGACAGGGGGGAATCCACCCCCCCCCCCCACGCACGAGGGGTGGGGGAGAGAGAGTGACCAGAATTCGCAGCCACAAATCGAGTACCAATCTCTTCATCCAAAGGACAAGTCAAACACTGATTACAATTTGGCATTTTGTAAACTGTTATTTATTATTATTACACATTTTTGTTAAACAAGTCTACAATAGAGGATGATGAACAGAAAACAATATTTGAATGTATCTAAAGTACATAAAAAAAACTATTCAGGTGAGTTTGCAAAAGGGGTTACGGTAGAGAGACAAGTGTGTCCTAATACAGCTGAATGAGAGGGGTGTGTCTAAGGGAGGAGAGGCCCGCCATAGCATCAAGAAGGAAATAGAGCCAGCAACATGCTAAGACAGATACCATGCTTACAATACAGGTACAACTTCACAGTGATGCACTAACAACAGGAGAGCTACTAATAGTACTTTCCTCTGGAAGTTGCAACCAATTTCCTGTGAAATTTGTCTCAAACGAATACTGTTGCAAAAACACATTCGCTGCGTCAAAGTGCTGGAGAGGAGGAGGAAGAAGAAGAGAAAGAGCAGATGAGGTGGCGTAATCGCTGTGGAGAGGAACGCGGGCGGTGCGCCGAGGCACTGCTAACAAAACTCAAACCCCTCAGACATAATCCCCCTCGTACGCACGCTACAGCCCCATCTCTCTGCCGCCAACCCATTCCACCATATCACAGGCCCGCGTGACCAAGGGCAAAAACACATGAATCCTCACATAAAAGAAAATACATAAATACACGGAACAAAGCGCACATTTCTAAATCACCGGGAAGGAGTATGGGGGGGGGGGGGGAGGAAGAAAAAATAATAATAGAGTAAACACATCGGACTGAAATACGCCGCAGAGGGGGCACGGTGCGAAGCGCTGCGTTGCGTCTGTGGGCCCGCCTCGGGCTCGACGGAAGGTCCCGGAAGCGGCGGACCGCCCCCTACTGCGCCTCCAGCTTCCTTATGTTGGCGATGAGGCGCTTGCTGTACTCGAGGTGGTCCACGGGCTGGACGTCCATCACCGTGCCTTTGATCCGGGACTCGTCCTGCGGGGGGGAGAACACCGGCGTTCAACGCGCATAGCAACTGACGTCATGCCCTCGTTTCAGAATGAAGCAACGACCCAACGCGTACGAGCTCGGCGGCAGAAATAGCACTGCTCTTTGAAAAAGTGAAAAAAGAAAAGGGAAAAAAAAGAAAAGTTGTTACTTTGCCATCCATTCTATCACCGACCTGAAATTAAATATAGTAATAGACACGGTAATCTGCAGCTGAGAGGAGCAGGACGCTACCCTGGAAGTAATGGGAAAAGGGAGGAGGGTTGTTGGGCTGAATGTGCGGAGCGTGTATCCGGGAGGAGCGCCTGCTTCGCAGGGCCGAGGGGAGGCGCGCTCCGCCCCCGGGGCCCCATTTCGGCGAGCCGCGAGACAAAGCGCTCGCCCCGCTCTCCTCCGGCGGAGACCCCGGCCGGTAATGCGTCCACGTCGGATCGTTTCGGCCCGGCGGAGGGCGAGGAGCCCGGCTGCAGGACAGACGAGCGCTGGGAGCCTCCGCTCGCTGCTTACATTACTCTGATGTGACCCAAAAATAAATAATAAGCAAATAAAAATGACTGCTCTGCCGAGCGGTCGATCGTTAAAAAAAGCAGCTTTCTTGGAAAAGTAAATAAATGAACCTGTTAAATGTGCGCCTGCCTCACACCGTCCTCCACAGTGGACTGCAGGCTTCCCGATCGCTGCAGAGCACTCGCTTCATACTTACAATCATCATCACCAGAGAAGATCAAACACGCCTGGGTCAGTACTCTCCATCGGGGACAGGCAATGAACCAGCTCTCCTTTCCGTCGTAGTGCGTGTGTGTGTGTGTGTGTGTGTGCGTGTGTGTGTGCGTGTGTGTGTGCGTGTGTGTGTGTGTGTGTGTGTGTGTGTGTGCGTGTATGTGCGTGTGTGAGTGTGTGAGTGTGTGTGTGTGCGCGCGTGAGCGTGCGTGCGTGTGTGTGCGTGTGCGTGTGCGCGCGCATGTGTACAAATGGGTCTCTCTCCTTTTCCTAGTAAATAATTTCTTGAAAGTTTAATTTGACACTTTTCATACAGTTACTGGTTTTAAACAGAATTAGACTTAAAATTGCTTTTCATCTTTCTACTTTACAAGGGGAGTACTCTGGAAGAAAAAGGCTGCTATAGGCTGCTCCATGCATTATGAGTGCAACGCGGTTTCTTGTTTGCTAAACATCGCTTTTAAGGAGCCAGTGACTCATGTTTTCACCTCAGAGCAACTTCATTTTATTTGCATATAGTTAGCAAGTCACTGGAATAGCAGACGTCAAGCTGCCTAACCTCACAAGGCTAGAGAACTCGCTAGCCACCAGCATCACAATCCACATATTTGAATGTATGCTATTATTTCAGCTTTTATTTCAGCACCTACAACTAACCAAGCAACGGGGCAGCTCTTCAATTCCTGAAATAAATTTCTCAAGTCACAGGAACTACATATCATTGGCCTTTCAGAAAATGGAGGAAAAGGCTCTCTTATTGGGAATGCACCTACGTCCAAAATTCAGCACCTTGTCCACAGGAGCACAGTACATCAGGGGGTCTGGGGTAAATGGCGCACTGGGCTGCCAGAAGGGCCCAGCCGTGGGCGGGGCCTGCCGTCCTGCACGAACGGGGCCCAATCGCAGGGGTCATTCCACACCACAACTAATGTCCCATTCAAACCCTAGAAGAGTTTCATTACACTGCACGGCACATGGTCCAGGCTGGGGGGGGGGGCATCAGCTCTGACGGGAGGTTGTTCGTCAGAGCTGATGATGTAACTGACCCGTGCATTCCTTCCAGGTCTCTGGACCAATGAAAACTGCAGCATTTCCACATTTCACCTCATGAGGCTGCAGAAAATATTACTGCATTATGTGGACCTGTGTCTCTTATTCACAAGCATCCTGCTCATGTCTCGGCACGGTCTGCACCACTGGATATGATAAATCTATTTTTACCTGACAGACATAATCCAAAAAAAAACGTCCCCCTTTTTTAACGAGGTTCTCACAGTTCATGGAAAGGAATTCTTACGAAAAAGGCAAAGGTTTCACACCTCTTTTTCCAAAAGGAGTTTGCTTTCAATTAATTCTAAGAGACTGAAAATGTTTTGAAGCCAAAAAACTTGCAAGCAAACTTCTGGTGGATTGTGTGACTTCGTTTCAATTGTCCACAGAAATGGTTTATTTCTCTCCTCTGTGAATTGCAATAACATCCTTTAGAAGCCCGGACTGAATCGATCAAAAAAATCAATTTTTGTTCCTTTCTTTACGTCAGCACAACGGTTGTGCTGCATACTGATAAATGACACAAACGCAAAAGACGAATTAACCAAGAAAAGGCAATCATGTGAGACAGGCAATGGAGTCATCCCATTAATTGTTATGTTCAGGCAGCTAACAAGACTGTCAACGAATGAACTGGGACCCAGGACTCTGCCAATTGTGTTTTTATCAGGACTTGCAACCAAATCAATCTTGAGATGTAATACCTTCATGTTGATTTGTATTTCACAGCGAACTTGATTGCTAGCCACCAGTTACCAATATTCAAATTAGAATTGGATACTACAACTCTGTCTTTCCAACTGCACGACGCTGGCATGTTACACTAGCATGTTACACTAGCAGCGGTCTGAAGACGTACCGTCAACCGTCATAGTGTAAAGGATTTCTGATGTGTACTACGTCATTTTTTAAAGTCATTTCTCAAAAATTGAAGCTATAACTGTAACAGGAGCAGACTTGAAACATCAAATTGGCCTTTAAAAAAAAAAACTGCTAATTCACTCGAGATTAAATGTAGTAATGTCACTGTTCACGTGATGAAAATTCAATTCTTTCTTCAGCTGGCCATTTCCCCAAGTACAGTACTTTATTTATTTATTATTTTTCAAAGAGAGATGTTCACGCAGCGCCTCAGACGCGGTGGATGGGAGCGGTTGTCCCCAGCCCTGGAGCGAGCACCCCGTACCTGATGAGTACAGGTGTGTGTTCACAGCTGCCAAAGAGCAAATCAATGAAACAACTACTGAAGCCTGACATTCATGAGGAGGAAAAACTGCCTGCAGTAGGAGAGCTCTACGGGGGGCGAGGGGGCAAGCAGAAGCACCGCCCAGAGGATGTACTTTAAAATGGCGGGAGA
Source organism: Anguilla rostrata (assembly GCF_018555375.3). Classification (NCBI taxonomy): domain Eukaryota; kingdom Metazoa; phylum Chordata; class Actinopteri; order Anguilliformes; family Anguillidae; genus Anguilla; species Anguilla rostrata. The sequence goes on along the minus strand of NC_057941.1, from coordinate 26,214,467 downwards.
GGAAAGAGAGGAGAGAACATAAGGCAGGCAGTAGGGTGCGAGAAAACAAAAATAATATTTCACAGCCTTTTAAAATGATTACACCATCTGCAAATAGGTATTTGCGCATTTGCCAACATATCCCTTTATGGAAACAGAATGTTCCATTTCCGTAAGGGAACTCTGGAGGGTAAAAAAGGAAGTAAATCTGTAGAGCACTGTCGTTCCTGCAGGCAGGACTGCTGCTCTCTGGGGAGGGAGAATGAGCCGGTCTCTGGAGGTGCAAGGCTGCTGGGAACTGCCCATCATACTGGGCCAGAGTAAGCCAGGCTCCTCCACTCCTAACACCAGGGCGCCATCCAACAGGCCGCTGACAACACCAGGGCGGAGCCAGTCCTAACAGGGCCGCTGACAACACCAGGGCGGAGCAGTCCTAACAGGCGCTGACCAACACCAGGGGCGGAGCCAGTCCTAACAGGGCCGGCTGGACCAACACCAGGGGCGGAGCGAGTCCTAACAGGGCCGGCTGGACCAACACCAGGGGCGGAGCCAGTCCTAACAGGGCCGGCTGGACCAACACCAGGGGCGGAGCCAGTCCTAACAGGGCCGGCTGGACCAACACCAGGGGCGGAGCCAGTCCTATACCAGCTGTGGTTTAGCCACATTCGAAATTAATTTCACTCATATTTTTTTCTGTTTTAAATTGTGTAAATCAGTCCTTAATGTTCATTTTCATATTGTTTTAACTTGTACCATCAGTTTATTAACTGCGCTTGCCGTTTGCACCATGCTCTCCAAACCACACGGCTCTATCCCCAACTAGCCGACAGCAGAGAGAGGGGAAAGAGCTTTCAGTTGTGTTCCATCACATCAGGGCAGCACTGAACAATGAAGGCCACCACAGACGCGGGGGGTAAGGGGGGGGGGGGGTCATCGACGGACAGAGGAGCTCAAAGAAAGCATCATGGGTCCTGGTGCACACGGTCCCACACATTACCAGCACTTCTGTGCAGGTCAAACTGGGGGGCCAAGAAGCACTGGAAAGGTCACGCTAACAAACAGAAAGGCTATAAAAAGTTGGCTGCGCCGCGTGTGTAAAAAAGCCCGCAGACCAGTCGGCCTCGCTGGGGAGAAGGTCGGAGGGTTGCGCCTGTTCCCTTGCCAGTGCACTCAGTGTGCGCTGCGTACGGAGAGCTCAGCGGGGCAGGAGCCGGGCTCAATGAAACACGCTCTCACTCCCCGAGGGCTTTGAGTCAGACTGCCAGAGAGAGCACTGCAGTGTGCCCGCGCGCATGCACAAAATCTTCTGCGCAATGCAATGAGAGTGTGTGTGTATGAGTGAGCATGTGTGTGTGTGTGTGTGTGTGTGCGTGTGTGTGTGGTGTGGCGCTGTGCGGTGTGCTGTGTGTGTGTGATGTGCGTGTGTGTGCTGGTGCTGGTGTGTGTGTGCGTGGCCATGTGTGCGCGCCTGCGAGCGTGCATGCATGCACAAATGTTCTGTGCAACTGTTAATGTCAGTTTGTGTGTCTGAGTGTGTGTGTGTGTGCGGGCGCACCGGTGTATGCGTGCGTGTGTGTGTTTGCATGTGTGTAGTTGATCGGTCTGTGCTCAGGATTAGTGAAGCACATCTGACAGCCCCTTAGCCCAGCATGTGTTCTCCCACCCTCATCTAATGATCTGAATCACACAGAGGGAGACCTGGAGAACACACACACGTACACACACGTCACACACGCACGCACGCACACAATCCCCTAACCCCCCCCCACTCCCTACACACACACAATCCCCTAAACCGCCCCCACAAACACACACACACACAATCTCACAAATCTACACACACAAACTCTCACGCACAAAAAGAAAGATAGGGGGAAAAAACAATGTACCTTTTCTTCCCCCCTTGTCCTTCACCACATGCGTCTCGCCTACAGCCTGTCAGTCCCCTGTAGCGTCGAGCCTTTCCTAATCTCACACAAAGCACGCCCACCCCTGCACCTCTGCAGGGACCACACAGCTGGGTGCGGCAGAGTTCATCATGACATGATTATTGGTCACACCCGGCCTGAAAGACAATGTGGGCAGCTGAACTCGTAAGTAGAGCACGCGATGCAAACACAGGCCAGCGCGTGCCTTTAGAAATGGTAAAAACGCCCACGCACATACCCACGCACAGGCATGCGTGCTCCTGCAATCGGAAATGCGCGTTCTGACACACACACACACACACACGGAAATAAGAGCTACATAGACCCTGAACAAGTAAAGCGGGGGGGGGGGGGAATGTTAACCCTGAAGGGGACAAAGCCTGCCAAGCCCTGGCCCCCCTACCCACCTAATCTCCATTCTCTGGATGAGGTCACATCACACAAGGCCAGGACTGAACAAATGCGTTTGCCATTTCATACAGCTTCAGCAAAAAAAGCATCTCCACTGATCTCTACTGGGTGTTGACTAGGCATCCAATCAGCAGCAAGGTTGTAATGCTTCTATTTGATCATGTGAGGTGCTTTTTTCCAATCGCAAGGAAGCTGCAAGGCCTTGCTGCTGATTGGCCAACAGCCAATAGATAAGTGGTGACATTTCTTCCCCAGGAGAATTTCATGCAGCCTCTGAAGCTTGGATGTTTACTTGTGCATCAGGTATAATTACAAAGATAAAATGCAATCCATCACAGGACGGTGATAATTGATCCTACGTTCAATAATTATTGCTGCAGTAGACTGCCCAGCCCTAACATGTACTTCTGACATGAGGTTATCACATTACAGGCATTTAGCAGACGCTCTACCAGAGCGACTTCACACTTCATAGCTTTTACATTGCACCATTTACAGCGGATATGTACTGAAGCAATTTCGGTTAAGTACCTTGCTCAAGGGTACAACGGCAGTGTCCTTACCGGGGAATCGAACCTGCGACCTTTCGGTTACAAGCCCAGTTCCTTACCCACTGTGCTACACTGCCGCCCTATAACTGCCGTTATACATCGCTTACATAGTTCCACGTATGGAATTTAGCACTCATGCTTCTAGGCGATGCACCTCACATCCTACAGGGGGCAGCAAAGCCAGTACGTTACTGTATAAGCAGCCGACACTACAGTATCGTAGCAAGTACTACAGAAGACTACACTAAAACAGCAACAGAGTATGTCCTGCTACATATTCACAATCATCGACGAAGCGAGTCAAAATGAGATTGTACCTGCGTCCGTTAAAAAGGTCACACTAAATGAAAAGGGGGATTTTATTTCATGTTATCATTCAAAATAGTGTTTTTTTTCTGTCAGAACGCAGCGGAGACAGGGTGTCCTGTACACTGTACACGTGTGCCACAGTAGCCTGACTGAGGTGCAGGCGGTCACCATTCTACCAGAGCTGAACCGCACAGTTGCACTTCCTGCCAGCGTATGAGTGAGAATCCCCATTCGCCTCTCCTAGTGGAGGTGTGTGGTATTACACGTAGCGCCGGCACTGCATGACAGACCCTGGGCTGCATGTTCAGCTACGCGAGCGAACACGCCACCCGCCGGGTGTGGGCCCCTGTGCCCACGGCCTCGCTGCTCCGCCCGCCACCCACCCGCGGCCCTGGCCAGCTCGCTGCTCCGCCCGCCCCCCCGGCGTGGCCCTGGCCCCAGCCTCGCTGCTTCTCCACCGAGGGCCACGGCCGCTGCCGACCACGCGCCGTCTCCGCAGCTCGTGCCTCCGAGCACGGCTAAATGGGCGCCTGGCCGTGGGCCAGTCTGGGCCGGGTCCCGGAGAGAGGCCGGCTGGCCGTCATAAATCGGGACGGTCGCGGACGCTCCGGCCCTGGCGGGATAAATCACACGCGGCCAGATGGGAGTCCGGCGTCGCCCGCTCCTCGCTCCCCCTAAATCAGCCGGACGCGCCCTCGGACTCTACCCTGTGGGGCGCGGGACGAAGCCTAGCGTGCGCTACCCGAGCCCCCGAGCTCACGCGCTCACTTACCCGACTCACGAAAAAAAACTAACTGCGGCGGGGGGGCGGGGCGGGGCATCAAACAACTCTGTGCCACTACAATTCCCCATGTCTTACTGCCCTCATTAAATTTTAATAAGCTTTGCATTGCGTTAATATATGGATTTTCTATACCTTCAGATCTAGTGCATTTCCCTCGGCTCTCCTGTTCACTCTCCAAAGGTAGAAAGGAAAATAAATAGAGGGGATTTCCATTTCATTGTACGGCACTGCGGAGGCATTTTTCTGCACCGATTATGGCCAGACACACTGTGCTTCTGCATTATGCAAAGAAATGTGGCTTTCCATTAGAATTGTGGAAAAAGGTACACTAAAGACAGGGGTGTAATTATAATGAAGGAATGTGACTAAGTGCGTTCTGCTCCTGGTCTCAGACTCACGTTGTAGGTTTCCAGCTTGACTCGGATGCGGAAGTTGTACATCTTGAAGTTGGCTTGCTGGAAGACTTCTTCGAAGGAGGTTTCACTCTGGAGAACAAGCAGAGCCGGGCGTCAGTGTGTCTGAGAGGGACAGCAGCTCAGGCTTAAGAGTCTTTCAGGCCAGCGTAAAAGCACAGAGCCAGTACCAGCCCCTCCCAGCACGCACACACGCACAGACAGAGACACAGACACGCACGCACAGACACAGACACGCACGCACAGACACAGAGACACAGACACGCACGCACAGACACAGACACGCACGCAGACACGCACGCAGACGCAGACACAGACACACGCACACGCACACGCACGCACACACACACACACACACATACATACATACATACATACACACACAGACACACACACGTGCACACGATGGACAAAACAGGGTGTTCCCTAAACTCCTGCCACTGGTTCCTGACTTCAGGCTGCCCAGCTACTTTCATCCCCAAGATATTATAGATAATAACCCTGTTGCAGACTATTGGCTGTATTTTGCCATTAGTGTCATGCACGCAACTTAAAGGCGCACTTCAAGCAAACTCTCAGAAGCCTACTCACAATTCAGCAGGAGCTCAATACCGCCATGCCCAACCCTCTGAGCGCAGCAGCGAGGTGCTGTGAGACTTCTGTTCCACATTTACTCTCCTGCTAATCCTTCATTTTTTTTTTAATTTGGTGGATTTGGCAACATCTGTTTCATACTCTAAATCCCAGTTCCGTTGGAAATGAAGCTACTGTACAGCCCCAAACAAAGCGGCGTGGCCTGCTCGGGGGTGCAGCAATAAGAGCGCTTCAGAGAGTCTCATTTTCTCAGAAGACGCTCCAGCCGCACAGAACTGTGGAGAAAGAGGACTGCCTACAGGCGATCAGCAGCGTCCTCATAAACAGAGACACCAAGCAACATCCGAACCTTCATTTCAACAAGTGTCAGCAGATGCGATTACATCTGATACACTTTACTGTTAGACATCAACGGCAACAAATAAGGGAGCTAATGTTAGATAGCAACATAAGACTGTAAGTACGCCGTTAGTAGATACTCTAACGATCACGGCTTTGAATCCACAGCTCCATTAGGGTACATTAGGTAAAAGGTCGGCCGACATCTTGTTTAGGGAAATATAAACCCATCAAACATCTTTTACCAAATGTATCGTAAGTTTTTAACCCAATTATAACCATTAAATTGCAATAAACACTATTAGATTATTGTGACCTGTTTGGCAGATAAGGATAGGGTGGGCGTGTATGATGTGCTCATTAATATTCATACCCATAAGTCATGCAGTCACATGTAAACCACTCCTCAATGCATGACTGGAGTGCGTTGTCCCGTGTAGTAACATCAGACTACTGGACAACACAAAAGAAAACATAAGCAAGGCGTTACTGTAGTTAAACCTGCCGATCATTCAGTGTGTAACACCTCCGGAAAACGGAGCTACTGAGCACCCACATTAGACTCAACAGCAGTCTGGAACTCTGGACGCCACACTGGAATAAGGAGGGTTTTGATTCCGCACACCTGAGCTTGAAGGCCATTTCATTACCGCCAGCTAACGGTAGGCCTACTTATCGATCCGGCGTGTCTGCGCTGGCACAGCCAGGAGGGTCAGGAGCAGCCGCTGTGCAGGGAGGGGAAGGGAGGTGAAGGGAGGGGAAGCACCGCGCCGCACGCCTGCACTAGCTCTTTAGCGACGCCACGCTGTTTTCGTACGTAGTTGGAAAAGTCCTCCTTGTGAAAAAGGGCACAGTAAATATGAACTGCTGGGGTTAGCGCGATATTGCAGTGCCTGCGGGTCTGCAGAAATGAAAGCCTCGCGAGCCTCTTCGTTGTTTTGGAAAAGAAAAAAGGGGTATTGGTTTTTTTTGTTTGCATCCAGGCAAAGGCGCAACGCTCAGGCATTTCCAACGTAAGTTTGCACAAAAGCGGCAAGAGCATCGCTTACGTATTACACGCAGAGAGGACTTCACTGGTCTTAGCGAACGGGACGTACATTGAACCCAGCTAACCCCGCCCACTGAAAACCTGGTGTTTAGCCGGGGGGGGGGCAGCCAATCTTGGCACAGGCTTTTCCACTTTTTTTGGAAGAATCTTTTTGAAATATTTCTGGGCCATTTGTGAATGAAAAAAAGTACTAAAACAAATCAGCAAGGAGTTCAGAGATTTCATTTTCCTAGATCTTTAACAGGGATACGATACTCGACACATTAAAAAATCACTGTATTAAAAAGAACTATAGCAAACAAACAAACTGTAACTATATGAAACGCATCCAAAAAGGTTAACAGACTAAATGAGCCTACCGATCAATAGCAATACTCTGGCCAATTAGATTGCTAGTTCAAACATTTCGGTTAAATTGGACAATTACTCTTCGCTGGTTTGAAAAAAAGAATCTCTTTTGTTTCCTGCGTCTGTCATCAACACCGATTTCACCCCTTTCTTCATACTTCAGAAATGATCACATAATCGACCGAGTCTACCAATAGAGAGACAACGCTGAGAGAAGCGGGATACACAGATGAGATTAGCAGGAAAGTGAGCGGTAAAGGGAATTAAGCGGCACGATAAAACCAGCGTTCCGGTGCATCTCCCGATAATGCGACAGCGCAGAAAGACTGACTTCTGCTCGGCTCCCCCTCCCTGACAGACCGTGTCCTCTGCAAACCCCTGTCCTGCATCTCTTCTCCACCCGCCGCACTCTGGAACCCCGGGGGACACCGGCACAAACCCGGTGTCAACTCTGGAAGCGCTGCAGTTAAAATGTCTACTGAGGGATATGTTGGGCTCAGACTTGGACAGGCCCTAAGGCTCTGTATAAAACACACACACACACACACACACCCTCTCTCACACACACACACACACACCTTCTCTCTCACACACGCACACACACTCCCTGTCACACACTCACACACACACCCCGACTCACACTCACTGTCACACACACACACGCACACACACCCTCTCTCACACACACACACACACTCTCCCACACACACACACACACCCTCTCACACACACACACACACACACACCCTCTCTCACACACACACACACCTTCTCTCTCACACACACACACACACACACCCTCTCTCACACACACACACACACCCTCTCTCACACACACACCCTCTCTCTCTCTCACACACACACCTTCTCTCACACACACCCACCCTCTCACGCACACACACTCCCTGTCACACTCTCACACACACACCCCGACTCACACTCACTGTCACACTGTCACACACACACCTTCTCTCTCTCACACACACACACACTCTTCTCTCACACACACCCACCCTCTCACGCACACACACACACACACACTCACACCTTCTCTCTCTCTCACACACACACACACAACACACCCTCTCTCACACACACACACACCTTCTCTCTCACACACACACACACACACCCTCTCTCACACACACACACACACCCTCTCTCACACACACACCCTCTCTCTCTCTCACACACACACCTTCTCTCACACACACCCACCCTCTCACGCACACACACTCCCACACACACACCCCGACTCACACTCACTGTCACACTGTCACACACACACCTTCTCTCTCTCTCACACACACACACTTTCTCTCACACACACCCACCCTCTCACGCACACACACACACACACACTCACACCTTCTCTCTCTCTCACACACACACACACCTTCTCTCACACACACCCACCCTCTCACGCACACACACTCCCTGTCACACTCTCACACACACACCCCGACTCACACTCACACTCACTGTCACACACACACACACACACACACTCGCACACACTCACCGACTCCTTCAGCTTGCCCAGGTAATCTGCGTCGTGTCCCAGGATGGCCTCTGCGCTCTCCTGGAAGCAGGTCACCCACTGGTTATCCCCGCAGTCAGCGATGTTGGCCTGCCGGGCACGAGGGAGAACACACTGAGTGCGTGTGTGTGTGTGTGTGCGTGCGTGTGCGTGTGCCTGTATATGTGTGTGTGTGTGTGTGTGCGTGCGTGTGCGTGTGCCTGTATATGTGTGTGTGTGTGTGTGTGTGCGTGCGTGTGTGTGTGCCTGTATATGTGTGTGTGTGTGTGTGTGTGTGCGTGCGTGTGTGTGTGCCTGTATATGTGTGTGTGTGTGTGTGTGTGTGTGTCCTGTATATATGTGTGTGTGTGTGTGTGTGTGTGTGTGCCTGTATATATGTGTGTGTGTGTGTGTGTGTGTGTGTGCCTGTATATGTGTGTGTGTGTGTGTGTGCCTGCCTATATGTGTGTGTGTGTGTGTGTGTGTGCCTGTATATGTGTGTGTGCGTGTGTGTGCGTGCGTGTGTGTGCTTGTATATGTGTGTGTGTGTGTGTGTGTGTGTGCGCGCATGTGCCGGCTGCTCAGGCCCCTCCCACCAGTGCGGGCGCGGCTTAAGGTCTTAGTGACGCTGGAGAAAACCGCGCCAATTCTCCACTGGGTCTGAAATCCTCCACACGGTTCACTGAGAGTATTTACTCCAGTCTCAGCGTCCTCCAAACCTAATCTAATGTGAGGCTCGGTCAGCGAGAGGAATAATTAAATGTAAACAGTGATTAACGAGGAGGCGATCTGCGTGCGTGAGCGCGTGTGACGCGTCAGACTAGCCCGGGAGGCGCAGACAAGCGACCCAGTGAAGAGACCCAGCAAAGAGACCCAGCGAAGAGACCCCGCGAAGAGACCCAGCAAAGAGACCTCGCAAAGAGACCCAGCGAAGAGACCCCGCAAAGAGACCCCACCAAGCGGAGCGAGACCTCACCAGCCCCGCACACACCCCTCCCTCCTCCTAAAGGGGACTTTTCAGACTTGAGCCTGGCTGTGGTACGGTGGGGGAGCGGGGGGGGGGGGGGGGGGGGGGCATGTACAGAGGCCAGGTGACTCTCGGCCCGTTTCCCAAGTGGAACTCCGATGACCTACTAAGCAAGTCACACGCGTGCTGTGCAACAAGGTAAACAGTCCTCTTCACTCTCTTAACCAGCAAGGCCCACAGATGGCATTTTTTCATACATGCAAGAGGAAGAGTGAGTGAGAGCAGGAGAGTGAGAGAGCGAGAGAAAGAGAGAGAGAGAGAGAGAGAGCGAGAGAGAAAGAGAGAGAGAGAGAGGAGAGAGAGGGAGGGAGGGAGGGGTGTGAGTGAGCTAAAGCAGCACTCTGTCTGGCACGAGCTCTGCGGCAAAAACAAGCCAGCGTTTCAGACGTCTGGCGGCAAAGGCTTGCTTTCTGACAAAATTAGTACGAAACATTTTAATGCACTCGCACGGAAAAAAGAAACAAACAAAAAAACCGGTCTAGGCGGTAACGATAAGAGGGAGGAGAAGAACGACCCTGTTTCCTGTGGAAGCTCACACAGGGAGGCAGGGGTGGCTAGTTAAACCCAAAACTCAGTATTGGGGGGGAGAGGAGGAGGCACTTATATAAAGACAGAAAAAATGACCAAAGTCATGCAGGACAAGTTAATGTAAACAGGGAACGGGGACAGAGAAGAAAGGAGAGAAAAATGATCAAAGCCAGAGTTTGAGGAGTGGAAGCAGAGGGCGATGACTCAGGGGGATGAGGACAGGCGAAAGCGGACTTTAAAATGAAGGCGGAGCGAGAAGGGTGCCAAAACCCTTAAAAAGTGCAAAATACGGCAATATAATGCGCCACCACCAAAAATGGGCACTGCTCTTTTCAATTCAGACCAAATCATTTGTCATCAGATTCAAGTCTGGAGACACAAAACGGCCACTGGAAAACAGCCATGTTGTGGTCAGTTAACCGTTTGCTAATTGCTCTGAGATGTGTGTGGGATCATGGTCTCGCTAAACTTGTGGCCAAGTTTGAGCTTCCTGGCCAGAGACACCAGGCTTTTGGCCAAAATGTCCAGGCCTCTGCAAGCGTTCATGATACCCTTTGACCTTCGCAAGACCCCCAGGAGCAGTGCAGTCAAAACAACCCCAAAACAAAGACTCTCCACCACGTTTCACCATAGCCATGACTTCCTTTTCAACAGGAACGCCCTTCTCACTCAGCTGGTGTGCGTGGCCAAAAAAGCCCAACTTTGACCGAATGTCACCATCAAACCCAGCTCTGGGAGAAGCGGGTCTTTGATGGCACGGGCGCGAATATGAACCGAAATGGGGCAAGATGTGTGGTGCAGTGTGTAGGGGGGCGGACTCTGGAGACAGATAACCTGGAGACACATACAGGTCCCCACGAGTCCCCTAATGTGGGCGGGGCTCCCATCCTGCATCTCACTACATAAGCACATATACAAAATGCCTTTCAGAAGATACAGTGCTTTTTTTAATGTACTGCTGTGATATGCATTTATCATTACATTATACACACAATTACAAGAGTACATAATAGAAGGGATGAATGGGGGAGAGGGGAGGAGGAGGGAGGGAGGGAGGGAGCGGCACACTCACGGAGAGGAGGAGGGAGGGAGGGAGGGGCACACTCACGGAGAGGAGGAGGAGGAGGAGGGGAGGGAGGGACGGAGCGAGCGGCGCACACTCACAGACAAGAGGAGGGAGGGAGGGAGCGAGCGGCACACTCACGAGAGGAGGAGGGAGGGAGGGAGCGAGCGGCACACTCACGAGGGAGGAGGGAGGGAGGAGGGGCACACTCACGAGAGGAGGAGGAGGAGGAGGAGGGAGGGAGGACGGAGCGAGCGAGCGGCACACTCACAGACAAGAGGAGGGAGGGAGGGAGGAGCGCACACTCACAGAGAGGAGGAGGGAGGGAGGGAGCGAGGGCACACTCACAGAGAGGAGGAGGGAGGGAGGGAGCGAGCGCACACTCACGAGAGAGGAGGGAGGGAGGGAGGGGCACACTCACGGAGAGGAGGAGGAGGAGGAGGAGGAGGGAGGGACGGAGCGAGCGAGCGCACACTCACAGACAGAGGAGGGAGGGAGGGAGCGAGCGCACACTCACAGAGAGGAGGAGGAGGGAGGGAGGGAGCGGAGCGGCACACTCACAGAGAGGAGGAGGGAGGGAGGGAGCGAGCGGCACACTCACAGAGAGGAGGAGGGAGGGAGGGAGGGGCACACTGACGGAGAGGAGGAGGAGGAGGAGGGAGGGACGAGCGAGCGAGCGGCACACTCACAGACAGAGGAGGGAGGGAGGGAGCGAGCGGCACACTCACAGAGAGGAGGAGGAGGGAGGGAGGGGCACACTGACGGAGAGGAGGAGGAGGAGGGAGGGACGGACAGCGAGCGACACTCACAGAGAGGAGGAGGGAGGGAGGGGCACACTGACGGAGAGGAGGAGGAGGAGGAGAGGAGGACGGGAGCGGCACACTCACAGAGAGGAGGAGGGAGGGAGGGGCACACTGACGGAGAGGAGGAGGAGGAGGGAGGGAGGGAGGGAGGGAGGGAGCGAGCGGCACACTCACAGACAGGATGAGGCGGTATTTGAAGTTGGGGAACTCGCGGTCGCACTTCTCGCAGCGGAACATGCCGTTGTGCTGGTCCACCACCTTCTTGTTGCAGTCCTGCGTGGGGCAGGCCTGGTACAGGCAGTTCTCCTTGCGCAGGTACACGATGTTGGCTACGCAGCTGAAGTAATCGGCCTGGAAAACACACCAGGGAGGGTTTCATTCACCCAGAGCTCAGAACCAGTGCACAAAGGCACGCACACACACACACACACACACCAGTGTGCGCACAGACACACGCACGCGCACACACACACGCCAGTGTGCAGACACACACACACACACACACACACACACACACCAGTGTGCGCACAGACACACGCAGGCACACACGCACACACACAAACAAGAGGAGCCAGGTCACACAGCACACACTGAAAAACAAGCGCTCAAGCATACTATTCCCAAAGACACGGCTCTGTACACAGTGTGCCTGCCCACAGGAATCAGACTGTAAACAACACGGAACTGAAGGTTCAGCAGAACACCTTTTTACACTCAGTCGAGCAGGACAGCCGCGCAGAACTTTAAAGGCATTTTAAAATGCAGCGTAATTAAAATGCTAAATTTAAACGTGAAAATCTTGGTACAATACCACCACCGTGGGCAACAAAATGCTTAATTCAACAGCAAAGTGGAAGATAAAGACTGAATTCTAAATTCCCGGAATTTAAAGGGAGAAAAAAACCCCTTCCATTACCATAAATGTAAATGGAGACGAGTCCTTCGGATGCAGGCAAACAAAAGCGCACCTGGAAAGACCTGCAAGGGCTGGAGATATAAATACATGTATGAGGGCTGCAGGTCGCGTGTGCTGCGTTTCGGGGGGGGGGGGGGAGGGGATTGAGAAGGTGCGATGGAGTGGCGTTCAGCTGAATAATTGGCAGAGAAACGCCAAAGGAGGACTAGACGCGTTTTGGTGTGTTATTCTTCCAAATAACCATTCCCCATTCTCCCTCCCCCCGCCTAGAACTCAGTTGTTCTTGCAATATCTTCCATATTTGTCAGAAGCCATAATTCCTACAGGCATGGGGGGGAGGAGGGGGGGGGTATGTTCAGAATCCAGTAAGCCTAGGCACAGTTGCCGACTGGAATTCTGATGCGCTCCTCCAAGCTAAGCAACACGTGGGCTGTGTGTTTAATAAGAGAACACAGCCCAGGCACAGCTTTGTTTAAAGGGCGCGGGGGCCAGGCCCTGCCTGACCTCTGCACACGCCCTCCTTAAAAACAGACAGAATCAGGGCATCTCACAAAACCCTCCCGTGACCCAAGGGCACAAGCAGGGCTTGCACTGCCAAACCAGGTATTTGAACCTACAACCTCCTGGTTAAAAAACCTGTTCCCTAATCACGTTGAAGAACAGGTCACCCTGCCTCGTTGATCGGACAGGCTTAACACAGTGTTTTTTCACTCAGATGTGCTTGCTGGCACCTATTAATGCTGAACACAGGTTTGAAGGGAGATGTGGACAAATCCCTTTCACACTGAACAGAGGGGGGGTCTGGTCCAGTGGATAAGATTCATTCACACTGAACACAGCTAGGAGGAGGGGTCTGGTCCAGTAGATAAGATTCATTCACACTGAACACAGCTCTGAGGAGGGGTCTGGTCCAGTGGATAAGATTCATTCACACTGAACACAGCTAGGAGGAGGGGTCTGGTCCAGTAGATAAGATACACTCATACTGAACACAGCTCTGAGGAGGGGTCTGGTCCAGTGGATAAGATACACTCACACTGAACACAGCTAGGAGGAGGGGTCTGGTCCAGTGGATAAGATACACTCACACTGAACACAGCTAGGAGGAGGGGTCTGGTCCAGTGGATAAGATACACTCACACTGAACACAGCTAGGAGGAGGGGTCCAGTGGATAAGATACACTCACACTGAACACAGCTAGGAGGGGTCCAGTGCAGCGGTAAAGACACACTCACACTGAACACAGCTAGGAGGAGGGGTCCAGTGGATAAGATACACTCACACTGAACACAGCTAGGAGGGGTCCAGTGCAGCGGTAAAGACACACTCACACTGAACACAGCTCTGAGGAGGGGTCCGGTCCAGTGGATAAGATACACTCACACTGAACACAGCTAGGAGGGGTCCAGTGCAGCGGTAAAGACACACTCACACTGAACACAACCCTTTCCATTCCTCCACCCTCCCGCGCTGCCTCTAACCCTTTCCATCTGTGCTCCGGAGAGGGACCGGGCGGCGCTTTTTCCTGCGGTAATCAAAACGATGGCGGGAGCAGCGGTGCGAGTCAGAGGACTCCTCGGAGAGAAGGCCGCGGGAACTTTGAGGTGACTGACAGCCAGAGCTCTGTGGGCGGGAATATCGACAGGATGAGCATCGAGCGCTAAATACATCGCGCTGCGTAAAAGCGTACCGGGATTCCAGACGCTGGACAGAAAAACGCTGCTGTGCGTGTGTGTGTGTGTGTGTGTGTGTGTGTGTGAGGAAGGGGGGGGACCACACACACACGACACCACAGGCACCTGATGACCGATATGACGTATAGCGGCATATTTATCTGTGATGCAGACAAATATTCAAGATGTGAAATTTCCTGGGCTAATGTTAAATATGGAGGAAGCAGAAGAGGCGATTTGCCCTTCCGGGGCATTTGCCCTCATTGCGTATTCTGCTTTTCTCCTTAATCCACTGCAGAGACACCGGCCTCCGGCAAAGTCCTGACCTCAGTCTTCAAGGAAATAAAATTTTACATTTTTTATTTTAAAATTGATCACTATTGCCAAGGGCACGATTTCAAAGCATTTCACCAGGATCACCTCAAATGTGAAACAATGGCACACAATCACTGAAGGAAGTGATCACACGGTTCATGCAAAGAAAACACGTGAACAAATTCATTTCTTAATCCGATTTCCAAACTTCTGTGACGGGGAGCCCCAGTTTTAAACGGAAGCTAAATGCACATGCGGCCTTGCAGGGTGACGCAGGGGTGCCCCAGAGAAAGCGGTTCTCGAGCTGCCGGGTGAGTAAAGGTGGGCACCGTTTTTTGGGAATGGAGCCCGGCTGCCTGCATTAACAGGCCCCGCGCCATGCTAACTGCACGTACCAGTTTGGGTCACACAGAGGTCGCGCTCATGTCCCAAGCCCGCTGAAGGGATCTGCATGTTCTGCGCTCTCGGCCGAGGGCGGGTTTCCCTGGCGACCGCCCGGCGGCTGAGGGTTCGGCTGAGCGCTCACTAAACGGCAGACTGAGCATCGCCGCGTCTGCGCGCGCTCACGCCTGAGGCTGACTTCTCAGCTGGCCGAGGCGGACATCGGGCGTCGGGAGCGGGCTGCAGCGGGACTCCTATGCTACTGCTCAGCCGAGGACCGTGATGTCACCGCCAACAGAACCCGCCCCCCACCTCCCAAATTCAGCTCGACTGAATTCCACCATTTTCTTTCTTAGATTCGTACAAAGGCGAACACCAGTTTCCAAGATAAAGCTACATTTAGAAAAAGCAGCCGCTGGGATCTCTCCTGTGTTCATATAGAAAATATATCGAATATTCAAATGCAAACCTTTGGGGGGGAAAAGCAGGTTTGCGCTGATTCGCTGTGCTTCAGAATAATGCGCTTTGCAATGTGTTGGTGTGGAGGCTACGCAGTAATCATTCCTGCGAGAGGAAAACGTAATATTCCCAAGTTCTAAAGTCTTTGCCACCAACAGATAAACTGCAAGCAGCTGGTCTCTGGTATCTAAAACTCAAGGAAGAGCGCAAACAAAAAATGATTATATTGTTGTTTGTTGCAAACCTTTAGTCCATTCGAAGGCCTCGGAAATTGCTGAACGGCTTTTCGCCGGGTTCTTGTTGCGCTTTAGTAGATTTTATTTACCAACGTTTCTCGCAATTTACGAACACTGTTTGCATTCGCACTTGCCTCCGCCAGGCGGTTTGAAATCTTTTAATGCGCTCAGGCATTCGCGAGCAGAAGACCTCTCCAGGAAAATCACATGCAGAAAGAAGTGTTTAAAGTTTTTACATAATGTGCTGCCTACGGTGTGTTTTAATATTATGGAAAGCATCCAAAATTGCAGGAACTTTTTCAAACAATCTGGCTTCATTACAGTATTTTATGTAGAGTCATTTCTTGCAGGGCGCTCTCCCCCTGGGTGAGAAGGCTTGCCTCTCTGCACATACGTGTGCTGCTTCAGGCATCCCTGTTCTTTGTCAGCCTCCCGTCTGAGTGCTGGAGCTGAAGCATGGCGGGTCCCTACGGCCCTGGCTCACACTCAAATCAGGGCCCTCAGGAGCCCAGGTCCCGCTGGTTTCCCACCTTCCCTTTGCTTGGGAGCCAGGTGTGAATACACCCTGGCCAATTACTAGCACTGAATTCTCAGCTGATTGCCCGGGAGAAAAGAAGACCAGGGCCGGATTTGGACCGGGGAGCCGGATTAGGACCAGAGGGCCGGATTAGGACCGGGGGGCCGGATTTGGACCGGAGGGCCGGATTAGGACCGGAGGGCCGGATTAGGACCGGGGGGCCGGATTAGGACCGGGGGGCTGGATTTGGACCGGAGAGCCGGAGTGCCGGATTAGGACCGGAGGGCCGGAGAGCCGGATTTGGACCGGAGGGCCGGATTAGACCGGAGGGCCGGATTAAGGACCGGAGGGCCGGATTAGGACCGGAGAGCCGGATTAGGACCGGAGGGCCGGATTAGGACCGGAGAGCCGGATTAGGACCGGAGAGCCGGATTAGGACCGGAGAGCCGGATTAGGACCGGAGAGCCGGATTAGGACCGGAGGGCCGGAGAGTCGGATTAGGACCGGAGAGCCGGATTAGGACCGGAGAGCCGGATTAGGACCGGAGGGCCGGAGAGTCGGATTAGGACCGGAGGGCCAGATTAAGGTGTCCGCGCCCCACGGTATCGCAGAGGCGGCTCACGCCACGGTCCCTTTAAGTCCCGCCAATCGCGAATTCTCGCACTTCACGACGTCTCGTCAACATTGCTGTCCCAGGCAGCCGAGGTGATTATGATTTATAAGGCATGACAGGGAGGCCCCGCCCTGAAGACTCAATTCCTATTTTCATCTTCAGCGCTTCCCCACCGGGGGCATCTATTCCCCCGCTCTCCCCCTCACCTGAGCTTCCAAAACCACTGCCGGTTTATGTTCCCGTTCCCTCCCGCTCCTTCCTCTGCGCGCTGTCTGTCCCGCCCCCCCCCCGCCCCCTCTCCCCCCTCCCCTCTCGCTGAACACTCATTCCTGCCTTCCTCGCCACCTCTGAGCGCAGCGTGCGCTCCTCCGCTCCTGTGACAGCCCGGGGCTCATCCTCCGCATCTTCCTCCCGATCCGAATCAGCCACGCCCCCAAGACTCTCATCCGTTCCATCGGCTTTTAAACGCAGAAAGGAGCAGAAAGCCACGCTCTCTAGAACCAGTCTTCCGTTTTACTTCACCGTGCGTTCAGTGTGTCACGCTGCGTCTTTTTGGCATCGTACACGCTACATTCCTTTAACTGCTTACTCTACATATCGTCTCTTTCTCTGTACATTTCGAAGTCAGCTCATTGTCGCCTGTTGCGTGTGTTATCTGGAGAGCTTCAAGCGCCCCGTACGAAGGCAGGGTTTCCTGCGGACCTACTTCGCCTCGACGGCACTGAATTCTGATACCACTGCGATGAAACACGAGGAAAAAGTGTCACATTTCATACTGACAAATGCTTACATCTGACACAATGCCGCTAAGACAATTCAGCGGCGCGTGGCGGTTAAGAAACAATACTGCAACTAACGTTAGAGAATCAGAGCGCCCAGGAGTAGAAACAGACACGGCCCTTTCAGCCTGAGCAGAAGTTGCACCGCGGTACCTGAGACCAGCGCTGCCATGGAAACGGTTAATGGCGTGTCAGCTGCGTGGGATGACGTCGCTGACGGTAACCGGCAATCTGGACACTTTCTGCCGTGCCTTTTCAAGAGAAGTAAACACGTCACCCAGGCGACCAGGCAAGCTATTCGCACACAGGCTAGCCTGGAATGACAGTACACTAATTATCTCATATCAATATAGGTCCAACTTTGGTGGCATTTGAGTAAAAATCACTGGGCCGGGATTAATGTGTCAAAAATATTTACTTTCACGGTTGGCAAGCCAAAGATAAGCAATCAAGCCCAGATTAGGGATAAAGGTCCAGAGCTAAATGCTGGATCGCTAAAGGCTCAGCTGACACATTTAGAAATAGTACAATAACTAGACTACTTTTCCTAATGTTCACTCACTAAAGCAGAGTGTGAGACACATTAAAACGAAGTTAATATTTATGACTATACTCCCTGGCAGTGTGCTAGGGGTGGCTTGTAATTATCAGTAAAACGTATTAGGCCAGCTTTAGCTACAATTAGGATTTGCCAACAGCAGCACTGAACTCCTCCTATCAGCTACCGCAGTGAATGGCCTGATGTTTAAATTCCAGCTCAGAATTCTGAAGCAGGCCGGCCAGTCCCACCAACCAGAGACCGGCTTGAAAATATCTGAACTGCACAGTCTAGAAAACTATAAGCGTTCAGGCAGATGATATAGTAGTTTGGCATATTTTGAGCTGAAACCACAGGAGACATGTCAGGAAGAAATGTAGGAATAGTGACATAAATAGACTATAGATTCTGTAGAACACCACAGAAACAGATGATACAGTGCCTTCAGCAAGAAAATCATTTGTAGATAAGCGGTAGGCCGCCTACAGAAAGCCATTTGAACACTGTTCGAAAAGAATGGTGGAAATAAATATTGGTAGCCTAACTATTTTCTTCACCCGTTATTAATACAGTACGTGTTTAATAAAAGCACAGCATTAAAACACTGGCATACACTTTGTCCTGGTCTGCTGCAACCAACACACCCCCCCCCCCCCACCTCCACCGCCAGGCACCCACCACAGAGATCACTTTGCTGCATGAAACCATTATTATTATTATTGTTATTATTATGTTCTATGGTAGCCGACACACAAACCCAATTAACATTAAAAACAGAAGTCTTATTCCATAGCTCCCCCCCCCCCATTTAATATTAGTCCTTATCTCAACCACTTTATCATGGGGCTCGATGCATCATCCTGGCTAATCAGCTGGATCAGCAGACACGGATAGCCGCGGCGCGCGCGTGTTCAGCGCGGTTAGCGCGCGCTGGCGGGGCAGCAGAACGCCGCCAGCGGCAGCTTCTCCGTTAATGATCAACGAGCCCGAGCCGCCCGAACGGCGCAATCGCGGCGCGGAGACGAGGAGCTCCCAGAATGCCCTGCGCCCCGGCCAGCTGTCCTACAGCGCGATGACACCCTCTCAGGAGAGGCAGTGGGCAAGGCTGGGTCACATTGCATGAACCCCCCCTATAATGAAGACCCCACAGGAGAGGCGGTGGGCGTGGGCTGGGTCCTCAACTGACTGGCACTGCTGAACCCCCCTATAATGGAGTCCCCGGAGGCGTGGCGGGCTGGTCACACTGCATGAACCCTATATGGGTCCCCACAGGGGCGTGGGCGGGCTGGGTCACATTGCCTGAACCTCCCCTATAATGGAGTCCCCACAGGAGAGGCAGTGGGCGAGGCTGGGTCACATTGCATGAACCCCCCCTATAATGGAGTCCCCTCAGGAGAGGCGGTGGGCGAGGCTGGGTCACACTGCATGAACCTCCCCTATAATGGTGTCCCCACAGGAGGGGCAGTGGGCAAGGCTGGGTCACATTGCATGAACCTCCCCTATAATGGAGTCCCCACAGGAGGGGCGGTGGGCGAGGCTGGGTCACATTGCATAAATCCCACCTCCCCTCCTGTGCGTGTGCAGTTTTGATCTAAGGAGGTGAGGTGAGCCTGGGGGGGGGTAGGAGGAGGTGTGATATCTGATGAGGGGGACAGATATCTTAAACGCATCAGCGCCACACTGTTCCACAAACGCGGCCCTTTGAAGCTGCAGACCCTCCTTTCCATTCTCCTCGGGAGGCAGCAGGAAGTGGCTCTGCGCGCGTGGCAGCGTAAGATAAGGGCTGGGGAATACAATTCACGACCCAGAGGTTGCGGGTTTGATTCCCAGGTGGAGCACTACCATTGTCCCCTAGAGAAAAGGTACCGGACTTCAATTTCTGCAGTGAAATATTCAGCCACATAAATGAACTGCACGTAAAGAAAATTTAAAAAGTAAGCTGTGCAAGTCGCTTTTGAAAAGAGGGATTACTACAGGCCTGAACTGTGACTGTAACAGCAGGTCATGTCACGTGTGTGTGTGTGTGTGTGTGTGTATGCGCGCATGCGCACCTTCTCTCCGTGCCCCAGGTGCTCAGTCTTGACGTCGCTGAGCATTTTCCAGTTGGTGTTCCCTCCGCCTCCTCCGCCGCCCTTCAGCTCCGTCATCGACTGGGCTTCCAGGGCGTGGCCCTCCTTATCGTACCTGCGGGAGGGACAGACCCCAGGGGCCACGCGTCACACTAACCCAGGCCACAACCCGCACCACAGGGCGCTGGGTAATCCAGTTACGCCACCGGCACCTCGCCCAGGGACGAGTGACCTTCTACATTTCTACACCGCAGCAGCACAATGTCGCAGCCACGCAGTGGCGTGTTATAACATTAACAAAACACTCCAGTAACACTGGGAGAGCACTGTGTGTTAGCTGGAGTAATGCAGGGGAATGAGAGCGGTAGAGGAAGGCCTCATCCCGCACAGCACTGTGATTCCAGCCTGACTGGGATGCAGTGGTTAAATAAAAAAATAAAATAAAATCTTAAGTCTATTTCTGTCAAAACCTTAGAGGGGGGGCTGTGGGGTAGACTGGAGGGGTGGGGGGAGTGGGAGGGGGGAGTTGTTGAATCGGAGAAGCCCGAAGGCACAAACGGAACAGCGGGAGCCGATGTTGGGAGCGGTGCGGGGGAGATCGATGGAGCTCGCCGATTGGTTTTCCCTGAAAAGCGGCCATGTTGCGGTGAGAGGTGGGGTGGCGTGTGCGGGAGCAGGGCGTGTTCTCAGAAGCGTGACTAACTGAAAACGTCCACAGGGCCGGGAGGCCCAGGCCACATGCCCACTGCCAGCCGCTCACTCACCCTGTGAGAACACGCTCAGCGCTGCTCATCAGCTTATCAAGCACACACACACACGCACGCACGCACGCACACACACGCACGCACGCACGCACACACCCACACACACACGCACACACGTACACACACGCACGCACGCACACACGCACGCACACACACACACACACTCACACACGCACACACACATACACACACGCACGCACACACGCACGCACACACACATACACACACATACACACACGCACGCACACGTACACGCACACGTACATATACACGTGCACGCACACACACACACACACACACACACACGTACACGCACATATACACACACTCACACGTGCGTACGTACATGCACACACACATACACACACACGTACGTACACACACACACAGACACAAACCGGTGTACACAGACCCACACACACGTACGTACACACACACACAGACACACACACACACGCACACGTACGTACACCCACACACGTACACACACACAGACCCACACACACACGCAATTAGAGCGGCATTTGCTCAAGATAAAACACGGAGTGTTGCAATGAACTCATTTTGTTTGTGATTAAAATAACAGGGTTTGTTTTGCGCTTATAATTTATCTTGTAATCAAACATGATTAAAAAATCAATTTTTCCTTAACCAAATCCCCAAAGTACGCTTCGACTTCCACACAAATGTCTTCATTGCTTACGAAAAAAGAAAAAAATATATTTAAAAAAAGCCAACTGCTAAAGGGGGTTGAAAGATATTACTGTACATGAAGCAGGTACAAATAGATAAATAAAAACGGGTGGCTAGGGGCTGCAGTTAGCGCCAGCAGAGCAACAGCAGTGGCAGGTTCAGGGCCAGGCTGCGTACGGGGGGGGAAACAGAGACTGATTTTGACTGAGACCTGGCAGCCGAACCCGTGGGGGCACAGTTCCAGCAGGACGAACGACACGTGCAGGAAGCGCGATCCTGAGAGGGGGGCGGGGACACGCGGCATGACGTGGCGAGGGGGGTGCAGGCGGGTCACAGGCCCGGCCACCCCGAGGGGATGGGGCTCACGGGACGGGGTGTAGCAGACAGGAGCCGGGGTTCAGGGATCGGGGAGGGCGAGGGGCCGGGGGGAACGTCAGCGCGCCGGGGGCCCCGCGGTAAGAGGCCTGGAGTACGCTTCCTGGAAGTCCCTTTCCTCCGACGCCTCGCGGGCCAAAGCAAAGCCATTCGCTGAGCATTAATCAAACTTAAGGGGCCCGGCGCGGGGCCCAGACCACGTCTAATGGCTTTAATAACCGGAGACAGGGGCGGAGGACAGACTCCCGCGGCGGAGAGCTCCGCAGTGCCGGCACGGCGCCTTCGGTGGGGCCGGGACGCCAGTCTCACCCGCTCCTGCCACGGAGACCCAGGGCCCGCGGGCCACATAAGCGCAAAGGAGCGGTACGACCACACGGAGCCCATCCGCCACCAGGAAACAAGGGAGGTAAACCCCTGAAGGCGGCAGGGGTCTCACCGACAGGGCTCACCGACAGGGCTCACCGACAGGGCTCATCGAGAGGGCTCACTGACAGGGCTCACCAAGAAGGCTCATCGACGGAGGTGCACCGACGAGGGTCAACAGTGAGAAACTGCAGCGGAGAGCTAAAAGAATTTAAATAAAAAATGATACGAAGCACCATGACAGTCAGCACCCAGGAAGCGCAGTAAGATCCGGAATGACATGATGCCATCTAACGGACAGCTGTTAACCCACTGCAAGACTGAAGAGTCTGAGGGACTGCGGGGGAAGGGGGTGGGGGCGGGGGGGTCGTAATGTTTAAATTGCATGGTGTCAGGATGAATAATCGGGGAATTCTAAAACTAAATGATCAGTTACTTTAAGCCTTCCCTGCAAGGTGAGGTGACCTGAGAAACGCAGGGCTGAATTTAGAGGGGCCATAAAGCCCTCTTCAGCAAGCGCAAGTGATGAATTTGATTAATGCTGCAAAATTTATCAAGTATTTCAATTATGTAACGTTGCTGGCAAGAGCGTTCCCAGAAATCATTGCGGCGCCACGGGAGCCACGTCAGGCACTCCCGACATGGAAAAAGAACACACACACACACACAGACCCACACACCCACACACACACACAGACACACACACACACTCACACACACACAGACCCACACACACACAGACACACACACACGCACACACACACACACACACACACGCACACACGCACAGACACACACACACAGACCCACAGACACACAGACACACACACACAGACCCACACACACACACACACACACAGACCCACACCACACACGACACACACAGACACACACACACCACACACAGCACACAACAGACACACAACACACACACACACACACACACACACAACACAACAGACCCACACACACAACACACACACACACACAGACACACACACACACAACACACACACAGTCAGACACACACACACACAACACAACCACACAGCCACACACACACACACACACACAACACAAACACAAACACACAAAACACACACACAACAGACACACACACACACACACACAACAACACAACACACACACACACACACACACACAACACAGACACACAACACACACACAAACAGACCAGACACACAACACACACAGACACCACAAGCACACAACACACAGACACAGACACACACACAGCACACACACACACACACAACAACACACACACACACACACACACAACACACAGACACACACAGACACACAAGCACACACACACAGACACACACACACGCACAAGCACACACACAAGCACAAGCACACACACACAGACACACAAGCACACAGACAGACAGACAGACAGACACACACAGACACACACACACACAGAGACACACACAAAAGCACACGCACAGACACACACACACACACACACACACAGACACAAACACAGACAGACAGACACACCCACACAAGCACACACACACACAGACAGACAGACAGACACACACACACACACACAGACACAGACAGACACACACGCACACACAGACACACACAAGCACACACACACAAGCACAGACACACACACACACACAAGGAAATGAAGACTTTGCTTTGATCGTGGTAGTACAGATCCAGTGGTTCTTTTACTTGTTTCAGAATTAAATGCTTTATTGACCACTGACTAATTAGACAGAGATTAAAAGGCATCATAAAAGCCTTTTCAATCCAGCACACAGAAGAAAAAGTGAGCGGCACACAACTGATCTCCCTTGTGCATTTCAACAGCAACCACAGGGGACGTTCGCACAGACTAATCCCAGCGGTTTGGAGAGGCAAGGACGGACCAAAACAAACGGCTTCACAACGCAGAGGGAAAAAAAGTTAACACAAAAACAAGAAAAGGTTTACCACTTTGGCTTCTCTTAAATACTTTCCACAGCAGCATTTGTTAAGGTAATTTTGCTGAACCCCCCACACACAAAAAAGGCCCTCATACAAAATTCATCACCGCCCCTTGCCTTATAGCTCCAGCCCAGACTGAATGATAATGTGGGGAATAGCTAGCATTGCTGCTGCGCCACCGTGGCTTCTCATTCTCATCCATACCGCTCTCTCCTGACCGAGGAGCAATGTGAGAAAATGCAGCAAACAACCAAAAACCACAGCTCCGCAAACTACAATTCCCAGGTGGCACCCAGTTTTTTTTTTCTTTCCTCTCCCAGGCAGCGCATGTAGTGCTATAGCAGCAAGTGGCGATGACGGAGGGGGGGGGGGGGGTTTCACTGACTCTCAAAACCGGCCGGGGAGAACGAGGTGGGGACTGAACCGCTCCCGCAGACGAGACACCCACCCAAATCTGCACCCTCGCTGCGGGGCCGTCCTGATTGATGGCTACTCGTCAGAGCAGCGGGAGGCCGGCTCTGAGAGGCCCGGCGGCTCCGGCGCCGAGCGAGATCGCTGTCATGACAAGAGAAGCCACGCTGCGAGCCTCTCTCTCTGAGGAGCGGAGGAGAACGGGGCAGGAGGAGGAGGAGGAGGAGGAGAGGGGAGGAAAGAGCGCACTTAATCTTGGGAGGACCGGTGGACGCGGCGCCCTCCCCTGGAAGCCACGTTCATAAATAAGAGAGCCGAACGCGGCGGGGGGGGATAGGAGTGACTACAGGAGCAGCCGCGCGCGTTCATTAGGGCCGGAGACGCACCCGAGCCAGTGTGTGAGCGCGTGCGGTCCTGCGTACGGGTGCTTTAAACGCGCGCGGTCCTGCGTACGGGTGCTTTAAACGCGTGCGGTCCTGGGTACGGGTGCTTTAAACGCGCGCGGTCCTGGGTACGGGTGCTTTAAACGCGCGCGGTCCTGGGTACGGGTGCTTTAAACGCGCGCGGTCCTGGTACGGTGCTTTAAAGCGCGGTCGGTACGGTGCTTAAACGCGTGGTCCTGGGTAGGGTGCTTTAAACGCGTGCGGTCCTGGTACGGGTGCTTTAAACCGCGCGGTCCTGCGTACGGGTGCTTTAAACGCGCGCGGTCCTGGTACGGGTGCTTTAAACGCGCGCGGTCCTGGTACGGTGCTTTAAACGCGCGGTCCTGGGTCGGTGCTTTAAGCGGCGGTCCTGGTACGGTGCTTTAAACGCGGCGGTCCTGGGTACGGGTGCTTAACGCGCGGTCCTGGGTACGGGTGCTTTAAACGCGTGCGGTCCTGCGTACGGGTGCTTTAAACGCGTGCGGTCCTGCGTACGGGTGCTTTAAACGCGTGCGGTCCTGCGTACGGTGCTTTAAACGCGTGCGGTCCTGCGTACGGTGCTTTAAACGCGGCGTCCGGTACGGTGCTTTAACGCGCGCGTCCTGGTACGGTGCTTTAAACGCGCGCGGTCCTGGTACGGTGCTTTAAACGCGCGCGGTCCTGGGTACGGGTGCTTTAAACGCGCGCGGTCCTGGGTACGGGTGCTTTAAACGCGTGCGGTCCTGCGTACGGGTGCTTTAAACGCGTGCGGTCCTGCGTACGGGTGTTTTAAACGCGCTCCAGCCTGTCCCCAAAGCAAACGCCTCTAAACGCCATTAACAGAACGGCCCTCTCCGCACGAGCAGCGGGGAAACGGCTCTAATCACGGCCCCTCTTCTGGAACGGGGTTACTGGGAAGGCTTTAATGAGCGAGAACAGACACGGCATGAAAGGGTGTGTGTTTATTACGCCGAACAGCAGGCCCTCCAGGTCTCCGTCAGAGAGGAGCCTGAAGCCCCCGCCAGCCTAGCCCGTCTAAAATTTACATACGGCAGCATTACACTCAGACGCACAGGAGAAATTTACATACGGCAGCATTACACTCAGACGCACAGGAGAAATTTACATACGGCAGCATTACACTCAGACGCACAGGAGAAATTTACATACGGCAGCATTACACTCAGACGCACAGGAAAATTTACATACGGCAGCTACCCAGACGCACAGGAGAAATTTACATACGGCAGCATTACACTCAGACGCACAGGAGAAATTTACATACGGCAGCATTACACTCAGACGCACGAGAATTTAATACGGCAGCATTAACCAGACGCACAGGAAATTTACATACGGCAGCATTACACTCAGACGCACAGGAGAAATTTACATACGGCAGCATTACACTCAGACGCACAGGAGAAATTTACATACGGCAGCATTACACTCAGACGCACAGGAGAAATTTACATACGGCAGCATTACACTCAGACGCACAGGAGAAATTTACATACGGCAGCATTACACTCAGACGCACAGGAGAAATTCACATTCAGGATAGTAACGTGGCATCAGCCTTTAAGTGGGCGAGACCACGTGTCCAAATGAACAATGCACGATGACACGCGACTAATCTAAACACCGGACTTAATGACAATATATATTATAGTAACAAGGTAAAATGTCTGCAAGCAGCAATTACGGGGTCAAAGCACAAAAATACTGATGATTCCACAGCGCATGTGATTACACACGATTCTGATTTGATAAATGAATAAATAGGTTGAGCGGGATAGGGCTAATAAATCAACAGGGCTATATATATATTTTTTTTTGAAAATCATAAAAAATAATTTTTTTTTTTAACTACATTTTTAAATAATATTTCTTCCTGGCCAACTATTCGGCTGTCATTTTGTCCAAACAAATCCCAGCTAAGAGCGGCGTTCACACGCTGACCTGATCCCGGACGAGAGCTCTTCTAATCAGAAGAAACCCCGCGACAGCCCCGTGTGAGTAAAGCTGGTGAGCAGCGGAGGTGAGCAGCGGAGCGGAGCAGCGGAGGTGAGCGGGGCAAGGTGACGCGCTGCGGCGGATGCGGATTCATCTGCGTAATCGCCAGCTGTTCAGGGGTCACGACCCCTCCGAGCCCGGTGGGGCTGCGGCGCTCTGTTCTCCGCCCCCAGGCAGGTGTGGAAACGCCCGTCCCTGCAGAAAGGACGCGAGGCCGGGCTGTTCCCCTCCCAGCGGTGGGGTGGGGCGGGACGGGGCGGGGCTCGGGCTCCCCCTCCGGCTCGGGGCAGGGAAGCGGGGACGCTATATTTCCTGATTAATCAGGAAGCGGCGAGCTTCCGGCTAGTGAACGTCTCTGGGGGGGGGGGGGGGGGCCTTCGCTCTGCTGCCGAACACACTCTCCCCCTGCAATGAGCTGTCAGAGTGCAAGAGCTCTTGATGTGTGTACTGATTATGCACAGACACCTGCCTCTGGCTCAGACACCCAGGCTCACACAATCCCCACTTCCTGATACTGATATATCAGGGAAAAAATACCCCTGTCAAACGCACACAAAGCCGCCAGGAGAAAAATAAAGGTCAAAGCCGATATTTGATACTCTTTCGGTGGCGCTTTAATCTTAAATATACACAATAGTTTACAGGCCCTCGGTGAAATCAATTATGACTCTGTAAAAAGCCATTTGCTTTTATCTGTGAGATGAGGCCGGTCACTAGCGGGAGAATATTACGAATATATACTACGCTGGAAGGACAGATCGATGGATGAGGGGGGAGGACCCACCCGGGCGGGGGGGGGGGGGGGGGGGGGGGGGGGGGGGGCTGCCACTTCCCTCCTCTGGTTTCTCACAAATCCTCCTCGCTGTAAATATTTTAAAGCCAGCCAGAAGTACAACCAAGAAAAAGAAAATCCGCAGGGGCCAAGCATTTTTTTTCTTTTTCTTTTTTTCATAAAGAAAAAAGAAAATGTTAGGAAGAAACTAAGAGTTTCAAGCACGTTTTATTTCTGGTATCTCAGGTCGTGAAAATCATGGGGCCGGAACTAAATGACCAGTGAACAGGGCAAGAGCAGGCCGATGATTCTACAGCCGCCATGAATGAGCACCCACGGTGAGATTCATGTGTGCACACGTGCGCGTGTGTGCATGAGCACGTACAGCCTAACGCAGTGTATAACGCATATGGCTGAAGAGGCTGACGCAGGACTGAGTGCTGCTGTCTGCCTTCCCTCACAGGTCCTGAGAGCGGCGCTGGTTTCGAGGAGCAAATGGGAGTCAGGCTGGAGTGCGAAACCCCGCCTCCCCGCTGCATATTCATGAGCGTGTGCGTTCACACTGTCTCCGACGTGGCGGGTACAACACCAGCGGCGGCAAGCCTAAGCCCTGGAGGGCTGCAGCGTCCGCGGGGATCTGCCCAAAGGCACTGAGGACTGGGATCTGCCCAAAGGCACTGAGGACTGGGATCTGCCCAAAGGCACTGAGGACTGGGATCTGCCCAAAGGCACTGAGGACTGGGATCTGCCCAAAGGCACTGAGGACTGGGATCTGCCCAAAGGCACTGAGGACTGGGATCTGCCCAAAGGCACTGAGGACTGGGATCTGCCCAAAGGCACTGAGGACTGGGATCTGCCCAAAGGCACTGAGGACTGGGATCTGCCCAAAGGCACTGAGGACTGGATCTGCCCAAAGGCACTGAGGACTGGGATCTGCCCAAAGGCACTGAGGACTGGGATCTGCCCAAAGGCACTGAGGACTGGGATCTGCCCAAAGGCACTGAGGACTGGGATCTGCCCAAAGGCACTGAGGACTGGGATCTGCCCAAGGCACTGAGGACTGGGATCTGCCCAAAGGCACTGAGGACTGGGATCTGCCCAAAGGCACTGAGGACTGGGATCTGCCCAAAGGCACTGAGGACTGGGATCTGCCCAAAGGCACTGAGGACTGGGATCTGCCCAAAGGCACTGAGGACTGGCTGTTCCAGGCTCAACAGACACACAAGGGAGACACAACCAGAGAGAGACAACCAGGGGATACGCCCTCACTCTCTCTGTGGAAATCCCGCTCTCTCTCTCTCTCACTCCATCTCGGTCTGTCTGTCTGTCTGTGTCTCTCTCTCTCTCGTTCTCTCTCTCAGGCTCTCAGGCCGTAGCGAGCGATTCCCACCTGTGTGATGAAGTCTCTGTGCAGTAAACAGTGATGCTTTCATCCTCGCAGCGCTGGCACTTTATCCGCCGCGGGATCAGTTCATTTAGCAGCCACCTTCCGCTATTGAGCGGCAAACACAGCCAGCGAGCGGCCAGAGGGGAGAAACCAAGACCGGGGCCATTAGGGGGAGAGCAGGGCCGTTATTCCCAGGTACGAGGCCATCGAGCCGGACTCCGCACCGCCGCCAACCTCACCCTCCCATCTCATCCCGTCAAGCCTTCCCACCATCTCCCCCACCCCCCCCCCCCCCCCCCCCCCACCAACACCACCCTGCCCCCCTTTACCACCACCAGCACCACCAACAAAGTTAGTTAAGTCCGCATTCCTCGCTCTACTCTTTCCGGTCCGTTCGCCCCGCCCCCCCCCCCCTTTTCCAACGCGAGCGCCATCGGTTACCGAATGCGACTCGACGCTGTCGCCGTGGCGTTTCCGCGCCGGTTTTCCTCATTAATTGCAGTCATTCCAAACAAAAACGGCGTCTCGTCCTCTTACTCTGCACCACGCCGCCATTCATCAATGAGACAGATTACAAACCCCGACGAGATGAGCATCGCTCCTCATTCACGCACCGCTTCGCTCAAGAGCCCCGCTCTCCCCCCTCAGCAGAAATAATGGCAGTAATTGGAGAGAGGACGCCGGCCTGCGCTCATTCCCAGCCTGGGCTCCGATGAAAGCAGAGTGGAAAGCCACGCGGAGCTCGAGTGTTTCATTAGGATTAGGGCCCCACGACTCCTGCACTTCCACTTTTTTATTTTTGATCCTTTGCCGCAATTACAACTTTAAGGTCGGCCTCGGCGCCCCAATAAACCCTTAACTGGACTTAATTCTCTTTACGGCTCTCCCAGGTAAGCGTCTGGAAGACAGACCTGCGCCACAGGGAGGGAGCGAGAGACGTCTCACCAGATACAGACTGTACAGCGAGTGTGTGTGTGTGTGTGTGTGCTTCTTTATGTGTGCGTCTGTGTGTCTGCCTCTTTCAGTGTGTGTGTGTGTGCGTGTGCTTCTTTATGTGTGCACGCGTCTCCCTCTGCGTCTGTCTGCCTCTTTCAGTGTGTGTGCGTCTGCGTGCTTCTCTCGCTCTCAGTGTGCGAGTGTTTGTGTGAGTTTCCCACAGCGCGCGCAGTGGTGGTCACTCACTCACTCATTGACGACCTTTGAGGGACGTTTTGTGGGACACATGCGCAGGTGATGCTTCGTTTAGTAGGATGCATGCGCAGGTGGTACGGCACAACATTTTCAAGCACAGCTTTATTGCCTAACTTTACTTTAGCTAACCCTAACATGTTCGCGTTTCGCCTACTTTAGCTAACCTAGTTAGCGCGTACGGATCGCCTACTTTAGTTAACCTAGTTAGCGCGTATGGATGCTATCCTGCACGCATGAGTAGGAGCTAAGGACACATTGCTACAACCACCGATACAGATGTATGGACACACGGAGGACAACAAACAATGTTACAGAGGTGAGGACATGCCATAGCTAGCCAGCTATATAGTTAGTACATGTGCGTTGTGGGTCTGGACGGTTTCATACTCTGTGTGTATGATTGTGTGCACGTGCGTCTGTGTTTGTGTGGTGTGTGTGTGTGGCGCATGAGGTCAGTGTGTATACGTGCATGTCTGTATTGCGCACACACGTGCACGTGCGGCGTGCACACTCACCAGCCTCGCAGCTTGTAGGCCTCAGGGATGTCTGGGTTGATCATCACGGTGCTGCTGAAGAGAGCAGAGAGGGACCGCCCCCCGAAGTCAGACAGCCGCGCCCCTTTAATGGCCAGGATCGGCTGCCCCGACCCGTCAAACTTCTCCGCCTGCACAGGGGAGGGGGGGGAGACGAAAAATAAGGTCTCACAGACATCCTCCCCATGCCCTCCCTTCTGCTTGGTCATGGACATCACGCACTGCAGCCTAACTTCTCCAGGCTGGAATACCACCCCCGCCCCCCCCGAGACAGCGCCCCCACCTCCCCCCCTCAGCCCCGGGGAGGGCGTCGGCGCTTCTGAGAGAGCCCAGCGGCAGAGGGGAGCCGGACGGAGCTAACAGGGACAGGGCTCTCTGCCTCGCTCCTCGCGGCCGGCCGTTTGATCGGCCACTTCAAGCGCACGGCGGGCTTTGATTAGGCGCCGCGCCCCCTGCGCGAGCTCCCGACGCCCACGCACACGGCCCTGAGCGGCCCCCAACGGAGCGAGGGGGGGCGAGCAACCACCACGCAACAAGCAAACAAAAACATTCGAAAGGAGAAAGCCTCTTCTCGGTGCTGCTGGGTGGCTCATCCCATTAAGGCACCGTCCTCAGTGTGAGGACGGGCCCCACGGTCCAGTACCGAATCCTGCTGGAGGCCCCACAGCGCGACACGTAACTGGCCGATTGATCTGGGAGGAGGAGGGATTTGATTGGCCAGAGTGCCGCTGACTCAGTGACGTTCCCCCTGCAGGCCAATCGGGCGGCCAGGCAGTTCGCTCAAGCCGAGAAGGAAACGGCCCCGCCCCTCTCTCATTACGAGCTCCACTCACAGCCCGAGATGGCACAAACACGGGCGGTGGCTCGAGGGCACGTTTTCGGAGCATGCGATCGTCTGCCCCGCACCGCCCCGCCCCGACAGCGAGGCTCGGAGCAGCAGGCGTCCCCCGCTCCTCGAGAGAGGAAGGACACGCCCGTTTGAGCGTGCACGAGGGGACGTGGGCAGCCGGTTTTGGGGGGGGGGGGGGGGGGGGGGTGAAAGGAAGTCGGCGTTGCTGGAAAGCGCGTCGCGGGATCGAGCCGCTCTGCCGTTATCGACTTCATCTTTAATTAAAGCCCCCGATGCCATCGCGGCGGCATGAAAGGGAGGCGGGCGCCAGCAGGGAGATAATCATTACCAGCGTCATTACCGTTTTATTTGGGCTTTTTTTTATTCATGGTGCACTGCGACTTGGCCCACATCGCGCCGCGCTGGCCACCGCTACTTGGAGCGAAATGAAGACGCGCTCATCAGTTATTAAAGGCACATGTAGCATTTCAACTACGGCCGCTAAGAGGAACACGCTAACCGGCTGGAGCTTCGATTTCTTTTTGCTCGTTTTCTCTTCTAAAACATAGGAACTCGTTTCTGGGGGGGTTGGGATGAAGGTATTTAACGCAGTTTACTATGGGTTGGTTATTTCAGCCTTCGCACATAAACACCGCACTCCTCTCTCCTGTCACAATCTTAAATCTAGTGTCACAATCGATATCGAAGCTTAAATATGAAGCTTAAAAAAACGCACCTCTCCTGTTGCCGTAAGACTTTTTTTTAATATATTGAGTGTAGACTTGGCAAGAAGGTGTGCTCAAAAGCATAACTTTTTTATGATTTCAAAAAAAGAACCATAGTTTGCACTCCACCTTCAGAGGAAGAGTGGGACGGATAGATCTGGGACACACTCCTATCCCAGCGGGGGGTTAAGGGGGGGGGGGGGGGGGTCTGTTCTGGTACAGAGGAATCTTCGCACGCGATAAGAATTTGCCTCACAGCTGACCGGGTATGAGGCCGCAGAGGGAGTTCACAGAACTTTAGAAACGGGCTCAGATGAGCAACTTTTGCTGAGAATAGTAAAAAAAATAAAAATAAAAAAACAGATCCAAAATCCCATTGAAACTGCTGTGTAAAGACACCCATAGTATGGGTTACACTCCCCTGTCACAGTCCACACGTTTCCCCAGTCCACACGTTTCTCTGACAGTCACAGTCCCCCCCTCACCCGCTCCCTTCTCACCTGTGGGCATTCCCAAGTGTCAGTCTCTCACCCCCACGCCCCTACCTTCCCCCAACCCCCTCCCCCTCCCACCCACCCCCACCCCCCGTCCCATGCTCACCTCGTCTCCCCACAGTGTGACCGCCACCATCTTGCCGGAGGCGTCCATGAGGCTGATGGCCCTCTTGGAGACCTCGCGGTTGTTCTTGGTGGTGATCCGGGAGACCTCCTCCACGCTCTTGCACACGCCGATCACGTCTGCGCAGTCAATCACGCCGGTCATTAGCGGGTCTCCATTAGCGCAGCCGCCGCGCCGCGCCCCGCCGCCTCGCCGCGCCGGTAATTCATGGCTGGTCCGCGCGGCGCGAGCGACGCGGCCCTGACACATAATGAATCGCTGTTTTCCGCGGCTGTACCTCTCCGGGCGTGAGCGTTTATACTGCGGCCAGCTCGTGCCAAGCCCATAAAAAGCGCTGCCGTACGGCTATCGCTAGCTGTAGCGCCAGCGAGACGCTCAGTGTAAACGCACTGCGCGGGAGTGGGAAAGAAAACACTCAATACACTCACACTAGAAAATCACATCAGCCAGCAGCGCTCATTTTTCACCACTGACCTTCGTTTAAAGTGTAAACAAATAAAAATAAATTTTCCCCTACCTCAGCCCCCGTCCAAACCCCCCTCCCCCCACCCCGTCACGCCAAAAAAATATGTAAAAACTCTAGTGCCTCATTAACTGAGCGTGACACAGTCTGTCGTTCCGCTGCGGTCGCTGATCCCTGACAGGACACCGCGTTACCGCGGAGACGCCCGTCAGACCCCAGCGAGCCGCTCCCCCGGCTGGGGGGCCCGGGGCCTGCCTCAGCCGTAAGTGCATGAACACGCGGGGCTGCGAGTCCTCCCTGGCGTCCTGAACGGGGGGCGCTTCGTATCCGAGCGCATAAACAAACACAGCCCCACCGAGCCTACAGCTTAATGAGCGGGCCCCAGGATTCACGACCGCGCTGAAAACTTGTAGCGTGGAGCTAATTTGGCATAGGGGCCCTCCGTTTAGTGCTTCGGAGGCGTGGCGTACACACGCTCGCTGTTCTTACACATAAGCGAGCGGTGGATTGTGGGTAAGGCCACTTGATTAAACCCTGCTAACGAGCCACTACAAAGCGTACCATTAATCAAATGAATGGGAAGCATCAATCACAACTGCCCTAATTACAAGGCTTAAATAACAGGACAGAAACCCTCCACCGGATCCCTGAGATCTCAGACAGTTTGATATAATTAGTGTACAGTTTTGTTTATCTGCCAATTGCCAACAGTACACGGACCCATTTCAAATTTTGAATACCCCACCAGTTTACAAACTATGCAATGGTGGGCTAAAGCACTTGAGATTGTCCGTTTAATTCAAACTAATTTGTGCACAGAACAGTTAACTGCATGGAGCACTATGTGCAGCCTGCAACATTCAAAACAGTGAGTTAATCCTCATAAAGGCCCATTTAATAAGGACAAATATAATATAAAACCACACGGCTATCTGGTTTGGAGCTACCTGTTCCATGAAGGTACAGTAGTTTCTAAGCTCTAACAAGCATTAATGAAACACATTATCCCAGCGAGAAAGGTATGCTTGTATATTTTGCACATTGCATATTGTGAGGCGCAGAAATATACTGTGAATATATTTTTATGCATTTGAATATAATTGGGATATTCGATTTATGTAAGGGTACCCCGTCATCATTTCTCACTGTACTTATCACAACTGCCGCCAATCATCCGTCCAATGACTGTTGCTAACCTGATTGCTGATGATGGTTGCTAACGTGTACCCAGCGGTGCCGCCCTCTCCAGTGTGTCTAGCACAGCACAGGGTGGGATCATTAAGCCCGCCATATTTCACCGGCGACAGCGTCTGTCGCCCGCGACGCAACGGCCACGAAAAACCCAATCCTTCCGCCGCCAATTTCAACCGCCGTCGCGGTGCCTGCATTATTAATACGAGCGCCGGCGCTAATCGCCGTGGTTTTTCCCCCCCAAGCGCCCTTGGAAACCGACACATCCATCTCCCTCCCGTTCTCCATCGGGCCCGCCCCATTAATTGCACCTATTAATGATAATTACTCTGGGAGACGTGAAATTAAGACGTGGGATTAGGTCCCTCAGCTCTGCCATCACGCACCGCCGCGGTCCGCTCGCTACGCGTCCCGTGTGCCTGCGGCTGCTCAGCTCCAGTGGAGTCTTACAGGAGAGAGCGGGGAGAGCCCCCGGGCCAGGGTTCACACCAGGGTGACAGGCCAAGTCCCCCCAACCCCCCCGCCCCCCGCCCCCGGGCCGGGCCTTTAATTAGTCTCAATTAGCCCGACCGCTCGGGCGGCTCTATTCCCGCGTCCGGCGACGGCCAACGATCCTCACCGAGGATGGCGTCCTTCTCGCGGGTCTCGAGGTCGGCGATGGAGACGAAGTCGCACTGCACCATGGGAACGTCCTGGCAGTCGTCGCAGGGGATGAAGGTGGTCTCGCCGTTCATGGTCATCTCGTAGTCGTTCTTGACGGACGAGTACTGCTTGTTGGCGATCTTAAGGGTGCCTTTAGAGATGTAGTACACCTAGAACCGGAAGGGGGGTGGGGGGGGTATATTCATCTCTGTAAATTAATTAATTAATCCGCAAAGACGGATTTCACACAGAATTTTCACAGCTTGAGAGAAGGGGGGCGGGAGAAGAAACAAAAATCCAGGCAGAAGAGTTAACATGGCTAATGGCTGCCTCGCGTCTGACAATAGCGAGAGCGTTTTATCACTTAACGACTCCCGCAGTTTATTATCATTTCACACAAACAACGCCGCAACGTCAAGTCAGAAAGCCGGCACGTACGATCCGAGAAAAAAAACAAAAAAGAAAAAAACAAGGCAGCGACAAATCCATGTGCGGGCCTAAATGGTGCAATCGCCACGGCGACAGGATTAACGGCACCTGCAGCCGGCCTGCCTGCAGCTCTCACCTTGCCCGTCTCGATGAGGGTGAAGAATTTGTCCACTTCCTGGTTAAAAGCAGTCACTCTGATCTCACCCTAGGGATAGAGCAACAGGAGCGCCAATCAGCACAGGAGAACACTCTCTCCAAACGGGCACGGACCCCTCCGGGCCCCAGCTCAGTACACGGTAAATAACGCCACAGAGACATAATGCACAACCAAGCCGGCAGGACGCATAAAGAGGTGGAGTAGACCCGTCTGAATGAGTATCCCCCGCGTGGCGAAGGGTCAGTCTGGGCAACAAGGCCGAGACACAACAGCAGAGAGGCTAAAGGCTGCGGGGGGACACCTACGCTGTCGTCCACGATCTCCATGGAGAACAGCTTGCCGTCGCCGCGGGAGTTGCTCCAGGTGCGAATGCCGCCCTTGTTGGTGACGCGGGCACGGATGGTCCACCTAGAAGAGATGGACAGACAGATGGACCAGGAGAGGCGTCTCAATGAGAAGAACCGCAAACAAACCCAAAATATAAGCGCCCCCAATGTTGAACAAAGTCTATTCTTCCTCCTTTGAAATTATAGCAATGTTTTGAGTAAAACATTAAGCTTATTATGAGAAATAACAAAGCACAGGGGATGGGCCGCCATGCAGACAAACACACACCTCGTCCATCGCGGTGCCACCAAAACCGCTAACAATAGTTTGAAAACGATTCCCAGAGATTAAGACCTAGCCAGCCAACGTTCTCACGTCGTTTTGCCATCATACGACTCAAGGCAAAGGTTGTGCTCAATTTCTGCAGCCGTGTCACCACAGTGAATGTTTTCCAGCCACATTCAAAAAGGGAGAAAAAGTTAATGAAATCTGGCCGACCCAAACGACCCGTTCCACAGTTAACTTGGTTATCCTCGCTTGCCTCTGAAGGCACAAGTTCATTTGGCGCAATTACGGTCATTTCGCCGCCTGTACGGTTCACTGCCGGTCTACTTGCACACTGCACTATTAAAGCTAATATCAACCGCTTTTCTCTGCTTTTCTTTCTCTTCCGTCGGTGTGTTTTTGGTCTGGGAAGGAGAGGTATTAACAGAGCTGCTCCGGAGGTCTTAAAACCCTTCGCTCCGCGCCCGGCGGCGACTCGGACACGCCCGCCCTGGCTG
The DNA here is from genome assembly GCF_018555375.3 of Anguilla rostrata. Classification (NCBI taxonomy): domain Eukaryota; kingdom Metazoa; phylum Chordata; class Actinopteri; order Anguilliformes; family Anguillidae; genus Anguilla; species Anguilla rostrata. Next base: position 26,177,289 of record NC_057941.1, on the reverse strand, counting down.
GCGGGAGCCCGCCGCCAAAGCGCTCCTCAAACAGAGGCGCGCGTTTGCCAGGCCGGAGTGAATAAACACGCTGGCCGTGTCGCAGTCTGATCCATCGCCCGTGAAAGGAAGTGCTGTCGTCGTCCCCCCCCGCCCAGTCAGACCCTTTGTGCGTGGCGTTTGCACAGCTGTGGGCTTAGCGTCCAGGTACCGGACGCGGCGCTCGGCCAGTAAAGGGCTCGCGCGCCGCCCGCCCCGCTCGCCAATTTTCCGCCGCTTGACAAATTCACTCGAGACGTTTTTCCGCTGTTAGGTCTCATAACGGGATTTAGCGACGCTAGGTGGCTCAACTTCAGATCATTTGCAATGCACCAGCGTCACCCCACGCTAGTTATCAGATTACTATGCTTGCTTTGGGAAAAAGGAAAGCGGAGTGACCTTGAAGCCCTCCACCGCGGTCAGTTAGCCCGACAGAGCTCTCAGTCCCACCGCACGGCATTATCCACTACGGGGCTGAAATCAATGCACCGGTCATTCACCGGTCAAGTTTGTCTTTGCTTCCCTCTCAGTTATATCCATACGCGTGCGTATGCAGGTTATTAGGACATATGTTACTTTTGCACGAGGAAACTGACAGTTTGAGTATGAAGCCTGTACGAGACCGCAAAAGTGTCAGAGAGAGTCCAAGCACCTCGTAGCACAAGATCTGTGGGAGGTACAGGATTTAGGTGGACGTGGCTCTCCCTGGCACACCCATGCCTATGCCAGGGGTGCAAGGAGAATCTTAGCAGTGCTGAAGGAACAGGGCAGACACTTAGTTTATGATCTTTTTCCGCAAGACTGCATTTACATTAAATTAGCAATGCACCAATATTTCGGCCAACAATCGGCATCGACCCATAAATCTAACAATTTGCACAATCGACTTTTAAAAAACAACCGTTAACTCCTGTCAAAAGGAAGAAAAGTATAGAATTTATTTTTAATACAAAAAAAAAAACTTTACTTTAATCTAATGTAAATTAAATTGATCCAGAATATTTTTATTGAATGTTCTAAAAAAAATCTTATTTGTCGCTTGAGTTTGTAGCATTGTTAAAGATCCTCCGTAAAACCCAGCTAGGGAAGCCGAAGCACCGAACTATCAGCATCAGCAAATGTCTTCCCGGAATTATCGGACACAAATTCCCATCAATGCATCCCTACATACCACACAGAGCATTTTTCTTCCCCTATGAAAGGACAGGAAATAGGGAGAAAGAAAAACCTCAGAAGACTTCCTGGGACTTTGGCTAAGCTTGCGGTGAGTTTAAACGGCAGTGCTGTACACACGTGACTGGAGCGACAGACGCGGCGATGGCGCCCGTTCCTGCCGTTAAATGACACCGAAGCGCTCGTCCAGCGTTCCGGCGGCTAAATTACCGCCACCCCCGGCGCGTGTGATTGGGCGGCGATGACTAAAGGCGCGTGGCTGCGGAACCAGCAGGTGGGAAAACGACGGCGACAAAGGCAGCCGCGAGAGTTGCCGGCACATCCCCCCGCCCACCCCTTTTCTTTCGGCGAGAACGACGGTGTCAAATTTCGGGGTGCGTGCGACAAACAGCGCGACCCTACGCCAGTTAAGCCATTTCGAGTCACTCCCACTGGCCGGTAACGGAACGAAAATTGATTTTAAATGGCCGTCAGGTGTCCGACGGCAACAGAATGGGGCTGAACAAAGATCACCTGCGGTGTTCACAAAAAAAAGAAGAAAAAATTCATCCATTTTCCAGTTTGATACAAATACAGAAGGCTGGCACCATCCATTATGTGCTGCCAATGTTTCATGGCCTTGCGACTAATAAAGTTCAAAACCCCATGTGACTAAAACCTTTCCAATATGTTGTCATGCATCAATGAAACAGTTTCTCATTTCCCTAAAAGAAGCCTTTGTGAATACAAAGTTTATTTTAAAACATTTTTTTTAAACAACCCCGAGACAATGTGGACGTCAAGCGTTTCCGATACAGTTCCCTTATGTTTAACATTCAAAGCTGTATCCTGAACCTTGCATTCATTTTACTGCTTTTCATGACAGGATTGTCTCTATGCATTGGAGAACGCCACTTACTTTGACTGATAGGGGTTCAGACTGGCAATGGGGACAACCTTTGAGGATCCTCCTGGTGTGTTGGGGACGTTTGACAAGGCTTTCTTCCCAAAATCCCTGCCGGAACCTCTGTTGCCAGGGGCTGATGGGAGAATCACATTTCATAGATGAAATAACCATTTGTGTTTATAGCAATGGCACACAAACACTTATTTGCCCTTGCGCAGGGCTCTATGCTAACATTTTTTCCAGGAAGTAAAAAACTTAACAAGGACAATAATGCATCCCAATCATTAGAAGTTTTAATTGTTTTTCCAGTTAGCCCACATGAATTGTCAGGAGCAAATGTTCCTAAAAGGGGCAGGACTGTAGAGCCTACGTATGCTGGTTTTGTTCATACCAGAACTGCAATCCTAGAACTTTAATAAGCTGTTCTTTATTTTATTATTTCTTTTAATGAGGTACTTTTCACATTTAGAGGGATTATTTACTGTCTTAAGTCACATTATGACAGAAATAGCTATGCATGCCATGACAAACAGAAGTCCCTGATTCACACTGTGCTATGCGGCAAACAATTACATGAAAAGCACTTCTTAACGGATCAAATTAAAGACCAAGGTCTTTCAAATCAATAGTCTCCTAATTAGGTTGTTGAACAAGTGTGAAGGTTCTTTCATTATTTTATTTTTTCTTCAAACGTATTAACAGAATGCAGGTTTGGCTTGTTATCATTTGCTTTGTCTTTAAATTCTTCATTATCTACCAAATAGTTTTAGTGGTCATGCATCCACACTTTGACCAATTAGGAGCCTATTGATTCACCTCGGTCTTCAATTTGAGCAGTTGAAACACTTTCCTACCTCTCTTTTTGTAACTGTTCGCAATACAGCACAATGTGAATATTGGGCTTTTTTGTTTCATACCACGCATGGCCATTTCTAATGATGTGGCTTAAGGGGCAAATAATCCATCTGAACATGAACGGTAATTAAGACTAATTAACAGCTTGTTAAAATTCTGAGATCGCAATTGTGGTTGGAACAAAATCCAGAACACGGGGGGCCCAAGCCCGAACTTCTGAACCACTATTTACCACACACCACACACTCTGCAGTGGTAATTCTTACAGGGCCTTGAAAAATGATTTGCCTCGTTCCTGACTTCTGCTATTATTGCACATTTTTCACACTGAGTGGTTTCAGAACTTTAGACAAAATGTAATATTAGACAAAAGAAAACTGAGTAAACACATTAAGTCCGGTCCAGTGGTCCCATACACACAGATAAGCATGTTGTGATTTAAAGAAAGTACAAAAACGGGAGGGGGATCCTACTCCCATTACTGTAGTATGCTGCCAGCTCTCTGATCAGCTGTACCAACACAGCGCAACATGCTCTGCGCTACAAATGCCCAAAACAGGCTTTGTGAAGCCGTTCAGCTGTGTAACCGCGTATAAGACGGACTTGAAAGCTGGGAGCGATAAGTGATTCAGTTTCAGAGGAATTTCACACTGCCTCAAAGCCAATGGGGAAACTCGGCCACGGCGCTGCAGTACCAGTCCCCGAGGACCCTGCTGCAGCCAGCTCTCTCCCCTCCCACTCAGACAGGCACGCACACAGGCACGCACACACACACACACATACGCACGCACACGCGCACACACACACACGCACACAGGCACGCACACACACATACGCACGCACGCGCACACACACACGTACATGCACGCACACGCACACACACACACGCACACACACACACATACGCACACACGCACGCACACACACACGCACACACACACACGCGCGTGCACACATACACACGCGCACACACGCGCACACAAACACACACAGGCACACACGCACAGGCACGCACGCACACACAGCTCCAAGGGGCCACACCTAAATTTGCCGATGGCGCCGTTCCCAGCAATTAAGGCCTGGGCGTGCCCTGCCAGCGTGCGAAGGCACGGCAGCCTGGCTAATCTGCAGCACACACGCAGAGCCCTCAGCCAGCGCAGAACGCTCTCATTTCCAGGCTCCGGAACGCACTGATCACCACCCACAGCAACAGCCCCGCATCTCAGGGAAACCCAAACCTGGGGCGATTTCATGAGCGCACGCTGCCCTCTGCTGGACAGTCCCCAAGGACACCCTCCTCTCCCTTTTAGGGTCAACTTGAACCTGACTGAGCACACTGAAGGAGCGTTGTGCGACAGACATTCCCAAAATATCCCAAGAGGGTAATGCAAGATGGCGGAGTGCCGATCCGTTACAGCGGTGATGCTGACGATGCCATTGCCGAGTTCCACCCTGTAAAAAGCCCTGTGAAGTTTTTGGGGGGGTGCGGGGAGGAACCGGGCACACGCAGGCACTCACACGTGGGCACGTTGCGGGGCTGCAGGGGTTGGGCGGCGGGGGCAGGGGGCGCCGTGGTCTTCGTCTGGCCTGGACGGTAGAGGGAAGGGAGAAAAATACAGCAGGGTTACACCCATTAAGCAAGAGCTACTCCCAGCAGAACACACACTCAACCTGAGCACAGGAGCCCGTCTCCTCAGACAAGGGCCAGGACACTGCATATCCCATGCAGCTTTACACCGATGCTTTTATAGTGCGTTCCATCACCCGATTGGCCAAAAATCCACGATGAAAATGGCAAAAAGGCGCCGCAAAATCCACCATTCATACGCTGATAATGAGCGCACAGCACACGCCCACCATGGGTCTGGATCTCCATAAAATCAGGATTTATAACCGCACAGTGAACCTCCTTGTTATCCTTGTTTATGGAAAGACCTAACCCTAAGGGTGCACGTGAAGGATACAAATGGATAATCACTACATTTCCCACTGTTCTTTCCATAAACAAGGAGGATGAGCACATGGGTGTTTTAAAACACACGTAGCCTATAGTTGAGTTCACTGTGTGGTTGTAAACTACGATTTTATGGAGATCCAAACCCACCGTGGGGCGTAGTGGTTAGCCATTATCAGAATATGAATGATGGATTTCATAACACCTTTTAAATCATTTTAATTGTGGATTGTTGGGCAATTGAGTGGTTGCATGGGCCAGCAGTAACCCCCTAGGTTAACCTTCCCATGACCAACCAAAAATAAAAATAAACACAAGTAAACGCAAATCCCAACAGAGTTTGAAGCAGACCCGTGCCTTTGGGTCCTGCTGGGCTCAGGTCAGGTATCTAGGGCTTACCATGCAGTCACTGTCGTACTATTCAACGTAATGCATTTTGTACATGTCCTGGCAACATTCTTTCAAAATTCCTTCAGCAAAAATAAACTCTCTCATCAAATCATAAAAAATGTGTTCAAAAACTTGCTTGCACTGCAATGCTCTTTGCCCCAGTTCATGATACGGTCTCCAATCTTCCCACACACAAGGAAAAGGGCATGCGTGTTATATTCCCACACACAAGGAAAAGGGCATGCGTGTTATATTCCCACACACAAGGAAAAGGGCATGCGTGTTATATTCCCACACACAAGGAAAAGGGCATGCGTGTTATATTCCCACACACAAGGAAAAGGGCATGCGTGTTATATTCCCACACACAAGGAAAAGGGCATGCGTGTTATATTCCACACACAAGGAAAAGGGCATGCGTGTTATATTCCCACACACAAGGAAAGGGCACGCGTGTTATACTCCCACACACAAGGAAAAGGGCATGCGTGTTGTATTCCCACACACAAGGAAAAGGGCATGCGTGTTATATTCCCACACACAAGGAAAAGGGCATGCGTGTTATATTAGAGCCTAGTGCCACAAGGGGAGGGCGAGCCTTACCTTCCACATAAGGGGTGGGCTCACCGATCTTCCCGCCCACTTCCTCCGCCGACTTCACAACCTCCATGTCCAAAATGATCACCACCCGTCTGACAGACACACACAGTTTAATTAGGCTCAAAATTTCAACAAAAAAAAGTAATCAATATGATGCACACACACACTGACAGATTCACACCAGTGAAGATAAATGAACGCCCGACTCCAATTAGGAAGCAGATCATATTCTGAATTAAACGGGTGACAGGTGGGCAGACACAGAGACGCTCGCTAAAAGATGACCAAAACGCTCGCGAGCGGACAGGAAACCCGAACAGCCGGCCTGAAGACTCGACAGACACGCGTCTAATGGGCCAAACTGCCGTCAAACTGAGCGCCTAAACGAGCGATGGATCTCCGCGGCGTAGGGAAGCTGCCCTCGGTGAAGTGACGGGACCCGCAGTGCGGAATCTAATGCCGGCTCTGCTGGCGCAGGAAGCCGTGATGAAGGGATTCATTTAGCCTGATCAGCATCGCTCGCCCGCCCGCCCGCCCACTACCCACCCGCCCACTACCCGCCCGCCCCCTACCCGCCCCGCAGGAGCCACCGCGCTCTCACATGGACCGATGGAGACAGCCGCCGTGATCGTATCTGGCCTACGATCATGACCGAGCCCGAGGAATAAGGGGACAATGCGGGTATAAAGAATAAAGTGAACTGCGAATAGGAACTAAGCTACGTACCTCCCGTCCTTCAGCGTGTTGGTCACGTTCTTCTTCACCAAGCAGATGCAGTTGGGGGCCATAACGTCCTGTTCAGCCAAGGAGTTCAACTGCGTGGACAGCATGAAGGCTACAAAGAGAGAATGCACATGAAGAGAACACTCCAAATCCCAGGGTTCTGCATTGTGACATCAAAATCTCATTAGCCAAGCACAGCCTACTTACAAGCTGCCTAGTTCCATTTGATTGCTTGTGGATCCTATTAGTAGCAGATCATCCATCTTGACACTACACACGCAAAGGTTTTTTATATGTGTGTGTGCATACTATTGTGCATGCATGCTCTGGACCGGCACCCTTACGTTTCGGTTGGCACAGGGCCATCATGTGGTCCTTCACGCCACTTCTTTGTACTACTTCAAACCACTTTAAAAAAATTGTACACAAGTTGTCAATAATTGAAACAGCTTGAAAGGCCACATATACAGGCAGAAGCCCTGGGGACATTCACGTCGCGGCTTTGTGCAGTAATTGTGAGACTAGATGAACTACAAGGGTCCGGCCTCGTCATTACCTGTTCTTAAGTGTCCAAATTTCTACATACATTTAAATTATGGTTTATTTTCAGGCAAAATGTGCACTGCTTAAATCTATGAGAGAGAACAGTCTTTTCATTGCGTTTTCTTCTCCCCGCTCCCTTGGGGAAATCTGTTCACTGCTCCTTTCCCTGCTCTGTGACCAGTCTCTCTCCCGGCCGCTCTCTGCTGTTTCTGGCCATGAAAGCGATGGGAAACAGAACGGTGCCTCTGTTGCACATGACCGGCTGCACAGCCTAGTGTTTGTCCAAGCGGAACGGTCAGAAGCAAAATGCCTTTCTGAAGGCACTGGAGATTCCAGCATAACCTAATGTTATGCTGTTCCCTCCCATTAAAAATATTTGGTGGTCTCGAGTCGACCTCATCTCACGTCTCAAACTGAAAAGCTCCCTTCCAAAACAGAAGCACGTCCGTCAGCAGAAGACGAAGCTGTGCTCAACACCCTGATCTCAGACCTTCGCAGAAGGCTTATCCCGTCCACCCGGCGTAAGGATCAGTGGATCCTCAGAGGTCCGACAGACATTCTGAGAACGCGGTTTGGTTTCAGATTACAAAGCCAGGAAAAAAAGACTGGCGTATGAAATGAACCGTTTAGAAAGGTTAAGAAACTGAATTAAACCGATTCATCAGCTACTGCTCTCTTTGCTGCCGACACCTCCCTGCCCATTCACCCCCTCCAGAACAGCCAACTTCCCGCGCACGTACACCCTCTAAAGGAGAGGCCCGGGGCAGGTGAAGGTGTGCGCCCCAGTGCTCCTCTGCGTGATCGGCAACACGCTCCGCTACTCACAGGACATGGTGTACAGCCCGTCGCTCATCATCAGCCGATACCTGGCGGGCCCGGTGCCCCCGTCAATTTTACGGATGTTCTGGATTAAAGAGAGACAAGCGCATTTGTAGAAAAATAATAATAATCATCATCCGATAACAACACACAATGCAACAAGAGGATTTCATGGAATATTTCATTTTTACACAATGGACACGCTTCTTTTTTCTGATTTATCAGGAAAAATTTAAAGCAAATGTCACCAAGGGGAGGCCTTTTGGCTTTACTGCAGAACATGCTCTCCTTCTGCCTGGCTATGTAGTGTGCACACCCAGGTCCCTGCCTTTAGTCGACACTGTGTATGAAAGGGTATGACAAAGCAGTATTCCCTGGTAGTCAGGAAAAACCAAATCCCTGCAATACAGACTTATTTTTCTCAGAGGCGAGCTTTGTTCATCCCACGACTTTTCTCGTGGCTTACTAAATGCACAGCTTAAATGTCAAAGAACACTGATAAAGTTTCATGCAAAAAAGTGCCATTAAAGTGCAAGCAAACTTGAACGTGCATCCATGCCCAGACACGGCACTTACCACCACTTGCAGCATTGGATTGGGTACCACTGACCCTTTTGTGAAAGCCTACGACAGAACGGAAAAGTATCACAATGTGCAGAGATCACAATAACATCCACGTATAATTTTATTTTCACAATGAAATAAAAGTATTTTAAATGTCGGCCGTTACGATGGTCGTCTCTGTCATTACTAACTACTGTCGTCATCGGCACAACTTCAGCTGCTGCAAGCTAGTTAACTTAATCAGCTAACGTTAGTTGCCTTCCCATTACTGTAACATTATAGTCGAATTGTCAGCAGCGAACTGTCTATTATAACGTTAGACACTTTTGCAAATAAGCTTATCTAACGTTAGCTCCTAGCAAGCTAAGTTTGATGTCATCATACATTCATCAAACATGGCTAGCTAGCTAACTTGTAGGCTCCAGCAAGTTAGCTTTGATATACCGCGAATTATTCAGTTAACTAGCTGGCTAGCTAATGAAAATTATTTCTCACGGAACAATGCAATGGGGAGAGCGTGAAGGCCCTTTGACATCAAAGTCAACAACGTTACATAGACAACATGCATTCCACTTTTGCAAGCGTAATACATTCACCGAAGTTACCTTAGCTAGCCAGCTAGGTTACATTACCCATTATACATCGATGGTGGGTCAGCTACGTACCTCAATGGCTCCTTCTGTAAGCTTCACACTCATATTTTACACTGAAATATGATTTATTTGTGTATAGCTTTTGCAAACACGTAAATCTGTGTCTAGATATATCCGCTAGCTAAATACGACACTACTCCTTTCTCCTGTGTCCGTGGCGCCAAGTTTAGCTCAGAACGCGCGAGATTGTTCATAACTTCACTGACGTCAACGCGCCAAATTCTTCCCGCACTTGTCTGGATTGGATACTGCCGCTGTTTTTCCCGACGTAGACCAAGAGCAGTATGCGTCCACCAATCGTTTTATGTGCCTCCATTTAACAATTCTTTGTGTCCAATAAGAGCCCATCCACATTGCTACATTCTGCACTGTTACTCGTGGACAGTAAAATTGAAACCCAGGCGGAAGAGAAACAGCACTGACAGACAAAGCCATGCGACCCAGTTTGTATTAGAAAATAGGCATTTCAAGAACCAAAATGGCATCAAGCTTTCACAGTTACTCATTGACCAGAGTCTCTGTTCATGCTGGTCGGCGCCGCTCATAGTAACTTCCTCCAAACATAACACATCTGATTTTTATTTACATGGTTTTAACGTCATAATAATGGATCTTCCGTGCCTTGAATGGCATGAGCACGTTGAACAGAAATGGAAACGGCTGTCCATTGACCAAAAGAAGGCTTTCTCCACTCTGTCAGAAGTAGATGCCATATTCGCCTTTGGACAGTCACTGCTGAAGTGAGTGAAAACTTCTTTCCCCCCGCATTGCACTTCCCCTTTGGCTCAGAAGATACAGTAGCTTTCGCTCATACAATACGGGTATGCACTGTTATAGCTTGTGATTTTGGACAACGCAAGAGGCGTCTAGTTACTGTAGCTAGCGAACTAAATCTTAATTTACGGACATAATCAATAGAGTTAATTCAAAACGAGACATCGCTTTGGACCTCAAATGCGTTGTGAATTGAAGAGTGTAAAGAGTACTTTCAGATCGTAACATGGCAATCCGTCCTCTCACTCGCTCTATTTCATCAGTCTTCTCTTTAAGCTGTGGTCTGACTCTCCTCCCTACATCCCATACAGCTGTAGAGACTTGCAGGTCCTGTGTGGTCTCTCAGAAGGCTTCCAGGTGCAAAAGAATCCACAGAGCGCTGGCACATTCAGAGAGCGGGGAAACCTGAGCTTCAAGGCACGGGACTACGCTGCAGCTGTTTCGCATTATTCCAAGGTTACACCTCTCTCCCAAGCCATCAGACTAAATATTCAATATGAGCCTGCTGAGTCAGCAGGACAGAGGTATTGGGGTAGAAGTAGGAAATTGGTTCCTTTTAAGAGGCAGACTGCAAACATCTTGGGCATTGTATATTCTGCTCATGTTGCTAAAGTATGGTGTGCTGGGAGGATCCAGCAGGTACTGAGGGAATTCCACAGTTTTCAGACTTTGTTTCATACCTAAGAATCTGAAGATAAGGGTGGAGGGGGGGGCGGACTAAGATAGTCTTGTGTGATATGGTATTGTAAGTCTGCACCACAAAAAGCCCAGTGATTTGAGTGAGTCTGAAATATCTGTACTAACAATGTACAGCTGGGAACTATTACTCATATTCACAGTAAGAATAAGTCTTAACAATGAGAGTTTTTTCCTCGTTTATGAGTCATACTGTTATAGAGCCCCAAAAAATGACCCATTTACACACTTCACCGCATTCTCTCTGTGTGTCTCTCTGTGTGTCTCTGTATCCTCTCCTTTCCCTCTCTGTCTCTCTCCACACTTTCTTTCCCTCTCTGTCTCTCTCTCTCCCTGTGTAGGGTGTGTGCCATGCTGCACAGGGTGGAGAGGAGTTATCACTCTGTTTGGCCAACCGTTCTGCTGCCCTCTTTCACCTCTCCCTCTACCAGGTAATGTAGGTTCTTTAGTTATTAGTTATTCAAGTAACCAGGTTACTGTGTGATTGATCTAAAACCATTGCAAATATACATCGGGCCATTGCTCGCAGAGAGTAGAACCTTTATGCACTTTCTGTTTCTGTGGCTATACACAGTGCACATATTAGAGTTTTTCATTATGTTTTGGGAAAAATAAAAATAAATAGTCTTGTGCTTGTTTCCCCTAGGAGTGTCTTCAGGATATCAGTCGGGCACTTGGCCAGGGCTACCCCAGTCACTTACAGCAGAAATTGCTGGACAGGAAGGCCCAGTGCCTGAAACGCCTGGGGCAAAGAGCTCAGGACAAGGAGCACGACATCGATAGCAATGTCAAATCCATTAGCACTGAGCAACGGCTGCCACAGGCTTATGGGCCTGGGATGGTCTCTTGTGCATCCCCTGCAGTGTCTCTCCAGTTCAGCCCCAGCAAAGGGCGCCACCTGTTGGCCACAGAGGATATAGCGGCTGGTGATGTGGTGCTGGAGGAGAGGGCGTTTAGCTGCGTCCTGATTCCTGGTGGCTCTCCCGTCGCCAGGCCAGAGAAGGACAGATACATGGAGGTGAGGGATGGAGGGATTAACACGGAGGATCAGCACTGCCACCACTGCCTGCGCCACACTCTGAGCCCCGTGCCCTGCCAGGGCTGCAGCTATGCCCGGTACTGTGGGGAGCGATGCCAGCGGGATGCGTGGGAAGGGCACCACCGCTGGGAGTGCCCGGTTGGAGGGGAACTGAGGGCTGCTGGTGTCCTGGCTCACCTAGCACTGAGGGTGGCCTTGAGGGCAGGACTGGAGGAAGTCCAGAAGGCCAGGGGCAATGGAGCCCACCCAAGCCCTGTTCCAGTTCTAGAGCCAGCCAATGAAAATGTCAGCAAGAAGGAAGTCGAGAAAGAAAAGGGCAACGAGGAGGTTACCCACGGCAAAGAGATGTCGAACATACCAGAGGTTTTACAGCTGGGGATGGGTACTAGTGGAGGTCCTGAGTCTTGTAACGGCACCCTAATTCAGGGCTGTGACCCAACTGGCCGTTACCAGGGCAACTCCTACCTTTGCATCCATCACCTGCTCCCGCACCTGTCCGGGCACGAGCCGGGCCTGCGCTTTCTGTGCGCGGTCACCATGGCGACCCTGTGCCTGAGACTTCAGGAGGTGGGACCGCTTCCTGCAGCGTGGGGGAGAGGGACTCTCCTGGGCGATGAGCGGGGCAGCCAATCGCAGAGCCCAGAGGAGAGCGGGGGCGGGACTCCAGAGCTGAGCATGCTGGGAGCGACCGCACTGAGACACATGCTACAGCTGAGGTGCAACGCCCAGGCAGTGACCATGCTTAAAGATAAAGGTGAGAGACTGTATAAGACAATCGTGGGGCGGATAGGAGAGGGAAGGTTGTTTGTGTATGGGGGTTCAGCACGTCCTGTGGACCAGGGATGCAGACATCTCTAAAGAAGTGCACCGATATGCCTGTTAAAATACAACAAGGGTTAAAGAGGTTAAAACGCAACACCAGGTACTTGTCATTGCTGTTTTTTATTCTGTATGTAAATTTAAAAAGTGTTATCTGGTGACACAAATTTGCTGAAAAGCGCAAACGCAAACATGGATGCCGTGCAGTAGCACTTTCGATGTAACACCTTAAATTCAGAAAGCTGATCTCAGCATGTCAGCGGTGTGGAAGTTCTCCAGGTTTTCATAAAACGACAACCGAACAGATTGCGATGTCTGCTCTGAGAAATGTTCACACCCAGGAAAAAAAAAAACTTTAATGCAATAAATATGATTGAGTGTATGAGCAGCAGCCATGGCAGCGCTCCTGTAAATTTGATTACAACAGTCCAAGGGCAAAAAAGAGAACATGAAACAGGATATAATTTATTTCACTGTATACCCAGCCATTTTCTTTTTATAGGAGGTGTAGGTTTTTGATTTAGAGCTGGCAGACTCTCCCAAAAACCCCTGGACGCCACAGGGTTTTCTAATGAGAGCAAAGGAGGATAAGGATGTCAGTGCATTACTGTTTTTAATTTGTTAGGCTTTGTTCTGCTACGCTTCCTACCTGGGGAAGCTGGAGCACTGAACACTGCAGCCCTGTGGACCCATGAGTAATTTGCTATCCGGATGGAAGTGGGACAAAACGAATGCGTTTTGTGCGTTTGTGCGAACGCACAATTGAGAATGGTTAGACTTGCATTCGGGTGATGGTGACCCTGGGGTGACCCTTGTCCTTGTCCCTGTCCTGCCCCTTCCAGGTTCGCCGGGCTCAGCGGTGCAGTCCATCCAGGAAGTGCGCGTTGCCACGGCGATCTTCCCCACCCTCAGCATGCTGAACCACTCCTGCAGTCCCAACACCGGCGTCTCGTTCGGGGCGGACCCAGCCCCCGGCCGCGGCGTCACCATCACGCTCCGCGCCACTCGAGCGGTCGGCGCCGGGCAGGAGCTGCTGCACTGCTACGGTGAGAGAGGCCCGGCCTCCCGTCCGCCGTCCTCCTCTTTTACTCCTGCTGTTCTCCTAGTTTTGGGATGCCTGGTTTGGCTCATTGGCGCACTGCTGCGAGCGCGGCCGTCGGTTGGGTAGAGCACAGCCAAGCGCGCGGTCTCCCCCTAAGGAGCGCGCGACGTCGGCCTCCGCTTCTCATCGCGCAGCAGTTCGCGAGTCATGCTTGCGCAGACGTGAGTCAGAGGAAGACCCTTTGTGGGCAGGTCACCGGGCACAGCTGCGTGCGGCTGATGACCAGCGGGGGTCGCTAGAGCGCAATGTGATCCTGTCGATCCTGGGCAAATGAAAACCTCCTTTCCTGAGCGATACTCTTGTGCAAATCTGAGATGTCCAAAATTCACTCTTTTCTTGAATAATTGTAAAAGGATCTGTCATTACAAAACAACATCTGGTTTTTCATTTGTTCATATCAGTCTCCTCTTCTTCCTGCCTCTCTCTCTCCACTTCCCTCTCTCTCTCTCCCTCTCCCCCCCTCTCCCTCTCTCTCTCTTCTTGTCTCCCACTTTCCCAGGCCCTCACTATACCAGGATGCCCGTGAGAGAGCGGCAGAGACTCCTGCAGGAGCAGTACTTCTTTCTGTGTCAGTGCACTGCCTGCTGCCAGGAACTAGGGTCAGAGGTCAAAGTTCAGGGTGCAGCCGCCACCCCAGAACTCCATTGCGTGCAGTGTGGATCCGCCCTGCAGGTCAGCTTCCTCAGCTGGTCTGGTGCAAATCTGTGTGCATGGTATCGCTCTCATGCGCAGGCTAACCCACTCCATTCTGATATTAGTCTGGAGTCACCCCCATGCTTATGCTAACCCACTTAAACTCTGAAAGGACTGTATTATCAGGTGTGATGGTGCAGTTTCCACTGCCCTCTCAAGCGAGAGCTTCGAGTCTGAGGCTAATAATATGGAAAACGCTATGAGAACTCACTTAAGTGAAGCGAATGCCTAATCATTCGGACGTAACGCTGAATGCATGGCTTGTGATATCCGCGTGTGGCTGCATCCAGGGTGGAGAGGATGAATACGTCTGCTCCCGGTCCTCCTGTGACTTCCAGCTGTCCCAGGCTGACCTGGCCCACAGACTGCAGGGCCTGCGGGCGGAACTGGACCAGGCAGAGCGGCTCCTTGAGAGGGACAGGCCAGGTAAGGAGGGGGCCATTTCGAGGAAAGTCATGTCTAACCTTATCTTTTGAGTTATTGTAAGTAGAATGTTTGGTTTGTTTTTCAATAAATGTGCATATATTAACTGAATTCTTCTGTACCTAAAGTTTTTTTTAAAACTACAGGTGGCCTAATACCTTTGGCCTGTACAGTATGTATTACTATATTTTTCTGTGTCCCTGATGAAAGCACTGTGTCCTTCCTGGCTGTCCTTCTTCCTTCCATCTGTCCGTAAGATGACGCACTCAGGAGGCTGCAGGCAGCCAGCGGTCAAGCCAGCCGCTTCCTGCCAGAGACCCACCCACTGCGGGGAGAGCTGGCCGACACGTCGGCGCGGGCGCACGCCGCCACGGGTGAGACCGGCGCGTCCGTGTCACGGCCCCGCCCCCTCGGGCACGGGCCCCGCCTCCTCGGTCACGGCTCCGCCCCCTCAGGCACGGGCCCCGCCTCCTCGGTCACAGGCCCCGCCCCCTCAGGCACGGGCCCCGCCTCCTCGGTCACAGGCCCCGCCCCCTCGGTCGCACTCGGCGATCGAGAACCGCAGCTGAGAGAGCTAACGCTTAAAGGGCAAATTAGCCTCTCTGCATTGTTTAACAGACTCATCCGAGTGGAGCCTGAAATTAAGTTCTGACTGAAATTGAGTTCACTCGGGCCAAAAAAGAGTCAAGCAATTTAAAAAGTTACCCACGGGAAAGTCATCGGTTGGATGAGACAAGTGCACACGAGGAGAGAGTCCTTAAAAGACTGATCCATAAGCACTGGGCTAGTCCACCCGTCCAGTTTTATTATTTGGTTCTCGTGACACATCTTGACGATAACAGATACTGTATATTGTTGGTGTGCTTTTAAATGGAAAGTAATATTTAGGGCACTGTCTGTCAGGTGGCTGTTGTGTGAGGGTGGGCCCCACTGTCTGATACCCAGTCCGGACCGTGCCTGTGCCAGCAGCTGGGCAGGGCGACCCACACCGCGTTCCCTGAATGGGCTCCAGGTCGGGCGGTGTGGTTTAACTTCCTCGTGCCCCCCCCCCCCAGGTGACTGGCGCCAAGCGGCAGCTCAGCTGAGACGCAGCGTGGCGGCCGTGCGCGCCCAGTACGGGAGCGAGAGCGTGGAACTGGGGCGCCAGCTCTTCAAGCTGGCACAGCTGCACTTCAACGGGTAAGGGCTCTCAGGCCGGAATACCACCAGGCTTGAGCAGCTTTATTTCTATATATTATCTTTTCTCGTCGATTCATTTGGCTGATCCTCTTACCCTGGCTATCTTACTGTACAGCACTTTTCTGGAGTGTAAAGTATCAACTGCAAGTGCAGTGATGGCGACTTCACTCACTGTAGCAGTGGATAAAATATTTAATAATTTAAGCTTCTTTTGGACTCATTGTAAAGTCTGAATTAGGTCAGAGTGCATTATTTCACATCAGAGGTGGTCAGCCCAGGTCTTGCAGAAGTACAGTATGTGCTGCTTTTTGTTGTTCTTTCATCTGAAAGCCAATGATTACGTAGTTCACCTGGTTCAAGTAGTTAATTTTTCCAGATGTAAAAAAACAGATGTAAAAAAGTTCTGTCTCCACCCCTCTCTCTCTCTCTCTCTCCCCATCTCTCTTACTCTCTCTCCCTCTCCCCCCCTCTTTCTCACTCTCTCTCTCTCTCTCTCCCATCTCTCTTACTCTCTCTCCCTCTCCCCCCCCCTTTCTCACTCTCTCTCTCTCTCTCCCCTCTCTTTCTCTCTCTCTGTTCTCCCTCCTCCTTCTCTCAGTGGAGAGCCCCAGCCAGCCCTCTCTGTCATTCCCAAGGCTCGGCGCCTCCTCTCCCTGCACTGCAGTCCCTCCTGTGAGGAGCTGGAGGAGCTGCAGGCCATGGAGGACTGCCTGCAGGGGGTGCTGTGATCAAGAGATGGACCTTGCAGAAAACGGCAAGGCAGACATGCCATTGATACCAGAGCATCTCACACTGGAGGGAATAATGACTGTCAGAGCAGCGGTGCAATAACAACCACTGACTCTAGCATTCAGCTTTACGAAAAAAATAAACTTTATATCATGCATTTATATCATGTAATGTGGCCTGACAGTACTCTTTGTTTTGCAGCAAGGCTGTTGTATGTTCTGCATTGTGTATAGTCTGATGATAAAATATGTTCTGTTAATACTGAGGAGTGAAAGTGAGTTATTGTTGCCCAGCTTTGTGTCAGCGTTTAGTATTTGACATTAAAACCAATACGCCAATGCAGAAACAACAGAGTGAGTGAGAGGGGTGGAGGGGCTGTCTGTCTGCAGTTGGAAACAGACTGCCTGGGCAGAGTTCCCCTGACTGAGCTGAGTCATTGCTCCCAACTGACTCTGCAACCCTGTAATGAGTTTTCCGGAACATTTCGCAAAGGATTCCTGAGCCCCTAACAATTTCCAGAAAGCAGCCAAAGAGCGGACCGTAAGCGCATGTCAGTTACCCGAGAGAAGCGGAGGCTTTTCGCAAACGAAGCGGAGGGTTCAGACAGCAAGCGGCGGATAAATTTACTCTCCGCCAGTTCAAAAATAAATAAAAAAAACACAGACGAATAAAACTCAGGAAAAAAAAAAAGGTTATTTCCATGGACACTTCTCCAGTCTCTCGGGGACAGTGAGAATTGTGGAGGAGAGATGTGAGCATGAGCCTGTCAGTGCACGCATGTTGACATGCTCTGTATAGAAACTCAGCGAACAACTGATGCGAAACAACTGAAACGCTACAAAACGACAGGCGTTTTGATGGAGACCGACTTGCTTGTAACTCAGTGTAACGTGGAAAATCATCACCGATCTGCAGATTGATACACTTGTAATATTTTCTACAGGATCATTTTAGTCATTTAAGCCATTATAGAACCATCAGTAGGTGAACTGTTTCTGATAGACGTGGGTACAGTTAATATTGCAGTCCCTGAAAAGCTTTGCCTGCTAGATAGGCCAACTTGTGTCCTTAACTGAAGGAGAAGGGTGGGGTTTCACGGAACGCAGTCAAGAATTCTCACTTGTGCATGTAAGTACTTGACACGTGCATAAATGATGACCTTTTCATATTTTTGCTGGAGTTCTTCATACACGGATACTAAGAGCTGCGTAGACAGAAGTTATGATTATTTCCCAGCTAATATGAAGCACTTCAGGGACATTTATTCTGCCATGTTATGGTCCTTGAAAATATTTCTCGATGGAAGGTCGTGGAAAACTATAGAAAATGCCTATAGGACTGTCCTTGGTAAGTCAAGGAACATTGGCAAAATATTTTTTAAAAAGCTCACTGGTTTGCACATTACTCTCAAAATTCAGTGGGCAGTGTTGTACACACAAAATATTTTGAATGTATTGTGCCTCAAAATAGAAGGTTACTATTGCAAAATTTGCTAGAAGTTAGCCCTGACTAAAAATAAATACTTGAAAAGCATACTTTTTTCCTTAAAATGTAATTGACAACATTAATGTGAATTTAACAGCATCCCTGCTGTCCTATATGCATTTGACTCTAAGATGTTATGATGAGAACATTCCCCAAAGAGTCTTAGAACATATTTATTTAAGTTTTGCCAGAAAGTCACAGAAAAATTTTCCAAGAATTTCGCATACAAATGTACTGATAACATTTCGAAGGGTTAGCATTTAGCCACGGGGGATGTTTGTCTATAACACTTCAAGGATATTTTAATTGTAAGTAATGAAAAGCTGGATCTGTTCAACATTGCTAGCATCCTAAATACTTTTTGTTTAACCTGGAATATCGAATCTGAATAACATAACTGAATAACTCCTTGTGATTTAAAAATAACGGTCAAAGAAAATGAAGGAGACCAGACAAATTTGTGCTTAACCTAACTTTCCAAGAATGTTCTGGGAACCAAATATTGTTTGCTAGGTTTTCACTTAGAACCTTAACCTAACGGGCACAATGGACACTTTGCTGTTAACAAGCAGCCAATCAACAAGTTTCCAGCACCTTCTGTTTTGGCCCAAGCCACGAACCACCACGTGCAGGTACCCTGGAAAGCTTTGTCTGGTAGAAAGGCCAGCTTGTTCTCTCTACCAGCCAGTGCTAGCTTTGTGCAGCAGGAAGTGAAAACTAGCACTAGCAGTGAGGTGACATACCCGCCACAGCTCATTTTTCACTGGCTACAGGCTCTCGCCAGACACTTTAAACGTCCTCTTTTCTTCCCACTCATGCAGAGTTTATTTGCACATCACAAGGCGTGGAATGACAGGATGTTTATTTTATAATGTATTTATTTTCATGCTTCTCCTTCTTCCTTCGCGAAGCTATTTGTCAACGTGATATTCAAATGCAAATATGATTTCATGTCGGGAAGGAGCAGTATTGTTCAAAAAGACAATTTAAAGAAGCCTAAAGAATTCATGAAATGAAAGACAAAAGCAAGCCGAAGAAAATGAGTACTTTATATTTCGGATCTAGCTTTTCACAATTCCGTGATTGTCAGTAAGGTAATATGCATATGTGAGAATATGCTAAAAAAAAATTTAAATGTTAAAATACGCCAACAGCTGTGGTTGAATGCACTCAGTGACATTTCTGTCTGGATTTAGTGTCCAAGTGTCCATGCATGATGTGTCGCGCTACTCATGTGCCACACATCTTCATCCGTATAAAACATCTCTGCATTTAAACTGAGGGAGTATGCTGGTTGTCACTCATGGGGCTGGCTTTGTAACATTTGATTTGAGTTGTACAGAACTCACACGGGAGCTCAGTTTGGGCCAGCTGTGAAGGTAGCATGGCTGTGGCGGGTCAAAGAGAGCAGGTTAACATGTTGCATATTGTCAGTGTCATAAAAAACACTAAAGTCCTTTTTTTGTCATTTTGCCAAAATGAGAGAATTGTCATCCAGCTCCATGTATTGCCAATGTTTCTTAACTCAGCCAAATTGTTGTTCAAAACAAGTAAATCATAAATGGAACGAAAGAAGCCATTGCTTTTCCTGAGAATTCCAATTCTTTTTGGAGATACGAGGTTTTCTGATGACACTGACAATATGTGACAATGCGTAGGTAAAATGGATCTCATCCGTCCAGTCGTTGGGCTGATCGTACATGCTAAGTGTGAGAGTCCCCGCGCTGTTTTTCCACACGCGCGCGTGTGTGTGCACAGTCCCGTGTCCTGCGTGTAGCGTGCAAAGCGTGTCCCCTGCCCCGGAGCGGGTGCGCCCACCGCTGGCGTGAACCGGCACGCTCAGGCCAGGTCCCGCGGGTTCAGCACCTTCCCGATGAGCAGGAGCGCCCCCGAGGGGTCGTCCCGCACCAGGAAGATGAAAGGGCGGTTCACGTTGAAGCTCAGGGGCAGCAATTGGCCGTTGGAGGCGGGGGCGGAGCCGGCGGACAGGCTGCCCTCGGGGCCGGTCTCCATAACGGCTTTCTGGTGCACGCTGCTGACCTTGGCCGCCTGGGTAGTGATCTTCTCCAGGTCTGTCTGGGCCAGCCACTCTGATAGACCTGGAAAAGAAGAAGAAGGAAGCAGGGAGAAGAGGGGCGTTGACTGATGATGTCAGCGGAACCGTGCACGGTTCGGTGTAACTCGACACCCCATCAAAGTAAATGTGCCGGAACGTGTCCCTCAGTTTTAGTACCATAGAACACGTAAAAATCTACCTTCCAGAATAATTTCCCAAGTTTGCAAACCACAACACTCACCCATGTCGGACAGGAGAGGGAGCACGTCGGAGGAATACTCGAGCTTGAAAACGGGGAGAGTGAGGTCGACCTGAACGGAGTGGAGCGTGTTGTACAGGTCCTGCACAAACTCGGCCGTCAGGCTCTCCTCTATCAGGCTCATGTTCTTTGTGACGTCATCAGGCAGGAAGAAGACCATGCTTAGGCCCCCCTGCATGGCCACTTGGGCAACCTGGAGGAAAGGGACAGAGAGGGAGAGCAAAGGGTTAACCTCCACATTAACAACGCAGGAGAAAAAATGCTGACAGAAAGCGTTGAGAGCTTAAGGGTTTTTCATTTCATAGTTTCAGTCGTGCAGTGATAAATTACACGGACCGTATCAGTATTATTCATTGACTTTATATAACAGGCAGCCAAGGAAGAAAGAATAGGCATGAGATATGAATCTGACAAAAATGAGTGAGAAGGTAAACAGGCAGGAATTAGAAAACGAGGACAAGAGAGCAGGAAATGAAACTAAGTGAAGCGCAAAAATGTTAAAGTCGCAAATTGAGCAGTGAGGGGGTGGACAGATCAGCCGCAGCAGGAGTTAAAGGGAGATGGAGAGAAACACTCACTGTGCATCCAAGGTCTGTGTCAAAGCCCAGCCTGACTGGGTACCTGTCCTGTTGCATCGTGGGAACTTGAGTTGCTGGTGCTCCGTCCACCTGGAAGTTCTCCATCTTTCCAGAGTTGCTAAACCGGGTCACCCATTGACCTGCAGCCAAATTGCAAACAAACACCGTGGCACCCTTATAAAGAAAAGAACCCAGACTGGAACCCACAGTAATGTGCATTTCCCACAAATAAATTGTCAATTAAATTTCAGTTGACAAAATGCATATTCTGTACTCTTAGATGACCAGTTACTTGTATAAAGCACTCAGAAGACCTTGCACTCCAAATCATAACTAAAATGATTGGTTAACATTACACTAACATACTCATAAAACAGAAATAGAACTGATAGAGTTGTAACATGAGCCATTTTAACATTTATGACAGTATTCCGTACTTTTGGCATAAATAAACATAAATTACTGTTTAATAAGCATTTTCTATCACATACAGCAAGCAAACCTTTCTCCTTACAGCACCACACATCAACAAGCTAAAAGCGGCAAGTATTTAACTCCAAAAAAACAATTTTGAACTTAAACTATGTGTGCCTGAAGGAGAGGATTACTCTGTATAATCCCCCTTCCTCTTCTGTTATCCTCTTGTACTCTGGAATTCTGCTACCTTTGAAGTAAGCGGCTCCCACAGGTACCACGCCCGGATTCCGGGGGAGGGATGATGTCAGGAAGTGGTCCACCTTGGTGCCTGTCTGCTGCTTGACCCAATCGTTGATCTCCTTCTGGTCGCGGGCTCCGCCCATCAGCGCCTTGGGCCTCACCCCATACTGCTTCTCCACCGCGTTCAAGTACTCCAGCTTGAGACGCATCTCTGCACGACGGACGGGCCAGAACATGCAAGCGTCAACTCAGACCTGTCAACCAACCTGGAGTCTCCAACACCAGACTGTCAGATCTCAGGAGACCTTAAAACCCTCTCACCTTGCAGTCCGGGAACAGCAAGTTACTATCGCAGCTACAGGCACAACAGGGACTCAACTGTTAAAACAGTGGTCAGATTTTTAGAGAGCCGTTTGGAACTGTGATATATATTTCACACACCTCTGGTTGTCACAGGAACCACTTCCCTGGGTCTCTTACTTTATGTTTGAATCGCCAACTGCACCTTTGACCTGCCTTCAATCGGTGAATGCAATTGGTACAAAAATACTGGTTAAGTCACAAAAAGTTGGCAGGTTCCAGTCATATGACTGGATATTGAACCAAGCAGCTGATGACAACCATGACCATAAAACCCACTACCACTGACATCTAGAGGGCTCTATAACAAGCATGGGACAAATGTATACTATCTATTCTTTAGGGATTAATGGACACAGAGCTGCTCTATCTGTCCGAGTCATTTCTTTAGAAACTACTAATTCAAAAGTTACCAACGTGAGGCCACTGATATCTGCATATTAATCCCAAATCTGTGCAAATGTAGTTATTGCCCTCTAAGCAAATACCAATACCAGTATTTCACCGCAAATTAACTTTATACTTTAACTGCTTAAATATGCGTAAGATATGCAAGAGTATTCTCTTCAGTGGCACGTTGAAAAATATTTATTGGATTTTAATTACTCATAAATTCAAGCTTTGTTTCTCTTAAAATATATTAGAGGCAGTGAACTGTGCCAGAAGTCTTGTTCAGAACCTACGCAGCGTGGGTAGATCTTTTTCTAATAACATATTACCCGTCATGTAGCTTCTGCAATATAAAGCCTGTATTACTCATGATCCATCTGACAAAAAAGATAAAAATACAGGCACACAGACTACATGTATACTAATAACACATTAATCACGCAGCTACTGTATAATAATGAACAGTAAAACCCTGTAGATGAGGTGCACTGGTATATACAGTCGGACACAACACCTTTATTAATTAAAAAATTGATAAAACCTGCATCTCAGACATGAATCCATGGTATATGTTTCTCATGAACAATCTAGCAAAAAAAAACCTAAAAATGCAGACTATGACCATATGAACAAAAATACAGTATAATGCTTAATGCTATCATGTAATATACATTAAAACCTGCAACCTGTTTATTGAATGAAAAAACTGATTTTAAATAGGTGTACCTTATATGTGGTACCTTATACACCAGGTATTATGGTATGGATTACTCACAACACAAAAATACAGACACACAGAGAACACACACTCTCATGAAGAGGACGGATGGTAAAGACAGCTTCTCCCACCAGTGTCGGTGACTGACTGATACACAGACCTAGACAGGCAGAGAGACAGAGACCTAGACAGACAGACAGACAGACAGAGACCTAGACAGACAGACAGAAAGAGATCTAGACAGACAGAGACCTAGACAGACAGAAAGACAGAGACCTAGACAGACAGACAGAGACCTAAACAGACAGGCAGATGGACAGACAGACAGACAGACAGAGACCTAAACAGACAGGCGGACAGACAGACAGAGACCTAAACAGACAGGCAGACGGACAGACAGACAGACAGACAGAGACCTAAACAGACAGGTGGACAGACAGACAGAGACCTAAACAGACAGGCAGACGGACAGACAGACAGACAGACAGACAGAGACCTAAACAGACAGGTGGACAGACAGACAGAGACCTAAACAGACAGGCAGACGGACAGACAGACAGACAGAGACCTAAACAGACAGGCGGACAGACAGACAGAGACCTAAACAGACAGGCAGACGGACAGACAGACAGACAGAGACCTAAACAGACAGGTAGACAGACAGACAGAGACCTAGGCAGACAGGCAGGCAGACAGACAGATGGACAGACAGACGGGGACTCACTCCTCTCCAGGTAGACGCGGGAGGCGGAGCTCAGGC
Source organism: Anguilla rostrata (assembly GCF_018555375.3). Lineage (NCBI taxonomy): Eukaryota > Metazoa > Chordata > Actinopteri > Anguilliformes > Anguillidae > Anguilla > Anguilla rostrata. The sequence continues at coordinate 26,153,394 of NC_057941.1, read as the reverse complement.
CCTTCCCTGGGGCGCGGATGGAGGACAGGAGGTCTCTCAGCGTGTCGTGCAGCTGGCTGTCCTGCAGGCTGTGGTAGCGCAGCACGCGGTAAAGCTGCTTCTCCGCCTCGGGGGAGGCTCCTGGGGGGCCCATCGCCAGTCACAGGGGGAATAACACACGTCACAAACGCCTTGGAGAAGCTGACCTGCTGCTGACTAGCAAATTCTCTTTCAGTGCGGTAAATTCAAGATATGGATTCATATTAAAACATTAATATGTGTAATGATAGTAATATGCATATTAATATGCTTAATTATATTAATTAATAGGCATACATTTACATTTGTGAACTTGAATCTCAATTAAATTTCTGAACCTACTGAATGGAAAAGGAATTGACCTGAACTCTACTGAGCAGTGCATGAATAAAATTATTGCCAGTACTTGTAACAGAACTTGCAGTAGTCTAACTGATCAAAGTAATTATAAACAGGAGTAACACAAATCCATGTGACCATGTGACTACATGTCCAAGATATAGTTATTTACAGTATGTAAAAATGTCCTTTTCTTTCACTGTTTCATAATTTTATTGAAAAAAGAACCACAATTCTGGCAATCAGTTAAGTCTCACCACTGCCCACTACAGCACTGGAGGTGCATTGTTTTGGTGTTCAAAGAGGGTGTGTATTGGTACTGCATTGGTGCTTACAGATGCTGTAGAAATGGGGTTTTCAAACTCAGTCCAGGGCACCCACTGTTTAGGCTATCCTGTGGACATTTGCTCTTCATAGGCATGCATAGCTATGTCTGACATTTTGTTGCCTTAGCAGCGCACACAATCCTCCAATACACCTCTAATCCTCCAATGCCCAGTTAAGAACAAACAACAGCTTGTTACAATTCAGAGGTTGCATTTATGATTAGATTAGAAAGGATCAGATCACCCATGGAGAGTTGTGTGAGAGCAGCGGAGATGGTGATGGGGGAAAGGAGGAAGCTGGCTGGCGGGTCGCGTGTGGCCAGTTGCCGGAACAGGTTGTAGCCAAAGTCAGAGGTGGCGGCAGCCATCTTGGTTTTGGGTGTGGTAAACAGCTCCACTGGCTCTTCTGCGCCATCCTCTTCTGGCTCAGACTGGATCGGGTTCAGCAGCAGAGCAAAGGTACCGTGAAAACGATTTCAGTTAGAGAGAGAGATGATTACATGTCTGGGAATTGGGGTAAAGGTACACGATGATGAGGGAATGGGAGAAGGAATAAACAGAGTAACAAGATAAAGCTTGCTCAATACCTGTGTGTGCAACCCTCTTAATCTATTAATTGCCTCCTCATTACTTAATGGGCTCCCTAACAAATCACAATCCACAGTCGTGCTGTACATCATTAAATTAAATGATTTTTAAGGCTCATTCTGATCAGAGCAATTAGAAAGTTGTGTCTTGTGCGGAGAAGAGCACAAAACAGGTACACTCGAGGAGAGACGGAGAGCAGGCAGCAGAGATGGAGGGATGGGGAAGAGACAGAGGCTCTGAGAGACTCAGATGGGGTCAGTCTGAAAAAAGATGAGTGAGTAGAGTGAGAGAGCGTGTATGGTGTCTGGGAGGGCTGCTGTCTCACCAGCTGAGCATGGGAGAGGGAGAACAGAACCCCCAAGCACAGCAGCATGCTCATCCTCTTCATCCTGGCTCCTGTATCACTGGCAAACGCATGCACACACACACATGCACGCACACAGGCACACACACATGCATGCGCGCATGCAGACACACGTGTGCACCCACACACACACACACACACACACACACACACACACACACACACAGAAATGGCAGTATTTACTAAAATTATTAACAAACTTCTTGTCTACAACAGGATCCAAGACCAAAAGGTTGATATTGTGACTATAAGCACAGTGTTCGCGATATATGAGTTTAGCAGAGTATATCTGAAAAAAAAAAGAGATTTTGGCAGGCAACCATGTCCTTAAGAAACGCTGACACATAGGACATAGAAGACTTCATTATTTCCAGCAGTAAGTGATGTTCCATTAAGGGTTGCGTGTGTGACCTGCCCCCTCCAACCCCCCCCCCCCACCCCCCCACCCCCCACCTAAAAAAAGCTCACAGATATAGTTTTGTGTGAGCTCTTCGCTCTTCCTTTAGGGAGAATTGAAAGTCTAAGGCTGAGTGTGTGTGTGTGTGTGTGTGTGCCTGGGTGTGTGTGTGTGCACGTGTGCGTGCGTAAGTGTGCATGTGAGCACCTCTGTGAGCGTGTCTGTGCACAAGTGTGTGCACGCCTCATGCTTACAGTCTTGGAAATCAATGCCAAGGTATTGAAACAGAAGAGGATATTTTGGTCTCAGTTTCAGCTCTGTGAAAGCGAAGAGCTGCATGTCAGAGCAATGCTCCAGCACTTTCAGCTCCCGCTGGGTACCCTACAGACAGGGAAATTAAAGGTGAAATCAGACCCAGCGTAATTCAACAGGCAGCCAGCTCTGCTCCACGAGAGCTCTGTGTGCAAAAATGCTCTGTTTGACTTGTGCAGTCCATAGGTGATCTTCAGGACACAAAGTTGGAAAGGAAGCCTCGGAGAATGCTCCGTGCCAAACAAAGACAGGCTGTAACTGATTACATTGCCTGCATAATCTGGCTTCCTGTCCAGAAATGAGAGGCAAGACTAGCAGAATGTTTTCGACAAGGACTGCCAAAAGAATGGCTCAGGCCCCAACAGTGACTTTCTCCATTTCGCTCAGCACATCTGGATGTCATTGAGCTCCGCTGAAGGTTTTCTGTTGAAAAAATGCCCATCCTTGAACCACAGACAACCCCCATCCCCTCCCCTGCCCTTCCCTCCTTTCCTCTCCTCTGCTCCCCTCTCCTCTAATCTCTCTCCTCCCTCTTCCAATATGCCTGCTGGTCAACTCCAGCATAACCACTGTGGCTAGTAGCCTGCTCTGTACCAGCCTTAGCGATCAATCGCATTTTTTTTAATTGTGCAAAATGCACATTGGTTCACTGTCACTGTGTTTGCGTTACGTTCCTTTCGAAATTGTTTTAAATGTTTGATAACTTAATTGATATTATTTCCACTGACCAAAAAAAGTAATTGTGCTCGCCTAGCACAAACAAAAATAAATACATGTTATCCTATTGTCGAGTTTATTTCACGTTTCCATCATGTGGGAAATATTCACCAGTAAATTGGTATGACCATCACCAACGTGGAAACAATAACTCGTGAAAGTGAAGGCATTGGCACTGCGTATTACCTCTGTAATTACCTTTATTCTGTTTTCATCCCATCAACGCACAATTCTTGCTTGCATTCATAAAATAATGTATACGTTACATTTGAAAGGCCACGACGTAACTGAGATGGAGCAGTTGCAGACCAGAGGATAGCCTATACGGATTCGTTGAAGTGGAACCCAAGATATGGGTAGGTTATTTCATATTTTATTATTTTTTAACTGGAATCGCAGCAATGTAGAGATTGTGGTATCAAAAGCACAATAAAACACAGGCGCTGACTTATTTTCGTTTAAATTCACAGTCTGATTTTTAGTTTTCTATTGTCACCCTGCTGTAGGCTAGTGCAGAGATGCTGTTTGGCATTGGCATTGACTTCAATAGCCTAATTATACAACGTAAGGTTCGAAAACTCTTGATGTCTAACAATTTTCTAAATTACAATTTCCAAGTGAAACAACTTTTCTTTGTGCGTGAATGCACAAATACATCATGGAAATTACAAAGATGTATGGTGGCATTTCTTTGCTTCATTTAAAATCATATAAACTTCTTCACGTTGTCTTCACGCTTTATCTACGAGACAACAAATTAACTGAAACCTCATTCGACCTTATCTTCCACTTCACAAACAACTTTGCGGATAACTTAAAATGCTACTAACCTCCAAGCAATGGTTGCGCGCGCGTGGCTTTGCCTTCTTCAGACAAATTATTACAGACTAAACTGGCAAAGAACCGGTCCAGTTCACCACTTTATTCCAAAAGCTCGGCGCCTATCCCACCCTCGACTGGGCTATGACGTCGCTGCAGGCTCTTTTCCAGATTAAATAACTGATAGGTCTGGCACGCCCGAGCATGCACCATACGCTTTTCCCAATGTGTCTCCATAGGACCATTCGCCGTGTAGGCTGCTGGAAACTTATTTACTAAGAGAAACACATGTACATTTAGAATCATACATGTAGAAACTTTGGGCGTAGACAGTTTAAACGTCTATAGTTCAAAGGTTCAAAACCAAATAGAAATTAAAGACGTACGCAGTAAAATGTTCGTATACACAGTAAACTGCTTATTATTCCATCAACTCAAGAGTAAATTCGATCCATTTTAGACTAATATAATATTAAGTCCGTTCGAGTTAGTTCAGTATTTTACTCTGTAGGAATCAAAGCTACTAAAATCACAATTTGGGTTGGAAGGTTAGAGGGCGGAGGCAATGGTCTGTGAATTTGTGGTAAATATTTCTGAAAGATGCGGACAGATGACGATTCGTCCTAGCCACGGGAATTTCTCCTGGCGCTGATTCTAGCTCAAACAGTTCTGTCGTGTCCCCTTTCAGGAGATCCAAAAGGACCTTGTAGATTTAAGCTGGTACACCATACAAACTGGGAGCACAAAGTTTCTACAAGCACACTAGACAACAATCAAAGGAAATTCCAGAAGAGATGAGCGAAAAGGTTGTTGAAATGTATCAGTCTGGAAAGGGTTACAAAGCCATTTCTAAGGCTGTGGAACTCTGCCGAACCACAGTGAGAGCCATTATCTCCAAATAGAGAACACTTGGAACAGAGGGGAATCTTCCCATGAGTGGCTGGCCAGCCAACATTTCTCCAATGGCGCAGTGCAGTGACAATTTCTCTAAGAAGTCACAACAGATCCCAGAAGAACTTTCGAAGAAGCGCAGGCCCGTCTAGCCTGAGCTAAGGTCCGTGTTCATGACTCCACAACAAGAAAGAGACTGGGCAAAAACGGGATTCGAGAGACTGGGAGAGTAGCAAGGTGGAAGCCACTGCCAACCAAAATAAACATCAATGCTTGTGTCACATTTGCAAAAAAACACCTAGATGATCCCCAAACCTCTTGGAATAATGTTCTATGGACAGATGAGTAAAAAGTGGAACTACAACATGTTTGTTAACTTTGAAATAATAATTTTGAAAAATGAGTTTTATATTTACTCAGGTTCCCTGTCTTACATTACATGTTGTACCAAGATCTGAAACCATTCAGTGTGAAAAATATGCAATAATACAGGAAATCAGGAGGAGGGCCAATACTTCTTCACGGCTCTGTAACTATAGGCCAATATTGGCCATTTCTATAATTGCAAATGCAATTGAATAGTTAGAAAGTGCAATATATGTAAGTGTTTTTATTTAATATATTTTTTGAATAAACCATTTTGTTTTCTTGTAAATTAATATGGTTTTGCACTACTAGTATTTACATTATAGCAACATCTTTATTTACTGTAGATGATAATGGAAATATTATACATTACTGGCAAGGATTTGCTCGTAGAGAGGATTGTTTTGTACATATTAGATTTATATTTTTTCTTTAGAATTGTGTGCTCAACAAGGCAAAATAGCATTGCACATAATCTGGTGTCAGAAAGGGGATTGCTTTCTTGCAGAGGGAAGGTTGTAAATATAATTTTAAGCAACAAGGAGGAATGTAGTGCAGCAGTCAATATTAAAACCATTAGGAGATTTGCTTCACTTGTAAAAGTCTCAGGACAATCTCTTCAAGACACAGCATTCTTACTGCTGAAAGTTTTAATTATAATTACTGACCAGTTTTTTTTAATTTATTTTGCTAGTGAATTTCCTTTTTGCTGTATTGATTTGTGTGTGGTCTGAAAATGATGATGGGATGTTACAACTCAATGAAGGTTTTTGTACTGGGACCCATCATTGAAATAAATATACTCAGCGCCATGTCCACATCCTGGAGAGGAACAAAGAACAAGTGAATTACATCCTTGCCTTAATTATATGTTTACAAGAAATGGGACTGTCATCATTTTCACCCTTTACTGAACCCTCTTCAGATTTAAACACACAGAAGCAGATTTTTAATAGAAGCCACATTGTCTTCAGTGTTTACTAGGCATGTGTGATGTAATTATTGTCTATTTTTTCATCTAATTACTATTGTGTGCTTAGACAAAACTGTATTCTTAATGTGGTAGAGGGAAATTTAAAGTGGCACACAGCTGCTTTCACATTAACAACATGGCACTATCAAGGAAGGAGCAGATGTACCAGAGCCATGATAGTATCACGGTAGAACCAGCAAGCATTGCACAATAAAACAGCTGATACTCTTTTAGTTTTCACCTTTCTTTAATCAATAACATTAGAGATTTGCGTCAAGAGGAGAAGGTTATGATGTTCAGAAGGAAATGAACACCAGTTCTGTATCATTACTGAAAAACAAACAATATCCTTTGATGGAAAATAACACTGAACATGTTCAGAAATAAAAGCAAACAGTACCAAACAAATATTGTAGTTTTGTTGGACATCAATCCATTTGTGTTTATACATGTTTAAATGTATGTGTGTGTACTTTAAACAACATGTTTATACCAGTCTAGTTCACAACACTCAGGTAACCCTCCCACCCCCACAATTCAGTTGGCTGACATCTATTTTGCTGAAACATGGCCAATTAGACTCAGATAAATAAAAATAACTACTCCACCATTAGATTAATCTCCTGATACTCAATTGGTAATCTTTAATTCCTTCAATGTGTTGAGACTCAGCAGATCCAATCCATTATACATAGATATGCAGCTCACGTGTACAAAATCTTCATTTGGATTTGTCCCTCTTGTGCTCCCCCTGCTGGTTGATGGTCAGCAGTGCAATTCTGGCTTGATTGTCTCACTCCCTCCTTACAGTCAATGTGCTTCTCTCTTACTTGGGCAGATCATCAGAGCTGTCAGAATGCCCGTGATCAGGGCGGCCTGTTCTCTCAGGATCGTCGTTCTGCATGGCAGTGGCGCCCGGGTCGGGGTTTCTGATGACCCCGAGGAAGATGGGTGTTTGGGTGGCATCGTCCAAGAGGGCAAAAAGGAAGGGCTGGTTGACGCTGAAGGAAAGGTTGGCGCGGGTGGTGGAAACGGCAGTGGCAGCTGAAGCCTCCGCCCCCTCCTCGTGCAGCTCCATGCTGGACTTGTGCTGCACACTGGACACCACCAGGGGGCTGTCAGTTATGCCCGACAAATCCGGGGCCGAGAAGAGACTCCCCAACCCTGGCAGGTAGAGAGAGAGAGAGAGAGAAAGACAGGTAGATGCAAGGGTTGGAGTCAGAGACAAAAAGAAAGAGAGACATCACCAAGAAAGAGTGGAGGACAGTGAAGAGGAAGCTTCTGGCAAGAGTAAAAAACTTTTTAAACAAGCATTTCTAATTTATTTATTTTTCATATTTTATGTTGGAACATAAAATATTGCTTGTGTTTATTACTTCCAAGTACACTCTTTTATAATTCAGTGTTTATGATGTAAATTTTATATTCATGTAAAACTTTGGCAACATATAAATATGGCAATATATAAAAATATAAATATGCCAAGGCAATAAAGCATTCTTGAATTTAATTAAATGGGACTGATGGTTGAAATGTCACCAAGAAAGAGACCACACACCACAGCAAGTTTATTTGAATGAGTATTTGTGCATTCTGACCCGGCCCAGCACCCTTGCAGTGGCCACGCCCACAGTCCTTCTCCCTTACCCATGCTAGTGAGCGCATCCTCAAGCTCCTGCCCGTACTCCAGCTTAAATTTGGGCAGCTTGACCTGCATGGCCTTCTCGCTGGGCAGGCGGGCGTACAGGTCCGAGGTGTTGAGTTTGGCGGCGATGGCGGAGACGTTGACCTTCCCGGACATGGGCATCACCACCAGCAGGCTCATGTTCGCTTTGAAGGGGAAACTTGCCACCTAGACGGGGACGGGACGGCAGGGGCAGCGTTTCATGGGTGGCTGCGTGGAGTTTTAACGGATGCTATTATGAAAAACTTGATCACAGTGATGAGGCGATGAAAGATTAATGCGTTTTGGCACAGCGCAGTGTTTAGACATGCCAACTAAAAACACTGAGTGCTGAACTCTTCTGAATGTAGTCACTGAACTCTTTATTATGTACCATTTTAACCCAAAGGTCTGAAATAAAAGTCTATTTATAGCTAAAATGTATATTATTTCTTGGCTTTGCTGCCAGGAGGTAAGTACTTGATAATAGGCTACATGAAAACAGAGGCTCTGATTGGTAGTTCCTCTCTAATTGACTTGTGCACCTGTGGTGACGCTATAGAGTTTGGTGTCTAAGACTTCCATTAGCGTACAGTACAACACCATTTCCCTGATGAAGTCAACGTGCCAACATATTTTAATCTTTCTGCTGCATCTGACCTAAAAAAAAAAGTTGACTGAGGATCGTTTTCTGAATACAGTTACTGAACTCTATAGATCTATGCCACTCAGTTTTTAACCCAAAGGGCTAAATAAAGAATGCAGCCTATTTTCTATTTAAAATGGCTGACAGAAAGATTAAATTGCACTGTCTCCCCCCGTTTCCCAAGTACTGTATCCCAACTCTTCCCCTTTGTGTTATAGAGTTCCCTTGTCTGTTCACATTTATACAGTTACTTTACCCTCTTTATTTTATCTGTTCTGCTGTGGCAGCAGGCAAGATGCGGCTCCACACAATTTAGTGCCTAGACTCATTTCCTCACACCTGCAAACAATCAGCCCAAATTGTTCATTTCATATAAATTCTAGTGCCCAAGATCTCAGCATGAAGTACCAGTGGGGGAGGGAAGGAAGGAAGGAAGGAAGTAAGGATGGAAAGATGGAAATGAGGAAACAAAGAAATAAAGAAGTAAGGAGGGTTTTTGTTACGACTGGATATGCAGATTTATTGTATAGGTAATAGGTGAGATTAGGAACATGGATTGGTATTTAGGGGTTTGGTATGGACTTTGGCATACAAAAATGCACATTGTTCCTTGGACAGAATTCTATAGGATTTTTCCCCATTCCTCTTTTCCCAGCCTTTGGAAAATTACCCAAATAAGCACCTTGAACGACTGCCTTGGTTGATTGATTTTATTTCACTCTGAGGAGTGGGTTGATCTTACACCTTCAGCCTTGCTGTATAACATTGTTGTTTTTTCTTGGATACTTCCAAAGGCACATGATAAATAAGACGTGTTATTATTCATTATTAATGACAAGGACTCGGACAAAAACAAAAAGGTGGATGAAGGGAGAGAGGAAAAGAGAAGATGTGTGAGAGCAGTCGTACCTGAGCACCCAGCTCACCATCCATCAGCAGACTCAAGGGGTATTTGTGCCCCACCATCATGTCAACATCAACGATATTCTTGCTGTCGATGTAGAACCGGTCTTTGGCGGTCAGGGCGGGATCAAAGCGGGCCACCCATTCTCCTGAGTGGGAAAAGGGAGGGAGTAGTAAGGGCTCAGAACTCTCCAGAAGGTCACACTGATTGAACTGTTGAAGACTGCTTAGTCTTGAGCTTTCCAGCCACAATCAGATGGACTTTAAGAAATCAATTAATTCCCATTTCTGGCCTCTTCTCAGAATTTTTAAACCTTGTTGACTTCTGTTAAAAACTGATTTTACTATCAGTGGCTCATTCGGCTAAGGCACGGCTGCATGGTCTTTGATTGAATTCGGACTATGGCTTTTAGCCCCACAGGGAAAACGTATTATTGCCCAGGGAATGGGAGTGTTCAGCTGGTTTGGGGTTCACGTTTCATTGCCCTCTAGTGCCCCCTATGGGTTGATCGGGCACCTACTGACTGCATGCTAAAAGCCACATTCAAGATGTCTTCCTTCAGTTGTCTATGTGAGCTTGGCTGTGGGCTGCAGTGTTTAAAGAAGTAGGCTGGTGACGCTATATGTCTTGGAGGAGAATTGCAGATGTCTTCATTCTCTCTAATCATTTGTGGAAATTATTCTGCACCAGTAGGTAATTTGGTTATTCCAAATTAGGGTAGGCATTGTTCAGCCAAATGTTGGGTGCTTAGATATATAAAAAGGAGAACCCTTGTATAATTTATCCCTATGTTAATATCTCTCTTAGTGACCTTAGTGCCTGAAGTGATGTAATCTCTGATACTAGATAGTGAGACTACATTGAAATTTCAGACACCCTCATCAAAGGCATGTCTGGAGCTCTGATCCAACACCCCCAACCCCCGGGCCAGTTATCCAGAGTGTTGTGTTTCATAAAAGACCAAAAATATCCCTAAAATAGACTGTATTCCCAACAGTCTTGGATCTCGACAACATAGCAGGGAACACAACTAGCCTACTGCACCAGCACAATCTGCTAAGATGATCAATGAGTGACTGTTCAATAAGCAAGATGGCTGTCCATCAGCAGTCACAGCAGGAGCTCAGAATGACTTTATATAAATGAGTAAAGACCAAAAAACTCAGCTTATCCAAAAGGGAGAGAGCAAAAATATATGTTTTCACCTTTTAGTTATTGAACAGCAACCATAAGGACTTTCCCAAAGGGAAAAAGTGAACCAGACAAGACACTTCCCTTCACAGTGACAGACCACCAATCAGAGGGCTTACCTTTGAAGTGTACCGCGTTGATAAGCATAAGGACCAAATTTGGAGGAAGAGTTAACAGGAAGTCAGTCATGTGGCCATCTGTGGCTTTCTGTACCCATTGGTTGATTTCCTCTCGCCCTGCTAGCAGTGCGGGTTCTGAGTCATACGTGCGTAGGGACTGCTGTATAAATTCTGGCTTCACCTTAAATCCTGTGAGCAGAAGGGAATTATAACAGACAGGCGATGACGTGGTGTCAGACTAATTAAGTGCTAATATTGATTTCTCCACTGTAAACAACATAATAATAATGGTGATGATAAATGTAATTGACATTGCTTAGTCATCATCAAACTAATTAAGTGCTGAACAATACGGCCTTAAAAACAAGAGAGGGGATACATTCAGTCAGCACTGCAGTGAAGTTAAATTATTCATTTGCAAACAGAAGTAAGCGAGCAAGGAAATGCAATAAGGACAAGAGAAAAAAAGTGTTAAGAAAAAAGAGAGAGAAGAAAGACAGGCACACAGTGAACTTGAAGTTAAAGACCTGCTAATTTCCTCAATCATTTTACTTGTATTTTCAATACATTTTAGAAAACAGAGCCAGTATTCCACTGTTAGAGGAATCACCCACCCTGCCTTCGGAAGGTTCTGGAACATCTGCTGCTTTTTGTTTTCACTTTAGAATCACACTCAACATACCAGGTATGCTGAGCTGTGTAAAAGACTGCTGTCATTCGTCAATTAAGGGTTCAGTAACAACCAAAACCAGCAGATCCTGTGACTCTCCAGGACCAGGATTGTGAAACTATGGAATGAAATAATGAACCTCAAGTTGGTGGCTACTGTATTATGGACTCAAAAATGCTTGAATTGAGAGCCAGCTCTAGGATTTTTGTTGCCCTAAACAAGAATGAACTGGGGAGAACTAATGGCGGACTGGAGCGCGTGTGGAGGAAGCAATCGTGAATCAGGGGGTTCTATGAATCTACGATGGAAACAGTGTCTGCCAGCTGATCCTGTAACTCTCCAGATCCAGGGTTGTAGACTCCTACCCTGTACAGTAAGCACCCCCCACCCTTCCCTTACCTCCCACGACCCCATGAGCTGCTGCATTCCCGTGCTGTGCTCACCTGCCTCCAGGTAAATACGTGTGGCGATCTTTACAGTGCTGTTTCTCAGGTGCTGCAGGAGACTGCGCAGGGACTGGTGGTAACAGGGCAGGTCATCTGCCTTCAGGGTCTGCAGGAGCAACTTCTCTGTCTCGCTCGCCGCTCCTGAGAGTGTGAATGAGGATGCGAACATGAATATTTATGCTCCTTACTAGCCATCTTGCGTAAGTCAAGGCACACACCACTAGACAATTAGATGCACGTTGTCCCAGCAACCAGGTGTGGCTTGTAGTTGACCCTGCCCCCACACACCCAAAGCAACAGAAAGTAAGCCTATCATCTTTACCGAATGCACAGTACTTATTTTACAACCCACAATGCCGACACAACAGGCAGTCTCCTTAACTAACCACCCATTCAAAGTTTCTTCATGCAGAGCAGAAAAAGGCACAACACTCCAAGACTATTTGTGCATTAGCACATTCATACCTTTAACATGAATTACACATATAACTGTAATGCACACATATTTATTCATGAGTTTCGTATGATGTCACTTCCTGTTTTTTGTCACCATGTGAGGTCTTACAGTGAGGACTTGAGAAAATGCTATCTATCTATCTTAATTGGCTACCATCTGTTTGACGTTGTCAAGCACTGTGATGATATAAGGGTGTGCTTGAAACATCAACTTGGCAAAATCTATGAACTCTCACATACATTACATTACATTACAGGCATTTGGCAGACGCTCTTATCCAGACCAACGTACAACAAAGTGTATAACCATAACCAGGAACAAGTGTGTCGAAAAACCCTAGAGAGAAGTACCGCTCCAAGTGCAGGGAACAACCGCGTAGTTTAACTTGGAACCTCTAGGTTAAACTGATTAACACTAACACAAACAAGAACAGCAACAACGCAGTCTATGCAAAAATACAAGTAGTAGTTTAAGACATGAGTGCATTAACTAAGTCAACTAAGAAACAGCTACCTAGTTACAACCCTAAGCTTACAGTCAATTTAGAGATTACAGGGAGGTAGGGAGGGATGGGGAGAGGTGCAGCCTGAAGAGGTGAGTCTTCATTTGTCGCTTGAAGTGGGTCAGGGTGTCAGCTGTTCTGACCTCCACGGGGAGGTCATTCCACCATCGTGGGGCCAGAACAGACAGGAGACGTGATCGGGAAGCGACCTCAGGCATCCTGAGGTAGCGGAACGGAGGGGTCTGGCTAGCATATAGGGTTTGAAAATCTTGTGGAGGTATGCTGGGGCTGATCCCTTGACTGCTTTGTATGCTAACACGTGAAAACATACGCTTTCAAAACCCACACAAACGCACACACAAATGTGGGGCCCCCAAGCCCTCCCCTCACTTCCCTCCTCTCACCTAGGGCCAGCTGGGACAGCGCCAGTGAGACACTGAGGGGAGATATGATCACGTTGGGCTGCTCCGGCCCTGTCTTCAGATTCTCCAGAAGCTGCAGACCCAGCTTCAAGATAGCCGCACCCACTTCTCTCTTGGCTTCTGGACTGAGCTCTTCAGCTGTGCAGCTCTCTTTCTCCCCTTCCCCATCCTTCACCTCCTCCTCCACCTTTTCTAAAGAGTCTTCTCCATTTGGGGAGGAGGCGTTGAGTGCCGGCCCGTGGCCGGGGGTGCTGGGATCCTCTGCGGTCGGGTCCTGTAAAAGGGATGTAGAAGATGGGTAGAATAGGTCTGTATCAGAAGAGTGGACCCATGAATGCACTGCACAATGCAATTGGATATGATCCAATGCAACCACACTGAAGAATATGAGGTATGAATTTATTTGTTAATCGAGTAATTGCAAGTTTTGTATCATGAATAATTATTCATTCATTGAATCATTGTGTTAAATATGTTTTAACCAGAGTCTATTTAAAAACGTTTTGTTCTGCTGTATAATTCAAAAGCATTGGCATCTGAACCAAAAATATTTGCATTCTGTATTTGGAAGGATTCCCATTAACTGGCATTAATGAGTGGGGTAAATGTAATTTCAAATGCAAATATTTTAATTTTTTCCAGCGGCAACCATTATTAATCTGTGTCTTACTGCCGGGTTGTTGGTGTGTGTGTGTGTGTGTGTGCATGCGTGTGTGTGTGCATGTATGCATGTGTGTGTGTGTTTGTGTGTGTGCACGCATGTTTGTGTATGTGTGTGTGTGTGTGTGTGTGTGTGTGTGTGTGTGTGGTGTTGTGTGTGTATGTATGTGTGTGTGTGTGTGTGTGTGTGTGCGTGCGTGTGCATGTGTGTGTGTGTTGTGTGTGTGCATGCGTGCGTTGTGGGTGCAGTTGGCAGAGTAACCCCATCAGCAGTATCAATGCTGTCACCCTTCAGGGGAGAAGCAGTCACGTTAAACGAACTTGTGTGTGGAAGGGGACTCACTGTCAGTCCTTGTCTGCAGAGGCAGAGTAACAGGAGTGCTAGCAGACGGAGGTCCATGTCCCTTTTGTCAGCCTGGAAAGCAAAATCACAAACAGATGACCAGGGGAAACTGTGCTGGTACTATAGAGGAGCTAGCCATACATCATGAATGTGCCTACATTGCTGTCATTGCTCAACCACTTCAACTGTCAAAATGGTTTCCCTACAATGAAGACTTACCATAATGACTGGGAAAATTGTATTTGTATTCCTTTTATTTTGAGCAATAATAATATAACTAACTATATAAAATAAAATTATATAACAGTCATGCAATTTGTATAGCCTGCTTATTCCTGGTCAGGGTTACGGATGAGCTGGAGCCTATCCCAGCATTCTTTGGACAATAGACAGAAATACATCCCGGACAGGTCCAGGTCCATCACTGGGCACACACACCATTCACACATACACTCATACTAATTTAGAGTCTCCAATTAGCCTAACCTGCATGTCTTTGGACTGTGAGAGGAAAGAGTACCCAGAGGAAGCCCATGTGAACACGGGGAGAACATGCAAGCTCCCCACAGAAAGTTCAAGATTTGAACCGGGGCCCTTCTTGCTGTGAAAAGACAGAGCTACCCACTGCACCACCGTGCCACTTCATAGCCAGCAGGTCCCCATCAGACTTCCACCACTCATGATCAGCAATAACGTAATTTACATCAAAGGAAAACTAAGTGTTCCAGTTTGAAATTTGGTCTGCTGTTTGAAAACAGTAAGTACACATCGCACAGCACCCAACTGGGTGGCCCGGTTTACACAGCCATAGCACCAGTGTAGTGAAATTCAGTGAAAGTGAAATAGTGAAAGTATACGCTTGTGAACATCTGTACCAGACTGTGACTTCACCGGTCGTGAAGCAAAAGCAGTATGATTGGTTCCTTTGGTGGGAACCGCTCAGCGGACCAATCATATCGCTCGTTTTGCAATGCAGCTGGGGCTTGAAACTCGCAGCAGGCCTAACCCTATTTGACCCCGTAACAATTTTTTTTGGAAGATTTTGGCTAGATTACAGTCTGGTGCTGAGACAACATTAAAATTCCCTGAACAGTCTTACAGATTTTTATTGTTGCAAAAAAAAAAAAGTCTGCTCAAAGTCGCAGAAAATAATGTTCCAGGCTTGCATACAGATGCATTGGCAGCATCCCCTGACGGGTATCATTTATTCATGGAAAACATCCTGAGAAATGATACTCATCATGTTCTGAATGAAAGTATTAAACTGCAGATTTGGCAAATATTTCTGATAAAATGAACATGAATACCCATCCACAATCCAAATACTTAAAAAAAAAACTTGAATAACAAGACCAGAAGGTCACCTGGGAAACTCAACAAATATACACACGGTGCACCAACATACTCCTAATGTTTTGGGAATGTTCTGAGGACCGAACTCAGTTGGGCAGCTGGGTAGGTGAAAACCGATCAGATCGGGCATTTGGTTCAGGAGATCTTACATTATGCTTTCCCGCTAGCAGCCAGTGCTGTGGGAACACCAAAGACCCCCAGGTTCTGACAAGAGATAAGGCCCACTCTTACTGGCAGTTACAAAGTTCAAATGGCGTGGGTGTCAGGCCCATAGCTCTCTGCCATTTCAGTGGCGGTGGTTCAGTTGATATCTTTATGGTGCAAAGGGCATGTGGCACATTTTCTTTTCTGGTGATACAGCCTTCTTAACCACAGCTGTAGTTTCTAAAGGAGCTGAATAAGCATCAGTTGGTTTATGAACCCACTGCCCATACATACTGATGTCTGGTGCTTTAATCTCTGCCTAATGATCGATTGTTAACTGTCTCGGGCGAAGTCCTGCTGAACGTTCATTCATGGCTGCTCATTACTGCCATCTGCCCACTGCATCACACCTTTCCCACATTATTAACACACACAGGCAGAACAGAGCAGAGCTCTAATATATAATATTAAATATGCAATATCGCAACACAGCAGATGACAGACTGATGAGTAAATGCACAGTATAGGTGGACATGTAAAAAAATAAATGTTTTATATAACTAGTTTATAAAATTTGCTCATCCAGTGGGATGGGGCGGGGGGGGGGGGTCAGTTTAAGCCCTGCACAACAAAACGGTGGCAGTGAAAAAAAAGGCCGGACTCTCAGAAACGCCCGTCCTGTTCCTCGAATGCCGGGTCACGTGCATTGGGAGTGAGAGTGGAGTCGGGCCCTGGGAGGGTGCATTGTCACCGCCTCACACCCGCACCTCAGCATTGAGCTCCGGGCCTCCACTCAGCTCCGCTGCTACGCAGACCTACAACAGGACACAGTCTGCACCACCACACCCTTCAGCCCACTGTAGCCCATTTGACCTTCGCTACGCACTTGTTGTACGAGGCTCGTGATAAAAGCGCCTGCTGAATAAACGTGATGTAGATGTAACGCATGCACGTACCAGTGCCTTCCAAATGACGGGGACACAAAAGCCTGACCCCGGAGAGCACGAACGCCTTTGTTTCTCACCACACCTCTAGCACCAATTCAGCTCTACCACAGTGCGCGAGTCCAGTTGCACTCCGTAAGAGCGGATTTAACCCTGAACATTTTACTGTGCGCCAGTGTCAGCCTGCACAGAGCCCTGGTGCCGTTAGCCTGGGCCAGTGAGGCTTGGGCGGTTCCACAGAATGCGATTTTCCAAATGGAGATCATTTCCAACTGCGATATGACTAAAACACAAGCTAAAGGTTTGCAGTGGCTTTTTAAAAGTCCGGTGTGCTACGTTGCAGGGAAGCTGTTTGTCTACTCCCCCACCCCCCACCCCTGATTTCACACAGCACACTCTGTCACTGCAATAGCTTAGTGCACACGACTGAGAACTCTCGCACCTCACAGGGATCAAAAAGACATATCCTAAAACATCTAAATAACCATTATCCTTTAAGCTGACACTCATTATGAGTTACAAGCTATCATTTTGAATTATTTAATTGCCATGGGTCGTGAATTAATGCGTTCCTCATTTCACGTTGCATATATGCATGTTTGCAAGCCAGGGTAGAGAGAGAGAGCTGGGTGAGCGTTTGACAGGCTTGTCCCACCGGCACAAAACAGTGTGACACGGCAGAGGAACCTCTCCACAGCAATCCACAGGAAACAGCGAGCTCACACAGGAGCAACATGAACAGCCATTTTAAAAAACGGAAAAGGGTGCACTTACCTGGCCAATCCCTTGCTGGGAGACAGTGAAACTCAGCCTGGAATGGAGAGGGAGAACTGCTAGTGCACGCCGGAATAAAATTCCTGTGTCCAGTGTTGGCAGTGTCTCAGGCAGCGGTTAATATTCAGCCACCATTGATCTGTGCTTCATATAAGTCACAACTTGTTTGTGAATGTAAATATTGAGACATAGGAACCAGAGGTCAAACATTCATCCAAAAGAGAAATCCTGAAAACCAAAACAGACCAACAGTGCTGTGAAAACAGAATGTTCAGAGAGAGAGAGAGAGAGAGAGAGAGAGAGAGAGAGAGCGAGAGAAAAGGAGAGAGAGAGAAAAAAGGAGAAAAGAGGAGAGGAGAGAGAGATTTAAAAAAAATCTATATTCCTGTGTGTTGATTGCTTTGGTCTGTTTGAATAGCTTTGTGTGGGATAACAGCTTAGAATACAGAGACCCAAAACACAGCACCACTCATCCTAGCAGGGGTGTCATTTAGCAGGGGTTTCAAACTGTTTTCCTGAAGGGCCTCATGCCTGCAGGTTTTTGTGGTTTCCTTTCATTCAAGTTTCACTCAAAGAGTTGTGCAGGAACACCCCAAAAACCAGTCGGTGCTGTGGCTGGTCAGGACAGGAGTTTTACATCCCTGTCTCAGAACTTAAGCAATAACACTGAAAACGAGCCGACAACTAAACAAGCCAATCATGGTTCAGTCGATTAGGGGTCCACATTTCGTTGCTCCTTTGCGACCCCTGCTGGTCAGCCAGGCACCCGTGGACTGCATGCCAAAGTCACACATGAAAGGTCTTCTGCCAACTCATCACTGTGCAAGCCTGGATGTAGCCCGCGGTGTAAACATAAACAGACCGGCAACACCAAATGTGCTGGAGGAGAACCGTGGAAGTCTGCAGTTTCCCAAATTGGCAGTTGGGTTGTTTTGCGCACGGACACGGCTGCAGCTGCAGATAGCTGGACATTCCAAATTAGGGTGAAAATGGCAAGCATTTAATGGCTCTGGGATCAGTATTCAGCATTTCCCTGATCAAGCCACATTCTGATTTTTTTTTTATGTTCCATCTGCACTTGAGGGCCACAACTTTCTGTTATTGTATGCTGCTTCTGAACTGCAGAGCCACAGTTCTTTTGTTTTTGCATTTGTGTTTTCCACTTTAGACTCGTTGTACTAATGCTGAATGGTATATTGACAGCCCCTGACCACATCGCTCCCTTAATTAAGTGGGTTGCCATTTAGAGGAAAGACAAACTGCACTTATCGTTTACTCCTACCCAAGACAAGACAGTGACGGGCAATGCTTCGGGCTTCTCCTTTCCCGCCTCTCTCCTCTTCACCGAGATAATGATGCCGTTCTTCCCCAGAACACATTTTATCGATCTACGAGCCCTTCTGTTTCTTAGTCATTTGCATTTCACTTGTGTTTATTGGATGAGATTGACTGTCACGTTTGGGTTTTTATGGCTGGAAGAACATGCGTTAGTTTTTCCCACCAAAGCTGGCTGTCACAAAGCAGGCCAATTCTTTGGACAACCAAGTTTTTTTTAATTACCAGAGCTCTCATAAAAATATAAGACAGTTTATCTACGCACAAGCCAGAAATACACAGAGATTTTACATAATTGTAGGACATTTACATCTAAATTATTTGGACCCTTTAGAATTTTTTTTTTTTTTTTAAAGCTTTACTAGCATACTGTCCAAACTGCAAAAAGATCACCCCCCTATTAATCCACACAGCTGATCTTAAATAGGCCCACAATTAGACACACATGGAAACATTCCAATCAATCAGTTACCTGCAAGACACTATGCACACTTAATCCAACAGTCAGTTCCTGGATATGGTGATTAAAGCTTATTACACAGACAATTTTAAAATGAAAATATCTGGAAAAAACTAAACACGTCCTGTCTCTGCAGTTAAGGCTACTCCTTCACACAGTCAGGGGCTGAAGGGCTGAGAGCATGAGAACCCCACTCTCAGTGATCTGGGGCTCAGAACATTTACATGGCTAGTAACCGTTGTGCTCCAGTGCACCGCGCAGATACTCCATACTTCTTTTGGGCACAAGAGTGACATTTTCGTTGCCTTGCCTGTTTTAGTGAATTAACCTTTGGGTGGTCCTGTGTTTCAGGACCTGTGGGAATGGCAACACCTGCTGTCCTGTTTTGACTACCAAGGTTGATCTACAAGAAAAGCCAAGATTGTTGTAGCCTCATTATGACTAATCACAGGGCCCATTTATGGACCTGTGATGCGGTTTTGAATTAATGTGGTTTGGCTTGAGCTAATCTATCGCTACGATGACCGAATTATGTATTATGTCATCGGCTAGTGTTGTAGGAAATGGCCGTCTTGCACCCACTGGAATATTATGCATTGCCAATGGCCAATGATGTAAGTGCCTCCCTTGCACATGCCCAGTGAAGGAACAAAAAAAAAAGCTCAACATTAACCTTTAGTTTTCCCCTTTGTAGGCTAGTGCGCAGGCATGTAGCTAACACACGTTACAGGTGGTATTTTACATTGGACACATGGCTGAGGGGGGAAAGTGCAGAGCAGTGCTGCTCTTCCACTGCCCCCTCATTGCCACATGCTTTTCCTCCAAACTGCGCGGTTCCAGGTGCCACTCGCCCACGCGCGGCCTTGGCACGGAGACGCGGGTACGCCTCGCCGGGTGGTGCCAGAAACTGACCCAGAATGCACCTGTGACTGAACGCCGCTCCTATGTCCCACAGCTGCCAACACCGCGGGACAAGCAGCAGCAGTCGGCATGTAATTAGCCGTCTGGGTGACAAAATGCCTTTCAAACATTTACTGAGTGCTAGCTTTTTCTTTCTTTTTTTTTTCTTTTTTTTTTCTTTTTTAGAAAGAGAAACACCTGTAAAAAAGATCAAGAGATGTGCATAAACGTGCACTGTTTCCTTTACCTCATTGCCTATTCACATTACCTTTCATTTCATTGTGCAGGCACTCTCATACAGAGTGACTTTATTATTGAAGTTTGCAGTTTTATGATATTCAAATGCTGTTTAAATTCTGTAATAAAGGAATGAAGCAATAAAATGAAAATAAAATGTATACAGTATCATAAGTCTCTTTGTAAACAAGCCCGCTGAGTGTGGCCTCACTTTGTTTCTTTAGTTCAGTCTATAGAACTGTCCTGAGTGGGACTACCAGACTGGAGAGGCACAGAGCTGTCCCCTTGACTGGGAAACACACAGAAAAACCTTTTGAGTCAAGTGAGTCCATAACTTCATTGTCATGAGGCCAATGGGAGAAGCCTTAGAGAATAGCATTGCCTAAAGCCAGGGTCAGAATTATGGAAGTAGTCAGAAGCTGAGCTTTGTGGACTGCGTGGGGCTGGCTGGTGGAAACATCCAGTGTGGAGAAGCAGCCAATGGCGTCGGCCCAGGGCCCGCCCCTGACTTCAGCCCTGCAGAGGGCGAGGGGCAGATATGACCCTGACCGAGTCACGGGGGGCTTTTTACCTGTGAAGAGGCCTGTGCTTCAGGTGCTTCCACACTGTCACCATCTGATCTGTGGAAGAGCTGATAAACAGATTCTCCTCAACAGCCTGCAGCAAAGTGACAGAGGGAGAGGGAGAGGGAGGGAGAGAGTGGGGATAGGGAGGGAGAGGGGGGAGAGGGGTGAGAGAGAGAGAAAGAGAGAGAGAAAGACAGACAGAGAGAGAGAGACAACACACCATAGAACACCCACTCACTCTCTGTTTGAGAGAGAAACAGAAACAATCTCTTTCTCTAACACACACACACACACGCACGCAAACACACACACACGCACAGTTACCAGTCGCACACTGAGCACAGAAATGACAAATGTACAATTCATCACTGCGAACACCCACCACCAAACACAAGATGCCTTGCCTATTTCCAAGATGACACCTGGATAACAGCCAGAGGCGACACCATTTTTTTTATTTTTAAGCCGTAAAACTTCACTTTCTATTATTGTCAGAATAACTGGATGTATACACAGGAAAGACATGCAGCGTGGGCTGTGTAGAAGGGACACTGCAGTGCACAGTAGCCTGACTCTAATGAGTAACCCTTGTCCATATTTACCTGAAGCTGCAACTCAAATGCAAGAGACACAGTCCTTGACCCCACAAATCAGGGTTAAATAAAGTTTGCTTTGATCTGGAGTTTTGATTACTGTTTTTTACTGTTTGGTGAAGACAAATCCCAAGTTCCCTCATTTAAATGTTAATGTGAACTAATAAAGCTTGTGGAACTGTCAAAGTGCCTCGATGACTCAATTCACTGACGCCAAGCTGTTCCACATAGTTCCACTAACACATCCCTCTTGGGTTATGCGAGATGAAGAAGGACTGTCTTCTGAGCTCAAAGAGAAAAGGGGAATTGGAGCATAATGACCTGCAACAGAGAGAAATATAGTTTGAGTGTATGAGCACAAAGACTGGAGACGCCACCAACTCCCTCCACACACAGCTGCAGTAAGCGACAACAGCTTCACTCCCACTTTCATTAAAGGGTTTTTCTTCACAGCTCATAGTATTTGTCTGTCATCAACGGTCGTCGTCTTCCTTGGCCAACCTGTACGGCACTGGTTCCCAACCCTGTTCCTGGAGATTTACTGTCCTGTAGGGTTTCATTTCAACCCTAATTTGGCACACCTGATTCTACTAATTAGAAGCTCAATGAGATCTCTATTTTTTGAATGAGGTGTGCTTTGGTAGGGTTGGAGTGAAAATCAACATGATGGTAGATCTCCAGGAACAGGGTGGGGAACTACTGCTGTATGATTTTTGTTTGTGAGTCCACCAATAGTTTCTTCCTTTTTCAAGACTTTCCAAAGTGTTGAACTTTATATACTCAGTTTCTGTACTATCCTCCTTAATGAATTATTCTGTCCTCTCAGCTCTGTACTCTGTAGTACTCTGGTCTTCATGGTGGTGTATGCCTTCTGACTCCAAATGCAACCTCCACAGATGAAAACAAAGGCTTAACCCAAGACTAGACACTCACTGCTCTTTTGTGTGTGAACAATTCTTGCAGAAGGAAACTTTTGAACATCAGGTAACACCCGTCAGTCATTCGCTTACACATGTACAGCCGAAAACGTGAGGACTGAACACAAAAACAGCAAAACTGTGACACATATGTACATAAAGTAACATATGCATGTAAATACCATGAAATAAAAGCTGATTGACTCTACTTATGTCCCATATTCATCTTTTGATCTCAAATTCAAATGGCGTAAGCATGTTTCAAAAATAACAAATTTGACTAAATTTTCACTCTACCGTCCCCATACTTCTGAAGGGCAATATATAATATATATATTTCCACATCCCCATTCAGTGGGGGTCAGTGACAGGTATGGTGTGGGAACATACTGTTTGAGCTCACAGGACATACAGCACAAGGACCAGCAGTAGGATCTCACAAAGAGCAACATCAACCGTGGTCAAAACAAACACTCAAACTCAAGGGTTGGGGGGCGGGGGGATTTGGTGGGGGCACAAGGGGCTCGGGTCAAAAAAGATTCAGGCACACAACTATCCCTGAGCCTGTGTGACCAGCCACCCCGACCTGCTTGGCTTTACACCCTCTTGTGGCATTATACGGTACTGCGGCCTGAGCTTATATAATTGCTCTCATTTTCTAACAGCCTGTTAATTCACATTATGCAATGTACTTGCACAGCAGATGGTGTTACCCAGGAAAATTTACATGGCGGTACTGTTCACATGCACTCATGCATGTATGTGCATGTGACTGTGTCCCACCAGTGGAGCTGGTTAGCGAGCTGGTACATCAGTCTTCCACAAGACTTGCCTTGTTATATCCTTGCTGATGTAAAGCCAAGCCATAAAAGCACAGCACTGTCTATTAAAGATTCTCTGGTAAAAGCACTGTGTTTCAGGATAAGTCATTGGCTGTGTGAAAAACATAAGCCACAAGTGGTGTTGGAAACATTAATGTTCCCTGTTCTGGTTTGAAAAGGACTATTATGCCATTAGATAATCCTTCAACATTCAAATACTTGACTTAATCTTCAATGAGTCATAATGTAGGACAGATAGCCAAACCCAGCTGTTTTGGCTATTTAAGTAGCAAACAGAAAACCGATGGACCACACATGCTAAATCAAAGTGACTTGCCCAGGGTTATATTTGTCTTCACTAGTGAGACCCCAGTTATGTCCCTGCATGGCAGCAGATAAGGCTGAATTCTCAGAAGAGAGGAACAGGAGGTAGTGCTTACGGAGTCTTCTAACTGGCAGCCAATGAAATTGCTTTACAGAACGCTGAAGAGGCTATACGTTTCTGAACAAATTTAATAAGACGCTAAACCAAGGGGCAGGCTTGCCGCCTGAGAATGAGACGAGTCTTCAGCCTGTCCATTTGGATCTCAGCTTCACAGAAAGCAACCGCACACGCTCAAAACACCCCACAACCTTTCACACGCACTGTCTGCAGAGACTGACTCTGTTAAAGTAATAAATCAAAGCAGACGTTAGTTGGTCCACAGTTTCAATGTTGCAGTTCTTACATGTTTACAGCCGAGTTATGAGCCGTCAGTAAGCATCAGCACACAGATTTAGTGGTAGAATTTGACTCTCCAGAAAATGCCTCTCGATGTTCCATCTCACGTACACAAAACCATTTCTTTTTCTTGCAGATCCTAGACTACTATTCCTGCTCTCACAGATCCCAGACCATTCCTCTCTCTCACAGGCATCTGAATATTCTTCTCTCGGAGATGCCAGATCATCCCTCCCTCACAGAGATCCAAGATCATTTTCCTTTCTCACAGATCCTTGAGCTTTCCCTCTCATACAGATGTCAGATCAGTCTCCCTCTCACAGATCCCACATCATTCTACTCTCTCACAGATCATGTTGTACAGGTTCCCAATCTCAGCTCTCTAAGTCAGTGAGAAGGCTGGAAAGGAAGGCCTATTTAGAGCAGAGAGGCTATGCAGATGAACAGATCAGAATGCTGGTGGATGCACAGATGTATACACGGATGGGTTATCTTATGATCTCATACAGCAGCTAATTTTCCATCCAGGCAATATAAAGACCACATTTCATAATTTCTGAATGAAATAAGCTTTAGAAAACAATTTTTGTGTATTAGATTACCAGATTAACAATCTAATAATTTAAAATACCCACAAGATGGCGCTGTGCAGTTTTCAAATATTACCACTTCAATTTATGTTGAATTGAGTCCATCCCAGGACACTGGGGTCACCCTTGAGCTGGAACCTGCTTTGTGGGCCATGTCAGACAGGTAAGGTTGCTGAGTGGTTTTAGCATTAGAAAATAAAGACTTAAATTTTGAATCTAATTTACACAATCTGTACAAACAATGCCAAGATTTGAGATCTTAATCTTCCTGCTTTTAAACAGCATTAACTGTACCCCTCAAGTGTTTGTACAGCACTCTAAAAATGCTGGCTCTTCATTAGCAAATTTATTATTGCTCCAGACTACAAAAGAACAATTCTTCATGACAGCAAAGTGGCATTAGCCTACATGTCAGCTGGTATTATGACAGGCTGAGAAGCAGTGATATTGTGGAACATCTAATAGTAAAAATAGAATAATAGAAGTATTGCTCCCATAGCTAATAGTAAGTTTTAAATAAGTGTTAGGAAGTCATGAAAGCAATTTTATACATGCAGTGTTGGTTGTATTACGAACTGAAATTCCCAGGGATAATCATGATATCAGAAAAAAACTAAATTGAAATTAAAATCAGAAAGCTGTTATGAAATTTGTTGCTAAGTACATTATCTCACAACACAGCACATTAAGTTCTACCCCCTGCTGGGAAGGAGCAAACTCATTTTTGTTCCTGGGAAAGAACAAACTCGAGTCTGTAATTGGCCTCAGCACTAGGAAAAATGAACACTAAAAAGAATCTAATTTAAAATGTAGATGTGAGCAAAACCCATTGACTACATTCCCCATAACGCTGTATGCTCTCTCTCTCTTTCTCCAATGGTGAGAGGTCTGGGACACACTGTCCTCCTTCCTGGTGTGATTCTGTTTTGTGTCAGTATCTCTCCTTTGCAGCCATGGGTCTCATTAACATCTTTCTGCACTGGCAACAGTGATATGGTGCCAAGTTGAAGCTTTGGCACAGTCAGGCGTCCCTCTGCTCACATTACCAAACAAAACATGTTTCTTTACAGAGTTATCTTCTCATCCAAACGGTTATATTTTTAAACTTTTAAATTACAGACTCTACGTTGTCATCTTGGGATAAGGAAAAAAAACACAATTTGTACTTTAGAGTACTTGCACCTCAAGTGCCACTTAGCCTATTTTATAAAATGAAAAAGGAGTCTAGTAAAAACTGAGTTTCAAGTGTAAGTCGCTCCATAGTAAATCTCAAAGATCTACTAATATTGGATATGTTAATTCAAAAAATTAGCCATGAGTTTCCCTTTGTATTATCCTTTCAAATAATTAATAGGCTACAATAGTGTATGGATAACTGTTAAACAATGTGCTTTCTTTCATTGTTTGTTATTTCTTGTCTCTTAATTTTATTTATCGCTTTCATGTATGAGGGGGTCTCATTAACACTAGGCTATTTTGTACCTGTCTCAGGCCATGACCAAATTAATTACATTGTTTTAGCATAATAGAAAGACCTATTTTTTTTATTTATATGTTGTTCCGAATCTAAAATGTACATGTTGAGCTTGCTATAGACTGTTATTCACAACACTTACAAAGCATCACCTTAACCAGCTAAAATTCCATATGCAGCACACAAGATAATCACTATAAAGTGAGTGTCCAGACCATTAAAAATCACAATATCTTGCATGTTGGTATATCATCTGACTCATTTCCTTTGCTGTTTTTATCAGGCCAAATAATGATCTGAATGAGCAATGTCACCTTTCATAATACTAACATGCTTTCAGATTGCCAAATAATTATCCTTAAACTAAGTATCATACTATTACAGGGCACGGATAGGTCAGTTACTAGGTTATTGGTCAAGAGCACAAAGGACCTGATTTACTAAGACCATCAGTCTGGCGCAAAACCCTTTAGCGCTTTTGTTTTGCACCAATCATTGGTGGCGTTATTAGTTCTGCATGTGCTAAAAGGTTTTGTACATGCTAATGGTCTCAGTAAATGAGACCCTAAGTCTGTTATTGCAGCCAAGCTGCAGTCAGAACAGGTGCATTTTGTTGTCAGTGGGAGATAGTGTTTGTGGGATTGTGCACTTTTCAGTCGCAGATACCACATTTGACCACTGGGGTACTGATGAGCATAAAATGAGAAGTTGTGATGGACAGCTGCCAGGGAACTGCCACATGATCAGAGGTTGCTCAGTGAATGGTCCCTTGGGATCGTAAGGTCTGGGCCTGTGTTTATAAAACGTCTCAGAGTGCTGCTCTAGGATCAGGTTTCCTCTGTCCATATCCTGACTATCCAGCATGCGCCAAAGGGCAAAACTGATCTCAGATCAGCACTCCTTCACAGAGAGGCTTTGTACCAGATTATGGAGCACCAGGGCATTTATTAAATTTAATATTTGATATGATCAGTGCCAAGACATATGGAAGTGAGATCTTCCATTTATTGCTACTATATGACAAGCTGTGTTTTTTTTTTGTTTTGTTTTTCAGGAAATTTTGAAGATATATAATTAATCAGAGCAATGCACCCACAACTAATAATATTCACAAGATAAAGAAATAGAACAATGGCAAGTAAAATCATTTAAAAGATATGTGCCTGGATATAAAGTGGTCCTTCTCTGCAAAACTTTCAATAATTACCTTAATTAATAATTTCATTTCAATTTTGGAGATTTACTTTGATAAGTGGAATACCTGTCCAAACTGCCTTCAAGCATACATTCCAATACAGTGAAGGAATGCAACACTTCAATGTCTTTAGCTGCAAGCTTCTTTCACAAGGCTACCAGGATACATCAAAAATAGTTTGCCATTTTTATGACCCTTCTGGGTCACTGCACATTGCTTTCTAATAGAAGGAAGGGAAAAATGTGAATTAGATAGGCCGTTAGAGAAAAAAGCTTCTTCGATAAATATCTTTTCATCATGGCAACAGGTAAGATGGCTCCTTTGCACTTGATTGCATTTAGCTTGGTATCACTGCCTTTGTGAAAAATTATTTTAAACTAAAAAGTTACGGTATATAGCTTTTCTCTCAAAATCAAATGAATGTTCTGTGTATGTGTGTGGACATGTACGCATGTGTGTGTGCATGTGTGTGTACGTGCGTGTGTGTGTGCATGAATGCATGTGATGTATGTGAATGAATGAGTGAGAGAACATTATATGTGTGTGCCCCTTAAACATTATAATATCCTATGAAGGCTATAGGCTTGACTACTGTTGAAAATTTTTTTAATCCCTCAGTTTCTGTGTTATAATTGCACCACTTTATGTTTAATTATATCCAGATTTACCATACTGCAACACTGCAAGTGAAGAGTCTTGACTTAGCACAAAATTGGCTTTGACTGTGGTTTAAAGCTCTTATGCAATGACTCGTTTGCATTCAGAAGAGTGGGAAAGTAGAAAAGTAGGCATGTCATGAATGTGTAAATCCTAGACTTGGGAAGTTACCCACAGAAAACTCACTACTGCCAATTCCAGGCCCGTAAATGAAAGGCAATTTTGATGTGTTTTACTACCAGGAGAGGGGCATGACATTTACTTTTGTGTAAAGGCTCCATAAATTGGCAAGCAAAGGACACGGTCATGCAGCTTCCCCGTTCCATGGGGGTTTAGCGAGGTACTGTAGCCGCAGAAAGAGGGAAACGGCGGCCATGTTTCCCTGCTGACGCTCAATGGGCTCCTGCTTGGTCACTGGCGGCAAATAAGGTTAAATACACGCGGTCTTTGATGAAGAACATGCTGACTCCACCAGTGTGCACAAGGCATAGGCCTGTCTGCTTCATAACCAATTTTGCTTGAAACCATACTTCACTATATCGTCAGTTGAGAAAACAGGGTATCCAGGTCGATGCAAATTTGTACACAATTTATTCTACGGCCATTTTTGAGTAACATAACATCTATGGCTATTTATTTAGTGACTGGAGATGAGTAATGACTGAATTATTACATTTGTCGTCCCAAGGTAATGAGTTGTTAAAGGTAGTCAGCAAATTCACTGGGCTTGGCTATAGCAGCGTGCTCAAGCCTCAGCTATGTCATTAACCAACTACGTCCAAAGTAAATCCATAATGCTTCATCTTTAGATTTGTGGCCCACCAGTAGAGGGCTCAGGAAACTGACATAATACTGAGATTTATTTACAGCCTCTCGTTCAATACAAAATAGGATATTTCTGTCTAAAATAACACCGGACTCATCACTCATAGCAAAATCTATGTATACCATAGTCACATAATCCATACTGTGTCCTAAATGCTTCAGCATTAATATGTTGTTCAGAAAAGGAAGCTGTTAGTAGTTTGTGGCAAATGCACAAATAAAGGTTGAGTGGTGAGGATCAGGAAGTGGAGATGGCCAATGAGACATGCAGAGTCAGACTATCGGCAGATGCAGGTTTAGTATAATTGAGGACAAGCCGCTGATTATAACTTGCATTCACTTTTGCGTATATGGAGAGGGTGGAAGGGCAAGAGAGATAAATGGTGAAAAGCGGTGAAGGAGAGAGACAGTGTGGGAGGAAAACGGGTACTCCGGTTTCCTCCCACACTCAAAGACATGCATGTTAGGTACGCTCCTGCAGGTGCCCTTGACCAAGGCACTTGCCTCAGAGCTGGAGTTGGTCCCCCGGCGCTGCACTGTGGCTGCCCACTGCTCCTAGGTAACTAAGGATGGGTCAAATGCAGAGGACAAATTACCCCAAGCGGTTCAATAAAGTATCTTATCTTACATTCAATTTCAAAGGCAAAGTTATGTAACTTTCAGACATTGTATACTGTTTATCTAGCACCTTACGGAAATGAAATATACTGAAAATACATTGAAATAAAATATCCCATCCACATAATACAATTACAATGCTTTACTACATATATATTGACCAGCCAAAAAAATTTGAGATATTCTCTTAGGGGATCAGGAGGTGGCCATGGCTGGAGAGACCACTGGAAGCACCGGCTAGAGGCCTGGACTGCCCAGGCTAAGGCTGTAATTCCTGTATGGATCACCCAGTATGGATTTAAATACACTCAAATTAAAGCTGACAGTCCACACTTTCAGCTCATACTGTATTTATGGTTTTATTTCAAATACAATGTACTGGAGTACAGAGCCAAAAAAAGGCACTGCCCCAATACTTTTGCATTTAACTTTGAATTAATTTAGGTGCTGTTGAAAGTTAAAAGATGTTTGGGAATGTGTGCTTAAAAGTGTTTTGCAATAACTGATGTATTTTGTAAGTATTCTTTCACAGGTGAGGGTTATGACACACACACTGTAGTTTCGTATGTGATTCATTCCATTAGATTAGAGGCATTTACCAGATGCGCTTATCCAGAGTGACTTACACAGTTCTTTTACATAGTAAACATTCATACAGCTGGGACATTTACTGAAGCAATGCAGGCCAAATACAGTACAGTGCTCAAGGGGACAACCACAGCGTTCTACCTGAGAATCAAACCTGCAATCATTTGGCTACAAGGCCAGGTCCTTAACCATTACACTACACTGCCATCTACAGGATTTACAGACTTGAAGATTCCAGTGTGATCAAAAAGTCTGCTGGGAAACATTTTTAGCTATTTCTCTTTCTCAGCTCAGCATCTGACATGAAAGCCCGGTGTGCCCTGTTCGTTATCCGTCACCTCAGCTTAACTCTAACCTGTGACTCAGTGACCCCGTGTTGCAACTCATTAATCTTACCGACAAAGAAACGAAGTCAAAACAAAAACAAGAACTGGTATGATGCGTCTGTGTGGAACGTGACACAATCTCCCACGTGCTGGAGCACCTCAAGAGCTAATTGTGAAAATCCCACAGTATTGTCATATGGATCAACCAGGGCATGGATGGGCAGTTCCATTCCAGGAGGCCCCGTGAGTATGCAGGTTTCGGTTTCCACTGATAACCCTGTCTCAATTACCTAGCGGTCCGTACCCCACAGAAAAACCTTTCCCTTAGGGACCTCATTACCATAGTGGGACATTTTGTCCAAATGCCAAATCACAAAAGCCTGAAATGGACTCAAAAATCTGACATAGACCTCTTTGTCCACCCCTGATCTAAAGCATTGCTAGGGTGGATCCATTCTCAGAGTCATTTCTGTATTGAATCCTTGACCGAATGATTAATTTGGTTATAGTACTCCCACCAAAACGAGCAAAAAATTAAGGTCAGCTATTTGTTACCATGAGTGCCCCCATGAAGACCTAACAGTGGTAGAACCAGCGTCAATGCTTGCAGAAAAAAACAAAAAACAAAACAACTAAGGTAACTGTAGTCAAACGATAGGTCTTGAGGAGATAAGGTAAAGAAAACATGTGGGTTCTGTTCCATAAACACCTGTTCACCAGAACAACACAGACGTATTTGGGGAAAAGAAATGGAAGAGGCAAATAACCGGAAAATAAGGGTATCAAAGAGCGCGAAGTATACAATAGTTCTGCTTCATAGCAGGGAAAAAAAAAAAATATTTGGACTTCCAAAAGCAGTAATCTGAACTGAACACAAATTAGCAGGTTCACTCGAAAATTACCTTGTTTGCTTTAGCTTTTTGTAAACTTGTAAATGTGCCATTGTGGGTAACCTTTTTGGACATGTTAAAATATTTCAAATTTAGAATTTAGAATTCGCATTTTGTTCGAAAAGGCTCACTATGCCTTGTTTTTAGTAGGATGATGCTGACACCACACATTATGACTTGCTTATTGACAAGTGGAGACGAAAAGAAATGGAGATCTGTTGCTTTTTGTCTTCTGATTTAACATTACCACGTACCTCTTGGTGTAATTTAATGGTTACAGGATCTTTTATTTTTTTGTGTGAAACCTGCAGGTTGCTTTGCTACCCCCAAATGCACCCGCACAAAAAATTTATTTTCGAATTTGCTTCCCTAAGAGTTACGCTTTTTCCTCCTCAGACGTTTAAAATAAATAAATAATGTTCTAATAAAGTTATTTGTCTTTATAATTGACGATTGTACATAAACTTACAAAGTACATAACTGTATTTGACTTAAATAATATTAACAATCGTTTTATGGCCAGGTAGTCATATGACATTTTCCCTTATACCCATTTATGAGCCAGTTGTGTGTAAGCTACAACGTTGTCGTTGCCGTCAATGATTGTAGTGCAGCACTGAAATGGTTAATATTTAAGTATTACCGTAAAAGAGGGAGGTTACAGACCAAAATTCCATGCCGCATCCCCGCCGACAGTAGGCTAGTTTTCCTCCAACTTTTTCTGTCTCTTACTCATTAGTTTACATCCGACTGAACAAGTGCGCTCACAGTTTCTACCGATCTCTCCTGTCTTCAAAACGTCAGACGATGAAAGCGTCACTGAAAAGTATTTGGCAGCTGAAGAATAGGGTGATTCTATTCTGCACCCCATTTATTCTCTTACCTCTCCCTCTGATCATCGGCACCCCGGTAAGCGATATGTTCATCCCATATTCTCGCAACGGCAACATGCTCATCTCAAATGCCTTTACAATACTTTTGGAATAAATACATTTCTTTATCCCACCGTTAGGGGAATCGAAACAACTTTTATGTTTTAAAGATACCAATATCTGTTGATCTTTCCTATTGTAAACTGTTCGTGTTTCTGCTAAAATTCCAAATAATGTTTCAGCTAATTTAACACGAAAGTTAAAGGAAGAAAATCACATAGCCAACATTGCACCATAGCCTACGCCCCCTTGAACACCTGCTCTGAGTTTTGCTAACCATATACTGTATCATTTTGAAGACTAAGCTCAACTGCATGGATTGGCATATGCAGTGAAACGCGAGCACGATCAAATTCTTATCGATTTTACCTTAATCGGGAAATGTGAGGAATATGACGGATCTTACTCATTTGTTGTTCGCCGTAGCGTCAGTACAATACGTCAAAATGTAAGTTTGGTAATTAAAATATTAAATCGTATGGTCGCAACTCCCTATCGTCAGTCTACTGAAACATTCCTGCATGTCTTTGGAGTTTGCAGGCAGCGTACAATACCTCGTACCAACCTCTTGTTGTTTTAACCCTTTGTTGTCGGCATGACAAGAGATTCTGGGCCCCACCGTGGGAAACTGATGGCCGAAAGCCCCCCAAGGCTTCTGATCACTCACGCAGCTTTCCTAGTCGTTTGCTGGTGTACTTAAACCGGTCAAACTAGTTGTCCATTCGTTCGATTTTACACCGCCCAGTTCGTTCTTTCTTCCGCAAGTTTCAATGAAGATAGCGAATCCATACAGTGTCCAAGTTTCTCTATTTAAAACAGGGTTACGCAATCCTGTTCCTGGACAGATACCGTCCTGTAGGTTTTTATTTCAACCCTAATTTGGCACACCTGATTCTACCAATTAGCAGCTGAATGAGCTGCGCTTTGTCAGGGTTGGAGTAAAACCCTTCAGGACAGTATGTTTCCAGGAACAGGGTTGGGCAGCCCTGACTTAAAAGTTAAAGCGAGGGTCGTTCATATTAATTACTGCAGTGGTAGTGGATATGTTCAGTACCTTTCCAGAGAGTTGACAAACTGTACAGTTCCATACTAATAGCAATGATTGTATTGACTAAATGATCAAATAGCCAATCAGGTCATTTTCAACCTTTGAAATTTGTCAGTCTGACTTGCAAAGTGGTGCCTTACCTCAGTTCATCTTCTGGAAAGAGACGTTTTTTTCTCAGAACTGAGTATACTGACACGTGTGCAGTATTGATACTGGAAATATCGATCTCTCTTACTGGGTGACCCATAGCCTAGTTGTCAAGAAACAACTTTTTTTTTTTTTGCATCATCCATTCACACTTTAAACATTAAAAATAAAAAAAAATAAAGTGGCAATAGGCATCTAGCATATGATTTGAGTATTCAGTGTCTAG
The DNA here is from genome assembly GCF_018555375.3 of Anguilla rostrata. NCBI lineage: Eukaryota > Metazoa > Chordata > Actinopteri > Anguilliformes > Anguillidae > Anguilla > Anguilla rostrata. Next base: position 26,119,980 of record NC_057941.1, on the reverse strand, counting down.
AAAATTGTGATTCCCAGGCTGAATACTGAATACCCCCCCCCCCCCCCTCCGGCTTCCAGGTCAGACCAGTCCTTTAGACTTTAAACCTGAGGAAACACCAGAGTGTATTTCGGCATTCAAACATTAGCAATTTTGGATCACCCCTAACCCCTTTACCTCAGTGCCCTTTCCCACCATGCCATTCAATTGGATCGATCATGAAGAACCTAGCTACAAGGCGAAATAGGTTTCTGTTGAAAGTTGAGTCACAGTCAGAGTGCCATATAAGACCTCATATGCTTGCAGCTTTGGAGTGGTGGAGCATGGAGAGCAATCACGCCGTGGCTTATCTAAGGTGTGCTTTCATCTTAGATGCATCTCTTGCGCAACCAGGTGATAGTGATTGGCTGAAGTTTGGTTGACTAGCTGTGATTATAACATGAACGCGCATTCAGATAACATGGCACTTTCTCGTGATGTTTACAGCATGTTGTCAATGTTGTGAGAATGGCATGTCCATCTTTTTGAGACTGGTCACTGGATAACAGAGTGTACTTTGCTCCTTCTTAAATGTTAACAGCTCAGACACATGCTTTGCCATCACTTTCTCTTCAGGAACCATTGTTTTCTTTTCACACGCTTTAATAATGTGCAGGCAAATTCAGTTAACATTCAATTGGTCTGCCACAGAACTGACATTTACCAAAAATAGTGTTGTTTGTTATGCTTAGAAATAACATGATAACACATTTCTCGCAGGGTACAATTTGTCATCCACACAATTGAATATTTCTCAAAAAACTCTGTGGTGTGTGTTTTTCTTGGACGCCCCTTAGTGTTAACTGTTGTTGTTGCTCATGGGCATGGTGTGGTGGAGAGGGGAGTTGCTAGTTTTAACCAATCTCTTGCGAGTCAATCTAATGTTCCTTCATACCATTTACAGCAGGGCTTTCCAACCTTGTTTCTGGAGATCTGGTGTCCTATAGGTTTTCACTCCAGCCCTAACAAAGCACACCACATTCAACAGCTAGACATCTCACTGACCCGCTAATTGGTAAAATCAGGTGTGCCAAATTAGGGCTGAAATGAAAACCTGCAGGATGTTTGATCTCCAGGAAAAGGGTCAGGCAGCCCTGGTTTAGAGTCTTTCAACAATGAGCGTGTATATGTTCTCACTTCAGCGCCTTCCCTTCATTCTTCTATTAATGGTTTGTTTGCAGAGGTGTGTGTGTGTGTGTGTGTTTGTGCATGTGGGATATCATTTAAAATCTTCCTATGCCCCAATAATCTGAAATTAGTCCAAAAATGGGTATTTCTATGTGTGAACTGCATGTGACTTCAGAAACTGTGGTGTGTGTGGGGCACAGCTACTATGGCTAAATGTACTACTGCTGTGGTTCTCATGCCGGTCGATGAGCAGCGGTGTGGGTGGGGGAGGGGGTCCCAACAATGGCTACAGTGGCTTTTATTGTAGTGCTGTGCCAGGGTGGCTGTGCTACCGAGCGCTGCTGCCCATTCTGAGGTGGAAGGGGCTGTTCTTTCTCTCTGCAGGAGGCCGGCTGCGCCTACATCATCGGCCTGATGGCGGTGTACTGGTGCACGGAGGTCCTGCCACTAGCCGTCACCGCCCTGCTGCCGGTCATACTGTTCCCCATGCTCGGCATCATGGAGTCCGAAGAGGTGAGCCAGCGCTGCTGCATTTCTTCAGGATTTAAAAATGAATACGGTGGGGATTTGATTAAAAAGGCTGAAAAGAAATGCATTACATAATTCCTGGATGGAATAGCTTACTGGAACTTACAGTGGAAAGAGAGACCTGTCTCTAGGCTCTAGAACCAGGCCTGAAAAAGTGCTGGATGCACCTTGCACTGTAACACAAATGACAAACCTGTTTGTGCTGAATGGCCTGTTCTCATTTTTTAGTTTGTTATTCTTTTCATTTCTCCAGCTTTATTTGCTAAGTAAGCATTCTCACCCTGGACACTGCATTGTGTTATGTAACACATTTTACAATTTTTTTGGGAGAAATTGGTGAAAGTACTGAGGATACATAAGCAGTCACTTCAGGCTCATGGTCAGCAAGTCTAGAGTCCCCTTCCCTAACTGATACAGTTCACTTGGTTATTCTGTAACCTCATAAAGCAGAAACAATATTTTTCAAAGTGTCTGTCTGTGTGTGTGTGTGTGAGGGGGGGGGGTGATTTTTGAAAGCATGTTTGTGTTTGTAAGTGTGCTCCTGTGTGAGTGGTGTATGTTTATGTGTGTGTGTGCTCACACGTGTGTGTCTCTGTGTGTGTGTGAGATGTGATTTCTGAAAGCACGTCTGTATTTGGGAGTGTATTCCTGTACCAGTGGTGTGTGTGTGTGTGCGTGTGTGTGCACATGTATGCGTGTGTATACAAGAGCATGTGTGTTTGTGCATTTAATTGTGTCTGCGTATGTGTGTATGTGTGTTTGCATGTGCTTTCATGTGTACATGTGAGTACACATCTGTGTGCGTGCCTGACTTATCGATGTGCACATGTGTTATCTGTGCCTGTGTTGCTGTGCATAGGTGTGCATGCAGTATCTGAAGGACACCAACATGCTGTTTGTGGGAGGGCTGATTGTGGCCGTGGCCGTGGAGCACTGGAACCTGCACAAACGCATTGCCCTCCGGGTGCTGCTCATCATAGGGGTGCGGCCAGCGCTGTGAGTGGCCAATCACACCGCAGACAGATTGACTGACAGACAGCCTGGAAGACAGTATTGCATAGCAACAGAGAAAAGGACAGGGCAACACAGGGAAGGAGAACACAAAGACAATCTGCTAGGAGGAATTGCAATTGCTGATAGTATGCTTAACTTTATATTGGATGAATGGTGCAATGTAAAAAAACAACCACAAACAATAGGTGTGGGTATATTCACTAAGACTAGGTTTATGTAACTGAGACCAGTTAGATGTGCTGTAAATGCAGTGGTTCCCCAACGTCTCCTTGGAAACCCTCAACCGGATTCAGATTTCAAACCAGTCGAAAGCAGTTTTGCTGTATCTCCACAGTAAAACCGGATTGGTTCACATTAGGAAGCGGCTGTGATATTGCTCCGCCCTTTTATCGATTTCCCCATACCTTGTTCTTCCATCTCTGGATGGCAGGCAGGCTGGTGAACGGGACTAAAAGGCCCCGTTCTTCTCCCCTCCAGGCTAATGCTGGGCTTCATGGGAGTGACGGCCTTCCTGTCCATGTGGATCAGCAACACGGCCACCACCGCCATGATGGTGCCCATCGTGCAGGCCGTGCTGGAGCAGCTCAACAGCAGCCAGACCGAGGGGCCCCAGATCCTCAGCAGCGATGAGCAGACTCTGCAGCCTGAGGGAGAGGACAAGCAGCTCGCCAAGCAGCCCGGCAAGCAGGCCGACGGGCACGGTGAGCAGGAGGGGAGCAGGAGTGGGAGCGGGAGGGGGGCGGTGTTGGTAGGATAATGCAGGAATGTAGTTGAGGCGGGATGTAGGGGGTTTCCAGGAACTGACAGGCACCTTCGATCGGGAGGAAACAGAAGCAATGCATTTTCCCCTCTACTTCCCTCCTCAGGCTTGTCTCCTTAGCTGTCTGTCCCTGGCTCTTTCTCACACTGTGCTGGTGAGCAGCCTCTCTCGCTTACTCCCTCTCTGTCTCACTCTCCACAATCTCTCTCTCTTCCTCCGCAGTGGTGGTGAAAAATGGTTTTCTCACTCTCAATCTCTTTCTCTCACTGAAATTCAATTATGCTTTTTTGACACGACCATACAAAGGCATAACATTGCCAAAGCACCAATTATATGAAATATAAATAAACAGTAACTATTATATAAATTACAAGACAATCATATTTACTTGTTAATTACCAGCTTCTAAATTAAGAACATTTGAGAAATAATAATTATACTCATTTTCCCTCTCTCTCAATTCAATTCAATTCAATAATGCTTTTTCCCTCTCTCTCTCCCTCTATCTTTCCCCCTCCCTCCTTTTTTCTCTCTCCCCCTCTCTCTTTCCCCCTCTCTCCCCCTCCCTCGTTCTCCCCCTCCCTCTCTCCCCCCTCCCTCTCTCTCCTCCTCCCTCTCTCTCCCTCTCTCTCCCCTCTCTCTCCCTCCCTCTCTCTCTCTCTCTCTCCCCCTCTCTCGCTCTCCCCCTCCCTCTCTCCCTCTCCCCCCTCCCTCACTCTCTCTCCCCCTCTCTCTCTCTCTCAGTGGTGGTGAACGGCCTGTCGATGCTGACGGAGGCGGAGAGGTCTGAGGAGGCGGCGGAGCAGAGGAAGATGTGCAGAGGCCTGACCCTGTGCGTGTGCTACGCGGCCAGCATCGGGGGCACCGCCACCCTCACTGGAACTGGCCCCAACCTGGTGCTCAAGGGGCAGATGAGCCAGTACGTCTCCCTCCCAAACCAAAACCATCTTTTACCGCCGCGCCTGTCGCACGTGTGGTCTCTACAGTCTCTCTTTTGATCTCTGGCATTTCATTCCAATGCTGTTTCTTCTGAAGAAGTAACATTTTCTTTGCCAGGTATATACAGTATATGGTTATATATAGAAAATCATATATATAATGGCTACTGTATGAGATTTTTGAATTGGCGTCATGTTAGCTGATAACCAAAATCAAGTTGAATAGCCTCTGTGTGGAGCTGCCAAGCTGACGTACAGTAGCGTCAGTTATGTAAATTTGAAGAGTTCATCTCTAAGGAGAGTGGAGGATAGATCACGCTGCACAAGCACTAATTAAATATTGGATTATCTGCGGTCAGGGCAAATTAAGCAATCTGCAGAGCCTCCTCAATTAATAACCCTTTATTTCACTGAACTCCGTGACTGACCTGGCAGGAACCCATGTCTGATTTGAACCTCCTATGAGGAGAGCACATGCATCATCTGATCCATGCTATTTGTGGAATATGTATTGAAAAGATCTTCCTTATAATAAATGAATATTGAAAGGATATTGTGTGTGCAATCTGGTTTCCCCTCTCAGACTGTTCCCTGATAACGGCGACGTCATCAACTTTGCGTCGTGGTTTGGGTTCGCCTTCCCCAACATGATCCTCATGCTTATCCTGGCCTGGCTCTGGCTGCAGTTCGTCTTCATTGGCTTCAAGTGAGGGAACATTAATGTGCCTTATTTAATATTTATCCGTGACTTAAAAAGAAAAAAAAATAGATTTTACCCTTTCAAAAATATAACATGCAATTGTATGTTAATAATATAAAACAACATGTAATCATTAACACAATTTGAAGAAAATGCCAAAAAATGTTTTGTGTATATTAATGTTAATGTGTATGTTTAGTAAATGGCAAAGATTACAAACATATTCCGTCCTCTCTGATGAGTAGATCAGAAGTCACAAAATCGTATTATCTTTCAGATGACGCATCCCGTCATTTTAGGACAGCAAAGAGATACTTACCAAGGTTGGGACATCTCTTTGGAAGCACGTGGCATGCAAAAAAAATCTATATTTCAGAGTCAAGTTTCCACCCTGCCCTCTATTTTATTTATAAAAAAGTGAAGACGTTTAACTTTGCCATGTTTATCTAGTACTACCTGGCAATTTTGTTAGTCCTACTGTGGTCAAACAAAAGCTGCTAAAGTCCTAAGCCTTTACATAGACAGAACTTCTAGGTATTCTTTATGTCTGCATTTGTAATTAGAGTTCAAGTTATAATTAAAATAGACCATTAAATGTCAAACATATACACATGAAAAAGTAAAGCAGAACGTAGAGAAAATATAGCTATGCCATTTTCCAGGTGTTCTTCCATCAGTATCAAAACAAATTACCAGGCCTTGTTGACTATTTTCACCACAACATGGTGAAAATAAAGATACTGAAGTGATGGCTCCCTCTCCTTCCTCTCTCTCTCTCTTTCTCTTGCTCTTCATCCCTTTACTTTCTTTCTCTGTCTTTCTCTCCCGTCCTCCTCCTCCTCCTCCCTCTCTCTTCCTCTGTCTCTCTCTCTCTCTCTCTCTCGCTCTCTGCATTGCTGTTGGCTGTCCAGCTTTAAGAAGACGTGGGGCTGTGGCGCAGTGAAGTCGGAGAAGGAGATGGCAGCGTACGGCGTGATCCGTGAGGAGCACAGGCGGCTGGGGCCCATGTCGTTCGGCGAGATGAGCGTGCTGTCGCTCTTCACCCTGCTGGTGGTGCTGTGGTTCACGCGCGACCCCGGATTCATGCCCGGCTGGGCCACACACCTCTTCCGCTCTGACGCAGAGTACGCACGCGCACGCAAGCACGCACGCACACACACGCGCGCACTGGCAAACCCACACACGCACACACACACAAACGCATGTATGCACGTACGCATGCACACACACAAGCACGCACACACACGCGGACACTGGCAAACCCACACACACACACACACACACACACACACACAAACGCATGTATGCACGTACGCACACATGCAAGCACGCACACACACGCGGACACTGGCAAACCCACACGCACACACACACACAAACGCATGTACGTACGCATGCACACACTCACACATGCCCACACACACACACATACACCCTGGCAAACCCACACATACATGCACACACGCATAGGCGAACAAACACACGCACACACACACATACAACTCACCATCCAATCTTGCATTGAGGACAATTCAGGACAATTGTATACCCAAACACACAGGCTCCAATCGACCACATATACATCTGTATCTATGGCCAGTTCTCAACTCAACTTCCTCTCTTTGACACACACTTCACCTAACCCCACTGCATACACAAGTTCTGAAATCCAGACGAAGGCAAACAGAAGTGAACTTGCAAGCAAACACGTATGCGCGCGTGCACAAATGAATGCATTTTCTTGTTTTTGTACTATGGAATCACAAGCACCCTGACCTCAAGCACAGAGCAGACAGTGTCCCAGCTGTTATCAGCTGCCTCAGCCAATGGCTGCGAGTGTTCTTATCTTCAGGTCAAATGTCCAGAATTTTGTGAATGGGATGAGAATTGGAGACAAATAACGCGAGTACACTATGTGCCACAATGTGCAGTCAAAAGTGGCACGAAGACTTTAGCTATTCCTATCACATGATACCCACCACACAGCAACACATAAACAGAGTGAGGGCTGATCTCGATGAATCAGGATAGCACAGGGACCTGGGACTGAATTTTGACCCTCTGCAGGTACGTCACAGATGCCACAGTGGCGGTGTTTGTGGCGGCACTCCTCTTCGTCCTCCCCTCCAAGGCTCCCCGCCTCTGTTTCCGGTCCAGGAGCTCGGATAGAGGTGAGCCATGGCATGTGCACGCACGCGCACACACACACACACACACACACGTACACACACATGCATGCTCAGGGCAGTTACACACACACATACACCTGCTCAGGACAAATATATGCGCACATACATATATAGAACCCACAATCACACAAACATGCTCAGGATAATCAGACATATATAGATATAAACACACAATGGGAATGGCCATATATTCACACACTCACAACACATATATACACACACTCTCACACACATTCAGGAAAATAACACACACACAGTTGATAGAAAAACTCAGTCACAATGAGAGTGGAATTCTATTTATTGAGAGTATCAGTTGTTTGCATTTGGGACTTTGTTTTATTCAGTAAAGGGACTCTGCTAACCATATTGAAAACCTGGGGAACTTGAGTTTAAATTGTAGTCTTGAATAGTGTGCAGAATAACAAACCATTTTGCCTGAGAAGGCAGTTAAACAATCTGGATTTGATGTAAAGACTAGTGTTAGAGAGTGGTTCTGCTCTCGCTCCATCACAGAGGCCCAGCCACCCCAAGCTGCTTCCCCGGCTCTGCTCACCTGGAAGGTGGTCCAGAAGAAACTCCCCTGGAACATCGTGCTGTTGCTGGGGGGAGGGTTTGCCTTGGCCGAAGGCAGCAAGGTGACTGGCAGGGGGAGCGGGGCTGCTTGCCGTCAGTAAACTTTTTGTGCGTCAGTGCTTTTAGCTGCAGTGGTGCGTGCGCGGGTGTGTGTGTGCACATGTGTGTGCGTACGCGCGTGTGTGTGCGCGCGTGTGTGTGCTCGTGTGTGTGTGTGTGTGTGTGTGTGTGTGTGCGCGCGCGTGTGTACCTCTAGTAGTGGTTGTGTGTGTGTGTATTTGTGAGTGCTTGACTGTGTGCCGCTCCTCTGTGACGAAGTGTCTGCTGCCTCTCTCTCCAGGTGTCAGGTCTGTCCAAGTGGCTGGGAAACCAGATGACTCCCCTCCACACTGTCCCTACCTGGGCCATCGCCATCATCCTGTGCCTCCTAATCGCCACCTTCACCGAGTGCGCTAGCAATGTGACCACCGCCACCATCTTCCTGCCCATCCTTGCCTCCATGGTGAGAGCGCAGCCCTATCCACTCCTCTTAACCCCTTGCGTAGCACCCCCTTTTTTAACACGAGTCTGAAAATGGCATAACCAAAATAGCATGGTTACCATTCTTGAACCCTTTTGACTGCTTGCATAATCCTGGTCTCTACTGAAAGGTGAACCTTGGAAGTTTTAGAGTCAGAATTATTTTAAATATTACTGAAAAGTAATAGAAGCAAAAAGAAAGTGGAGGTGGAAGTTTTTTTCTCACCTAAAATATTTGATACTTTTAGATGCTTGTAGTCAGCTGGTCAGCTTAAAAACACAATGGAGCCACAACCACAATGCTGGACAAATCCTGGTTCAGATTTGATGACAATACCTCTGAGAAGGAGTATTTTGTTTTGTTTTGTTTTTTCTAAGCTATGTCTTTTTTTCAAAAAGGATTTTTGGTGACTCAAAAAGGACACTTGGTAACCAAATGATATTATGGGTCTTTAGGGGTGTAAAATATTACATATATTTTGTATACTGTATGCTCATGGAAGAAGTGTGCTGAAAGGAGCTCCCTTTCCCCCTGCCTGTCACCCTCTTCCTCCTCCCTTTCCCCTCCCCATCCACCACCCTCTCCTTGCTCTCCCCTTGCCATCTCCGAAAGATTGTCGAAAATAACAAAATTTTCTATGTAAATTATGTAAAATGATCACAGTATACCCCTGTATTTTGCCCCACATCATGGATAGAATGTAGAAGGAAACTTTGGTAGGACCCAGACTTGATAGGGGGAGATTATGGAGTCCAGGGTTATTCTTTTATAGTCAAGGGCACTCTTTTGAACTTTGCCTGACCCTGGCAAGGTGGCGCAGTTTGTTGCCTCACAGCTTTTCGGGCCAGAGTCCAACCATAGATCAGTCTGTTCAGGTTTTTCAGGGTCTCCTCATAGTTTCTGGTTTGACTTACAGTAAGCTACCCCTTAAGCTAGCACCTACTAATCACCCAGCTGTCAGTCTGCTAGCGTCAGTGTAAACCGGCGCTACAGCGATCCCTTAGCAACATGACCATTCGCCAACTGTTTTGCATTCTTTAAGAGCCGATTCTCATCTTGACTGCCTCGTCTGAACTCTCTGCTAGCAGACCACTGTGGCGCCAATTTTCAAAAGGACATCAGGCCAAAAGCTGTGTCAATGGCAGGCCATTTGTGGAGAGTGGGCGATGTATGTTTCTTGGCTGGTGGTCTCCCTGAGTTATCGTTGTGGGTGTATGCACTGTGATTGGACTGGCATCCTGACTCTGTGGTGGTCCCACTCCATACTCCATTTCAGCTGGCTTTTGCTCTCTGCTGCCCTCTGCAGGATAGTGCATTTACTGCAGACTGATGGGGTTTACTCACTGGCATGAATTCTTTATATGTTTTTATGTACTGTATGCACCTGTCATCTGAAGCTTGGTAATGCTTTGAAGCTGATAACACCACCACACAGTCAGAACAGTATCTGATAAAGCACTGTGTACCTTGACTGTGGTGGGAATGTTCTTATTCTTTCATTGTTGCATTTCAAGGATCATAAGGTATACACGCCCTCCTCTGTGTACCTTATGATAACTGTGTAACTGTGACAGTTGTGAGAAACGGCATGGTGTGCACAGCATGTACAGCATGGTGTACTGAACGATATCAGAATGTGCTCTTTGCTTACTTTGTATTTTCATGCAAAAAACATGTGGGATGGTCTTCTGTGAGAATGGATGCCGTCACTGGCTACTGACCTAGGGTTGCCAGATCTATAATTTGTCAAAATGAGACACCATGCATGCGCACACATGGGAAAAATTTGGGATTACTGATTGAAGCTTGATCGCAAATCTGGGGGCAGGTGGGTTGCTGTCGGAAACAATCGCAGGGGGTGGGGGTGTTAAGGAGAGGAAAAAATGTTACAGTGGATATGGAAATTTATTACAAACAATCGGTACTATTTCAATCAGTTATTCAAACTTGGAGATTTATATTTTCTAGTCGGGACCACAAACTGGACCTGACCTGTACAAATAATTTGAAAACCAGTTCAGTCCAAACCGGACATTTGGCAACTCTACACTGGCTTCACTGTCAGACTGGGGATTTGGTTGTAGACTGAATCACTGGGTTAGGATAGTGTGTCATTCTGATTACAGCTGAAGAGTAGGTGCACTGGACTATAGCTTGTAATGCAGGCCTGCAACATGAGCCAAATTCTTACAAAGCCTTGCAGCGCACTAAGCCACAAAATGCCTGGATGGCCGCAGCTCGCACGTAGAAAAGGGCACAGTGAAAGGAACCAAAGAGTGAAGCCAATCCAGCGTGTGAACTGGTGGCACAGGGTCAGACTGCGGAGGTGTCCAGGCTTTGTCTGACCAATGGGACACAAGCTTATGAAACAAATCCCAGTACAAACTGGCCTAGATTCACTCTACTTGGATGACCACCCCCCCACCCTCCCACCACACTTCCCCGTTGTCACCCTCCTCTTCCCCCATCCAGCCCGCCCAACCCTAACTCTCCCTCCCCCTGACATTCTGATGGATTTGGTTGTTTCCTAGGCTCAGCCCCTTTGGCCCCCGTCTCTTGTCCCCAGGACTGACATGCCGTGCTTGGCTGAAAGCCCCAGAATGCCCTGCTACCGCTGAGCCCTACTTGGAATGCTCGAAACGGACGGTGGAATTCTGAGGAGGGTTTATTTCAGTTCAAAGCTGAAGTGGGAGGGAAAGAAATCCCAGTAAGCCACTATTGTTGGGGTAGAGAGAGAGTGAGAGAGAGACAGAGAGAGGTAGAGGTAGAAAGAGAGAGATCGAGTAATGGGAGGACACAGGAGGAAGAGATAGAGATATATAGAGAGAGAAATAAAGAGGGGAGAAATGATGGGAGAGATGAAAAAAAATAGGAGAGGAAGAGAGAGTGAGAGAGAAAAGAAGAGCGAGCGAGAAGAGAGAGAGAATGGGAAGAAGAGAAAAGCTCAATGATCCATTTATAAATGGGTCCTACCAGGGTGGAAGCAAGATAAATCTCCGGCTGGAGTTGTATGCTGCACATGGTCCTCTTCATGCGGCCCGTAACTCAACTAAATAAACCCCCCCACCACCACCACCACCGCTGTCCACCCCCCGTCCCCCTGCCAAATCCCTCAGCAGGTCAGGGCAAACTCTCGACCGTCACCGAGAGCGACCGAGAGACAGCCCTGGCCACGCTCTACATCGCATTCATACGTGAATCAGCACTGCTCTCAATCCTCGTAAACAGGGTGATTACCGCGAGAAAGTTTACAAGACTCTGCAGTTCCCCATGAACATTATAATCCAAAGCTGCCGGCTGCACCCTTCTTCTGTGCACGGTGCAGGCCTGTTCTGCCAGAGGATTTCTGAGGCAGACGGAGCCTGGGTGCTCTGCCAGTGTCTGAATTACACCCTTTATAAAGTGCTCAGTCTAAATTAGAAGCGCTACTGACATCAGAGTTCTGAGTCAGTGATTACAGGGCCATTAAATGGTAAACACTGTTCTTATTTTCCTTCCTTGATGTCAGGTTATTTCCGCAGGGCTCATCAGATTGTTGAATATTAAGGTTGTGGAGGAGTTAAAGAGCAGTCAGACGGTTCTGTCGATTATTTTAATGTTGATGTTCGTCTCTGTGGGATTATAAGCCTTGTGCCAGGCTTAAACCTCTTCACTGTAAGAGACTGCTATGTGCATCACAGCATTAAGCCCCACCCACTGTTCAGGATGTAACCAATCAATGGGTTCTCTAAGCAATGACATCAAACTGGTAAAGAGGGCTCGAAGGCGAATCCAGTTAGTCAAAGTGATTCAAAGTGAGAAACTCTTCTGTGAACTGCCCTCGGAGAATCTGACCAATGTCTAAGCAGCCATGTTGCTTGTGTGGCCTAAGAGTGCTACAGTAAGTGCTATTTACAGGTAAGGTAAGTGTCTTGAGGTTCCTCAAAATGTGACCATCTGGGTTCTGACATTTTATAAGAACAATTTCCTCTGCCCATGCCTTATTGCTCTTCTGTTGTAATGAACATTGTGGGTTTATGTGTTACCGTACAGTCTATAGAGTTGAACATCCTGTACAAGACAGTGTCCCATGTTTCTGCTGTTGTATGTAAGAGTATGTTTGTATGTAAATGAGTGATACTTCCTTTCTGTATCTTTTTAAATTCTGTTTAATTACCTTCTTTTAATTCTATATCTTCTGTCTTAATGAGCCTCGTTTGTGTGTTACAGTGTCAGTCTATAGAGGTGAACCCGCTGTACGTCATGGTTCCATGCACTCTAAGTGCCTCTTTTGCTTTCATGCTGCCCGTGGCCACACCCCCAAATGCTATCGTCTTCTCCTATGGCTACTTAAAGGTGTCCGACATGGTAAGTGTTCAAATCTCACCATGTGTTTCAGTCAGGCAAAACCACAGCTAAAGCCAGTCCACTTTGTAGTCATATAAAACATCATACTCCCAGCCTTCAAACATTTTACAGCATATATAAATACAGAGCGTTCAGATATTTAAAATATATATTGCTGCAAAATATATGTATCACTGTTTTTTTTCCAAAAAGACAGCCAATTCAGTGTATCATAGTATATTCCAGTGTGTAGCCTTATGTAGCAACTGCGAAGGCAACTATGCAAAAGTATGGTTCATAACCACATAAAACCATGGTGGTTGCTGGCGGTATCTTATATTTTACAGTCTAGGGCCAGGAATATACTCCCTATGAGTCACAGTATGAGTTGATATTTAGGACCGAGTTCTCAGAAATGTTACATTACACTGCTGCAGAAGTGCAGCAGAAAAAAATTCCTTTCTTGCTGCTTTGAAACATAATAATGGCTTCTCCTCGCATCTATTCTTAAGATAAAACAGGCCAAACAGTGGATTTACTGTTATTCCCACAAAGTCTTTCATTTCATCAAGGTTAACTGTGATGCCAAATATTTGGCGATGACCTTGTAATACTTGTGATGACCTTACAGGAAAGAGCAAAACTGTTACAGTATTCTACAAATAGCCCATTCCACACACGTGTATCTATGTCACACATTAATCTATTGTCATTATATCGATTGCTTATGACTGTTCTCATAGCTGTATGTTATCAAACTAATTTCCGGGGACTCATATGGTATCTATTGATCACACACAAGCAGCAGTGAATCAGGTGAAGCAGCCACTGTCATGGTGAGGTGCTGTGCTGTCACGACAGATGAGATTTGATATTACTCATTGTAATACTGCAATGTTGCAGTGTGGATCGTGATTATAAGATGGCTGACTTTCATTCGCACAACTCTGATCCTCATGTTGACAAACACCAATAACAGTCTTCAAAGGCAATCAAAAGCCTAGAATCAAGACTAGACACTGAAAGCTCTCTTATACCCACACTAAGGACTTCAACTGAATACACCTGACTAATCAGAAACACCTGTGAAGCCTCACTTAAGTACCACTCACTACTGGAAAATGCAGTTCGGCTGGTAGCTCTGTTACATGTCAAAATTATTAAGTCTTACAATGTTAAAAGACTTAAAAGCAGTTAAAAGGAGATTAAAGCAGTTTATAAAAGTCTATAAAAGATTGTTTTTAAAAAGTGTTTTAAGAGAAAACATGACCAGTAGTCCACTTTAAGATGAAGAAAGAGTGATTTGTGAGCTAGGGCGATGAGTGCTTAGCAATATATTGCAAGAACTGTGCGACTCACCTCTCTGCACTTTATCCTTTTGTTCTTTATATCTCAGGCTAAGACTGGCGTGGTCATGAACATCATAGGAATCCTCTGCATCACCCTTGCTATCAACAGCTGGGGCAAGATCATGTTCAACCTGGACTCCTTCCCCTCCTGGGCCAATGCGACAGGGTTGTGAGCAGGCAGTGTGAAGTCGCCCCCTATGGGGGACACCAGGCGCCCCATTTCCCTGCCCCCTCCCCCGATTGTTTGAGGATGGGCGGCAGAGACCCTGCAGCCTGGCAGTTGGCAGGTACACTGATGGGCGGGGCTGCCTGCTGCATTATAATGCATTAATGTGTCACTGGAAGGGGGTGGGTGAAGGAGGGGTCTACTGTAATGCTAATTTCTCGCATACTGTATGTACACATAAATTAAGTCTATATTGGGGGTGGGGGGAGGACCACAGTTTTTTTTGGGGGGGGGGTTTTGGTCTTTGCAAGATTTTTATTGCAATTTCAGATTTCACAGCCATTTCTATGCAGACCCTAGAGGTAATAACATCCACCAAATATGAGTGCACATGGGTCGTTTTCCAAAATTCACTCACCCCCCAAAAACGTGAGTTTGAAACACTGTATTTCAATTGTACTTTAAATGGGACCTGACACTAGCAGTCCAATCTGTCTCTTTTTTATGAGTACAGGTGTAACCAATGAGGCAGACCAAACAAAAACTGAAAATCTTGCATTTCAAATGCTATACTCCCCAAAGTGCACTTAAAATGCACTTTCTATTCCAATTTGTATTTTGAATCCTTATCTATATAAATACCACAAACAGCCTTGTGCGTTTGACTAGAAGAGGGTATTACTGTACAGACTTTGGCTTTGTCCTCTCCCTTTCTGGTGCGGGTCCCTGTAAAATTCTGTGCGTTGCAGTGCAATCACACTTTTAAGAGTTACTGAGGTGAAGGCTTCAAGGTGAGGAAGGGATTTCATATAATTTCATTAGAATTACACAGAAAGTGTGTTTTAATATATACAGTATGGCTTTTTAAAAAAGATATTTTTATAGCTATGTATTTTGTGTATTTAACAGTATACACATACATCAACATGATATTGCTGTACATGTTGTATATTTGACACATGCTTTGACAAATCAAATATACATTATGTGTATTTCATATAATGCATTTTAAAGATTATCAAGGGCTGAAATTAATTTTTTGAAAAAGTTGATATATTATTATATATGTTTTTAAATGAATAAAGTATTGAATACATTTCTTGGACAAAAAATTGTTTGGTTAAATGTTCCAAGCAGAGACAATGATTGTCCTAGCCCTGCTTGGAACATCCATCCAAATACTTTTATAGGGTGTTCGTTTCTCAGAGAATATTATAAGTGCCTTGTAATATGTGTGTTTTTGCAATACATTCACTAGTTAACTTGGTTAGCCTGAAGTGTCTACATCTATGACCTCTCGGACCATCCCTTACAGAAATGGAATACATTTGAAAATATATTTAAAGAAATATATTGTCAGCATATTTCTAAACTTCACAATGCATTGGCAACTGTATAAATTATTGCTGCTTTAAGACACAAAGCATTACATCACTGTGAAATATATTTTAATTATGTTTTCAAAAATATCTTGTCATATTTACAATGTATTGCAGTATTTCCCATTTCTGTGAGGGATTATATTGAAAAAAATAGAAAATAGAAAATGGAACTACAAAAAGGATGCAGCTAATACAAGTTATTAATATGGGTATGATCTTTTTTCCTTGTTTTTGTTTTCTCAAGCATTCATTCGTACTAGTTTTCTATTATGTAACTCTATTGTTTATAATAATAATAATAAACTTTTTGTCATGGTGGGTGCTGCATTATATTTATAGCCATGTAATCAAATGTAATGAAAGTCTTTCTACATTTACTTGAAACTGATGTTTGTTAATATTGTGCAGTATCACATGTCATCTGATTGAATGCATTCCAGAGCATTCCCCTTGATAACTCTGATATACTTGTCCCCCGTGATTTTATTATTGAAAGTAAGTTGCTTCTTGTAAGTACTATAACGCATTTAAATGAGTTTTGACTAAAACAATTTAGATAACACTTTTTATTAATTTTTTCTCAAGCTGTATACAACTTCTTCATGAGCACAACATGAGCATTCATAACATTATGAACTGCAATTAGTTACTTATGCTGCAAATGACACTACCATGATATGCTTGACACACTGTATGCCTATCTGCAGTTAATCACATAAGCATTTCCAAATGTGTATGTAGTGCTTATGAAGGGGTTATATAACCGTTGTGAAGGGCCATTCATTGATAGTATTACAGTGGTTTGATCATTGGATGCATTACATTTTTTTATCAGTGACTCTTACAAGTGGAATGCATTGTATTTTTGTGGTTTGAAAAATCTCTAAAGTATATTGGAATATTACAATGCTGAAAACAAATGCCAAATCTATGAATGAAATTATGCAGGAAACATCTTGTGCATTGCAATTTCATGTAACATATATCTTTACTGTATGTTCAAGGTACCATATATTTTTTTGAATGTATATACAAAATGATTGACATTAATCATATTTCAAACTATAAGACAGCAATTTAGTGAGGTGTAACAACTAACTACTTGTCAAAATAACACTGTTACTTGATGAGGATGATCATTGCATTTATACAGTGCCTTTACTGCCATGATCTCAGAGCACTTTACAGTGACTCACTCCACCGCAAATCTGAAGATCATGAGGTGTACAAGTCATAACGGGTATATTTCATGATGAACTGTTTCAAGGATTTGCTCAAAATTCCTGAGTCACACTTTCTATGGTACTCATGACAACAATTGTGGCCAGATCAAAAATCCTGCATAATGTTAGGTTCCGCATTAATTCAACAAAGCTGTTTGGTCATATTAAAGTTATGAAACAATCGCGTGAAAATTTCAAGTTAATTGGCCCTCCAGCAGAATGTTTGTACCGGTTTGGCACGCTCCGGCACTACTGTATCCCACATTGCTTGGCATTCTCTAAAATGTGTGTAACCACTGCACCAGAGCACTACGGTTCTTACCCAGCCAGACAGGCAGACTGCAGGCACCCAGTGGAGGCTGGGTATACTTTACTCAGGCAGCCGTGATGCACTTTCCCTGGGTGGTGTTAAGGCCAACTGTGTGTAGCCCATTGGTACTGGGAAGAAGAGGATTTAATCTCAGACTGTAGCACTGATTCCTACACAGAGAGCTAATGCTTTAACCATCCCATGTGGCATCCGGGAGCGTTATTTTTGGACAGACCGGACCAGCCAATGTCTTATTTGCTATCGGTACATGTTTATGTGTGTGTATATATACCTGTATTAAAAATTCCATTACAAGTAATTAGAAGTCTGATGGTGGGTTTGTGTAATCGTGTGGTCCGCCAGTTCCCCATGCCAAGTCTCCACGACAGTGTCGAGGCATTGCAGCTTTTCTTTGTTTAGCAGACACTCTGATTTAGAGACTTACATTACTTAGCTTTATTTAGAACATTATCTATAAATTCAGCAGTTTACTTGATTTGGGTTAGGTACCTTGCCTAAAGGAACAGTAACACATGGTAAAAGGCTTGTATTTACTAACACAGTGTTCAACATCCCCATATTTATGAATAATCTATTATTTATACTGTAATACATTCATATCCTGACATTCCCCCAGGGAAATGTCATTTTATTCCAGTCTAATTATAATTGTTCTCATGACATTTTAACAATTGTCAACTTGATTTTTGTTTACTGTTTCCTGAATTTTCCAAGCAATCTATTTTAAAAGCCTTCTAGGTACAAACATTGTAAATTAACATAAGCTAGAAATAGTGTGGTACAATGCATCTGATTATAGTTTTAAACCAATCAGATCAATCAGCTGCCAATTTAGGCTTTCAGAAAGCGGACTCTGTAGCCAATCAACCAATTAAATGAATCACTGGTGCTGGAACGCACCAAACACCAGAAGACGCTGCGGCTCTCCAGGACTGGATTCTGCCACATTTTAAACAACTTACATGTCAACATGTGTCTGTTCCTATAAAAAACAAATGCTCAGTAAAAAAGAACCTAGTGAATGGACACAGTACACAGAACTGGATATTGGGCCTTATTCCCATTTGATCTCAAACTGCATATGAAAATGTTTTCAAGAACATTTAGGCATTCATCATTTTTTTTCTTATCTGCACTTGTTCATGGCTGTTTCCTTATGCAAATCACACGAACAGGATTGCGCATAAAGTGTACAAACTGCCAGCATTCATCATCTCATACACCTGGGATACACCGAAACAAAGGTCTGCACATGTGTCATGAATCGCATATTGTGCTTTCATAGGAACATTTTTAAGAACAAAAGTAAGAATAATTTAAGACAGGTTTTGTGAATGAGGCCCTTTGTGTGTGCCTTCACTACAGGCCTTCTCGTAAAACAGCCTGCTTATTCTAACATGTGACCACAGCTGACATGTTGCTGAGCCCGATTTTTTTTCAGTGCCAGGCCACAAGCTTGTAATGTAACAACACGTGGTACTGAGACTTAAATGTACACTTTGAATGTTATTATTTATGCAATTATAACTGTCATTAGGAAGGAAATCCAAATGCTAAATCTAATGGGAAGGGATGGTTAGGAAAGAAACTATCAACTGTATGGACACCTTCTTTCTGTGAACAATGAGACTAAGATTCATGTTCAGGGGCCTGCTGCGAGCTGGAAGAAATGACCTGGCACTGCTTTTGTACGGCCTCACAAGAGAGGTGTGGGAAAGCTCTGGTCTTTGGCCAGATAACCACACAGATCAAATACACGTCCTTTCCGAGGTGTCAGCGGACGATCACACGAGGGCGGGTGCCAGCGTTGGAACAGTTTATGCTGTAACACTGTCTAAACTCGAGGAAACAAAAGGATTTCGCACAAAAGCGGACCTGTCCTAAACCGAGAAATTTTTGTAATTAACTACATTTGTATGGACTTGAAGACAGTTGTTTTTTTGCTTATGAAACAATATAAATTACACTGAGATGAAGGTGCTGAGTCGTAAATTCTGCCTGGACATATAAACCCAGTGAAGCTGTTCGTGTGTGTGCATTTAGCTCACAGCTGGGAGTTCAGTGACCTGTACTGCGGTCAGCAGGGGAGTGAGGTCAGAGAAGAGTTTGCATAGAATTCCTCACAGGCCCCTCCACCCTGATTGGCTTACCATAACAATGTGTTTTACATAACAGAACAAGTGACTTCACAATAGCAAAACTGTTATAATTAATTTCAATAAATGTTATATTTGTTGCTAACCTTTTTTTCAATTGCTGGGTGTTCATGTCGAAAATTGCTCTGCTTCTTGTGTCTATTTTAAATCAATGTTGAACAAAATACATTTTTCCATTTCACATCATCAGTAACTGACGCAAGGTAACACTGTATGCCATGAAAATTATTGTTGAATATGCATCTGGCTTGAAACTCCTAGTGTTCCACAGTGTACCATTGATGAGCAAGGGCCTCATCCTTCAATATTATCCCAGGTGGATGGTGCTTCTGAAACTCTCTGGTTATTTGATATTATTTGTATGAAGGACACTGGGAGGCACAGGGCAGTAAGGAAAAATAAACCCGTCTGCGTTATACAACAGAGACAAAATGGCCAGCAGTGCCATATACACGTCTGGGTCACATACTGCAAAAACCCTTTTTTTTCCTCCACCTTAAATGGTTCCGCAAAAGAAAAAGAATTGGTGTCTCTACAACTCTATGAATATTGAAGTTGAAAAAAAGTATTAAAAAACAAAGAAATGGGATTGCCATGTCTTAGATTAATGATGACCAAAAGAATAAACATGTTATTAATAATAATAATAATAATAATAATAATAATAATACGCAGAATTGATTACATTATACATCCAAATTTACCCAGGTAAGCTTATGTTTATCTACGGTTCCATGTTAACTTTCTCAGTTAAGTGACTTTGGCCTTACACCCTTGCTGGAACATTTTTGGGATTTTCCTGCATTGCCACACATATTAAGAATGATCCAGGACACTGAGAGGCACAGCCATCTGTCCCGGGTGTAAAAGTGTGCTTTGGACAAGCTTTGCTGATTTAGCCCCATTTCACCTGTTCCAGGGACATGCAGTCGCCGCAGGCGTAGTAGAAAAAGCTTACCTTGTGAAAATCTAAGGAAAAAATTTTGTCCACGGTTGTATGTTGACCTTCATTCTCATAAACATTTTCTGCAATATTTGTGTAAAGAAATAGCTCATATAAATATCAGTAATGTGCAGAGAAGTTCACTGCTTTTCCGTCCGCCTCTGGGATCCCCAGCCACGGGATTTCTTCCCCCCCGCTGGCGCACGTGCGTTCAAGTTCTCTGCGCACGGAAATGAGCTAGATTGCGAAACAACTGAACTGACCTCGTTTTCACCACAGAATCTGATGACATTTGTCACATTTAGTTATGGTAGGGCGTGCATTGAGATCGCTATGATGTGGAGTTACAGGGAGAAAAAAAGAAGTAATTACAGAGCCTTTTTCCTGTGCAGTCACTCATTACACACACACACACACACACACACACACACATATATATATATATATATATAATAACCAGATAGCTCCACAATGTTTGGGACAAAGCCATATTTTCTCTCAGTTTCTCAATTTTATATTTGTAATCAAGCAATTCCCATGTGGTTAACGTGCACATTCTCAGCTTTAATTTACGTGTATTTTTTATACATTTAGGTTTCACCATGTAGAAATTACAGAACTATTTATATATAGCCTGGACATTACTGGGCACCATAAAGTTTAGGACATATTAATATTATGTAAATGAAAGTAGTCATGTTTAATACTTTGTCCTACATCCTTTGCATGCACTGACTACTTGAAATCTGTGACCCATAGACATCACCAGGTGCTGAGTATATTCTCTCATAATGCTCTGCCAGGCCTGTACTGCAGCCATCTTCAGCTCCTACTTGTTTCAGGGGCTAGTTGCCTTAGGTTTTCTCTTCTGCATATGATAAACAAGTTCAATTCAGATTCAGATCAGGTGAATGACTTGGCCAGTTAAGAATTTTCCTGTTTTTGGCTTTGAAAAAAATACTTTATTGCTTTAGTAGTACGTTTGGGATCAGTGTTATGCTACAGGATGAAGCACCTGCCAATGAGTTTATGAGTTTCTAATGAGCATTTGCTTGAACTTGCGCAGATGAGATACTTCTGTACGCATCGGAATTCATTCTGCTGCTGCTATCAGTACTTAAATCATGAATGAAGACTACAGTGCCAGAACCTGTAGCAGCCATACATGCCCAAACCATAAAACCCCTGTCACTGTGTTTCACAGGTGATGGGGCTGGGGGTGCTTTGGAACTTGAGCTGTTCCTTTCGGCCTGCACACTAAGCTCTTGCCATCACTCTGATAAATGTGAATCTTGGTCTCATCTGTCCACAAGACCTTTTTGAAGAACTCTGCATGCTCTTTTGGGTACAAACTGTACCCTGGAAATCCTGGTTTTGCAGGCAACTGGTGGTTGGCATCTCGCAGCGTAGCCTCTTTCATTTTGTTTGTGAAGTCTTCTGAAGACAGTAGCCTCCTGAAGACTGTTTCTGATCTGTCGGCCAGGTGTTTGGAGGTTTTTCTTCAATGTGGTGAGAATTCTTTAGTCTTCAACTGTGGATGTCTTCCTTAGCCTACTTGGCCCTTTGCAATTACTGAGCTCACAAGTGCTCTCTTCTTTATAATGTTCCAAACGGTTTGTCCTGTTTCACTGACTGTTAGTTTTTCTTATTTCTCAGCCTCTTAATGGCATCCCTGGCTTTCATTGGTAAAACTGGTTTTCATGTTGACAAACGGCAATAATAGACTCCAATGGCAATCAAAAGCCTAGGCTAGATACTGAATGTTCTGTTGTACCTGCAATTGAACACCATTGACTGATCAGAAAGACCTGTGAAGTTGTCCCAAACATCATGGTGGCTTGAAATGGGGGACTGTCATTTCTACATGGTGAAACAAAAATGTACAAAATTTTGATCTGAGAATGTGAACTGTAATCGCATGTGAATTGTTTGGTTACAAATCTAAAATTGTGGAGTACAGAGCCAAATCAATAGAAATATATCTTTGTCCAAAGCATTATGACCATCACTAAATATATGTATGCTGTATCTTATGTAAGTTTGACCTCACCTGATATCCACCCCCCAACCTCTGGGATGAGGAGATTTCAGCTTCACTCTCCAGCTAATCACATTGAGAAAGAAAACGAGTAAAGTCCACATGATCCTCTGGGCTGAAAGGGCAAGAAAGACAATATGCCTTTCACTGTGAACTCATTTTGGCAGGGGAGACAGGTCACATCTTTCATTTTGAGGAAACTGACACCCCTGGAATTACACCAGCAAGGGTAATGGAATGCTAGAACAGATGTAAAACAATTCTGTGTCAGTGCAATGTGTGTGTGTGTGTGTGTGTGTGTGTGTGTGTGTGTGTTTGTAGCCTTTCTTGAGCTGTCAACATCATACCCTCTCCTCATTCACATAACACGCAATAGCACTTACTTCACTCTCGATCTTTTTATAAATACAATTTAATGCTGTTGTTAATTTACTGAAAGTCAGGCAAAATGTAAATGTAAAGGGAGTTCCATTATTTTTTGAACAAAGACATTTATTTGGCTCAATACTTTGATTTGACATCAAACAATTCATATGTAGGACAAGAATAAAACCTAAATTATACCAACAAACAGAATAGCCAACAAGATTACACAATAAAAACAGTTGTAAAATTAGGACATTTAAAACAAAGCCGAGACAAATATTTGTCAGTAAAATTTGTAAAATTTACACAATCACTAATAAATCAGTAATAATATTTCTGTCCCACCCTGTTTCCACACTCGCCAATCGCCACTGGATAGCCCTGAGACATGACCTATTTTGTGGTTTTACCAATATTTTCTATGTAGTGATTTGGTAAACTGGATCCTAAAATGACAGTTCTGTAAGAGAGGTATCATACCAACAATCATTTCTGCAAACTTTGTCTCAGGCATTAGTGAGTGCTAGACTCCCTCTTGTGGAGAAAATTTGTCAGCGCACGCAACGCATTGAAAATGGTTCTCGTGCATCATTCATTTTTTGGCAATGCGCTGGCTGGGCAGAGGGCTTAAGAAATGCGCTGGCTGGGCAGAGGGCTTTCTATTTCGCCGTTTTGTTGAAATAGAAAATAAAATTAATCATACAACGAAGCACAGTAATGTTTTTCATATTTATCTGCAGAGGGTGAACTGCTGTTTCACCTGAAGTTAAAGGATAAGTAATTACATTTTTTTCGATATTGTCAATATCCTATGAAAACACCGAAACCTACAATGTAGGTTGAAAACATCGAAACCTACAAATATCCTAGCGACTAACGACAAGCGTTGTCAATCGTGTCAACGCCCGATATAGCTAATATACAGCTAATATTATGGAAATCTACTGCTGTCCAAAGAAACATAAAACAACTAATTGAGGCATACTGTTGCTTTGGTCAGCATAATTCAACATGGCTTTTGTACTTTTTACTGAAATAACTTAATGAAGTCACAGCGATTGCTTTCTCGATATGTGGAAAGTAGTTCGTTGCGGCATCAAATACTGAAAATAGTCCACATCAAAATGAACATTTTGCTCCGTTTTCAAGTGAATTTGGTAAAATAAATAATAACAATTTTATAAAATGTAAAAAATGAAAAACTAAACTGGCCATGTTTTTCCTGATAATAGGTTGCGTTTTCTGAAGTTGAAAATATGTCTTTGTGAGCTGTAATGATGTTAGAGCACGATTTTAATGAATGGCTTCCTGGATGAAAGCTAAATGAGGCAAGAGAATGTCAGACAGTAGCCTATTGAGAGCTGGACATAGACATTGTAGAGTCTCGGCTTTTCATAGGATATCGTATTGACAATACGTAAAAAATAAAATCACACCGGGTTTATCCTTTGAATGAAGGAGGAGGTGTTGCATTGAAGAGCTCTTGTTTTTTTATTGCTGAATTCAGAGCGGTCTCTCCGTGTGAGGGGACCACATAGGCTAAGAGGTCTCACTTCGAGCTCAAAGCATCAAGTATGTTTGAACCTCAGCCTGTCCTCTCTTTCCTCCAGTTCTAGCACAAATGCTATGACGGCAAGAGGCAGCATCACTTGACAAAAAAAACACAATTGCACTCCACTCCAGTACGTACGAGCACAGACTTGAGCCAGTCAAGAGAGAAATGCCAGTGATTCATTTTTAAAAGATCACATACAGATTTGCAATACTTTTCAGTCTTTTTCATTCAATGCTTTCATTTGAAAACCTGCTAAGCGTACAGCTCAGGTGTTCCTGTCTTCGACCTGACCGCTTAAGATGCAGGGTCCTTGCTGTCACAAAACACAGAACAATGCGGGCGCGCGCGCGCACACACACACTTTATATTACATTACATTATGTTCAGGCATATTAGGTAAGGTTTATTGTTACAGACGCACACCGCGTATCGGGATCCAGTATATTGGAATTTAGTCACTCGTTACCGCTGTTCCTTAGGGATGTGGGTGTATCAACTTCATTACAATTGCTGCGAAAATAGTTTCCATAGCGCATTATCGGAAAATTCGCATGAAAGCACGGGTCATTCAATTGTTGAATAGCGTGCCAGAGGATTTACAAATATTTCACGCGTGAACTAAACCATCCTACAAAACCACTTCACTCCATCACTTTTTTCAGCCCAAAGGTTTGCGGTTTCGGCTAGCAAAATTTGGCATATTTGCCAGGGCACACATTCATGTCATCAAGAGAAGGAAGGAAAAGTTCAAATAATTTGCACCGTGGTATTCTGTCTACAGCCAAGCAGAGTAGTCACACCAGTTGGTTTCTGACACTGTCCTCCCCGTTAAAAAAAGCGTTCTTCACAATTGTATATTTGGTAAATTAATCACTTCATTATGCAGGGCAGATAGGCTAATAAAGGAATTAAAATATCGGTATGTATGGGGACATTTAGGAGTAGCGACACTGCTGTATAAATAAGCTAAAACGATGAAAGCCAAAAGGAACCGAGAACGGTAGTCTGGAGGCTTGTATTGTTTGTCCCGTCAGGTGGTCACAGGTGCACATCATCAGCAATCACGTACGGCCAATCGGCTTCACCTACAGAATCCACACGCAGGCTCCAAAAAAAAAAACAAGGAAACGAATTTTAATACCTAGTTTTTCCGATTGACAACACACATTTTTCTTCGCAGGAGAAGCAAGTGTGAAAGCGTTCCATGCGTTCTTGTTATTTTGCGTGAAGCACGCCCTGCAAATTCTTACACTACGGCACTACCCCAAGACTTGCAGCCTAAGCCACACTGAGGTCAAAGTAGTGTTTCAGTTGGCTGACCATCGAGTTAAAGGCAGCTGTCAACTTCGTTGATGTGTTCCTCCCACCTCCTCATAGGCTGTTGCACCTCAGTCGTCTTGATAGGCGAGTCCACTAAGCTATAAGTAGACAATGACGAGGGAGATCTCAGTCGGACAGTGGACCCTAAATACTGACATACATCAAAAACAGTCTTTTAAAATGGACGACATCAAGACTAAAACAATCGAGGCAAATGGCGATAAAATTTCGGTCACGAATTCTACGTCAGGTTCAAAGCCTGTTTGTGGTGGATGTCTTAGGCTCTTACACAGCTGGGTACCCATCGACTACAAAGAAGAAATCGTGCAACTTTCAACATTAGCAGGACCTGTGGTAAGATTGCTGCTTCCACGCTCGGTGGTCTTTTTATGTAAGGGCCTATATTTAAATAACAGGTATCTCCTTTCGAAGCTTATCTGATATTTTTGGAATCTACTAAAGTAATCCAAAAAGTTTTTAAATTTTCAAGGCAGTGTGGCTTACAGTTTACAGGCATACATTGCTTAGCTTTTTTATTTTTTAATTCAAGATCACTGACGCAGTCTTTTCCGTTTTAATTTTATCCACATTGCCCAATTATAGGTTAATATCAGACTCAGGTTGTGTTAACGTAGGATTCTGCATTTTTCGCTGGACCGCAACAGCGCCAGCTGGCCCTACAAACGTGAATGTCTGCAGGGTTTCCCCCAGAAAAGTTGTTAGGCCCGGTGGCAAGTATCTTTTGACGGGGGGCGGCGGCCCGGCGCAGGCCGGCGGCCAAGTGTCTTTTTTGATGGGGGCCCGGCACGGGCCTGCGACAGACTGATTAGCATTAAGCATTAAGGTAGGGCCCTATAGTTTCTGTGTTAACAGAATCACAGACGGAATCGCGGAATTGAGAATTTCAAAAAAGCTATAACACAGATTCCATAGGGCCCTACATTAAGTCGGTGCTAAAAGCTGACTGAAGATTTTAAAATATAACTACGTAATGTGAATGTTGTTATAAATAAGTAATTTATTCAACACACATTTTAAAAAATCAACAACTATTTACAGCATAGCATAGTCTTACAAAGAATCTGACAACAGTGTACAGACTTGGAATGCTGTGTTTTCAACAACAAAATAAATTAAAATGAATAATATCTAAGTTTTTGCACTCCACAAAAAACTTGTATTCAAGTCCTGATTGGCTACTGAATCTTACAACAAGCCTTGGAATGCTGGGAACATTTAAATAGGGATGGGAATCACGAACCGGTTCCAAGTTGTCCTATTCATTGGAATCGTATGGCTCCGAGCGTATCGATACCGCTTATCGAAGCTGGCATGTTTTTACTACAGCTGCGCATTGCAAAACAATGACGTACCGCCTTGGGGGAGGCACGCACGCACGCAGGCGGCGCCTCTCTCAGGTGTTTGTTTTGGACGGCAGCTTTCACAACAAATTTGATCCGGGCTGCCAGCCTTGATACATTCTGTTGCGATAAACAGAAAAAATATCTATGTATCTGTGTTACTGACTGTTTGGCTAGCTAGCTAAGTTATCTAAATGAGCACGTTGTCGTGCACATCAATGTCACCAAGCTAACGTCATTAATAAAGAAGTGAAGTCGAAGTTAGCCTAATATAAGTGAAGTTAATATAAAAAGAATGTACTTACCGACGATGAAGTGATAACACAGTTTGTAACGAGGTTAGTTAGCCTACTAAAGAAATGGTGCCTTGCTAGGTACTGTTAGCTTGTGATATTTGGAAGCATAAAGTGTTGAACGTCACTATGCACAATGAGGGTAAAGAACAGACCTGCTGTTTTCCTATAGTGCGTTCACGTTTTAACCAACAGATGTCGCTGGTGAGCTTTCCAACCAAGCCGCCCCACTGTAACTGTAGTTTAAAAAACATCTTAAAAATGTAAAAAAAAAAAAAAAAAAAAATCCCCGATGCTTAGGCCCGGCGGGGGGTCAATTTAGGCGCGGCGGCCCGCCGGGCTTGCAATACACTGAAACCCTGGTCAGTGACTGAGTGAGTGAAGTTACACCATTAGCGAGTTATGAAATCACACCATTTCTCGGCCGGTCCACCATATACTAGGTTTTGGCCTGGTCTTGTTTACACCGATAAGGAGCGCAAAAACGGAGGGGGGAAAATACACTACTTTCTATGAACGTAGACATCTGTGTTTATTGATCATACTATTTACACAGTCGTTGTTCAATACCAATTTTATTTGGTAAACAAAGCTGTGGGTACCGTTCAGAGACTGTAAAAAAATATGGACAAAGCTATTGTGACGTCACCCATTGACTCTCCGTGGGTCCCTACAACACGTTTTGAAGCTCAATGGCGGGCGCGGCCATGTTGTCGATTTGGAGCCGAAACCATAGAGTTAAGCGGCTCTGTAATTTTACAATGTGATTGACAGTCCGGTGCGGAAAAGCCCATCAACCTGAACGAACGATTGCAGAACGAACCTGAGGCTAGCTGACTGTCTGCAGTTATGTTTTAAAATATATTATCAGATGTTTACGGAGTTTAATTTCCATCCGTGACTGTACTGTGTCATGTAATCACGTTATATGTATGACATTCAAAATACAATTATGTTCAGTTATCTTCAATTTATGTTTCTCAGCAAAACGAATATGCTTAGCTAGCATATCAGCTTGCCAGTGAGCTAGGTAGGCTATCCGTGGTTAGCTCACGCATTAGCAATATGAACCACAGGGGAAGAACATCGACTACACTGATGGTCAATCAATCAGATGTGTAGGCTACTGGTGATTTGACTAGGCTAATTTTCGTATAACTGTCTGGTAGACCTGCTGTTAACCGAGCAAGTTATCGTCGTAGGTTTTCGCCACAGTCAGTTAATGAGCCAGTAACTGCTGCTAGCTACTCCATCGCCGTTTGTGGTGTTCACTTGCTGGGTGACGCTAGCGGACCGATCGTTCGCAAATCACTTTCTACCGAATAAAAATGAACAATGTCAGCAGTGATTAACAAGTCTACCAAGTATTTTAATAACTGATCTGCAGGCGTGTAAATATGACAACGCACTTTGTACAGCAAGTTTTCCACCTGGTGCATGAAGACAAAAATAATGTAGCCTACATTGAATTTCTAATTATTAGGCTATTTTCCCCCCCTTGTAAATCATCAAAACCAATGGAGAAAAGGCAATATACGCAAGGAGCCCCCAGGACCGATTCTGAGAACCACTGTCTTAAATGCCTAGCTTGTCGGTTTCTTATGCTAAAAACATGTTCCTTTCTAAATGCCAAGATGGTTAATTTCGTTAAATTCTGTGTGTGTGATTTCATCGTGTGTTGTATGTTATTCAGACTCTTAATTCGCTTTGTGAAACTGAAAAAGTGTTTATTCCAAAATCGGGATTATAGTAGCTTTGTCACATGCGTGAAGCATGGCCCAGGTAGGCCTAGACATTTACGGAATGTATACGACTGACAAGCCGTCAAACACGTCTGACAGATTGAATGTTTGCCGGTTAAGTTTAGCTAGCTAGTCAAATGGCTTGGTAGCCGAAGTTGCGAACTGTTTTAGCATAGGCTACTAGACTACCAAATAGAGCAAACTGATTACGCTTTCTGCCAACTAATTATTTGGTTAAGTAGGCTAAAGGAAATCGTAAAAATGATTCGGCTACCGAAAAAAGTAAGAGGAGGATTACTTTATGGTCGTCTAGTGCAGCTGAAAATGGCACACGCCATAATGAAATCACCACGAAATGGGATGCCTGCATTTTCTGACTTCGCACAGGTGGACCATGGCCGGAGCCGCAATGTCAAGGCCAAGAAGCGCCACCGCCCACCCCAGGGACCATAGACTGTAGCCCCTACTGTAGCTCAAACGTTTGCATTAATCCGGAAGTGACGCAAGCTGTACCTCATTGGTCCAGAACAAATATTGGCACTGTGCCCAAATTACGCAATAAATCATGAAATCGACCCAAGGACAGTCAGTCATAAGACGAATAAAATACACATCATATGACTATTTGTTCTTGTGAGAAAAAATTATGGACTTTGTATTTTGATCGCATTTGTACCGTAGACTTACATGGAAACCGGATATGAAAACACCTATACTGGAGCCATCCGTAGTGGCGCTAGTGAACTACAACACCAGGAAATGAGCTTCAAAAACGAAGTCTGGTTTTGGCCGCTTGGTACCGTTATGTGAGTTTGGAGAGTTTGAGCACCCGGATGTATCACATAATCCGTGACGAGTAGCTCAGCAGACCTGGGTATAAAACGAACCCTTGCTTTTTTGAAAAGCCGTCGTGCACTGACCACTTGTTTACCTTTCTCTCCTGGTCCTTTTTGTCTTTTCTCTTCTACACTATCTAGTGTCTAATCTGTAGGTAATTGGAGCAGTAGGTACAATTTAGTCAGGAAAATTGCAAGAATTGTTGGGCCGAATGCCCTGTTCTGGTCATTGTTATGTAATGTTAAAAAAATGAAAAATAAGTACCGTTACAGTTGTGATAATGTCTGGCTACATATTAGCACCCAGCTGGGCCAGCCCGACTATTTCAGGCTAATGGCGATGGTTACTGCTTCAATGACGCTTTTTACTAGCCCTAGAATAACTGTGAATGACCTTCACAGGGTAGTCTATTCAATGACTAGTGCCCCCACTAGTAAATAGGAGAAAGTAACCCCTGACAAGCTCTGATGACATGACAATGCGTGCCACTCTGCTACTCTAGCCAGAGAGCCTGGCACTACATACATTTTAAAAATATTTATTTTGGGTATTTGTGACGGATTATAAACTCCTGGAAAGTTTGCTTGATAGACGTTACACCTTTACAGGGGCTCTGCCTCACTGCCAGCGTCAGCTGTCAGTGGATGCTTTTAATACTCTGCTTCCATGGCATCTCTGCCAGACAGGGCAGCTGTTGGGGCTTGTGTTACCTTGAAAAATGTTTCCTCCTCCTCCCCCTCTTTCTGTTTGGGGTACCCCCTGCCCCTCAGTTGGTCATCCTCATCTGCTTCTCTCCTCCTGATCTATTCCAATTTGTAATTGTTGACAATGTGTTCTTAAGAGAAAACTATATGCTTAAATCTTAAACTTTTACACATTTTCCTTTTATGCATGTCTTCAGCAATGTCCTTGTATGAATTTGTTTTTGTGTCAGTGGAGTGAATGAAAATTGGAAACCAGACAGTTTCATTTTCAAATTAGATTGGCATTGTGTAAGTTGCGAGATAATGTTAGTTAAAACCTTGTGATAAGTTGGGCAAGACAGAAGCTAGGGTGGGCGATGCCCAACCCCGCACTCCTCTGTCTCCCCCCCTGATTATACCCATCTTCACACATTTGTTTGAGTAAAAGCTTGTTTGTGTTTTTTGTCATATCTGCAGAGCTACCTTCCAAATATTCTATTCTCATTCTGTTTATTTTCATTGCAGCGCTGATTTTCTTTTGAATTACTGTGTAAATATGTAAGTGTGCCATTTAAAGTCATTGAATGTGCCATTTCACTGAAATGCTGTACAGTAAAAATTCATATCACAGCATGGATTCATATTTTATACCTAAAAAAACTGCATGCTGCACAGTCCTATGTAGGGACACATTATACCCACTGATCCCAAATAAAGTTAGGTTGCAGTGTAAAATGTTCTGAGAAATGTACAGTTGTTTGTTGCTGCATTGTAAATGCGCCAGCTTGAAGCCAAAATATTTATGTGCATTTTGAAAAATGCAAACCGCAATGACACATTAACATCGATCCATCTATCCATTCCCTAACCGCTTAGTCTAGATCAGGGTCACAGCGGCAAATGGGCAAGCAGAGCAGCCCAGACGTCCCTCTCCCCAGCGACTTCCGCTAACTCATCCTGGTAGATCCCAAGGCGATCCCAGGCCAGCCTTTGGACATAATCCCTCCAGTGTGTCTGAGGTCTGCCCCTGGGTCTCCTCCCCAGTGGCTGTGCCTGGAACACCCGCAGAGGGAGGCAGGCACCCAGGAGGCATCCTTATCAGATGCCCGGACCACCTCAACTGACTTCTTTCAATGCGAAGGAGCAGCAGCTCTACATTAACATCTGTCCTAAAATTAACATTTGTCTGAAAAAAAAATTTGCTATGTGACATGCAATATGCTGGCTCACATGTCAGAATGCAGTGATATTTATTTATTTATTGATTGCTACCTGAAATGCACAACTGATTTCCTGGTTCTTTTTGGCAAATGTGAATGGCCTTGTATTTCCAGATCATCGCACAGCTTATGATCTTTATGATCAGCTTCATCAGTACGGTTTTCTGTGGACATTTGGGGAAGATTGAACTGGCAGCAGTGTCTCTGGCAATAGCTGTAAGTGCTTGTTTCCCTGCAAACTGCTCACTGATTCAGTGATGAGATCTGTGTTCCATGTCATCTATGACTTGCTGAAATCACACAATAGAATACAAAGTGATATGACACAGCATTGTTGGGCTGAATGGCCTGTCATCATCATTGTTATGTTTGATACTTTTGTTCAAATATGTTTTCATGGTGTTAGGTCCCTTAGTTCCAGTGAAGGCACATGGTAATGCTACAAATTACAATCACATTCTAGACTGTTCTGTGTTTCTCCAACAATTTGGGGAAGGCCCTGTGTGGACGTGACTGTGTGCCGGTCACACAGTGATGTCCATGTAGATATATTTTTGTTGAGAACGTTGTAAAAGAACATGACTGGCCTGTACAGAGCCCTGACCTCAACCCCATCCAACACCTTTAGGATCAGTTAAAAAGCCAACTGCGAGCCAGGTGTAATCACCCCATCAGTGCCTAACCTCACTAATGCTTTTCTGGCTGAATGGAAGCAAATCCTGGCCTCAATGCTCCAACTTCTAGTAGGAAACATTCCCGTAAGAGTGGAGATTGTTATAGAAACAAGGGTGGACCAACTCCAAATTAATGCCCATAATGTTTGATGAGAGGTTGGATGTCGGGTGTACACACACTGATGCTCATTTAGTGTATTTAATGTCACTATATATGTTGATTTGCATGTTTTTTTTTTTTGGTTTTTTTTTTTGCGCAAGGCGATAAATATTACGGGGATTTCTATTGGATCTGGATTAGCGTCTGCTTGTGACACGCTGATATCTCAGGTATGGGCTGCTTTAGCCATTTCATTTCTTCAAGTGCAGTGGAACCACAATGGGTCAGAGGTCATTCCAATTTCAGAAAACAGATTCACATACTGCATGCAATATAGGCAGTTAATGATTGTGTGAGTATTTTTGAATCAGACTGATTTCTTGTGGCAGAGTCAGAGTCCCACTTTTCTGGTAGTCAGAACAATATAATTTGAGCATTTTCCTACATTTCACACACTAAACTAAGAAAAATAGCATGCGTGCCTGTGTGCGTCTATATGTACGGTATATATTTGATACTCTTGGTGCACATTCCCCTTGCCCTTTCCTTTCTGTAGACATTTGGGAGCAGTAACCTGAAGGGAGTTGGGGTCATTCTGCAGAGGGGGATTCTCATTCTGCTGTTGGCATGTTTTCCATGCTGGGCTGTCCTCATAAATACTGAGTGCATCCTTCTGGCTGTGAAGCAGAATCCAGAGGTGGCCAGGTAAAACCTAAATACTAAATTTCTTTCCTTCATAACAAATACATTAACAAAGCCCCCCCCCCCCCCCATTTACTGCACAAGTTTCTCATTTATACTTGCAGTTACTTCAATAAAAAATATATTTCTCATCAGGTTTTATAGCAGATTCTTGGGAGGATATAAAGGGAAAGCAAAATAAAATTAAATCGGCATTAACACACAGACTGCCCCTGTGAAACCGAGTGAGCCTTGTACACAAGCTTCTTTCTCATTAATCTGAATGATGGTGTCAGTCATGGATATTGACAGATCTGTTTGTTCCTCCTCCAGGCTCTCACAGCTGTATGTGGAGATATTTATGCCTGCACTTCCAGTGAGTTCAATCTCTCCATTACAGCTATGGTATCTTTTCAATTTTTTCCACACAATTATCCTTTTTAAAAATAATTCAATTGATGTTTCTGTAGGCTGCATTCATGTATCAGCTGCAGGCACGATATCTGCAGAATCAGGTGAGTAGGCCTACTTTAAGGGAGCCTTCCTGCTTGTGTTTGTATTGTTAATCAATCCAAAGTACCAAACGAGTAAAATTATACATCTTATAAACAGATGATTTGAAAGTTTAATTACACAGGCAGCTGAGGGAACACAAGCGTGTTTGGCAGACATTAAATGTTCAGTTTTATGCAGTTATCAAGCTACATTTGCATTATTATTTCATCCTGGGGAGGGGGGGAGACATTGGCCCCTATCTGATTGGTTCCTGAGGCACTGTTGGTGCAAGACATCTCCAGCCATTAGGGCATTGACCCTGCAGTCTCTGATAAGTACAAGCATCATGTGTGTGTCTTAAGGCCAAATGTCATGTTTGTTATACATAATGAAAGCAAATTCGCAGTATTCAGAGTCGATGATTGAAAAAGCTTTTTCTGTATTGATGACTCTTTGTCTTTCAGGGTATAATTTGGCCCCAGGTCATCTCAGGATTAGCAGGCAATGTTGTGAATGCAGTGGCCCACTACATATTTCTGTATGTGCTGGAGCTGGGAGTGGCGTAAGTGCTGTCTTGCTGCTGGTAGTTATTGTCATTTTTGTTCTGTTGCGAGGACTCCGCCTCTAAACCTGTGCCATTGGTCCGTTGTCTGCAGCGGATCAGCAGCTTCCAACACAATCTCCCAGTTCTCATTGGCTGTGTTCCTGTTTGTCTACATTCACTGGAAGGGCCTTCACAAGACCACCTGGGAAGGTGAGCTCATCGAGCACTCCTTTATCCAATGAAAATATATAGGCATACTGTTACGACCCAGTCTAGGGTCAGGTCGTGACAGGGTAAAGGGTAAGGAAATGGGAGTGTGGAAAGGGAAAACAAAGACAAAACTGCTGACTGACTAGTAACTCCAGTCATGTCTGCCTAACCAAAACTAAATAAGCCTCGGCTAGGTTTACCGGGCTCGATGTGGTGTGTAGCCTACCCACAACAGAGATCAGATCTCCGCCCAGGATCACCTTCAAAAATAATAAAGGAAAAATAAATAAATAAAATAAGTCAGGGTGGGCGAACAGGGTTGAGCACGAGAGGTACACTGGGGCAAACAAAACAAAAGGGCTAGGCAATAATCAAGAGTCGAATAGGACGAGGCAGTGGTCATACACAAAATCCAATAAACAAATCAAAAGGGGCTAAGCAAGAATCAGAAGTCAAACAGAAATACAGTCATACACAAAGTAAATTAATCAATCAATAATTCACAATCCACACACGAGTTCGCAGAGCTAGTCTACCTCCGATCAAAAAAAACAACGGTCTTTTAAATAAACAAACCGGAACGGGAAATTGCCAATCTGGGGCAAACCGGAAGTGAATCAAAGATAATCGAGCTGAGAGCAAAGATGCACAACTATAAACACAAAAGCTATACGATGGAGGTCGTAACACATACGTTAAAAATATATACTGCAGTATATTGAATAGAACATTTTTATGTATGCTGGCATGGCAAATTTATTTTCTAATGCATGACAATATGCTGTCATTTTTGCCTAATATATTTTATCGGTTATATTCCTATATAACTCATTGAGACAAAAGCTGTAATTGGTATATTTTGCAATATATTGATATTATTCAGGACATTTTTGCAATACAAATTATGATTATTATTATGTTTGCACTGTTTGAGTAACTGCTTTTAAGCAAAAAAAAAAAAAACTCTGGGCTGTTTCTTTATCACTGGCATGTGTAGTTAATTGCTGAACATATCTTCAAACCTGTCAAATCAAAAATGTCGAATGAAGAATGAAAATATCTTTGATCTGCGTGGACAAAAACATGTTTGTTGACAGTCTGCTGTATAATGCTGCTCTCAATACAGTGAGCATAAATCAGGATGACTGAAAATAATTTTGCATATTGCAATGCCTTACTCATTCAATTGGATTACAGTAAAACTCTCTCTATCTCTCGCTCTCTGTCTCTCACTCTATCTCTACCTCTATCTCTCTAGGCTGGTCTAATCAATGTCTGCAAGAATGGGACACCTTCATCCATCTGGCCATTCCTAGCATGTTTATGCTCTGTCTGGAATGGTGGACCTTCGAGATTGGAGGATTCCTGGCAGGTCAGAGGTCATTTTATTTTGTTGGTAATCAACAACTGAGGAAGCTATGCAGACTGGTCATACTAATTTATTGTAGTCTGAGATCTACACAACAGTGCCCACATCTGAATTTGCAATTTGAAAATAAATTTTTTCCCCTCTACATTTCAGGACTGATCAGTGAAGTAGAGCTGGGAGCCCAGGCTATAATATATCAGATAGGCACCATTGCATATATGGTAAATACACAGTACATCTCTAGTGTACAAGCCACTCTCTCTCAAAGCCAGCAATAACTGTCACTGTTAACAGGGCCCTGCTTAGTGTTTGGGTGATATGAGCATTCCAGTACCACTTACCTGAAAGTGTGGTTAAAAGACAACCAGATGCGTGACCATGCTCTGTGATGTCCGAACACATGTGCTGCCTGTTTTATGCATAACAATATTTGTTTTAACGTATTTGTATTATGTCTGAATTTGTATTTTGTATTTGTTTTTAATGCACCTGCCCAGGGACTACAGTTGAAAATTGGCCATGCTGGCTAAACTGTCACATTTACAGAAATGTTTATTAATGTGGAACTGTTAGCATTGCGAGCTGTTGTTTGCTCTTGGATGTTTCTAGGCGTGTTAGGAAAGCTAGGGTGACTGTTGCAAGTATGTACATTTGAATGTTATCTTTGCCATACAGTTCCCTCTAGGGTTTTCTGTAGCTGCCAATGTACGCGTGGGCAACGCTCTAGGTGCTGGGAAGACAGCTCAGGCCAAGCTGTCCAGTAAGGTCGCTGTACTCTGTGCTGGTAAGAATCGGTGAAAGTATCCTTCTGCTAAATACAACATAGGCACACACATCTTGAGAGGTTTTAATTATCCAGTTAAAGATACGCAGGTACATGTAGGCTAATTGTAGACTCTAAATTGCCCATAGGGATGAGTGTGTGAGTGAATGGTGAGTGTGCCCTGTGATAGATCTGTCCAGGGTGTATTCCTGCCTCTCGCCCAGTGCACGCTGGGATTGGCTCCAGCACCCCCACAACCCTGACCAGGAATAAGCGGGTATAGATATGGATGGATGGATGGATGGATGGATGGATGGATGTTATAATTGCATTCCATTGAGAGTTCAGTCTAATGTTGTTCAGACTTCTTTACTGAGTATATGTGAGAATGCTCTCTGCTCTGACCTGTTCTACAAATAGTTTTATTTTTGAAATTGCATGGTAACGTTTTCTGTTCAAATGATTAAACTGTAACCATAGTACCTTTTGTGTTTGTGATTAATTATCATTTTCGTCTCCATGCAGTTGTGGTCTCATTTTTTGTGGCTTTAATCGTGGGGAATCTGAAGGATGTAATCGGATATATTTTCACAAATGAGACGTGAGTATTGATTATATTATATGCAACTTTAATATTCAAAGCCATGCATGCCATAAATATTATAGCCACAATATTACACACAGGCAAACACATACAAATGGTTATTACTCCCATTTTCTCTGTAATAATGGTGCCGAAGGCTCTCAGTTTAGGAAAAGTAAGATTTGATGATATATTTATTTATTTCATAACTTGTTTTGACCTTTGTGTTATGAGAATAAGAATCACAGCATTTACACAGAAGCAAATAGTCATGACTGCATGGGGCATGAGTTTGCTGATTTTTGGTTTTCATTTTTGCAGCAATAGCTATTTCTGGCTGCACTGCAGGAAAAAAAAACACTGCAATCTTACATTGCATTGTGTGTCCACTTCTACATGCATGTGTCATGCATGTACTGCCATCCTACATTTTCTAAAAGAAAATTACATTAAAATGTATTTAATTGTATAAATAAGATTAGCACATCTTCACATTCTAGCATAAAGAAACTGCATACTGTGGACCGTTAATAACAAACGAACATGATTGCTTTATCTTTCATGACATGAAGAATTGTGATGTACTGTAGCTATAGGGGAACAAGACCAGGTCAAAACCTAGTGTATATGGTTTTGACGTATATGGCTGGACCTAACATGTGATCCAGCCAACCAATGGTGTAACTTCATCACTCACTCAGTCACAGACATTCGCGTTTGTAGGGCTGGTCCCGCTGTTGCATTCCATCCAAAAATAAGGCATCCTCATACTCTCATTCTCAAAACCACTCTCTGTCTCTCCATAGAGAGATATTGGTCAGGGTAAAGGATGTCATGTTGATATTTGCCTGCTTCCACCTCTTTGACTGCGTAGCGGTGAGTGATATTTCAAATAAATTATTCATCATTTCATTTTGCAGCTTAATGTCTTTCAATGGGCTAATTTAACAAAGCTTCTGATGACTTTTGGGGGAAAAAGTGGATGACGCAATAATTACTTTAATATCACCTGCCCTTTTCCCCGAAGAACAGCCTTTCCTGCCCTTTAAAGAATAGAAGAGTGATAAAGTCTTTCATATTATGTATTATGTGTAATTATCATCCTAACTTACTGTAATGTAGTAGTAATGTAGTTGACAGTTCTCAACTGGGATAATATGCACATTGATTGTTTTTTTCTTTTATGTCTAATAATTGTGTGTAGTAAGTAAATATATACAAATGTATAAGGAGAAATTCATAGTAGTGCAGACCTACAATTAAGTTTCTTAAAATATAGACATATGGAAACAAACCAGAAAAAGCACTCTATATGAAGTGTAGGTAACTTAATGTAATTATACTGTTGGATTACCTCTTAACTTTTGTCCTCTGAGTGAACTGCTCCCCCACCCCCGTCTCAGATTTCTTAGCCCGTCACAGGAGGGAGCTCAGTGTGTTATTATGCATAGGACATCCTGAAATTACTGATACGTGTTTGTGTTGGCTAGTAATCCATGAGGACTCAAAGTAACAAAAATATGAGAATGAAATAACATTTTATACTGTTACGTTTACACTGGACACACTGAGCAGGCCTATGTGTCTGACAAACTAGAACATTCCCTTCAAACAATTGTAAAGTTTCTGCCCTGTCCAACACATTGCTCAATACAAAATAATCGGATACACGGTTGCTGATACTGGTTACGCAATGTGTAGTCTTAACATTTTTCTTTGGTTAACTGTTTTTTTTTTAAATAAGAGATCACCGATCACCAGTTGCATCATTTTTATTTCTGCTTTCAAATATATTGATGTGAACTCAAACTCAATGGGCAGATGTCTAAAATGGAAAAAGTTCAAATGGCTGCTACCTGTCCCTACTGAACAAATAGACTCATGGGATATCTTGAGATTTGATAAATAAATTGTGATCGGTTTCACCTCCTGTATACTCTAAGCTAGGCTATATTGGACTGTTACGGTGATCTGATAGTGCTTTAGTTTTAGTTTTCCTTTCATTATTAAATTTGCATCATGTGGCCAGGTCTGCTCATTGATTGTTATAAGTCATTGCACTTCGCATTTAGGGTTATTGCAAGTCAAGATTATATGTTGGGGGGGGGGGTCGGTCACCGGGGCACCGTAACCTTTAGATTGATGGCACACCTATTTTCCACTCTTCCAGTCTTTGTTGTTTTAAGTAGTGTGATTCACAAAAAAGAGGTCTGCATTGTTATTTTTAATTTAACCTGGAGGTTAAATTAAATTCAACCAAGAACTTAGCTCTTATTCACATTAACACCCTGAATGGTGGAAATGGGTAGGTAATGCATGGGCTTGAATGGAAAATCTAATGTAGTGAATGGTTAGGTGTTCTGATGTTAGACAGTTTCCTTGTGGAGATTTGACCAGGACATCAGGGATTAACATCCCTACTATTCCAACATCAATTTAGTTTGTCCAGAAGGTCTCCCATCCATGTACTAACCGAATCCACAATTGGTTGACTTACAGTTTTACATTGGATGCATATAGGGAGGTATGGCTGCTTAGCTGCAGCTGTTTGACATAAAATTATATAGGTTGGGATGTCTGCTGGCTAAGCAGTTGCTGTGATATAATATCATTAATGTGGTGAGCATCAGTGCTGTTTTCCGTTTGCTCACCCCACTTTTGTCTCTTCAGGGTGTAACGGGAGGCGTTGTGAGGGGGGCCGGGAAGCAGGCCATTGGGGCCCTTTGTAACCTGGTGGGATACTACTTCATAGGCCTTCCCATTGGAGCATCCTTGATGTTTGCTGCAAATATGGGGATCATAGGTGAGGATGAAGAATGTGACCGCTGGTGTGTTTATATGCCCTGTGTTCTAGGGGGCTGAAAAAATCAATAATCCATTCTATATTAGGGGTGAGAAATTCCATTTCACTTCAATCAACTCAGGAGATTATTTGGAATTCAGTTGATGAATTGAAATATTCCCGTTCTATGGGGATGAACTGTAATGGAATTGATCCCACCCCTTTTTCTTACACACAGCCTGTCACTGCGTGTCTATCCTATGTTTGTGTAACCTCTGTAATCTTTTGTTATTTCCGTTTTCTTCCCCTGTGTATGTGGTCTGGTCATTGGCTGTCTTGTGGATGTTTTAGGCAAGTCTTATATGTTGAATGACACCAACCCTCCCCCCTTCTCCCAAACTCACCAGGGCTGTGGACGGGTTTCATGTTGTGTGTGATCATGCAGTGTGTGTTCTTCATCACATTCCTGGTGAAACTCAATTGGAAGAAGGCCACTGAAGAAGTGAGTTTCCCCCCATTCCTCTTTCTCTTCATACACTCCATCTCTCTTTCTCTTATTCATATCCCCCCTCCTTCTTCATCTGTGTTCACTCTTCATCAGTTCGCTCACTTCTCAAGGTTTCTATGGTTGAACCGAAAACAAAAACCAGCACTACCTGTGGCTCTCTTGGACAAAGATTGTACATTTTCGCTATAGTAGAAATTTGGTTGTTCTCCAATTGTCTGTGCATAGAATTTATCTTGCATCTGAATTGCACATAACAAAGGCATCTAATTAATCAAACAAGTTTGTGTACTGTATGTGTATACCTATTTCCAAAATGGAAGATCACTGCCTGTACCCAGTAATGTGGCCATACAGCTTCCACATTTACATGTTTAGTGATGAAGATGCACGCACTCAGGTGCACTGATAGGGCTCTGCTGCTATGTTGCTAGGCGCAGGTTCGTGCTGGGGTGCAGCCCTCTCCCTGTGCACAGGAGGGTGGAGAGCAGGGCCATCCACTGGATAAACTGGACTCCTCCCTGGGTAAGAGTCCGCACACCCATGAAGGGATTACCTGAGCCCTGTCACTCTAATCTCACTGTGGTAGTGCAAGTGAGTGTGTGTGTTTGTATTAATACATGTAAATCAATTGAGCATGGGTGATGATTTTTAAAAGTTGCAGTAGTAAATAATTAGGTGCATTGATATAATTATATTGGCAGTTACATAAGGATGATTAAGATTATTAGTATTCATAGTAGTAGTTTATATATATATATATATATATATATATATATATATATATATATATATATATATATATAGCATATGCACTGGAATTGCTGTTGTGCAACATTAAATGTAACATATAATCATACTGTGCAGCATCAGTTATTTTTCTTCTTCTAATAATAATATGTTAATGTGCTATCGTTATGTGTTCCAGCCCTAACTGTGGAGGCCCAGGAGACTGAGGGGCTCCCTGGGGAGAGCTGTAAGGACCTGGAGAAGCTGAGTGTGGGGCTGGGGGAGGGTGAGGGCGGGGCTCAGCAGGCTCGCGCCACAGTGGCCGTGGTGCTGTCTTTCAGGCAGCTGCTCCTGCGACGGACGCTGGCCACGTTCGGAATGCTGCTCCTCTTGGCAGCGGGAATCGTTTGCAGCATCCTGCTTCCCCGTCTCCTCAAGTAAGGAGTCGAAGCCGGGCCGGGCCGGGCCTTGTTCCTCCAAGACTTGCTTCAGAGAACGCGACTACGAAACTGACAGCTTGAAGGATCCAAAGGGTTAACTTATCAAAACAGTCTTGAATTCTGACAGAAGATCACTGGGTTGTCTTCATTCACAAAGTTGGGGATGGGAAAAGTCTGAAAGGTTGTGATCAAGTTGAACTTGCCATCTGCAGGCAACTCCGTGTCCTATTAACTTTTTAAAAAGTGTTTTTTAAATGCTGTTTTTATTGATTTTTTATTTATTTTTTTCCATTTGTTCTTACATTGAAGAATGCATTTGCCATTAATGACTGGCATGTAGAAATAATTCTGTGAGACTGTAATGGCTTATTAAAATGAAAGCCAGAAAACAGCTGGTGTGCTGTGGTTTTTGTCATGTATCAATTTACAATTTCGTCAATTGGCAGATACTTTTAGTCAAAATGACTTACAAAAGTACATTATGATAAGCAAACACCACTATAACTAGCAATAGGCAAAGTCACAATGTAGTTAGTGTTATCGTAAAGGTGTATGCCTCAAGACCTGCAAAATGAGGGAGAGAAGGGTTGTTTTTTTAAGGTGCTTTCGAAGAGATGGAGCACCTGTTTAAGAAGACCGCTCTACCATTTTGCTAATATGTTTGTTCCTTCATTCACAAGTGCTAGTTTAGCGTAGCTACAGTCTGACAGCTATGTATCTATAACAAGTTAGCTTGTGGTCATGATGCAGTTCACAAGCTATGTACTGAGATTATTCTGTTAAATTCTCTTGTCCGTTACTGTATTTTAAATAATGAGCAGACTGAGGTTCTTGCTGCATTTCTCAGCCAACAAACGACCTCTCCTGTGGAATATGTTGGTTAGACCATACAAAAGTCCCTGATGTGACCATGAGCCACAATAAACACATTTATGGTTCAAAAAAAGGAGAGCAGACACACAACATAGTATATGTAATGTTCTTTTTTTTTTTTTCAAAGTATTTTATTTGGACACACAAATCACATCATTGTCCCATTAAAACTACATATACTACAGCATACAATTGTTTTAACAGTAAATACTGGATTATGGCTAATTAATTATGGCCTATTATGGGTTTTTTTTGTGATTGTATGTTAATGAACGTCATTGAACAATCATCTCATTCTGTCTGCACAAAGGTGAAATTATAGTCTTACAAATATATTGAACACAGGCACAAATAAGTGGACAGTTGGCATTCTTGTGGAAGAAATTGGCAATGGTCTAATTCTGGTGCATATGGGCCAAACAGTTCCACTGTACAATTTATATAATTGGTTCCTGATTCAGCAATGCATTCTAATAGCATATCTTTCAAAAGTATAAAACACATTTTAAACTCTAATAAAAATAAATACTACTTTTGTATCTGCAGCTTCTGCTGATGAAAAGTAAGCCATCTCGAATATGCTCCTTTTTTGTGTGTATGTGCCAATTGCTCGATGCTGATAACTATGGGATTGGTGTTTGGCACCCAGGATCACAACTTGCAGCTATATTGCCTTGTACTATAGTTCTTGTTTTTGAGTACCAGTGCTTCCAGGTGGTACAATGCATCCACCTTTTAATGATTAACTTCATTTTGCTAAGGATACTCAGTGGCAGACGTACAGTTGGGATCAAAAGTCAGAGGACACTACAAAGTCCCCATTGTTTTAATTATTTATCAAGGAATCATGCAATTATGATACTCCAGTCACACTTCTTACTCAAAAATACATTATTGACAACAGTTACAAACTAAAATTGTAACACATTTCACATTTAACAGTCATGTGAGATGGGAAGCTATGAGAATATCCACCATAAGGTAAGCATTTCTCTTATTTGTTGCCACACCCATTATTCCATTCAAATACTGACAAGTATGTGTTCCTAAAGCTCAATATGCAAACATATGGGCTATTAACAATTAAAACCATTATTAATTGAATGAATATGCCATTCTACCTGCTAATGTGCTCTTAGACTATAAATATTAACTTTTTGACGTATTACTTATCCTTGAATAAGAAGTATTTGCACTCTTGTTGGTTGTGTCCTCAGACTTTTGGTCCCCACTGTACACTTACACCCTTCTATAATTCCGCCCCAGTTGTTTTAGCTCATGGTGTCACCTTCAACTGAATTTCAAAACTGGACTGAGGGACCCTGCTTAGACATTGTGGTGTATGTCATGTGGATCAGAAATATGAATTCTTGCATGTTATAACTTAAAAATTTTGAAACTTTTCAAGAATGTAAAGACAAAGCATAGTAGGCCAATAAATGTCATTTGATAAGTCATACAAACAGATTTCTCTGCTATTGTGTAAGTTGAGCAGCTATATTCAGCCCACTAGTTTACATTCCTTATCTTAACCACGATGAATTTGTCACTTGAATTAGTTACGCAGACAAATGAAAAATCATCAAAAAATGGATTGCACTGCAGCTGGTATTTCAAATAAGTCCACAATCACACTGTCTGATTTTTTTTTAAACTAGAGGACTGGGGGGGGGAATGAGATGGTTAGGATTTATGGTGGGCTAGCTAGCTAATAACTGCATGCTGACTAGTCAGCAATATATTTGCTTTTTAGTTCATTATTCATTTGCATTGTGCTCCTTCGGACACATGGTACATCAAATTAATTTCAAAACTAAAATTTTCCTAAGAACTCAAGTTCATTTTATACAATGTTTGCACCTCCGAGTCATTTTGTTCACATCAACTATTTAGTTGTATCATGCTTATTCCACAATGTCTGCTCTCGCTGGAACAGACATTCCCTATGACATGTGATGTCATTATGACAAGGGGAACTCGTTTTTCAGGGGGAACCTATTTTTCATGACATCAGCAGGGATGTGTTGAGAGGTGGTGC
This sequence comes from Anguilla rostrata, assembly GCF_018555375.3. NCBI lineage: Eukaryota > Metazoa > Chordata > Actinopteri > Anguilliformes > Anguillidae > Anguilla > Anguilla rostrata. The sequence continues at coordinate 26,075,535 of NC_057941.1, read as the reverse complement.
TGGGGTGGAGAAGTTGCTCCAGTCGAGGGTGAGGTTGCCCTGTGGGGGCGTGTCTGGAGGAGGGAGGACGAGATGGGCCGCCACCCCAGCAACCAAGATTAGGACGGCTGCAAGCGTGGTCAGGCCCCGCCGCAGGACCAGCTGGGTGACAGAGAGAAGGGCCTTTGGTTCCCCTGCCCCCTCAGCATCCCCCGGTACCTCCTGTGCTCTGCTGGGCTCCACAAGGGCTGCCCTGCCCTGCTCTTGAGTGCTCACTGGAGAGTAACCACTCGCCTTGTCCCTGTCATTCATGGTCTGTGTCTAGAAGAAGATGAAAATTGCATTACTGGCACCATATCCACCATTTCCAATCAGTTGCACTGATAACAGTATTTTTGATTTCTGTGAGAGCTGATTGGACCTTCCTGGCCATTAAATAGTGCCAGAGCCCTCTGTGGTTGTTTTAGTCTAGGCTTTATGCAGTCCAAGTCTAAATTGCTGCTTGGCCTGTTCTTGTAGTCAGGGATGCGGGTTGTCTTGTGATGTTGTGATCAGGTGTGTCGGTGGAGTGCTTTTCTGAATTGTCTTAAAAATGCTAAGTTGCTTGGAGGACAAAAAATATTTCAGTGAAAATATTTGTTTTAAATATTATCTTATTTTTATTGAATGTTCCTTGTAATGGACATCAAAGTGTATGGTTCTTTGGATTTGGGACCTGGGACAAAATTAATTGACGGGTCTTAGGAGAATGAAGATTATTTCCAAGGAAGACAGTGATGCCCTTTATTTCAGGTTTTGGTTTGATTAGGTTTGATGCACAGAGTGGATGGCACAGGCTCTGACGGCCTACTGTAGGCTTGCCTTGCTGCATCTGAGTTTTATTTATTATTTTGGCCCACTAGCCTAATTTAGGCCTACTAGTCTACATTTGGCCCTCTAGCCTACATCTACCCAGACTAACTAACTTATTTCCCCAAGAGTGATGGACTGATGTTTTCATGTTTATCTTTGAATTAATATTATCGGATCAATCTCACTCTTCTAGAAGAGACAGTGGAACACCAATTCCTGTAGGTTAACACAGTGGTTTTGGTGATCTGTATTGATATGTTAGACAAATAACTGCCTGAATGTCTTGAAACAATTTCCATCGTGTTCTTACATGATGATTTCACTTTTAAGCAGGCTATAAATATAGATTTTTTAAATTATGACTTCACTATGGCAATGGGTGCCCCTCGACTGTGATCATAGTATGTGCTTTGTCTCTCCTTACTTGACAGAACCTTCTTAGTCTTGAAGTAGGGCTGTATACAGCAAGCCAATGTGACCAGGACTAAATTCTAAATAGGGTCTGTGAAAATTTCCCCTAAGTATACTTACAGTCCTTACTTTATAAGTTTATGTTGGTGGTTGCAGTACAATCATATAATGTTGCTATTATGGTGAAAGGGCTGATCAGATCAAAAGACAAGTTCACCAAACCAATAAAATCAAAGCTATTCAGTGATACTCACCACCCCGCTGTCTGTTGCCTGATCCAAGATTCCAGTGCTTTCCAGGACCAAGGTGTCTGTCACAGGCTCTCCAATGGGCCGCTTTGACCCCACACGCACCACACGGTTACCTTTCCCAGCACGCTTCATGGCCTGCCATAACAGTAACAGGAATACCAATCAGTACCTTTCAGAACACATTAAGATGGCAGTGGTGTGGTTAGCTAAATACCTGGTCATTGTGAGATCTGAACAGTCGAGAGCGAGAGTGAGAGTAAGAGAGTTCAGCGTTCCTTACCTCTTCAGTCACACTCTGCCAGTTCAGTTTGAAGATGAGTGTGATGAAGAAGCAGCTTTGCACGATGACACAAGTGAGTAGGCCCATCCAGAGCCCTGGCAAGAGAAAAAGAATCAACCTGCCTCCACAAACACTGGGGGTGTGCCCCTCCTGCCCACAACAAGGAGTTTGTTCCCCCCACAACAAGGAAAAGTTTCCCCACTCATTCTGTGAGGCTCAAAAACGTCCCCATCAAAGCTCTCCACTGAAACTGTCCTCCACACACTGCTGGACTCAAGACTGGACAGCTCTCAAGTTTCAGAAATCAATATGAGTGAGATAAACAAAAATAGACATGGGGTATGGGGGTTGGGGGGGTGACACTCTCATCCACACATCTCCCATTGGGAGATTCATAGATTGACAGACCAGATAACAGATAACGCAAAAAGGCACTTCCTGGCCCCTATAATCCCAAATTACAGGACCATATAATTTGTGTGATTTTCATTAATCTGTCTTCCGCTATGTTCCATACTGGGGCGGGGGGGATGGGGGGGGGGGGGGATCCATATATATTTCCTTCCCTTTGATCACAAGGTAACTGTCCCAGAGCTCAGTGCGATTTACAGCTGATACTGTATCACATCTAAAATTATAGGCACTTATCAGAAATAGATCAGTGTTGCCATTCCATCTCCGTGGGTTTGCATTTAATGAAATGGAAAGACTGATGATCAAAGAGTTCCCATCAAGATTACTAAGAAGGGATCACAGTATCCATGTATAGGCTGTCCAGAATTTTTTTAATTTTTTTAAATTAAATATTTCATATAGCGATCAAATGACAACCCAGTAACAAAAGACAGTTTTCCTTTCTCCTTTTTTTACTAAAAACAACAATAAATGTATATATATGTGTGTGTGTGTGTGTCTTTGTGTGTGTGCGTGTGCGAGTGTGTGTGTGTGGGTGTGTATGAGTGTGTGTGTGCGAGTATGTGTGTGTGTGCGTGCGCACGTGTGTGCATGTGGGCGTGTGCGAGTGTGTGTGCGTGTATGTGTGTGTGTGTTTTGTTTGCTTTATCCCTACTGGTATGCTTTCTGCTACTCAAGTGAAGGACATCAGACAGCAACTGAAATATATTTGGGCCCTTATGATGTATTTTATAAATGTGGACCTATATGAAGAATTAACATGTGTGTGTGCAATTGTGTGCAAGTGTGTGTGTGTGTGCACACGCTCTCCTGTGTGAAGTAGGAAATGTACCCATTATTCTCAGCTCAGCTGCGAACATCAAGGCGATGCCCAGTGGGAGCCCCATACAGTAGTAGCATATGAGATTAGCCATGGCGGCTATCTTCTGCTTCCCCGCGCCCAGGAGGATGCCAGAACTGACGCACTGTGAAAGAGCAAAGAATGGGCCGCTCGCACTCACGCCTTCGCTCACAGCGACCAATCACAGTCCCTCCCCTGGCCATTCGCAGATTCATTTGTGAAATATTGGACACATCAAGAATGGCTGGAGCTGGACTAGTTTTATGGGTTTCAGAAAGCATGGTTATCCATCCTACGGTAAAGAAGGTCTGGTGGAGAATGTGACATGTACTGCCTTCATGGATGGAGATATTTATGTCATACATGTTGTGATACTGAAGTACAAGAAAAATAATACTAAATATGTCAGGTAAGGTATTAACACTACATACTGTGCATACTGTGTCAAAAGTATTTATACTTCATGCATGCATCTCTCTGCATGGCATTGCAAATCACAGTAATGTTGTGATAGATGTAATTAAACAAAAAAATGACTCTCTTTACTATATTTAATGAAATCATATTAAAATGAATATTACATTTTTTATGGTTTAATCTTTCAAATGAATTAAAGGACAACTTGGAAATAAGATCTATGCTTGTTTTAAAGAGAGACCATGATATCACATTCAGTTTGGCTCTGTTATTATTTCACTCAGTTAAAAATTGACCTAATATAATCTAATTATAATTAATTTGTCTTTTTTAAGACCCAGCAAAAAAAAAAAACAATATTGACCAGACTTCCAGAGGGTAACAGTTGATTACTCACCACAAGGGCATCGAAAAACTGCAGGAAGATGTACACTGTTAAGACGCCAGAAACCAGTTCCACAATATTCCTGGAAACAAGTGTTGATCGAGTGTTTGACAAGCATTTAACTGAAGTGCACCATTCTGTTTTTCTACTTTTCAAAAAACATGTACACAGAAAACATAAACAACAACAATCAGACGAGCCTACGCCTACCAAATGAAATCTGAACTGATGAACACTGCCCTCAAGCAATAAAATATATTGCCATGTACTGAAAAATATATGGTTTATCCTTGGAGAAATCTGAAGAAAGCCTTTAACCCACAAACTGTTAAACACGCTGGTGGTGATTGGTAATGGTGTGGGCAGCCATCTCATGGCAGTTGGTCCAATAACTGCCCAGCACAGACGCGTAATGGCCAGAGAATATGAACCCATTTTACAACATTAGTTGCACCCTACAGTATGTTGCAAACATTCCTTCATGATGTCCCCATATTCCAAGATCATAAAGCCCCCATACACACTGCTAAACAAATTAAAGTGTGGTTGCATCAATACCAGGATGTAGTCAAACACTTTCCATGACCTTCACAATCAGCAGATCTAAACATAACTGAACTTTTGTAGGATGTTCTGGAGTAAGTGCAAAGTAGATTTCTACCTCCTTCATCCCTTAAAGCAGCGTTTCCCAACCTTTTTCCTTCCATGGCACTTTCCAAATTTACAGAAACATGGCACACCACTCTCAAAAGCATAAAAAATAAACACCATTACCAACATTAAAATGTTTTTTTAAGGATTGTTCACACGGCACACCTGACCTCGCCCGACGGCACACCGGTTGGGAAACGCTGCTTTAAAGAAAAGCTAAAACTGAAGTTGTTCTGGCTAAAGGCTAAAGATGGATCTATAGATATTTACACATGATTTCCATATATGGGAAATATGCAGTATTTTTATTTTTAAAGGTGGTGAGTTCATACTTACACATCAGATGTGAAAATGTATCCGATCACTGTTTTAGAAGCACCGAGAACGATGCCCTGAAATATTGCTAGCACACCTACAATAACAAACAGCCATTAGACTGTGTAATTATGGACAACAGATGTCATTCACATGACAGGTGATGTGTATGTGTGTGTGTGTGAGGGTGTATGTGTGTAGAAAACCAATGCCTATCAGGCCACTGTTGATCCGCTACATTTTTGCTAATTGGCCCTACAGCGGTCCTCTAGCGGCAAGCCCATTCGCCACATTCACCGACTAATTTTCTGTTTTTGCACTTTATCCCCTGTCCTCTCAGTTTGGAATGGTCAACCATGTGCACCAGCTATTCTCACTGCAGCAACCTCTGTCCTCAGTTACGAAAGTGTAGGCAAGCACGTGCTCTCCAAAACGTGTCGTAATTTCATTTCACATGACGGTGCACAAGATGAATTTCACCAGAGTTCAAGGAGGATACATCATGTGCCTGGATAGGACCGGGCTGGCCGGACTAACCCGACTGACCAGCAAGGAAGTCTAATGAGTAATGAGACCCGGTATTTAATCCTGGCATAGATTAAAATGTTTCATTATAAAGCAGGCATACAAACACGTTAACAGCAAAAAAAAATAAAAAATACAATAAAAAACAGTGATCTAGGGTGTAATTTCCCTTTAATAGTCGATTCTCATCTCATCATGCTTTGCATGAACTGTCTGCTAGCAGATTACTGTAGTGTACAATGAACACTGAACCGAAGTCAGCCGCCAAGTGAGCACCTAATGGTCAATGTACATTTTCTGGTTGGGTGGCTTGCACCAATAAGGGACATCATAGCCCAGAAAAGAAGACAGACTCACCTGAAAGAACAAGTGTCACCTTGCAGGTCATAAGGGCTCTGGCTGTGTTTCCTGCTCCAAGTGCATTCCCCACACGGACACAGGCAGCTGCATGGACCCCCAAAGGGAACTGTCTCACACAGAGGACCCAAACTCAGTCCATATATCAACACAGATACAGCACACCCCAGCACAGATACAGCACACCCCAACACAGATACAGTACACCCCAGCACAGATACAGCACACCCCAACACAGATACAGCACACCCCAGCACAGATACAGCACACCCCAGCACAGATACAGCACACCCCAAACAGATACAGTACACCCCAACACAGATACAGTACACCCCAGCACAGATACAGCACACCCCAGCACAGATACAGCACACCCCAACACAGATACAGCACACCCCAGCACAGATACAGCACACCCCAACACAGATACAGTACACCCCAGCACAGATACAGCACACCCCAACACAGATACAGTACACCCCAGCACAGATACAGCACACCCCAGCACAGATACAGCACACCCCAACACAGATACAGCACACCCCAGCACAGATACAGCACACCCCAACACAGATACAGCACACCCCAGCACAGATACAGCACACCCCAGCACAGATACAGCACACCCCAACACAGATACAGTACACCCCAGCACAGATACAGCACACCCCAAACAGATAAAGCATACACCAGCATACCCCAACAGACAACACAACAAAATAAAATACTTTAAAGCAGAACAGATGCAACTGTAACCAGGCAGACTTTGTACTTTCAGTCTGGATAATGCTTGATTAGGACAGGGCTGAATGAACTTCAATGAGATCTCAAGATTGAGATGAGATCATCAAGGTTATGATTATAATCATATACCTCCTGATTGTTTTTGTTTTTTACTGACTATTACTGAGATGCAAGCTGTGATTCACATCAAATTGATTTGTACAACAGAAAATTAAGCTCCATCTATTTAACAAAACAAAACACAGAAAAAGCACAACAGTCACAACATAAACACAGCACAGACACAGAAAATCCCTAAACAGATACTCAAGTAAGACAAACAAATTCATGCGCCCCCCAGACCTGGGTCAAATAATCATGTCAAATACATTTATTTATGTTAGTTATGAGGAAAATACACATTCAGATAAAATTATTTTACTTATTTTGTTTATTAAATACTTAATAGCAGATTATTTCACATATCTGAAAGTATTTAAATATCACATATTTGAACATTGATGTCTGAAATATTTCAAATACTGTCAGCTGTTAAATTCTATTACTTTAACACATTACTCTTCATATGAGGCTTGTAAATTATATTGTAAAAGGTGTAATTTGGTGTCTATCAGTCCTTGCATTGCAGATATGGGGGGGGGTGAAATTATGGGGAGGAAGAAATGCCACGCTGCTATAATTTCACCCCCTTCTTATTTTCTTAACTGCTGTCTTTGGAGCTAAAAGGGCAGGAGTAATGGCAAGTAAAAAACCTAAATTCATAAATTCACTCCCCTTTTATTTTTTGTTTCACTTCTTTTGACTTCTTTTCATTTCTTAACATCTGACAGAATTCGAACATGAAGTTATAGCACAGCCAAGTACTGAGAGACAATCATTAATTAGTTTACTTGCTTTTGGGAGTGAAACAAGGTTGCAGACTTTAAAATGAATGGATTAACTAACTTGTCTTCCTCCCCGTGACAAAATCCAAAATGTCTGACTGACTGATTTGGTCGCTATGTTACTGAGTACTGAGACACGTGTAAGAATTTCTACTTTAGCTTACCATGTATGTTATGGCCCCCAGCTCCAGGAGCACATGCTGAGCAGCCAGATCCACCTCTCCGAGCATTCCTGTCGGAAGGGGAAAGGTTAAATAATTAACACCCATAAGTCTACGCAGGAGACAGGGGACCAATTTCAGGTTTATGGGGAGAAAATGAAATGCTATGACTAATTCCGTCTTACGGTGCAGAACATACTAACATCTCTGAAATTTTGAGATGATATAATTCTTTTTATTGGAAAAAACAAGTTTGGTCATCCAGTGCAATTACTATACAGTTACTATATTTATGATAGCTGTGTCCTTTGTGATATGACATATTATAACATTTTCTTTCATTTTTAATTTCATATTTCAACATGTATTAACATGCTTTATCGCCATTTTCTACACCGGCTAACAGCATTCATTGAAGTTACTTGCAAAACATTAGGTTGGATATATTATTGCTATATGCAGGCTTCAAATACCGCTGTTTATGTGTACAGTTCAGGTGAAGTGAAGGTACCTGCAAAGAACCCCCCAATTTCATAGATCCACCACTCAAAGCACAGCATTAGTGTACTGGGGATGGCCAGCTGCATGTAAGATCCCCACTCCTGAAGTGATGCAGTAGACCAGCCTGTAGGGGGAGCCAAACAAGAGGCCCAGATACAATCATCATTCCTATGTTGCTGCAATGAAATTCAATGTTAAAAAATTGGTTTGATTAACATCTGTTTCATAAAACAGCTGACATTACTGTACATTACACACAGCCACAAACCTGTTTGGAAGCTGACATTTCAAGACTTGATTTACTCATTCTTGGCTCATAGGCAGTTTGGCACGTTCTCAAAAGCCTTTGCAAGTAGTTACAGAATTGTTTGTCAAACATCTGCTCACCTCCCCAAGTTTTTTCATGCAGGTTCTTCCAGCGGATGTAGGCAAACAGGAGAAGACAGATTGTCACATGAGCCAAGGTATTGGCTGCAGCAGATCCTCTATCAACAAATGTGCACACTTTCATTATTATTGATACAAGAATACAAACAATTAGAGGTGTTACAACTGCAAGGCAGAATAGAAAGGAACCATGTTGTCCCTGTGATTTGAATCTTTAACAACTGAGTTTAAAAAAAACACCCAGTACTGTATTCTACACCCTGACCCCACAAGGAAAACTAAACAGCACACCTACATCACTCCCAGCTCCATCCAGAAGATCAGGATATAGTTTGTAGCCACATTGATGATGTTAGCCACTGCTGCAGTATATAACTGAGGCAGAATAATTCCCTGCAAATAAAAAACACACAAGCAACAGTTTTCAAATGTGGCCTGCAAAACAAATATGCCATGAAGAGTTTTGCACTTTGTGGTGTCTAATTGCTGCTAGAATTCAGGTAGGGGATGGGAAATTGATGAGAGAGTGAGGTTTCAGGGATTCCGTAATGGGTGGAGCCACGGCAAACTGTCATCGACATGGTCAGAGACAAATCAGAAGAGTCTGCTCTCCACAGCCAAACAAGATTAATGGATCAAATCACTGAGTCACCAATAATGGGGCCGCCCATTTTTGGTTCACAAAGCCTCATCCTGCCATCACTAACTTTGGAGTACATTTTGATGCAGGCCTCTCTTAGATTATGAAATCGATTACATAATTCCATGGCATGTCACAGAAATGCGTGTCTAGCTAATTGAAATGTCATGGTTATAGATATTCATGACCACATCCCCAGGCAAAAAAGGCCCAGTCGCAAAAAAAGCCGAAACACTGTACCTGATTCTGGAGGTATGCCACCTGCAGTTGGTGCATAAACATAGCCTGTAAAATACAGACATACACATATAAGTACACACACACACACACACACACACGTGCATATGAACACACACACACACACACACACACACATGCATATGCACACACACACACACGTGCGCATGCACGAACACATGTGCACACACAAACACAAATACATGTGCATATGCACACACACACACAGACGCACAAACACTTGTGCACATGCACACACACACACACACAGAAAGACAGACTGAGAGAGAGAGTGCTGAATGAAAACAGCCCAGTTCAACAAGCTGTGGGTGAAACTGGGAAAAAACAAAGAGAGAGCCTGAAGCAGCACTGACAAACACATGATTCATGACAGAACCACTTGGTGATGTCTGTGCTTACTTACTGGAACGGCAGGCAGGAACGCAATCACATACAGATGAGCTATCCTGAAATGGAGAGAGTTCTATGGTTTACAACAAAAAGAACACGTAACTCGTTAAATAAAACTTTCTGGTAAACTGGTTTCACCATTTCCTGAAATCTACCCATGGAATTTCCGTGGCCCAAACAGAAGCATCCATTGAGACTCCAGTGTACTGTAAACTGTGCTCTCCATGCTGAACAGCCACAGAAATATATTTAAATTCTGCAAGGGATACTTAAGTTGTTTAACTGGTTTAATGCATTTGAATAATTTCAGCATTATTATATTTACATTTAACATTGCATACTATACACCACATTTTGTACGCATTCCCTCTTAGCTGTGCTGGTGATGTCAGGTAGAGAAGGGAAAAGAAACCAAAAGAAAAGGCAGAGCCATTCCACTTTCTAAAGGGCAGGTAAACTCATGATGTTATCTTATGCTTTGGGGAACATTGCCCAAAATAGGAGCTGATATTATTGTTGAACCTTTATCAATGTGCTATAAAGAATAAAATAAAATAGTGTGCTCCTATACATCTCTTTCTAACTGTTAAGTTTTATTGGCACTAATTTTATCAGCAGCACAAAAACTAGCAATTTAGCAGTGTGGCAGTATTTCTTCATACACTATAGTATATTTTCTTCTTTCTAGCACCTATGCAACATTTGCTACATATGCAAACAAAACCTTTTTATAAGACTAAAATACTAAAAACCAATTTCATGCCATTTTCTGATATTTTCTATATCGAATCTGATTTAATGTTGCTGGTTGTGACAGAGGAGGGCACAGGCCTTTGGGTATAAAAATGTATTTGGAGCATAATTCTTTCTGTCATGATGTCAGTTCCAGTGAATTGATCTCTTGCTAATTCTCACAGCTTAAGTGGATTCAAAAGACCATATGTCATTCCGTGGTCAGATTCCTGTTCTATTTCCTTGCCTCACAAGCCACATTGTAAAATGGATTTCTTGATTTTCGGGCCGTATATCATAAAGATAATGGGTCATGAAATCCACTGTAAAGCCAAAGGAATCCAATCCATTGACAACACAAGTAAAGTGCACTAAATTAGCCCCTTCACTCGCCATTTTGATACAAGATTCGTGTTGTTTGATTTGATTTTTTAGGGGGAAAATGCTAATTTAGGGACAAGGAAGATAAAGAGGAGAAGGAAAGTGAAAGTGCAGCAAGATTATGACAAAGAAAAGAAAGAAACTTTCTTTTGTCTTTGTTATTTCAATTTAAAATGTTAATTTATTTGATTTTATGTTGGTGTGGGTGTGCTCTCTCTCTCTATGTGGCAACCAACGGCGCTTCCCGGGAACTGCCGCATCTCCCTCCCAGGGATGTCACATGGGCATGTGACGGTGTCATTTAATTGGAATGGCGTATCAGGGGTCCCCAACCTTAGTCCAAGAGAGCCACAGGCCGGCTGGTGTTCGTTTTCACCGTAAAATCAGTAACCATTTCCGCCCAAAGAAACCAGGCTAGGTGAGTAAACCGTTTAATCGATTTAATTAATTCATCAATTGATTTAACACGGAGTAACAACAAGAACTGATGCATCCAGTGGCTTTCCAGGACCAGGGCTGTGGACCCCTGCTGCTTTATGGTTTTACATGCTAAAGCCTCCGATTTTTGTATATGGATGGGAAAATGCAATGGTCATGACGTAATGGTTATTTTGGGTCTCTAGTAATGTCTCTAGCACTCCAGGATCAGTGTTAGCTGCCTCCAGGTACGCAGCATATCCGTTACCTGGCTACTTCTGCTTCCTGCTGCAGAGCCAGGAGGATGGACTGGGTGTTGATAAGGATGGCCCAGCAGGGGAGGCAGAACAGCAGCAGGATTAGTATGCTCCTCTGTAGGATCACCCCCACACGCTTCAGGTTCTTACTCCCAAACGTCTGTCGGACATCACCATGGAAACAGAGAGAGGGCAGAACACAGAGATGGAGAAAAAAACTTCACTTGGGATACAGCAAATACGTTTTGTAAAGCCTGTAGCCACTGGCCTCCAGTGAAAATCAAATACGCTTTCAGAAAGTCTAATTATTCTACTAAGACTACTCGACTGTGATATGACGTGGCTATGAATTCCCTCCTGCTGTTTTCCAGAACATTCCAGCATCAGCGCTGCTCTGCAGAGGCTTACGTTGCTGTGGATCATGAATCCTAACTTTAGTCTGGCTAAATGCAGCTTTACTCTGAATGAGAAATTATTATTATTGCTCTTTGTGAGTACATATAACATTACTTTAAATAGGAAATTGTTGTATTAATTTGAATATGTAATTGTAATAATGGATATCACAAATTGTGCATCAATGTGACAATGACTCAATTTAACTATTCCCAAGGCATTCTTTATTATAGATTGCAAGCAAAGAAATATGTGCTACTGCACAACAGAACCATAACTAAGCTTTCCACTTTTGTTAATGTACTTACTTGTGATACTAAAGTGTCACATGCAAGCGCTAGTCCACATCCAGTAGCAGTTGTTGTGACATTAATAGTCTGAAACATTAAAAAACAATCATTTGCATTGGTTTCATGCCTCCGTAATTTCATGACAGATTTACTTATGTACTTATACTCTTAATTACTATCGTCAATGATATAAGTAGGGCCACCAGTTTCTATCACGAGACCTGTAGGAATTTAAGCTATTTCAATTCTTATACTCCAGGGGTCCCTGTACTCATTATGCAAGGAAATGATGTTATTCTTGCCAGCACTGAGTACATTAAGGCTGCAAGGTACAACTCAGTACCTATTGAATACCTATTGAACTTTGAGGTTGATTTCAACAATGTAACTGCATTTGTCTGGGTTACATGTTGAAAGCGTAATCCTACAATGAAACCTTATTAGACTCAATGATTTGACTAGCCTTAGCCTGTAGGCTATTTGTCAAACTACTTGATCATAAATTATTGGTGCATGAACAAGGAACTGCACCGACTATTGGGGAGTTATGACACAGAGTTGGAAAGAAATCAATCCAGATATTGTACAAGCAGTCCAACTCCGTTGATGTAGAAAGATGCATCGCTTTCTATGGACAGGTTTACTCTAAGCACTGCCCAAGGATGACAAAGGAAACAGCTGATCATGATCAAATACAATGGCAATGTTTAAATGTTGCATTTTTATTTCATTTGAGTTCATCTTTAGCCCATCGTTCTTATAAGCCTACACTACGGCAATCTGTTTCATTTTTATAATTAGTCTTATTTAACTATTTTGGTGCAGGAAATGCATTTGAATTTTCATGTCTACTGCCCATTGCTTAGAGCGTCTATACCCTGAAAGCAGTGTAAGACAGTGTGGAGCAATGCTATCAATCATCCTCCATACTTAATTAGTGGCAATTGTTGTAGATTACGGGAGAGGAGCAATATGATAATTGATTGACAAGAAGGCTCTGGCGACCTCTTGCTGAGGGATGACTGAATTTTAGGTTAAAAAAAATAAAAATAAAAAACTAGTGTGTGTGCCCAACAGACCCGGGTCAAATATGTATTTGTTTTGGATTCAAAAACCTTTCTGTGCTCTATTGACCAATACACCAGACAAGATCAGTGAAGTGTAGAAAAGTGTCTGAATCTAAAACAAATGTGTATTTGACCCAGGTCTGGTGCCTAACTATACGAAATGAACATAGAATACCCTGGAAAGAAAGAAAAAAATACAAATACTGTAACCTGCACCAAAAATTTCTCACAACACTGATAATTAACAACATGCCTCAGTTAAGGACAGGGATCATCAGTCAGTAGCTGGATGTCATTCAAGATTTAACAGATGCCATCTTAAATCAAAAATGTTCCACTGTAATGACTGGATAATCTTGGATTACATGCATTTTCCACCAGCACATAGTAAACTGTGGAACAGTTCTATAAGACAGACAGCTATGACAGAAGAATATGCTGCCGACCACTATTTTTGCATAAAATTTAAAATGAAAGAAGTGACCAATACAACTGACAGCATATCTGTGGCCATAGATGAATCAAGACAGATATGTTTTACATATCTGTCTGTCCTATCATGTTGCAAGGAAACTCACAATGAACTATAACCCTTAAAAAGCCACGTTTCAACCTACCAGCTCAAAGATGTCTTAAAGCTGTCTTTTATCCAAAGCAAGTATGTAGACTTGACATGACATTTGTCACTATTATTTAATTTCATCAACAGGTGGCCCAAGATATAAAGTATATGACTTGTTACAAATGTCGCCATGGCAATCTAAATCTGTGTCGTCACTGCAACCTTAATGGCTGGGTGTAAAGTGCTTAGGGGGCAGGGCTTGAAGCCAGGCAGTGGAAGTCCAGAGCAGGACGGTGTTACTGAAGCATTGACCATAACCTGACCCGTTGCAGTAAAATATTCACATACTGACCCGAATAAGGGTGCCAACAAAGCAAAGGAATAGGAGACACTACCGCAGAGGCCAAGGCGTAGCCAGCCAGTTCAGAATTTCCCAGGTGTCCACAGAATATCGTGATCACAAATGAGAGCAGGAAGTTCAGAATCCGTGATGCCAGCTGAGGACACAGAAGTAGACCAGACAAATGGTACTGAGGCAAACAGACGCACATCAATTCCACCAACACAAGGTTCAACAAGGTGAGAAACATCAAAGTGACTCTCGTACTTCACAGCAGGTTTCACAACGTCACAATGCACCAGCAGAATTACTAGCAGTAAATATTCAATGTATAATAACTGCATGGGACGTGCACATTCAGCTATTTTGTGTCCATAGTGCAGCCGGCTTCTGCCTCAGGTATTACTAGCAGCTGTCATACACAGCTCAATACGCATGCCACGAGGTGTCTGCCACCACTTCCCTCAGCGGTGACAGGCTGAAAGGGCATTTCGCACATGCCCCATTCACTGAGCGCTGAGCTGAAAAGCCAAAGACACAACCCTCCGCCTCAGAAGCCTGCTTTTGTTTACATCACTCTGAACAGGCACTCAGTGCTCTGCCGTTGAAGATACAGACAGCACATGGTCAGAGAGTTTAGTTAATTCCACCGGTGAGCACAGCACAGACAGACTCACAGAGGAGAATCTGCACCATTCGTTACTCTTTCACCACTGTAACTGACCTAACTCTAGCCTGTGACTCCTGAAAAAGAGTTTGAATGCTGCACGACTTTCCTCGACAGTTCAATTGCGTTAAGTCACATTTGATTAAGTTAAAACAATGGATCTTTTACACTCGTAATCAATGACTTTAAAAATAAGCCGTTAATCTTCAAACCGAGCAGGGTTGTCAAGAGAAGTTTGGAAAGGGAAGCCTCTCTCACCAGAGGCCCAGTCAGGCGCAGGACTTGGTATAGCTCTTCTCTGTAAGCCAGGGGGACCCAGCGCCTCACAAAACGGCAGCAGAACAGCTTGGCACTGGGACCGGTTTCCTCGGAGACCTGCCCGGCGCCCGGTAGGGGACCGGGTACTTCTGAGTGTCCTGGCTTCTCCATTCTTGCTTCAAGAGCCCAGTTTCTTGTGGGAACGCCACAGAGAGAAAAAGAGGGGAGAGAGAGAGAGAGAGAGAGAGAGAGAGAGAGAGAGAGAGAGAGAGGGAGAGAGAGACCCTGTCTTACCTTGCGCACGAGTACTCTCAGTAATACATGAAAGCAAGGTTTCACAACTTTTTTTAAACAGCTTTGTTTAGGTTACTGATTAAGTAACTACAGCCTGCACCAAGCCACTGTGTCAATGGGTCCAGCTAAAATAAAAGTCTTTATAATTCACAGTATGAAACAGAATTGGAAGGAAAAGGGGTGGAGTGGGTAAACGTCACTAATCTTATCAGGAATGCCCTTATAAATAGCTAAGCATTTGCTGCGAAGGCCCATTCTAGTTTCACGGGGTGCAGGATTTTCAGTTTGATTTAATCAATAGCTCACTGACGCTGAGCAGAAAACAACACGGTCCTCCTCTGTGGCGAGGCCGAGAGTCCTTTCCTGTTTCCACATTTGCTCACCTTTGCTTAAATTGTCGTTCCAGGGTGGCACAAGTCGCTCGTTGAGTGTTGTTGACTGCTCTACCTTCTTTGGAAACATCTGCTGTAGTTCTAAGATATATTCTCTCAAAGTGACTCAGACTCCAGAGAACCACCATTGTCTCATGATTACATTTCCCATGCAAGCAGTGTTGTCCCCTCACAGAATATCATTTGCGACCTTTGAGCCCACACACATAGCTCAGATTCGTTATATAATGCCCCTTGACCTAAACCAAGGAAAATCTTCTGGAACAATGTTTTATGACGGTCCTGCTATCGCAGGGAGATGAGATTAACTATGAGGCCTGCAGATGTAACCTCGGTTTTGGGGTAGCCCAAATTCTCCAGGATGATTTCCTTAGTCAGTTTAGCAAACCAAAACAAAATGTTCATTTAGCAGACACTCTTATCCAGAGAAATGTCAATTGTAGAAAAACAAAAGTACATTCAAGTACAATTTGTCCTCATGTGAACATGCTTCTCAGTTGCACCGTCTTGTCAATGAGGCCAAAAACATCCATTTTCCTCTAAATAAGGTTGTATTCCATCCAGGAATTTATTGCCTGCTGCTGCCCCTCAAACATGCAGTACCTTTCTATAACCAGCAGGTAATTAACTTTTGTTTAGTATAAACTTTACGTCAAGATATGATCATATCCACAAAGTGGGATGTTAGAGATAACTGCTTCGTCACTGCTTTCTGTGCCACTATATTGTGTAAGCCAGCGTTTCCCTTCCGCGGCACACTTTCCAAATTTACAGAATCTCATGGCACACCACTCTCAAAAGCATAAAAAACAAACACCCTGCAGTGTCAGATGTGACGTGCCAACAGTAGGCCTAAATGTTCTTTTGGGGTTTTAATTAAGCAATATGCATTTGAATGACATTTATTTTGGCTTTTGTGAATGGATTTGTCCATTTTTTTTAACATAAAATTTTTTTTTAAAGGATTGTTCAAACGGCACACCTGACCTCGCCTGACAGCACACCAGAGTGCCGCGGCACACCGGTTGGGAAACGCTGGTGTAAGCCACTATATAAGATAATTTAATCGCAAGGCCATTTTATGAATGAGGTCCCTGATTTAAGACATGGCTACCAACATTCCCAGATCAGCCAGTATATATGCAACATTACTAAAGCCAATTAACTATGCTATAACAAAATAACATAAAGAATATCACAACTATCAGGACACCAATGATAATATTTAGTTGACATTAATGAGTTAACATCCAATTAAAAGAGGAAGTGTAACTGTACTGTACACCACAACTGAATTCCATGCTTTCTTTCAAGGAAATTAAGAGCTGCATGGAACCAGAACCAAATTGGGATGGCAGGTATTAACCGGCTACAATATTGCAAAGCTATATGGATTCAATGGGAGCCACTGTCATCCAAGAAATGTCCTGTTTCTAACAGTTAATCCGGTCGTGGGCATGGCCGTGGCCTAGCGGTTAGCGTTACAATCTATGGACCATGGGCTCCACAGCCGGATCGCCAGTCCATATGGATTCAACCGGAGCTAAGCTGTTTACTGACCTGTGTTTTTCTTTAAAACCACGAACAGGTTTGACCATGAAATATCGAATCCCGCCTTGCCCCCAGGTAGATAATTTCATAATTTATAATACGTTTTCTTACGCTTATATTTGCTTTACCCTACTGTAGAAAACGTTCTTATCAGCAAACGCCACGTTTCTACATTAATACCTCGCCCTGTTCTGTATCTAGCCACATACAAACAATTGTATGTGCGGTCTGCAACTCCCAATTAAAACATTACATTTAAAATCATGACTCCATCATAATTATAACTACTAGTAGTCAACATGAAAAAAGCACATCAGTGTAATAGATTTCCTACGCAATATCACACGTTACTTTACCCACCACATCAACGACTGACGCTTCTTACCGTCTGTTGTTATATGATACCGTTCGATACGGAAACCCAACTCGCTCTTGGTCACTACATTTACTTCGCACTATAGTCTGTGATAATGTTAACCTTCACCTACATGCCCATTTTGCTAAAACATATTGTTTCAACTACTCATTTCATCATTTCTCCTAATTTCTTTAGTACAATTGTTATTTGATCATATGCAAATCTTGCTGTGACATATGCGTCTGCTCCTGTTCTCCACGATCAAGTTTTCCGCTTTCACAACTTCCAATTCTCACGTGAACTGACTGATGTCGCTTAGCAAAACACCGAATAAGACTCCTACCTGCACATAAGCCTATCAAAATGCCTTATAAACCTTACAAACACTAAAACTGCATCTCCACGAAATAACAGAAAACGGAGCAGAACAGAAGGCTACACAAGTTGCGACCTAGGGAGCTGTAATTCTGCAGGCCTGCTGATTATTTTCTCAATCAAGCAGTAACTTGGCATTTTTGTATTTCGTTGAAAACTTGTTTTTTTATGATACTATGTACTGTGTCGAGCGAGAGAGAAAGAATGAGTGGTTTAAGGGTCTTAGCAGCCTCCCTTCACATCTGTCTGAATGCCTCCTGAACTCCTTCACTGTACAGTAGAGCGTCAGATGCCAATATCCTTCCATTATACCTGGGTCGCGGGATGTTCTGGAGCCTATCCCAGCATGCATTGGGCGAGAGGTAGGAATACACCCTGGACAGGCCACCAATCTATTGCAGGGCACACACACCTTTCACTCATGCACTCACACCTACGGGCAATTTAGAGTCTCCAATTAGCCTATCGGCATGTCTTTGGTTGGACAATGGGAGGAAACCCACACGAACATGGGGAGAACATGCAAACTCCACACAGTGAGGCCCTAAACCGAGATTCTAACCCACAACCTTCTTGCTGTGAGGCGACAGTGCTACCCACTGCACCACTGTTTCGCCCCAAGTTGCCAACAATGATGTTCTAATGTTAAAAAGTTGTTACATCTTCTCAGTTCTATCCACTCCTGATGTGTCTTGCAGGTCAAATTATTATGGCTGTTTAATTATCTCTGATACCACCTGACTTGTGGGAGGAAATAGCAACGTTGGATATGGTCATTCAAGGTTTACCTAAGTATATTCTGTCATATTTAGAATATTTTTGACTTGCATAATCTGAGATGATCATTAATTAATATTACAAATGGGGGAAAAATGTAAATTCTATATCTGAAAGAGGCCAAAAGTCAATGTAAAAAATCTGAGTTTGAATGGGCATGATGCCTTAGGATTTGGGAGGCTCGTTCCACCACTGTGGAGGCCAGCACAGGCAGGCATTGTGACTGGGAGGAGTGACTACAGAGGGAGGAGACAGCCAGTCGCAGGGCGACGGGCTGGAGAGCAGCGTGTAACGATTGGTTGGATGGTGGAGCTGTTCTGTTACTTGCCCTGTAGGCCAATACCAAGGGTTTCCACTCGATGTGAGTGTAACAGTAACAGGCAGGCAGCCAATGAAGTTGGATGAGAAGGGGTGTGATAAGTATGCTTTGGAACATTTTAACATAGCCAAGTTAGCACTGCATTCGGTATTTGCAGCAAATGCTAAGTGGCACAGACAGGGAGACCAGGAAGAGGGGAATTACAGCAGTCCAGGTGTTAGAGTACCAGGGCCTGAACTGTCTCACTGCTGACTGAGGGAGAGGGCTTGGAGAGAATGAAAATTCAGTTTTCCTGATTCTTTCAGTACGCAGCAGTGCATTTTACTTGTGACCTGAACAGTGATTTATTTCTCAGAGCACTAAGAACAAAACAAAGTTTACAAAAAGTGTATACTGAAAAACCCAGGCCAGACACAGGTGCACATACTAATTGAAGGGTAGTAGTTTTCCATCCAAATAATGTATATAGCACTGAGTCAACACCAGGGGGCATCATGGTGCTATTTTGTTCAAATAGGGGGCATCATGGTACTATTTTGTTCAATTTTTAGGCTATCCCACTATTTTCCACAGGACAAATTTGTACCAATCCAGTTTTTCATGATATTCATAGTTTTTATTTGCAAAATACTTACCCCACCAAGTAAAGTTAATTGATGTAATTATAACTGAATAAGCAGTACAAATAATGCCTGCATGTTCTGAAATACAGTTTTAAGAAGCTTTGGTAGATTCAGATTTAAACTTCTAAAATCTTACACATTGATTTCAGATATTTCCATCATTTATGATGGAAATTAATATTTCGCTTTTGATTTTTGCTCCGATTCAACATTGAAGAACAGTGCAAACATTTGACTTAAATATATTTAAATATACTAACTATAATTACTGTGCACTTACTACATAAACCCCAGAATGCAGAGACTGCAGAAAAGAAGGGTGGTCATGCAGAGCACCCAAAACTGAGCACTAGTTGACCTGCAGACCTGGAGGCCACCATAGCACCTCTTGCGTAAGATGGCGAACTCTGATCTGTGAATTTGCTTGTGAGGATAAAATTTCCTTTACCTCTCTGCCACTTAGACACACACATACACACACAGATACACACACACACATACATGCATTCTCTCTCTCATACGCACTCACATACACACACACATGCACACATACACACACACACATGCACACACACATTCTCTCTCTCTCACACACACAGATATACACACACATGCACGCATGCATTCTCTCTCTATCACACACACACACACACACACACACACACACGCACACACACATTCTCTCTCTCTCTCACACACACACACATTCTCTCTCTCTCTCTCTCTCTCTCTCTCTCTCTCACACACACACATACACACACACACATATGCATGTTCACACATACACACTCAGGCATTCTCAACTGACACGCAAGAGGGCAGTATAATTCTAGCATTCAAGCTCCACTCCCCATTGTGCCGTAGTTATACTGCCATGTCTATCATCCCTGACCTTGATTTTATTGCACAGGGAAACAATGAAATCCATATCAGACACTGCCAAAAACTTTACATTCATGTACTGTTGCGGATGACAATGCATTCTTTTGTTTTACAAGGTCAAGCACAAACCCTGCCACAGTATTAACCCTGTGAAACAACCAGTCCTGTGAAACCACTAACATCATTATTCACCTATTGTTCAGTATATTATTCCTCACTATCTAATTAACTGCAATGATCTCTCTTGGGCGACTTTAATATCAAGAAATGGCTAGTATACTTCAGAAGGAAGTGACACCTTTCTATGGATTTGAAAAGGGTCCAGTCGATTATCATTAACTGGGTCAATTACACCTGCTGTTTGTGTTTGTTTAACATACAGTGCCTCGATTATATTATTTGCCCCCTTCCTGATTTCCTGTGATTTTACTGGTGGAGCTGGGAGCAGTAATTGACAAGAGAAACTGTGGTATGCAGTGGCACAATCTTTGTCCAGTGGGGCATTGTAGGCCTGAACATTGAGACAGGGCTTCAGAGTTATTAGACAGGAGCTGGGAAACAGAAGGGCGATGTGGAATTATTTGCGCTCAATTTGCACTCAGTTCCAGGATGTGCGGGCAAAACATTGACATGATTGTGGGATGATGCAGGATGAGCCATTTGTTGTCCCCTAAGCCTTGGCATGCACTGTATAAACAATATCCTAAAATCCTATCTTTGAAGCGGAAAATAGAACTCAATGAAAACAATCTCTTGCCATGGACTAGCATATTGTCAGCAGTCATACCACCATGCACTCTGCTCCTGCCGAATGGCTAAAGCTAAGTAAGTGTGGGCTTTATTAGTATTTGAATGGGAGACTGCCTGCGAAAGCTAATTTGCTGCTGGAAGTGGTGTTGGTGAGCCAGCAGTGGGCAAATCGGGGCCCTGACTCACTGTGGTCATTAAAGACCCCATGACACTAATTGCAAAGTGTAGGTGGTTCACTGGTGTCCTGGATAAATTCCTAATCTGGCTCTCTCAACCTGCCACCTAATTATCCCCTGATTTAATTGGCTAATAATGGTTCTCTCCCACTCCACCTTAACCAATGTGTGGTGAGTGTTCTGGCGCAAAATGGCTGCAGTGCATCGCACAGGTGGGTGCTACACATTGGTGGTGGGTGAGGTGAGACCCCACTCATCACCGTAAAGCACTTTGAGCATATGGAAAAGTGCTTTATAAATGCGATGATTCATTCACATGTGGGGACTGTACTAAGGACTGTACAGCCACAACCACAGCACAGATACCAGCGCAAGAGATCATTCCACAGTGGGGTGTACCTGAGCGCCTAGGCTACGACTAACGGACTCATTTCACAGGCAAAGTAAAGAGAGAAATATGTACTGGTAATCATTGATCACTTTTCAAGGTCACAGCAGCCCAAAGGGGGAGGCTTGAGACTTAATCCCTGGACCACAGCCAAGAGACTGGGTCTGCATCAAGAAGAAAGTGAAGGTTGAGTGGCTTGACACGTGGGTTCACTGTTCCCAGGGAAAGCCTGCTCCTTACCCAGAGGATTAAAGACTATTACTAACCCTATTTTGCTACTGTGGAAATGGACAAATGGACAATAAGGCATACTTTTTCCTTGGACTGTCCAGGAGATTCTCTCCTTGTGTGCACGCATTGGTTAATAAGTTGTCACTTATTAGACCTGCTGTTGGTATCTCATTCCTTGGGGTTCCTGAGTCTGGCCCTGGGGTGTTGGTCTCTATTACTGCATGTTTATCACATTGAACGGTTTCAGATCTTTAGACAAAATGCAATATTCGACAAAGGGAAATTGTGTAAACACAAAACACATTTTAAAATTATTATTTCCTTTATTTAATGAAAAAAGCTACGAGACACCCATATCACCCACTTGAAAAAGTAATTGTTAAATGGGCGCTGATTTTTTCTGTACTCATCTTTCTGGTCTACATGAAATTACCTCATAACGGACAGTCATTTCATTTTCCAAATAAATTTGCTCCTTTAATAAGAAAATTAATTTCTGATGACTTTCAATAATGTTACTCACTCTGACTACAAACTATTTCCTGTTGGGAGTGACAGCACTAGGGTTTTATGCTGTTTGTTCAAAGCTCAATTAACACAATAAAATGCTGTGACAGAGAAACCGAAGGGGTGCGTCTCTGAGAAAATGCCATAAAGTCCCATTCACAACATAAAAACCCCACAGGAAAAGAGAGTGAGCTCCTTTTGCGCATATTGCCCTAACCTTTGGATTTCAAACAGAGACCCACACAGAGAATTCAAGATTTTGGTAAGCAATCAGCAGCCTGCCATACCACATAATAAAAATAAATATGTGGGTAAACATCACTGCTATTCCTGCTTATTTTCATTCCTTTTTCATCAAATCCTGTTTTTCTACTCCATGCCATGCATGTGCCGTGTTCTTGATATTCACAGCAGACAGAGCTCCTTCTCCTGCGGATTAGGCTGGTGTCCTTTCCGTAAAATTGGTTATGTTCAATCTCGATTCGCTTTTTTTCTCTCTCCACAGGTTTCTGGGGATTATTTGTGGTGAAAATGAGTCCAGCGTTGACAGTTCTTAAACTTTCTCTCCTTCTTTACTGTGTTTCTGAACTTGGAGGTAAGCAGAACCACTTGCCTACTACTACTACTACTACTACTACTATTATTACTATTATTATTATTATTATTATATAGTATTTTGTATTATATTCATGTTATAGGATTTTATTAGGTGTAACTGGAGAAATAAAGATAGAGGAATAAAACAGGAACTTAAACGTATTTTTATTGGAATGGCAAATTGTATTGTTTTCTAAGGGGATCGGTTGTGTGTTGAGTATGTTGTGTGTTGCTGGGAGCTAATGGAAGGTGGATCTCTATCTTCACTAACTAGCATCACTCTGGTAGCCATCAGGTTGCAGTCGAGCCCACAGGCCAATGGAGGCTGGATCACAACAGAGCTGGAGGAGACAGTGTCTCTCACCTGCCTGGTGGAAGCGGGCGATCCAGAGAAGGAGCTGGAGTGGTTCCGGAATGGGGCTTTAGTGAAGCTGCAGGAAGGGAACCGACTGGAGCAGAGCAGCCTCTGCATTAACCCCGTGTTCAAGGAGGACAACAGCGCCATTTTCACCTGTCAGCTGAGGACGGACGCCAGCTCCAACGCCTCAGTGCAGCTGGACGTGCTATGTGAGTCCTAATATGGGCGTGGGTGATAAGGGCTTTCTGTTAAACAGGAAATCACACTGTCCCCGTAAAAACTTACATTTCTGAAAACAGGTTTCTGGTGTACATATATATTTTAATTATGAAAACCTCCTATCTCCTTTTATTTCCATTTTTGAGTTTGATGCATAGAAAGCAGACAATATAATTTCTCTATGTCAAAGTTTCATGACAAATAAAATAGATTCCAAACAACATTTTACTAACACTTTTCAAATGTAATATAATTGTTTTTCTAATTTTTCTTTTGTATATTTTTGAAAACAAAACATTATAGCTATCATTATCATTTTGGATATATTGACACTGCTATATATAATAAATATGTAATGTGAAATTTTCACATTTTCAACCATGAAGGAATTCATTTAAATGAATTCTGACAGACTGACGGGACACTGAAATGAGAAAGCAAACACGAGCTGAAAGGTGACTCATCATGTTCCTGAGTACATGTGGGTTTGAGTTCAGTCAGCCTGGTCTCGCCTATCCACTCTGAGCTGCTCTGCTCACATATGACCCCTATTCACAGTCCCCCCAGAGCTCTCCGGCCACGACACCGTGCTGGTGGAGGAGGACAGTGACGCGGTTTTGACCTGCAACATCCATGCCAACCCCCAAGTGACCGTAACCTGGCTACGGGACGAAGCAGAGCTGGACATGGAGAGCGGGGGCTACGTGCTGTCTCAGAGCGCGACGGAGGCTCGGCTCTCCATTTACAAGATAAAGCGCGGTCTCCACCAGGGAACATACAGCTGTGTCACCGTCTCCTCCAAATACGGGAAAATAACCAAGTCATTCCAGCTAACCGTGGAAGGTCAGTGCAGCATTAGGTTTGGTGTCATTATGCACTGCAAAATACAAGTGCTGAATCAACTCTGACAGAGATTATGAGTGCAATAGAGACCATATGTACTCTATTAGAGTTAAATAGTGTACATATGGTACATCAGAGCTGATTTTACACTGAACATTTTGTTGTGTAGCTGGTGAAATACCACATATAACAGTATGTTAAAGTGCTAAATGTAATATTTGTTTTATTAAATTAATTTAGGTAATTTAAAACTGCAATGTTTTATGGTAATGACAGATGCAAAACATTTGGTGCGCATATTTATGTTCATTTAATTAATATAGGTGACTTAAAACTACTGTGTTTTTCTGTTTACCTGAAATAGGATTGTTGCGATCTGTTACATCAGTCAGGGAAGTTATCAAGTCTCAATAGTATTGAAAATCTAGAAGAGTGTAGAAACAGGCTTCCCAAACTCGGACCTGAGGTGTCCCTGCTTTATGCTAGTCTTTTATCCCCAACTTCAATTGCAATTCTCCAAGTGTAATAAGACATTCATTATTCTGAACTAAACAGTTTCACTGATTTTGCCCTCAAAGGCCATTATGTAACAAATGGATACAATTGTTCATGAAGAATGAATGCCCAACTTAATTATTTGATAATTAGACAGATTAGCTCTCAGACAATTAATTAATTCATTTTCTGTAATGTGCTCTATAGCAAGAAATTTCTTTTGCCAAGAGGTTACAAATATTTATTGATAGAATGACAGGTGAAATGAAAGTGTGGAAACCCAGTCACAAAAGAAAAAATAATTACTGTGGAGTTCAAAAGCAAAGAAAATGCCAATGGGTCAAACCTGCTCTCTGTTAAAAGTGGTTTAAAGGTGGAATTATGGAAATTATGCATGTTTAAAGGTGCATTTTCAATAATCTAAATTGATGAAGGGATTACCTGAAATAAAAACAATAGTAGGTGAGGTTCTGGAACCAGTTGTACTGGCATTGGCTTTTTCAGCCAAATTGCCTGAACTATCACTGACTTTGCACTGATTTGTTGGATTGCCAAGGTTGCTGGTATTTGACTATTGTGTGTTAATAACTATATCTCCTTTGGATCAAAATAGCAACATGGCTTTGTTCCAGACTAGAAATCGGCATATTTTTGTTTTCTTTGTGACCAATTGGCTGTAATAGTCCAAATGATAGTTTGGTATCTTTACAGCTTTTTCCATTGACATCTGCTTTCGGTTGCACATCTGCATTTTTAAAAGGTATTCACCAAATAAATTATATAAACTTTTGGCTTGGGATTTAGTAAGCTGCATGGTAACCCTGCCCAAACAGGTTTGAGAAGCACAGACCCCACATTCATCTTAAAGTGTCTCAGAGTACAAGAACTGCCCTAGGATCAGGTTCCTCTGGCCATATCCTAACCAAATCCATTATGAGCCAGAAGGTAAAACTGATCCTAGGCCTGCATTCCTACTCTGAGACTCTTCATGAGCACAGGTCCAGGTGTAGTTCTAATACTCCGTTCCCTTCCTGTAGATAAGACCATGAAGTTCCCCTTGGGCCCCATCATCGCTGGGGTAGTGGTAGTATTCTTCACTGTTGTTCTGGCCTTTATTTCAAGGTGGAACAGAATCAAGCAGGTAAGTGGTCTTTTGTGCACAATGATCAATGTCAGTTCACTGCATTTCCATTTACAAATACTAAATGCAAATCTTTCCCCTTTCCTCAGTGCTGTAAGTAAGAGAGCTTCCCCAATAAACTGACAAAAAGCCTATGGATTTGAGCCATCGAGCTCTGAGGAGATGAACCTTTGGAAATTATGCTGGAGAAACTACTGAAGAGCTCAAGCAGATGTGATGCAAGACACAACATCCTCTGAGCCTTAGACATGGATATGAGCAGGCCTTTAGTAAGCAATTAAAGAAGCAAACACTGAAAAATCCTGTCAGATCTGTACTTGCATTGATTCGATTTTATTTTTTTCTCTATGAAATAGCAGGCTTGCAGGAAGCACTGCCATCTGTGAGAGACACAAGTCCCAGGTGAAATTTATGTACTCCTGATAAACCTTTGTCCTACTACAACATAACAACTCAACACATAAAATTATTGTGCAATGGTCCTCGAATCCCATTCCACAAAAGTTACACATTGATTGTCACTGTGCATGGGACAGAGGCACACCTGACAGACATATTTCAGTGCCAGAGGAATAAAACCATTAAATCTGTTAAAGATTGATGCTTTAGAAGGACATACTCAAGGACTATGAGACACTCAATACACATGTCATTTCTACTGAATTCCCAGGGCAAGGAAATCAATAACCAGAGAGCAATGATACACGCACGTCACAGTGCACAGTATACTGTAGACACGGCGTACAGTACTTTTATGTGCAATTCAGGTACAATTAATTCCTTTGGCCAAACACAGTGTGTCCCATCTGGTGTCATGATTCATTTAATCAGCTTATTGGATAAATCATAACATTCCATCATGTTCATATGCACTGCAGTGTAGTTCCCTTCATAAAACAATTCCGCTCATATTCCAGCATCAGTTAAGAGCAGCTGCTTTGCTGATGCACAGATGTACATCTAGAAGGGCTGATAAAGGATACTGATGACTTTGCTGATAAACTGAATTTATATAAATTTGGAATGATTAGTGGGTCTGTACAGCAATTCCTTTGGACTGATAGATGCATGTCATTTTTCTCGTATGTGCTGTTAATCCTTTTGTATGTACACTTTAACAGTTAAATATAATTATTTAAACATGTTTCATTTGTCTGTTTGGTTATTTCAGCGCCAGATGATGTTTTTCAGTTCACATAGATGAATGTGTGCTAAGAGGCCACGAAGCGGACTAACATTATTAAAAACGTACTGTTTCTTGTCATTGCGACTATTAGACCCCAGGCAGGGCGCCTATTCATTACAACAAGTTTGATCACATTATCTGCTGTGTGAAACAGCAACACCGAAATGCAGTTGCAAGTGAATTTTTTTTTACATTTTTGTAATGAGAACTTGGTTATGTCTTTACATTCTTTGCTACTGACGACAATGCCAACCAATAAGGTGGCTGCAAGGGTCCGCGGGCTTTGGGAGTGGTTGGAAGCGATCCGCCAAATTCAAATCGAGACAGACAAGGGAAAAGTTTGGGGTTTTGGGAACCCGGAAAGCGTGTGCAACAAAATTAAGGTACAGTTCGATGTTGTATTCACTGTATATGTTTTCGATTGATACTTACATTGTTGTATTGTTAAACTTTGACCATTTTTAAACGACTCTCATAAAATAAAAGTAGAAACTGATCACCCCAGTTTAAGAGCAGACTGCTTAGCAACGGCGCAGCTTCCGAATGCTTTGTGAAACGCAGCAATGGTGGCTAATCACTTGGTAATGAATGAACTAGCCTACATTGACGACGGAGAAAATCTATTACTAGCCGTTTCTAAGAAAATCAATTGTTTATGATAAGTGTTTAACAAACCAGAACGGTGGGATAGTGGATGAATGTTTTCCAGTTCGCTGACTAAAACGTCGCAAAACGTGAATTCTAAGTTGGCTCACTGTATCTAGCTAGACAGCTTGTTGAATGTGGTTATTCAATGCAATCTGGCTATATGTGCACTTTGCGCTAAATGTGTTGGTAGTTTGTAGACTTGTAGTTGCAGCTAGCAAGGCGCTAAACGCTAGACTAATCTACTGCACGCAAAGTGGTATCTAACCTTGGATAGTAATAGCAACGTGTACCAAATGGGACATGCTCTCAAACCTGTTTAACGTTACGCCAGCGATGTATCATAAATCGTAAATATTAACGTTATTTCATCAACCCACATTGTGTTAATATAATTCTTACTAATGGGAATATTTAGTTTGAACTAAGGAAATTATGGTCAGTGAAATAAGTCTAACTACCCGAAGTGGTTTATTTTTCAGATAGCATAGCATAGTTAGCCTAGTTCGTTTGTCCAGCATGAGATGGTGCATTGTCGTGAAATCAGGAACGTTCAGATTATTCGTCTCTGCATGTAGCTAGATAGCTGGCTCAAAATTTAGGCTTAAGTTATTTTAGTTCAGGTGGGTGTTGGTATTTACTGCATCATTTTACACTCTTCCACATTATTTAACGACTTCGCTAACTCCTTTAGGCTCACTCCGCACGTTTACAGTTTCATTCAGTATTGAAATTAGCCTGCTTTTTAAAGTCTGTTACTTATCTATGTAGCATGAATACCCGGGTTAAGTGAAATATGACGTAGATAGTGAAGCATGAATACATTTCTTTCCTATAATTTCTACTGTTCCTTAGGGAAATCAAAGCTTTGTTTTAAATTTTTGTGTGCATACGTATCCCATATCCGTGCCGCTGTGTGATATTGTCAAGCAGCAGGGCTCTTGGGAAGAGTTACAGAAGTTTCTTCTACCAAAAGCATACAAACAGCAAGCCAAAGAGACACACCCTTTTCTGTGGTTGCTTTGCATCTTCTGTCTCTAAGAAAAAACAATGGTAAACTTAATACCTTGGAGAAAGCCTTGCTGCAAGTTACAAAAAATACATATTATATATATATATATATATATATATATGGCTGTACACAGGTATACCATATGTAAATGATTTTAGCACACAAATAAAGGAAGTTAGATAGTTGAAGGACTTAAGAGAAAAGCAACATTGCAGAGAGAGCAGAGATAAGTCAGTTTATGGGAATTTCCTGCCAGTCCATTCTCTTGTATCCTGCTCCATATTAGTGGTTCCTTCCTCTTATGCAGGTCAGAATGAGTTCAGAAAGAAGCCCGTAGGCATCACACGACTTTGAATGCATCCTCCTGACCAGTATTAAGATGTTAATAAAGTTCTGTTGTCTTGCCATTCCTGTGAATTGTTGGCCATCATGACGGGCGTCGGCGCGGTGGGATCCACACTCGGAGCTACACTATCCATCATATGCATGCTAAACTGGCCCCCTGCTGGCTCATGTGCTGGCTCATCCAGCATCTCCAGCAGGGAACTGTTTTGTCAACATTCAGTGAATGATGTGCTCTCCTCTGTGCCTCCTTGGAACAATGATTCTGTGGTGCAGCGGCGTTCTTTATCCTGCCTAACAGCTTTGAGTGTTGCTGTATGTGCATGTCATTAAAATGCAAAAAGGAATTTGGTATCAAACTATGAATGTGGTATATGTATATTGAAAGGGTGACACACTGGAAATTCACATGCAGAATTAAAGGTTTTTTTTGTGTGTGTGAATGCAAATGTTTATAGTTTAATCATTTGCATGTCTAATTTAAATGTAATTTGTGGCTTGTTATCTAGGAGGCTCTTCAGAATGTCGTCTTCTATGGTCCACGGCGTGGAATCCGCGGTGACTGCCGTGTGGCGTGCGCACGCGGTCCTGGACGAGTCGGACGGGGCGGACAGCTCCCCTGAAGCTCCGGACCGCTTTCGGAAGCTCCGCTCCTCCACGTCCCTGAACTCCCTGCGCATGTCGCTGCGGAAACGGCTGCCCCTGCGCTCCATTCAGTCCAACGTGGAGGACACGCCCACCTGGGAGACCCTGGATACGAACCGGAAGCCCAGCGCGGTCAGCCTCCTCACACGCAGCGCCCGGAACTCCATCGGGACCGCCTACCAGGTACACCCCCCCCCTCCCCCCCCCCCCACTCCTTCTCACGGACCCTGAAAATCCTGGAAAACAT
The DNA here is from genome assembly GCF_018555375.3 of Anguilla rostrata. NCBI lineage: Eukaryota > Metazoa > Chordata > Actinopteri > Anguilliformes > Anguillidae > Anguilla > Anguilla rostrata. Next base: position 26,045,172 of record NC_057941.1, on the reverse strand, counting down.
TTGCATCAAGAAAAGTCATGGGTCATGGACCATGGACAGCCAATCATCAAATATGCTTCCTGTCATTTTAAATCAACCTAATTGGAAAAGACATTGTACAGCAAGTACAATGTATCCATCTTACTTGTTAACATGCTTGCTATTAAGACTTTCAGTATTCAGCTTTTTTCTTCTTTTTTTACCAGTGATCTGCTGCAGCATTCAGGTTGACCTTGTGGCAAATGTTGTGTTCCTCTGGAAAGCGCTCCATTGTTTTTGTGTAACGAACACTAGTTATTCTTCCCTGACAGGATTGCTTAATTATATTTTACATTACTATCTTGATGGAAAACGCAAGTAGAGGCAAAGGTGATTGAAAGTGAATGCAGGTAATAAGGCTTCTCTATTGGAATGTTATGAACACTGTGGCTCCTCCTGGCTGGTTCAGTAGTAGCTAGCTTGTATAGTGGTATGGCATGTACACATCAATGAGGCGATCAGAAACACAAGGTCTGGGTTTAAGGGTGTCATTTTAATCTGTGTTTAAGACCCCAAACACAGTGCTGGTTAATTCTACCCTTACTTCCTTCGTCCGCAGAAGCTGCAGAAGATCCGTGCTCCCAGGGAAGAGTGCCTGGTGGCAACGCCAGGCAAGACCCCCGAATGCGAGGACAGCAGCTGGCCAAGGAGGAGCCAGGCCGCCCATACCCCCTGCAAACCTGCCGCTGCCGCCTTGGCCACGGTCACGCCCAAACGCGGCCCGCAGCGAACTCCCAGGTCGGCCACCAAGCGGACGCCTCGGGCCAGTCGCACGCCAAAATCGGGCGGGCCCTGCCAGGGCGTGAGGCCCGGCAACTCCAGGAGACAGCTGGTGCGAATGGCAGCGCTGAGAAGCCCGTTCGCCTCTCCCAACACCATGAGCAACAGGAGGTATGGCTGCACACCCGCGTGATGACCTGTTTTCATACTGAGAGAACTCGTAGTGTACCAATTTCTTCCAAGGCCTCCAAGAGTCTACTGTGTAGATTTAGCCATTGCAAAATAAACTTTTATTGTCAAATGACCTTTATAGGCATAAAGTCTCAAGAACCTTGAGACTGTTGCGTAACGTTTTCTGCATGTGCACTGATAAAGTTATGGTTTATTTACGCTGGAGAAACGATGTGTTTCCTTTTATGCAAGCCGAACAACATGATCTAAAATGCCTCTCGGTCGTCACCATAATAGCTTGCCACTGGCTGGCAGTGTATTGGGCAGAAGTTACACAGTCCATGCAAGTTGTTGCGGGTCCCATTGGTTATATTGAGGGACTGCTTGGCCAGTACTGCTCAGAGAAGCTTATAAATGGAGATAACGACATTATTTTGTACACAATACTTTCGGTGTGAATGCTGTGGCGAAACTGACAACAATGATAATTCCTCTGGTGAATTTCACTAAAGTGAAACACTGGTCATCCTACGGAGATTTCTCCAAGTTAGTATGTTTTTGGGACTATAAATGCCTATGGGTTTTGTTTACTGGATTCTTGTTGTGACAAGCATATTGACTTTATTGTGAATCGTGTCATCTGTGGTGTTCCAAAACGCAAAGAAGATAGGGACGCTTGTTCTGCCACTCTACATGCTACAAAATAAGGAACAGTTGTCGTAAAACATTGGCATGGTAAAATGGTTTATAGAGATTGAACTGTGAGTTTTAACATGTGGAAATGGTGTATCGTGCGACCAGACTGATTGATTGAAAATGTCACTGTAAAATAAAATGGAATGAATGAAAATGATCCCACTTTGGCCCATATTCACTGCAACTTAATTGATAATCTGTATAATAATACATGTAATTACTGAATACATACATGCCTGTATGATGATACATGCATTTGATAATGCATAATAATATGTGTATGAATGTATGTATTACTAATTATCGCAGTGGCTGTGTTGTGCAATTTAAGTATAGTGTTCCGTACAAATTTTCTGTACAAGTGATATGGGATTTGCATCTTTTCTGGCTTTTTCCTGAAGCCCTTAGGCTGGTGTAGCACCTCTGAATAATTATCTCACTTTAACTCTAGCATTTCAAGTATGTGAAATTCGGGGGGGTTTTTTTGTTGTTGTTTTTTATTTTGTGAGGATCGGACCTGCGGCCTAGGTCACAGGTGTGCATCTGAACGCTCTGTTACTACTCCCCCCGACAGGAAGTTTGACCGGGACCTGGAGTCTGTGTCCAGCGGCCTCAGGAAACTGAAACGTCTCTCTCAGGCCTTCGATGATGTCATCGGCAGGGATGACCGGTGAGTGGAGGATGGCCTTCAGGACATTTGCTATGATGCAAAACGCAACAGATCTCTGCTTAGAAAATGTACTTAATCTCCTCTGTAAAGAAGTGTGGGCCTGGGTTTTCAGCTGTGCCCCAGATGCTGGGAGCGGTGGCTGTCTCCGGAAACCGCCTGACCTTCGACCTTTCCATGAAAAATACCCTTCTCAGAACGTGGGGAGCTTCCTGTTTGTCTTGGAATGCAAGACCTCCCCCCCACAAACCCCACCCCCCCACCCCCGAACCCCCACCGCGCCTCCAACCGTCGTCCCGCTTCAATATTTCAAATTTTAAAAGGCGTATGTTTGCCCAGAGGGAGGGGTAGGGATGTGGGTGGGGCCAGTCAGAGTCCCTTGATTTATTTTAATGTAAATAATTTTATATGGAAAATATAAAGCAATACAATATTCTCCTTAAGGCAATGTTTGTGTTTCCTGTGCTGTTGGAATATAAATTGCATGCTTCTCGATCGTTTGGAGAAGCGTATAAATAGGTGGTCTGTGCACACATTCACAGGCAGGCTTTCCCATGATAAACATTTCAGTTTGTAAGCTTCATGGCCCCGCTGCCTTGATCCCTCGTATTAATTATGCATTCCAACTGAAATTGGTCAGCGGTGTGTGTGTTTGTGTGCACATGCACGCATGTGTGTATGTGTGTGTGAGTGTGTAAGAGAGAGTATGGATGACTTTATCCCCTTTCCAGGGCGCCCTGGGTCTTAGCTTTCTAAATTCCGTGCATTGTTCTTACGGCTAAGGGTTCCGAGAATCATTCTTCAAACCTACAGGATCTCAAGGCTGTTCGTGCTGGTCAGTCTTAGTCTGAGGTGCATTCAGATGGGTAGTGTTAATCCTGGAGTGGGTTTTCTGTCTGTGGTATGTTGGTACTTTGCCTCTATTGTCCTGTTGTCAAAAAATGACCCATTTAGGAGTTTATCAGCAGTGGAACCCCCCTAGATTTTTTTCAGCATGTAATTTGATTTCCTGGAGTGACCCTACCATTACAGTAAGTTAAAATTGCCATTTAAAAAATATTTTTATAAAAGTGGTACAGCATTAGGGTGCAAAGATTGTCCTATGAGTATTTTTTTTTCAGAAGTCATAAACAAAGTTAAGCACCACACATCTAAAGAGAAAAAAAGTTGTGGTGTATGTTTTGTAGTAAAGACCCGTGGTGTAGACTGAAGAAATGCAGTCTGCATTGTGAAGGAGAAAAGGTTATTCACCAATTTATTGATGAGTGACAGGTTGTTTCTGCCTGACAAAATATTAATTTAGGTTTGAAATTCAATGAAAAGGCTTCATCACAGGGGTCCAGTGAGGGTTGGTGTATTTTTTGCATACAATATGAAGACGACACAAGGGTTAAATGTGCCTAGATGCTATGTTTCTGTTCTGCTATTGTGCTAGTCTTGAATTTTTAATTCTAATTTTAAATTCTGACCTTGTCTTCCCTTTGTCACCAGCAAGATCAGATACTCTCGTATAGTGGAGTAAATAAAGAGGTAAAGTCCCGTGTCCCCACATGTCCTTTGTCCTGATATATTCTCCACTGCATCCTTAATCCATATGACCAGCTGTAAATATTGGAGCATCTCTGGTTAGAACAGTGGGAAAGGAACTCTGATACTGCATGGATGTGGATGTTTGCTATGCTGCCGATTTTTAAGTTGTTTATCCGTCTTGTTTGTAACCCGAACCGCTGCCTGCCGTTAAACTTAACCAGAAACTGCATGGCCCTGCATGCTTTTGTTGTGAAGCCACGTCGGCGTTTTGAGTCTTGCTGATAAAGAGCTGATTAAGTCGGACTGAGCAGAAAAGGGTCAGGTACTCACTCAAGATGACGGCTGAATGTGAAAGTGAAAACCCTAACCCCGTAACCGTTCTGAAGTGGGCCTGCCTTTGTCTTGCGCCAGCCATTTTGTTTTTAAAGGTTTAAATTTAATGCCATTAAGTTTAACAAAAACTTTTCATGAAAAGTGGAAAAATAGGTTGTTTAAAAGTCTTTTGAGTCATCGAGACAATTTGAGACAGGATTCCTCAACTCCTCTGACCCAGGAGGTATCCAGCTGTGTTGGTTGCGTCAGCGTGACCAATCGCCTTTGTTTTCTTCTGGGCGAGCAGGGTCCAGGCCGCGGAACGCTGCCGGGGGGTCAATGTGAGCAGTAACGGTCCGACGCAGAGGGACCCGCCCTCCAAGATCACCAGAGCCTCCATCCGGTGCAGAACCCAGAGAATGAGGGAGACCATGGGCAGCTGGACAAGCGTGGCTTTGTCCAGCATCCACAAAACCACCTGAAACGGGTATCGGCTCTGAGTCTGTTCTTCCTCATCTGTCAGTCTGTTTACTCTCTCTAAGCGTGTGTGTGTGTCATATACAGGGAAAATGTATCCTCTTATTGTTTACCATCTGTTTATCTGTGAGTTATAACGGTTTTTCTTTCTTTGTTGTGTTACCCACCTTGCCAAGGTAGTGTTCCGCGAAGCTGGATTGAGCAGTTAGCCAACTAACCTTCGTAATTATTTTTTTATGTTATGTCAAAACTTTCCACCAATCCGATTTCATCCAATGAAACTATTTTTGAAAGTTAGTGGGCTCCTTGATCATGCTTTTCGAAATACTCCCGAAGGAAAAATGTGTATACATATTACATATTAGTGTACTCTGCATATACCAAAAGAGGAACCTTGAATTTAAGGTGAATTTAAGTCAAGAATAATTATCTGGTGTACTTTAATGTAGAGTTGTACAGGGATCACATAGCTTATTAAAAGAACCGTCCTTTTTATAGCAACAGTTCTGAATAGTGCTCTTAATGTGGCCATGCTATAAATTAGTTTCATATCGTTTACATATGGCAAACTTAAGTTTCTCACATTGTCTGAAGATTATCATTGCCAAAGCATTAATGTTTCATCTGTGTATGTCAGATTGTCCTTGAGACAGTTTTGAGATTTACCATCCCCATTAATGTGCTAGCTATGTGCTGCTGTGCTTATGATGAGTCGTAATTTCTCAATGTTCACTTTCAGTATAAAAATATTGACTGAAATACCTGAAAATTAGATTTTATGTTGGCCAGGGAAAACATTTAGAAACGTCCAGCCTGTGTGTATGCAGAACTTGTTGAAAAGTGAGTTTACGTGCCGTTCTTCCCCGTTTTACTGTCTCCATGTCCTCCAACGTTTATGTCGGTCAGATTGTTGATCTGAGACCGATGTCTGAAGAATTTAATCCCGGAAGTCCCTCTATACCAATATTTTCTCAGCTTTGGCCTGGGGGTCCACTGGTGCTCGTCACAGCCAATATCTTGGATCAATTAAGGTTGTTGAAAAAATGTTTAAGTTCCTACATAATTGCATATTTTCACTTATGCCAGCATAGTTCAGGTTTGACCATTTAGTCTGTCATTAATAGTTCAGTTTCAGTGACCAAACTTTCAGCAATTTAGACCCAAATGACCCCAGTCTATAATTGAATCAATTAAAAAATAACAGGAATCATTTGTCATACAACGCATTACAGAAAATTAGAGCATTAGTTATGGAAAATGATTAAAATTCTGGAATGTAAATGTGGATCCTTTATTCTTTATGGCGTGCAGAGCTATTTCTGGCGTTATGTGACCTAAAGAGGGCAAACCATCCTTCAATAGACATTAAGTGTTTAATTAAGAACAATTAACATCCCATTTACTTTACAGAGGTTGCAATTATGGTGGGAGTGAAAAGCAGCACACAGTGGGTCCCCGGCATTGAGTTTATAAACTCCCTCTCTACAGTCCTACAGTACATATTCCTTACCTTAAACTCCCTCAGTATGTAATCCCAACCTGTGTTTTGGATTCAGGTAAAATGTGACATAGCATAAAAAAGCTAACATTAATATGAAATGTCATGAAGACATTGAAGCATTCTATAGGGAAGCATATTACTGAAATATATAGAGCTAACAGTTTGTGTGAGTGCAATTTTTTTTATATAAAAGAATTGTATATTTTTGTATGAATTTTTGTATTCTGATAGGGTTTTGGTTACACACAATTCTAATCTAGCCCAGCTAAGACTGATTGTTACACACCCCCAAGCGCCATTTAAAAAAGCAGTTGCCGTTAAATGTTGTATTTCCAATACAAGTCACACTGAAGGTGTCAAAGGTGTTTACACGCTTTAATTGATTAACTGTTAAGGACATTAGTAATTGATGTGGCCTTGGTGTGCAACTGAAAGCCTCTGTTTGACGTCAATGTTACACGTGTCTAATGCTTTCCCCATCAGGCCCAACTGATGAAGGAGCAACGATAATGTTACAGATCAGCTAGTATGGGTTTTACTGTGTTATGCATGGGTCCTGTGGGGACTTTAGCCTTTGGTGTATATTCTGGCAGCTGTACCGACTGATGGGTAACTTATCAGAAAGGTCTACAGCAGCAAATTATTTCCTCTTCAAGGAAAAATGTAACCCGCTGTTGAGTGATATTGTACAATAAATCATTCAATCATTTATTTTATGCCATGTTTCAGTGATCTTGTCTCTAACTGACTGTGTAAATGTGTCTATATTGGGATGGCAGGTATGCCATCTTCTAAGTTAAGGTTTGGCAGAATATGCTCCATAGCTATACAGCACCGAGAAGTTCCTACAGAAATAACCGCAATGACCACAGACTCTCAGTCCTTAAAGGCATACTATGCAGGATTTCTTTCTGTGCTTAGTCATCTCCTCTGTTCTGCACTCTGCCTACACCCGAAGCAGCGACAAGAGAGCCAGCTAACGTTACTAAACATTACTGAATTTAGTTAGCCAATCTATCGTTACCAAACGCTAACGAGGCGCTTTGTTATTACATTACAGGCATTTGGCAGACGCTCTTATCCAGAGCGACATACAACAACATTGGGTTACCCACCAAGGTGACCTTAACTCTCCAGCACTAACCCAGCTGAAAGCTGAAAACGCACCACCGTAGTAGCCAATCCATACACACTTCCTCTTGTCCTCCTATTGGCCAAATGCTTTTCAGATACAGCTCACAAAGAAAAAGGGTCCAGCTGAGCAATAGAGTACACACTGGGTTGGGAAATAGGCTTGGAAACATTCAGTTTTAAAAGAGAATTTATACTGTGTCAAATTCCTGTATTCTTAAAATTTTTGTATTTTGTAAAGTGTGTTTAATATTTATGCATAATAATTAGTGTGTTTTCAGGTAATACATTGGATAAGCAACTCTGGAAATTCACTGAAGCTATCTGGCAGATTTTGCCCTAATTTGCAATATTCCAATATATCAATATTTTCTTCTAAGGTATGCGGGATAGAGGATTTTTGAAGGTGCATAAAACTTGATTTTCCGAATCTAAGCCTCGAGGTGATTTTGAATCACAACTGAATCTTACTGCCAAAACAAAACTGAAGAACTGAATTTCATTTCTCCCCTTCATTTTTATTGACGTACTTTTATTGAAAACCAAAACGTCACAATTAAAATCCGCACCATAGTGTACAAACCAATATTTCTCAACCCTGCACAGCTAACCAACCTGTAAAGAATGAATTTGATTTTAAAGTACCTACCAGATGATATTTTGAAAACCAAATAATGACATTATCTGGAGCAGGAGTCTTAAGCAGAACAGAAAATCCATGCGTGAATAGAATTATGCTTTTTCCCCCTTTCTCTATTGAAACCCTGGAATAACATCCTAGTATAACTCCTGCTGTATCTCTGGAATCAAATCAAATTAGTCCCACCTGAGCAACAGGATTGGACCCTATTGTTGGGTTATTTTTAATAATTTCAATTTCTGAATAACCATTGAGACCTTGCGATAGTTTAAGCACCTCTCTCTGGACAAATACGGGAATTTATTTTTAAAATATTTGATATGTACTTGTGTGTTTATTGTGTATATATATATAAAACAGCCAACATGTATGTGCCAGCTTTCACTGTCATTATAAAATGAGTATAGAGATAAAACATTTAAACAGCCAAAAAACATTCACGTTTACACTGCTTGCTGTTTACCACCAGTACTTAATGCATCAGTTAAAGTGGCTCCTATATAAATAACTATTGGTTTGTAAACACACAAGTGTGAATTTATTCATATAGACTATATATACCTCACATGTAAGAACATGAAATACAGAAAAATAGCGTTTCAAGGATGCACTGCACTCTTTCATGGAGGTAAAACTAAGACTTTGGTCAAGCAATAAGGATAATAACATGTTGACTTTGCACTTCCTGGACATCAAACACTGTTTAAGGCAAAAATATCAGTTTGACGACAAGTTAAACACCACTTCAAAAACACCTTTTTGTTCAAATATAGACAGGTATGTACAAGGGGGTTTCCTCATAGAAAAATAAGTGTGAGCTAACAGGAGAGCACCCAGCCTAACCCCCCTCCTTGCCCTGCCCCCAGAAGGAACGGAACATAACACAGTAAGGATTCAAACTGTCCACTAGCTACATAGCTACACAGCCTAAAATTCTCAGCAGTCTTTGCAGCTTTACAACTGTTCCTTTGAAAGTATCTTCCCCACCTATTATCAAACACATTCCCTAACAATGCAGAGGCACAACTTTGTCTTATTTAGTCTACATGACACACTCCAGTATTACAGAAGTCTTCAGGTATTCTGCACCTCATGCACCAGTATTACATACATGAAAAAAAAAACATTGCTCTGACATGACATTACTTTTTTTTGTGTCCTAACGTGTTAAGTCTTGTAGTTTTATTGAACTCTTCCATAGATGTCCACTTTGGAAATACAAATCCAAAAAATGTAAAAAAAAATAATCCTCTGAATTAATCGAGTGAATAACACTCAGCGCTCCTACTGCGTGATGTTAGAGCTCCCATTGTGATGTCATGGAGCCAGATGAGTTTCATTGCCTGGTAATGACCAGGATCATGTTCAAGTATGTGAAATAATGGAACAGTGGCTAGAGTGCTGACACAAGTGCAAATGCGGTGCCTGCGTCATCGATGGGGGAAAAACGTCCGGCACTGAAAACCCGATGGCCTGAGGGTGCGATGTTGAGACACTTCATATCCACTGGAGAAAATCCATTTATTGTACAATGCCCTACTGACCTAGCAGATGCACAAAACTCTGACAGTCCAGCACAAAAACAAGAAGTTTATGTTCAGGCCACAGGGAGGAGCAACCCTTTTTTAAAATATATACATATATAGACATTAGTATTTCTGTACATGAGATTATTATTGCAGAAGTGCCTTCGTTCAGCAGGGCAGGTTGTGTGGGACAGACGTGGATTTTAGGCCAATGAGCCAGGCTCTCTGTCTCTCTCTCTCTCTCCAGCAATACTTTCCAGCAGTCCACACCCAGGCCTCAGCTTTGGGGGGAGTTCTTGAGAGGATATTTATTTCCAATCTTTTGTTTCATCTCAGTCCCATTGCTCCTTTCCATCTCATTTCTTTCTCTTTTCTGTTTCTCTTTTTGTATCTAGTGGAGAGTCATCCAAGTCCCTCCCACGTTGCGTCAAGGGACGGAGAGAAAGCGCCTAATTGGTCCCTGAGGTTTGCATCCAAAGGGTGGGCTTTAGTGGTCTAGTTGCTAACACTGAAGCATTGCTAGGGTTTCAAACCAGGATATCTGGATCATAATGTCTCTCAACTCTTGGTAAATAATCCATGGCAAAAGACTGTTTTAGCACAAGCCCCTCCATGTCCATATTATTCATTTAATAGCACATTAGATAAAATAAAATAATTGACTAAATAAATATATGTTCCATTTAGGTACCATTGCTGCAAAGGAAAAGAAAACAGAATTAACAGTTTAATATTCTACCTCATAACATCACACATAATCAGAGCTGACCTTTTTACAATAACTAGAATCTCTTTTTTTCTACATCTTACAGATGGTTTTTTAACGACTCGTCCTCTGAGGTCATTCACAAAATTTTCATTCTGAATCTGCGTCACAAGCACTCGGCTGAGGCCCACAGCCATACAACCACTTTAAAAGCTTTAATCAGTGAAATTGCAGTACAAAAAGAAGAACATTTATGCAGAACCCTTGCCTCAAAATGAAAAAAAAAATAGGATGCGGGCAGTCTTTGAAAACAAGTCTTTGTTGTTAATAATAGCAGCATTGGCACAGATTCCCACATTAATATTTATAAGACACTGTGTGCAGACTGTGCCGACCGATCCTCTTTCTGTCGACCCGAGGGGCCGCTCTCCGTCTGGTTTACAAATGACGCTCCCTGCGGTGGCTGTTTCGTCCAGTCTGACCCTCATGCATCACAACATAATGCAAAAATCAAGTCAAATCATGGTAAGCATTCCCACTTTCCGAGAGGTTCCAGCACACCCAAAGACAAACGCTCTCCCTGATTCCTCCGAGACTAGGGTAGTGTGTAATAATGACAGAATGACTCAGATGACCAACAGTGACAGAGACAGGAAAGGAAATCAAGGATGAGGCTGGAGTTGAGGACACATATTTGGAGGACTCACATTGGCCCTGGACCCTGGGACGCCCTGTCGCGCCCTTCCCTCTCGCCCGTCATCCCTCTCTTTCCCTCTGTCAGGGAGTGGTGTCCCCCCGAAGCGTGTTCCCCCGTACCCAGGTGCTTTGCGCCCCGCCCCCTCCGGCCCCGCCCCCGTGGTCCTTGGGCTCGGACTCGGGCTGGCTCTGGGCGCGCTCGGGTTTGGGGTTGGGGGTGGAGGGCGGGTCGGGCTGCTGCACGGACATGGTCCTGCGCAGGTGGGTCCGCTTGCACAGGAAGTCCGGTTTGGCCGTCAGGCCGAAGGAGCCCTTACGGAGGACCATCCGAGTGGAGGAGGTCTTTTTGGACCGCGCCCGGTGCCCAAACTCCAGGGAGGAGAGGTGCGCTGCGTACCCCTCGCTCAGGAACTGCACGGGATCAGAGAAGAGGGGGATGGGGGTATCAGAAACAGAAGAAAGAAGAAGGCAATGAAGGCCAAGGGACATGTAAGGATTTCCACCAAGTGATACATCCATCAGCTTTTATGTTCCTGGCTCAAGGTTGGGATGAATTCATTTCATAGCAGTCAATTCAGGACAGGAACTGAAGCCCAATTAACGAATTGAAAAAGTTCCATAGTGCTCTATGACCATTTTTAAATGAATTGAAATTGAAGTCATTTCCTCAACTGACTCAACTGAAATTGAATTAACTCCAACTTTCTTGCCTCTTCAAGTGCTTTAAGAGCAAATCTTATTTTCAGAGTTAATGGTGGTATTGAGAATAATTCTAGAATGAGAGGTTCCTCAGGGAGACGCTGAGAGGTCTGATAAAAAGGCTAGGTAACAAATAAAAGCAAAAAACTGTATAGGGTATTGGTGGATATTTTTTAGATGCATTTCTGCAATCTCTGTGAGAATTACCAGGACATAGCCAGTCACCAATCACAGGCTGCATTGCTCTTATTAGCTGGCACTGACATATTCGTGATTGGTGGAGTGGCTCTTTTTACTTTGATTAAGGTAATGTCACAGCTGCCTTACCCCTAGTTTATTATCCCTGCCGGAAAGCAGCTAGCCTGCAGTACCTGGCACTGATTCTGGTACTTCTTGGAGGGTCTTCCCACAATGTAGATCTGTGAAGGACTCAGGCCCAGCATGTTGTAAACGGAAATGTCCTTCATGGACCCGTAGGCAGCGCCGATCTTAATGTGACACTGTTGGAAAGGGGGGCAAAGACACAAACGGTTCACAAAGAGGCGCCCGCTTTTATCCAAAGCGCTTCCGTTTCTGCAGATTACAGCTGCTATTTATAGCCGGATTAAGCCGCTGAATGCTCGCGGTGCGTGTATAGCGTGAGCGTGCGAGCGTGCGCTCGTGTCCCGGAAAACGAGCACCTTTCATACTGGCGCCAGCTGTCAGTCTGCTGGCGTTTCACGCTACGGCGCTCGGCTAGCGTCAGAACCGCCCGTCCTTCTAACAGCTGATCCTCATCTCCGCTACGCCGCCTGAGCTGCCTGCTCGCGCGTCGCAGCAGCGGCAATTTGCGAAGCGCTGGCCGGCTGACAGCTTCGCTGACAGTAGGCCGCTAGCCGGCCGCGCTGCCTGCTCGCTAGCTAGCCGCGCTGGCTGCAGCCTGTCTCAGCGCCGCCCTACCTCCTGCACCAGGTTTCTCAGGAAGATGGTTTTCTGGCGCAGCGGGTCGTGCACCAGCCCCTCGGAGAAGAAGACCATGCCCTGGGGGAAGTTGTGCTGGGAGAGCCAGGACACCACGCGCTGCTTCTGCATGTCCGGCCGGCCCGTGATGTAGATGATCAGGTAGCCCAGGTCCTGCCAGTGCCTGGAAACAAGCACACGTTTTACCCACTGGTCACGCAATCGCCACCATCCACTGCAGGCGCTGAAAACGCAGATTTTACAGACAAACCAGACGGTCAGCTCCTACATTCCACCCCTCCTCGCTTTTTCTGCAGGTGGTGCTGATTTGTAAAATGAGTTTCCTGGGCTTCTGAATGTCTAGTGGAATATATTGCACTTGGTCACAGCCCCTTGATGAATTTTCAGAAGATGCACAACATTGGAATGTTTTGGTAGGGAGAACTCAATGTTATAAACACGGAGCTGAGTCTATAAATGAGCGGGTCTATCTATAATTTGTGTTAATGAGAATATATACTTTGAGCTCCTCTTCTTTGGAATTTTAGCTCATCTGCTAACAGGTTGGAAAACTGAATGTGTGTTTCATGGCAGATCTGTGGCCACAAGGGCATATGCACAGGAGCTGGCCTGCATCTTGTATTCAACGGAGTGGAAATTTTAATGAGTAGAAACTTTTGAACCGATAATGGCTCTCTCCATCTGTCCAGCTTTCTCCCTCTGCCTCACACTGACTCTCTCTCATATTGCATGTCCCTACGTGTGCAGTTTATTCTGTATCAGTCTATTTATTTCTCTTTCTCTAACACAGACACACACACACACACACACACACACACACTCCCTGGGAGCGGTTTTTACCTGACGACGTCCACCGCTCCCGGGCGGACCTTGGGGTCGCTGCCCATGAGGGAGACGCTGGCGGCGAAGGATCCGTCGATGCTGAACACCACGCACTCCATCCCGCGCGGGAGCACGGTCAGGAAGGCCTCCGCGCTGGTCTGGTCTCCCCTTCGGTGACAGGCAGAGAGAGGCTTTCAATCGCAGGGCTCATGGGTTCCCATGCACTGCCCCAGTCTAAAACCGCCCCCACGCTACGGTACAGCATACGCGAATGAATCCCCGTATCTGCGGCAAGCCCCGGCGACCTGCGGCAATGGGGCAGAGGGCCCAGTCAGCGAGACGCATTCACCCATCAGGAATGGTGAATGCTTGATTGGAGATATACTGCTTTTTGTATGATGCTGATGTTATAGGAGCTTTGTGGCTTAAAATGAACGTGGAAACCCTATAGCACGGGAGAGGAAAAGACAGAGCACTCTCACTTGACCACCATTTTGATAGGGTACACCCCCACAGCCAGCCTCTTGTTCTGCGGAATGGTGTAGGTCACCCGGCCACTGCTGTTGGTCACCTCAGTGTCAAAGTGCACCCACCGGCCGGACGGGGGCTGGGTCATCAGCAAAATATCCACCTGTTTCAAGGGTGGGGGAATTTAGGCAGTGAAACACATGCAGTGCATCCATCCATTGAAGCTTGAAGTATGCCAAATATATAATTAATCGACACAGCAAGAAATATTTTATGTATCACTTGAAAGGTTTACTCTTCAACTGGCACACTGAAATATCTTTGCTTCTTTTTTATGTCTTGGGTAAACAATAACAAACTGGATGAGGTAGTTAGTTAATGATAAAAAAGTAAGAGGTATGAAAAATCTTTTGACTGGTAATGTTAAAGGGAGAGTTCACTTTCTGGAGTTTTTAAATATTATTTCAGTATATTTTCTAGTATATTTTTTGCTTGGGCCACACAAAAACCGTGATGCAGAGAATTTTTTTATGCAAGTGCAGACCATTTTTACCATTCCATATAAGCAATATCGATTATTACTGCAGCGAGGAAGGCACATGCACATGCACAATATTGCAAGTCAAAATATGGCCTACTGCTTGGTTGAGCAGACCATAATAATAATAATAATAATTTTCATTTCATAATCTGAAAATAATCTTCATTTGAACAGGTCCAGGTAACGTGTAGCTACTGTGCAGACATAGTAAAGAGTGTCTCACCTTCTCGCCAGTCAGGGTCACCATATCCAGTGGTCCATACATGAACCTGCCAACCAGCGTCTGTGGGCCGTCCTCCGTCGCGATGACATCATTGATTCTGTGATTGGCAGTGACATTCTACACGGGGACAGTTCATGAAAGTGCCATCAGGTTTGCCCATTTTCATCATTCATATTTCATATTGAATTTCCTGAGGAAACTGCACCTGCTCTGCAGCTTAATTCAGTAAACCATTGAAGAGAAACTGCATTAACTAGCCTGTAAGATCTTCAATCCTGATCATGTGACTGCTTTGAAATGTATCAAAAGAAATGAGTTAGCTAAGTGTTTTGACAATACAGTAGTGGGCAGTGTTTGTTTTTGGCCAGAAGGGGGCGATGAGCTACCATCTACTATTAGGCTGTTGTGATAGGTCTGATTTTTTTTTTTTTGGGCACTTTCGTTAATTTATTGGTCAAATTGAAAAATAGAAACAGGACCACAGAATAATAATCACTGCCATGCAGTACTTCAAATATAAAATACTTTTTTTAAGTA
This sequence comes from Anguilla rostrata, assembly GCF_018555375.3. Classification (NCBI taxonomy): domain Eukaryota; kingdom Metazoa; phylum Chordata; class Actinopteri; order Anguilliformes; family Anguillidae; genus Anguilla; species Anguilla rostrata. Next base: position 26,030,131 of record NC_057941.1, on the reverse strand, counting down.
ACGCTTTTTCATAATAGCAATAAACTACACAAATTATGGATGCTACGCATGCTACAATACATCTAATATAAATTTACTTTGCATTATGTCCCAGTTGCAGAAGCTTTGTCTTCACTCCACAAGTCAACATGATTTTGCAATTCTGCTGTGCAACCAACATTTTACCTACAGAGGAGAGGTCTAAACATCAGGTTTTATTCTTGAGAGTGAACATGCACTGCCTTACTAATGGCAAGCGACTGTTTTGGGTTACACAAACAAAATGAACCTGCCGCTGTTGATTTCTGATTTAATTATGCTGTTGAACAAATCAGGCTCTCCAGTGGCTAGTGCACTGATTTAACAGGGATTATCCTCAGCAGTCCCTTCCCTACCTTGGCTGACGCAGTATTGCACACCTATACAATAAATAATTACACAATACTCAAAGCCGCAAAGCTGTTTCAAATGGAGACCCAAGAAATGGGCATATTCTTTCCTCTCTGTCATTCACTCACTCACCGTTCCTCCCACCTTCCGTCCCTCGCTCCATAATCCACTCAATCACTACCCCTCCCACACCCATTTGCTTATTGACTTGTCTTTAAGCTTCCTTTACTCTATTATTCACTCACTTGCTCTCTCGCCCTCAATCATTCACGTGTTCACTCACTCAATCACTCATTTTCCCACCTTCCCTCGCCGAACGGTAGGCTGCATTAGCACTGAACACCAGCAGTGACATTTAGCCACTAGAGGGCGAGAGGACCAGCCATTGAATGGTGGTTGTGCAGTTCAGTTTTAGCTCGTTACAGCTCAATTAGCAGAGAGGCAGTTCACTTCTGATACTCCGTAGCTCTGATGAGTTATTATACTAGTCGCTGTAGCGGAGGGTTGGACTCCAATGTGCTAGCCAAATTTTATTAAAGTTATTAAGAAATCCAAACCCCTGTGTGCTTCTTCTAAATTTCATTAGAATGAGCTGGCATTAGCAGGAACTCTGACCTCAGCACTCCGAAAGCAACAGCAAAATTGGCTTCAGAAAATTCTGTGGTATGGCGAGGGTGACTCACATCCCCTTCCCAATCCTCTTAATAAACAGCCGGCGTGTCTGTTAATGCTTACACTGCAACTCTGGAATGAGCAGACTGCGCTGCAAGGCCTCCGCTACAATCACTCCTCTGCGGCCGAGGCGTTACTGGGGCGCCTGTGAATCTGGGGCGTCGACACGTCCCAGCCGCGCCTGGGATGCCTCCTCACATCGACACGATGCAAAACGCTGAATTTACATTCGTCGTTTGGAATGAGTCTCGCGAATTCAGAGCTCTTCTTAAAAAACAGTGGAAGAAGCAGTGCCGTGGAGCTGACAAACCAGCCTTCACGACTGTCCCTGATGCAGAAGGCCTTTCATTCTGTCTGACCATTTCTTTCCACATTTAGCACAGTAGATGGCAAACTCACAAGGACATCAGTTAAATCGTGAAACACGCACATGCAGACCACATCTGAAAACCTGAGTCTAGCAGTAGAGATTTATTTCTCCAACCACTGCGTTTTAAACAGGAGACACTAATCTGCCCACTTATACATTGTATGTCTTGGCACTGTGGTTTCTGAAAGGAATGCAAATAGCTGCATATTAGGAAATGCAGGCACTGTCATGCATACAAGTGTGCTTGGTGGGGATAATAGTCGGATTTGAAATTAATGTGTGATTTGAAAATTTGCCTACTATATATCAGGAGTTTGAAACTGCATTAGAAAATGACCTTGAGCATCGCAGGACTTTGAGCGAAATGTTTCCAGTCCAGTGAAAGAGCCGGTGGAAATGCTGAGGTGCTTCTGAATGTACAGTGGAGATGCAGATGTGCTTTTGCCTGTACAGTGGAGATGCAGATGTGCTTTACCTATACAGTGGAGATGCAGATGTGCTTTTGCCTGTACAGTGGAGATGCAGATGTGCTTTACCTATACAGTGGAGATGCAGATGTGCTTTTGTCTGTACAGTGGAGATGCAGATGTGCCTTTGCCTGTACAGTGGAGATGCCAATGTGCTTTACCTATACAGTGGAGATGCAGATGTGCTTTTGTCTGTACAGTGGAGATGCAGATGTGCCTTTGCCTGTACAGTGGAGATGCAGATGTGCTTTTGTCTGTACAGTGGAGATGCAGACTGCTTTTGTACTTACAGTAGTGCAGATGTGCCATTTGCCTTTTACAGGGAGAGCAGATTTGTGCCTTTGCCTGTCACAGTGGAGATGCGTATGGCCTTTCTCGGTCAGGGAGATGCCAGTACGTTGCCTTTGTGGCTGTACAGTTGGACAGCAAGTGCCTTTGCCTTACAGTGAATCAGTGCTTTGCCTGTACAGTGGAGATGCAGATGTGCTTTTGCCTGTACAGTGGAGATGCAGATGTGCCTTTGTCTGTACAGTGGACATGCAGATGTGCCTTTGCCTGTACAGTGGAGATGCAGATGTGCCTTTGCCTGTACAGTGGAGATGCAGATGTGCTTTTGCCTGTACAGTGGAGATGCAGATGTGCCTTTGCCTGTACAGTGGACATGCAGATGTGCTTTTGTCTGTACAGTGGAGATGCAGATGTGCCTTTGCCTGTACAGTGGAGATGCAGATGTGCTTTTGTCTGTACAGTGGAGATGCAGATGTGCTTTTGTCTGTACAGTGGAGATGCAGATGTGCCTTTGCCTGTACAGTGGAGATGCAGATGTGCTTTTGCCTGTGCAGTGGAGATCCAGACTCCTTTTTGTACACACAGTAGTGACGTGGGCATTTTCTGTGGGCAGAGGAGACGCAGAGATGTTTTTTGTTTGCACGCGTGTTTTGCCTCGCTCACCCGCAGCTTGACGTGAGTTCGTCTGCGGAGCCACTTCTCTCGGGGGCCGGAGGGAGAGAAGGGGGCGGAGTCCGAGCCGTCTGCCTCCCGTGCTGTCAGGCTGTCACACCGCATTACCTGCCGACAAAGCACAAAGCATGCCTGTGAAACCTTCACAGCTAATCGCCAGGAAGTTTACTGAGGCTTTAACTACCTGACACTCTCAGCCCTCAGCCAATAGAACCTCTCAGTCCTCAGTCGCCAGTCTCCTTAACGAACCAATGACATCCGAGGAAGAATCTGAACCCCATTTAGACTGTCTATGGAGCTCTTGTCAGCCAAAAATGACACAGCCTGCTAATTCAGGTACATACACGCCTTATTGACATACAGTGACTTAAAAAGACTAAAAACACATTGTTTCTGAACCCCATAAGGCTCCACAGCCTGAAAAAACTGAAAGGCTCAGACTCAGAGCTTCACATTTAATTGCATTTCTGCTGAGTGCTACTGGAAGCATCAAAATGCCTGAGCATAAGCACTAAATACCAAAAGGTATTTACAAACCATGCGAATTAAAGCTTTTTTTAATCTTCAAAGCAGTAAGTGCCTCGGACACTTTTGGATGTGCTTGATTTCAGTCTAGCCTTCATTGTTTATCATTCTATGCAGGAACCATGGATCCAAAAAAGCAGCTTATCTAATGGTTCCATTTATTTCCATTACTACAAGAGGTTGCTGATTTTTATGTGGCACTTTCTGGTTTGCCTTGAAGTAGCTGCAGTTTGGCACAGTAAATCTGCAACATTACGTAACAGCCAGACGCTCACCGCCATAGGAACAGTACATATGAAGACCCCTCAAAAGCCACGAATGTCATTTTAACTGTTTACTGCCGTTGTTGTGTTAATTCACTAATACATAAAACCATGAAACCATGCAAAGGCATTAAAGCAGAACATCGAACACAAAATCGTAGCTCACTGCCACTGGACAGAACAGACACAAATCCATATTTTAAACATATTAACCAAGAGCGGTCATTAATCACGATTGCAATGCAGAGAGGTTTTTTAATCATGGTAGACCCATGAACCCGCAATCAAAATTCAATTTCATTTATTTTGGCAGTACCCATTCATCAAATTATTAGTCTAATATATCCAAAGAGAATTGTTCTGCAGAAGATAATTATAAAAATAAATAATAACAAAACCCAAGACCTATACCACACAATGGTTCTAAATTAAGTTTCTTGGTTAAATTTAATGTGACCATCTACTGTAAGCAACTTTATGTTAACATTAACATCTGCTGTAAATGAATGTTAAAATGAGTCTAAATTCAGTGTACAGAGGCACATGAGTGTTAGATGTCTCTTACATGTATATCTGTTATGTATGAATCAAATAAAGCCTTGCATTTATGCAAAGCTTGTAACAACAGGATGCCACTCCTATATAAGATATAACTGTGCTGTTGTAAGATAGCTGGCATCCTGTGAGACAGAGACTGTGGAGATAGAAGTCTGCACGATAAGCCAAAGCATTCTTAGTCTCCAATCAGTGTTCAGGGGTGCCATGATTGGACAGAAAGAATTTGAGCACTCCTGTTCAAACTGCTTAATTGTAGCTGTGTAGTCTAATAGGCAAGGCTGCGTAGTATAATAGTTAAGAAGCTGTGCTTATAACCTAACGGTTGCAGGTTTGAATCCATGTGGGACACTGCTGCTTTACCCTTAAATGGCCCTCAGCCTGAATGGCTTCAGTATCCAGCCGTAAAAATGGATGCTATATAAAAAGCTATGCGAGTCACTCTGAATTAGAGCGTTTGCTGAATGCCTGTAATGTAATGTCATTTCCACCTATTTGCTCCAAATATGCATCTTCATATATCTTAAATAAATGTGATACAAGCTCACAAGGCTTGCTGAAGTGTATCGTTTTGTGCGTTTGGAAACGGATGATTTTATTGAAACACCACGCTGTGTTTTGGCTCACTGCCTTTCTCAGTGTAGGTGAAGTAGCTCTGGCACACAAGCAACCAAACTGCAATGCTTACAAGCTTTTGCTGAGCCTGAGAGCTCCAAACACTAGAAACAGACTCTAAGGGCCGGCAGGGTTCACCATATAACAGCAGTAGCTTGAAGCCTGTTATCAAGAAAGCAAACTGAAGGCCTGAAATGTGTTGAAGTGTTTCTTTTTGCAAACAGCAAAGAGATGTATTTATCTGCTGCTCAATCCATTTTGCTGTTGTAAAAATAGCTCTCCCACTGATGTCTTTGCCCATACCAAGGACAAAATAGTCACTTTATTCATGGCCAGAGTTAGAATTTCATGAAAGAGAAAAAAAATAAATACATTCCCTCGGTCAGACCCATTTTTAGACATCTTGTCCTTGAGAATATAGCAGTGACTGTAGGAATTGATAAGGAGGAAAGAAAATGTGCCTTGGGAAAGATATAGAATGTAAAGTCACAGCTGACTGAACTCTGGGACAACAATGGTTCATTAAGGCCAGGCTAATGGAGTAAAGGCTCATTTTAAAGCTGAGAATAGGTTGTGGGGGGTCTCTTCATACAACAGTATAAATGTGTCTTCAGATCTGCATTCTGCTTTAATCTAGTTTTTGCGAGAAATCTATGGTCTAAAGGGGCCATGTAACAGGTACGGCTCCTCTTCCTCTTCGTCGTTTCTGTTTATGAACAGTAACAGAAATCAGCCCCTCAGGGCGATGCGCGGTTGCCTCCAGCATCACCCGCGCGAGGGGAGGGTGTCATTCGGCCCGGGACGACAACATCACGCCGCGCGCCGACGGCTCCCGCTGCTAGATCAGGCACCCGGAAGCGCGCCTATTAAGCCGCTCGCGAAGCGTCTCCCCCCCCCCGACTCGACTGCGCGAGCCCATCTGGTGAACGGTGCTCCGATGAGAAGTGGCGGGTGACATGAAACGCTTCGAAGGAAAGCACACCCGTGCTCTCCCTGAACTGACATGAGATGTGGGTTCGGGATGAGCGCTGCAGCTTGGGAATGCCTGACCATTCCAAAATTGTGGAGAGAAGGGGTTAAAAAAAAAAACAACCTACAATTAAAAAAAAAAAATTCAAATAACCACATTGGAGAATCCCCCCCCCCCCCCCATACATGTTACAGTGGCACTCAGAGCCTGCGCTGTAGCACAGTTTGTTCAGGAAAAAAGACTGAAGCTGTTGTGTTCGATATCCCTGGGTTCAGAGAGAGAAATAGAGGGAGGAGAGAGAGAGAGAGATAAAGGGAGGGAGGGAGACAGAGAAAGCGAGAGAGGGGGAGGAAGGGAGAAAGAGAGAGACAGGGAGAGAAAGAGAAAGAGAGTTAGAGGGAGGGAGAAAGAGAGAGAGAGACAGGGGAGGGAGAGAGAGAATTCACCTGTCTGAGCATGAAGGCCACGACGTCAGTGGACTCCCAGTAGGAGGCATGGAATAGATGGGGCAGCGCCACGGTGGGGAAGGCCGTGAGAACGTCTGGGCAGTACAGAGCGTAGTCCAGCCGCTTGGACCCCCACCATGTCCCAGAGACTGAAAGGGAGGCAGGCAGACAGGGAGAGAAAGAGAGAGGTGGGGGGGAGGGGGGGCAGTACAGTGCTTAAGTTGCACAAAAGAACAGAACCATGCGCAGAGAAAAGCACGACAGATGTGACAGGGAGGCGAAGGCACTGAGAGGGCGAATTAAGGGTTAGTGATGGAGACAGAGGCACAGGAGCGAGGGAAACTGATGAAGAGAGAGCGAGAGAGCTTTAGGAGATGGAAAGGGCTGTCGAGAGAGTTTTCATCGGTGAACAACAGAAAAACACCTGAAAGACTGATATGCAGGTACCTGCCGTCCGGGCGCAGGATTTACAGGAGCCCGGGGCCGACTGCAGGGGAAACAGGACGAGCGCGCAGTGCAGATGCGCGTTTCTGTCCCCATCAATAAGCGCTTCGTTATTCGGCTAGTTACCGCCACGCTCCGCTTACTCTATTTGAAACCACATTTTCCATTTTACTTAAAAACTAGCTTCCGTGACAGACAGACAGAAGTAAGTGCCAAAAACCACAGATTACTAGTGTGCAAATATATCACACATGAAATATTTGCCATTGAGTTGTTTGTTTACTGCCTGTCCCAGACAAAATGTGATATATATATAAAATAAATATTAACCCCACACACACACACACAAATATGTATTTGATGAAAAAAGAGAAATAAGGGGAGATTCATTTTTCATATGTGCTCAGTCACCGTCTTGTTTAAATTGAAAATTATTTAGCTTTGAGATTCAGTGTTATTTACCATGTGAGTCACATACAGTGTAACACACCTGGCTTTGTGAATTCTTCATTCAGATATTTTACAATCACTGCTATTTTCAGTGACTGCCAAACTAATTTAGCAAACTTTCAATGAAACACTGAAAATTAATATCAGGCCTGTTCCTGCTGGTACCATAACGGGAAGAATGCCAACTGCCAAATTTCAGTAAAATGTAAAGAAAAATAACAACAGTACAACTGATGGAATTCTTGGAAGAGAAATACAATTTCCTTGTGGTCTCGACATCAGCAAAGATCTGAGTAACTGAAGCTGTTGGTGAATGCACAGTACTTAAATGCTATGTGCAATTAAAAATAGGAAAAAAACCTGAAAATGATTAGCGAAGGGGATTTGTTTTATGGCGAGAGCTCGGGGAGGAAATGGCAGACGGGCCGTATGGTGCTGTGTAGTGGAGGAATGCTTTTCCCGATGCTCTGTCACTCACTGTTAGCGATGCTGCTGGCCAGCTGGCTCTCGGAAAACGCCTCGCTGTCCATGCTGGCCTGACTGGGTCTGCGCTGCCCGGCCCCCTCTCTCCCCCCGCCGCCGCCGCCCAGCTCCGGGGGGGTGGGGGGAGGCAGGCCCGACGCTCTGGAGCCCCCGCCCAGGAACACCGCTGGGCTGCTGTGGATGGCATCAGCTGGAGAGGGAACGCACAGCGAGGGAGAGACAAACAGAGAGAGGGGGGGGGGGACGGAGGGAGCAATGGAGGAAGGGAAGGACCAAGAGAGGGACACAGAGGGTGAGATAGAGGAGGAAGTGAGGGGGGAGAGGGAAAGAGCAAGAGAGGCAGTGACAGAGAGAGAGACAGAGACAGAAAGGGGGAGAGAAAGGGAGGGAGTGATGGAGGGAAGGATCAAGAGAGGGACAGGGAGAGAGGAAAAAGGAAAGAGCAATGGAGGCAGGGGGAGGGAGAGAGCAAGTGAGAATGAGAGAGAGGGAGAGAGGGAGAAAGAAAAAAATAATCTGTTCAAAAGGTTCTATTCACTGAAATAGCCCATAAAATGCATTCAGGAGCCAAACTAGATGCTAGGTACTGCATATATGATCTAATCAGAATTTTTTTCTTAATTCAAATGTGATTTTTTATGATGTGAGAAGTTTCTAGTTGTGTATTCACAACAGGGTATTTGCATGATGGACATGATAATAGATCACAGGCTTTTTAACTGGTTTAAAGTTGTACTTTAGAAACCACTTTTAAACAATGCAGTAATCCTTTGCTGGCCATAAGTCACTGTTTTTTTGACATTCCCATAATTGATAAGGATCTGTGTCAGCGCATTTTTCCCCCTGTGACACTTCCATTCGAGGCCTTCCTCACTGCCTGAACCGCACACAGCCAGGGGCGTGTGCATTTACGGCTTAGCCTCCTGTCAGTCTCTGTCCCTGTCGCCACTCGCCAAGATAACGGAATGAAAAAGAAAATAAAAACGATTCACGATGAAGATGAGGAGCAGAAGGGAAGGATGGCGCGGGCACCGCCGCCGCGCTCGCTCTCGCCGCCTGGAATCCGCGGGATCCTGAACTGCGCGGAAAGGCCATTGTTCTCCCTGGCGGTTCCCTACTGGCGATTTGGCTGATTGCATCGCTAGCGGGAGCGGGCCATTGTGATGGCGGACTTATTGCCCTGTTTTCAGAGATAATGTGATCACGCGGCTATGAGGGCGTCCGCGGGTCAACGGTGAGGTGACATCCGTTCACCCATCACCTCCGAAGACGCGCAAAACACCTCATTAGACCCCGCGCGGAAATGGCCCTGACACACCGCCTACACAGACTGCCGACCAAAAGAGCTAACCATCAGATTTTCTCCTTTTCTGTACCTCCTGTATCTGTTTGTGTGTCTGTGCGTGTGTGCGCGCGTGTGTGTGCATGTGAGTGTGTGTGTGTGTACGCGTGTGTGCATGTGAGTGTGTGTGTGTGTACGCCTGTGTGCATGTGAGTGTGTGTGTGTGTGTGTGTGTGCGTGTGTGCGCGCGTGTGTGTGTGCATGTGAGTGTGTGTGTGTGTGTGTGTGTGTGTCTGTGCGTGTGTGTGTGCATGTAAGTGTGTGTGTGTGTACGCGTGTGTGCATGTGAGTGTGTGTGTGTGTGTACGCCTGTGTGCATGTGAGTGTGTGTACGCCTGTGTGCATGTGAGTGTTGTGTGTTCCTGTGTGTGTGTGGCTGCGGTGTGATTTTGAGTGTGTGTGTGTACGCCTGTGTGCATGTGAGTGTGTGTGTGTGTGTGTGTGTCTGTGCGTGTGTGCGCGTGTGTGCATGTGAGTGTGTGTGTGTACGCCTGTGTGCATGTGAGTGTGTGTGTACGCGTGTGTGCATGTGAGTGTGTGTGTGTGTACGCCTGTGTGCATGTGAGTGTGTGTACGCCTGTGTGCATGTGAGTGTGTGAGTGTGTTCCTGTGTGTGTGTGCTCGCGCGTGTGCATGTGAGTGTGTGTGTGTACGCCTGTGTGCATGTGTGTGTGTGTACGCCTGTGTGCATGTGAGTGTGTGTGTACGCCTGTGTGCATGTGAGTGTGTGTGTGTGTACGCCTGTGTGCATGTGAGTGTGTGTGTGTGTTCCTGCGTGTGTGTGCTCGCGCGTGTGCATGTGAGTGTGTGTGTATATTTTCTGTGTGTGGGTGATGTGAATGTGCATGACTGCATGTGCTGTGCATTTTAAGGGTAAGTTAAGACATAAGTAGTGTATTCGCTCGTGCTTAATCAGAGCTCAAGCTCTTAAATGAGCAGTTTTCATTAAAAAATGTAACCGCAAGAAGACAACCCGTACTCTGCAGCCTGTTGTAAAATAAATTTATGTTAAACTGCTTACTACACCCTCTAGGGTGGGATGGATAGATGGAAATCACACACAATATGTCTCTCAAACACAAATGTCTGGGCATGTCTGGGTAACCAACATCCCTCTTTGTCCTTATCTTCACCATGCTTTATTACCTCCATTTACTTTCATTTACTTTATCTCTGGCATGCTGTTGCTTTCCCTCTTGCCCTTTATGTTAGTTAGAATGAGGCAACTGACTGGGCTGTTATAAAATTGCAGTTCATGGCTCTTCTGTATTTTAACATGGAGGACACACTGTACCTTTCTTTGCAAAAGACCAGCTGCACAAACAGGACACAGAATGAGAAATTACTAGCATTATATGTATGTCTGCATGGCCATGCCTTCTGAGCAAATAATAATAATAATAACAACAACAACAACAATTAATAATAATAGCATTAGCATTTTTAAATAACAGGTCATATCTGTTAAGGACTGCTGTGCCATGTTGTATGATAAATTTTATCCAGAGTGTCTCTGATTGTTTTCATAGTACTGTACCAGATATTATAATATGCAAGGTCCATTTTTGTGTTCTGCTGCACGACTATGCATAATTATGCACTATGCATTTAATTGTGTTTACACAAGGCTGGTCTCTGTCATATTTCATATCTTTGTGCCTTAGCCCACCTCTTGGATAACTAACTTTAAACTACTGTTTCTTTTTGTTTTTTTCTTTTTCCAGGAGGCATGAAATTGAACCAGTATATTGCTCCACTGTGCTTTCAGCTAAGATTACTTTAGAGCCCTATGGTGAGTTTCTGCTTTTGTGTGTGTGTGTGTGTGTGTGTCTGTGTGTGTGTATGTGTGTGCGTGTGAGTTCGTGCATATGTGTGCATGCGTGCATGTGTGTGTGTGTGGGTATGAGCGTGTGCGTATGTGCATATATGTGCATGTGTATGTGTGTGTGTGTGTGTGCGTGTGTGTGTGTGTGTGTGTGTGTGTCTGTGTGTGTGTATGTGTGTGCGTGTGAGTTTGTGCATATGTGTGCATGCGTGTATGTGTGTGTGTGTGGGTATGAGCGTGTGCGTATGTGCATATATGTGCATGTGTATGTGTGTGTGTGTGTGTGCGTGTGTGTGTGTGTGTGTGTGTGTGTGTGTGAATGTGCAGCTGCTCATTGAAATACGCCTTCAGGGATTCATGTTTACCATGCACCTCTCCATGCACCGCTCCTGTTTGCCGTTTGAGACCAATTCAGCAAGTGGCTTTTTCAGGGCCGTGCTGATTGCTGACTGAGTGACATGTCATTTGGCTACTCTGAAAAATATGCTATTCTGACTGCAGTGCAGAAACACTGCAGGCAATTTCACTCACACTTGATGGCCGCTGGAACCACGTTTCAAGAGAGTGAGAGTACACATGGTCCTCTGGAGAAAAGAACAGGTAAAGATGACAAGGCCAGCCTGTAACATGAACAAATCAAGCCCATCTGCGCAGGGCATCAGTCAGCACGCTCCTCCATTCATTCCTGTGCCACAGCGACCTTTGAACTCTGGAATTGTGTGTTCAGCTCTGTCTGTGCTTAGGGAGAGTGTATGTTTTTATATGCGTGTATGGGTATGTGTGTGCATGTGCGTGTGGGTGTGCATGTGTGCGCGTATGTGGCAATGTATGTTTAGGGTGTGTGTGTGTGCATGTGTTTTTTGTACTCGTGCACACGTGTTTGGGCATGTGCGTTTGGGGGTATGTCCATATGCTAAGTGGGTGTTAAGCATTGGAGAGATAAAAAGCCATACGGTGGGAGCAGATCAGGCCGGAATTGGCTGGCCTTGCTTATGTTCTCAGACTGCCAGTTTTTTACCTCTTTGTGTTGCGAGTTTCGGCCTCTCACTAGAGAACTGACCGAGTCAAAAGCCGAGCGTATTCGCAGTCTAATTGCATGGTGCGCCCGCATGCAGCAGAATACTGATATCTCTTTCAAAGACGCGCCCAGGAAACATACAGCTTGCACAGCCATAGTCCCATTCTGTCTGCATTACCTCACACCTCATTCGTCTCCTTCCACATTTCACGGTCCCCACAATGTCAGCCATTTTTCAGGTAAATGGCAGCGCTAACTAGCGCCTAATAACACAGAGCGCAAATGCATTACTTTGAGTTTTTTTTTGGATCACCTTAGATAATGCGTGCCACCTATTATTAAAATAAATGCATTGACAACATGGTAAATTCTAAGACCCTTCACTTTGAAGTGTAGAATGTGTGTTGGGGAGTTCCATTATAATCTACACCAATGAAATACTGAGTATGAAGCCGGTGGCCAAAGGGATATCTGCATATGGCCTCTCCTTGCACTACGGAATGCAAATTAAGGGAACAACAAGCCTGCTGTTAAGAGAAGCAGAAGAATTGAGTATTTCTCCAATTGAAAGAGACACACCATTAGTTGACTGTGAGGTAATAAGTGAGGGAACAAGAAGAAGGAGGGTAAGGAAAGAAGGAGAGAGGGCAAAGTAGAGGACATAGAGAATGAAATCCCCTTCTGTAGCTAGCTGCAGATCGCCATGGAGAAAATTCAGGATAAAATTGATTTATGTTAAATCCCTGATTGCAAAACAAATGCCAAAAGCAGATAGGAACTTGCATGCAGGTCTAGAGGACAGACTTTGATATACTGGACAGAGCCTATACTGAATTCTGAATGATTCTACAGGAATATTGGTATTTGGAATTGCAATATATCATGAAATGCATTTCATTTTTGTCACTCAAAACTCAGTTTACAATATTAATTAACCTTCTAACTTTATTCATTCACTCAGTGAATGTTTGTGCCATTCTTTTTGTTGTCACTTGTTTCTTAAACAACATTAAAGGCTTTTCAGAATTTTATTTCTCAGTTCAAACAGCACAAATAAGCAAAAACAGGATGGCTTAATGATAGTATAGAATTTCATAATCTGGGTATTTGCATAGAATTGCCAAAACTAGAACCATTCAATTCATTGTAAAGAGATTGCATATTTGCATAAACCATTAGCATATTATTTCATGCAATTATGTCCAATTACAACACATAATGACCTATAGTTAAAATCGACAGATGCAGCATTAACAAACCGACAATTGCTCTTTAAAGACACAAACCCACCTAGATTTATGAAGGGAGGCAGTTTTTGTTGAAAATCACATCGACAGCAGTTGCCTGAATAGCAGGCACTGTCATTGGTACTCTCTGCCTCATTCTTTTATGCAATTAAGCAGATTCTACAGTAGTTAATGCTGTATCTTATCATTCTCGCCCAAATTGTGCTAATAAATTCACAGACAATTTTTTTATGGCTTTTCTTTTTCTTTTATTTTTAAAATTTGTTTTGTTGTTGTTGTGCAATTTGGTGATCATTTGGCTTAGGTGGCTGGATTAGAAAATACTTAGACAGCCTGTCTAAGACATTTCAATGCAGGAAAAACCCTAATATATTTTCTTTTGTTAGTGTTGATAGTATAAGATATGTTTAAACTATGTTTCATATGCAGTGGGGTCAGATTCCCTTAATGCATATTTTATCTATTGGTTCACTGGAAAATTCTCACAGTAGATACCGGTGTTGAGCAGTCCTGATTTGGCTGCACTCTCAGGCCAGCCCCTCTCATTGCTAGGAGATCATGATTTACCACATGATCAATTATTGCAGCCATAATCTCATCTGAGACTACAGCTCATGGTCTTCCTCTCTGTTGTCTTCCACCACACATGCATACTCCTCTCCCTCTCCATGCAACTCCTCTTCTTCTGTTACCCATTTCTCTATTCTATCTTTACATAAATAAATAATTCCAAAGATGTCCCCTTTTACTGTATAAATGGTAGTGAAGTTGAAAATACCAGGGTAAGTCTCCAACTGACATGGGAATCAGCTGTGAGTGGTTTCATTTACATAACATCAATCAACAGTTTTTCACCATTTGTCTCCATAACCATGATATTATATATACTTTTTTAGGATTTTGAAAGTACTTCAATCTGGTATTTAACTTAAATTTAAGAGTTTTGAAAAGATCAATGTTAAGATTTGCAAAATGGACCATAGATACATACAGTTTTGCTGTTGGTTCAGTTAAAGTTAGAAAATAAAATTATAAACGGTGCGGTCATTCAAATAATTTTGTGGTCATCAAAGCAAAAAAAAATAAAAACCACTCAGAGTTTGGTCCACATAGACTGCTGTTGCTCCAACAGTGTGTGGATGTGCGTATGTGTGTGCACGCACGTGCAAGCTTGAGTGTGTGTGTGTGTGTGTACATGCACCTGTAGGTGTGTGTGTATGTGTGTGTACACGCACGTGCAAGCTTGAGTGCGTGTGTGTGTGTGTGTGTGTGTGTGTGTGTACATGCACGTGTGTGTGTGTGTGTGTGTGTGTGTGTGTACATGCACGTGTGTGTGTGTGTGTGTGTGTGCGTGCGTGGCACCAGGCAGGGGCAGGCTCTTACCTATAAGAGTGGAGCGGCCGTCCCCCAGTGGGGAGCGCTGGTAGCGGGGTACAGCGAAGGGGGGCAGCTGGTGGAAATGGGGGTGCAGCAGGGGTTCCAGCCGGGAGGCTGATGGATCCGAGGGGAAGAAAAGGTTGAAGATCTGGGAGCAGGCAGGACGGAGCTGGGTTGCTAGGGAGAGAGGACAAATATACACAAATCACATGTCGTGTGTGTGTGAGACCAAGCATTTGTGTGCATGTGTGTGTGTGTGTGTATGTGAGATGGAGCATTTGTGTGCATGCGGGTGTATGTGTGTGTCTGTGTGTGGGTAGGAGATGTGGGAGATACTAACCTGACACAGCAGGGAGCACAGTTCTCCTCATAGCCAAGACCAGCCCCAATGGACAGCCCAGCAGAAAACAGTCAGAAACCTCAAAGTCAAAGTGACCTGGGTTTAGTACCAGACTGGAGTTACTGCCTGGACGTAAACTGTCCTCCTCCTGCAACAGGCTGAGAGAGACGGGGGGGGGGGGAGACAGGGGAGAGAGAGAGAAAGAGCGACAGAGAGAGAGAAGGAATGAAGGGTTGTTATGACATTGATTACATAAGCGTTGTCATGTGTATTGTAAAAATATGTCATGCCAATAAAGCATTAAATTAAAATTGAAATTGAAATAGAGAGGCAATGTCTCCCTTAAGGACCAAACTGAAGTTAGTTGCCGCAGGGACTCAATAAAATCTCTTTTTGTACAGAGCTAGGAAACCACTGGCTCACTGCGGGAGGTCGTCATGAGCTTTTCTTTCAGGCTGACCGTGTCAGCTCAGCCCTGCAGTGTTAGTGCTGTTGGCTTGCAGACCACGCAAGAGAACCCTGGGTAGACTGTGAGCAGCGTGGCACTGCATACAAACAACGTACGGTGAGATAAACAGAAGGGAACATGGAGTTGCTTACAGGAGTCAGAGTCACAGTGAACACCCATGAGTGGACAGAACTAGCATGTAGAGTTTTTCCAGAGATGGAGGAGGGGGGTTCCTTCCAATGGCAAATTAAGTTATAGCAGTGCTCCGGTAGTGGTCTTTATATAGCAAATTAAGCTCTGATAATGGTCTATACTTTAGATGGCAATTAAGCTCTGGTAGTGCTCTTATGAAGCACTGGTAGTTGTCTTTAGATATAAAATGAAACGCTGGAAGCGATCTTAGATAATGAAGCCCTGGTAATGGTCTTTAGGTAGCAAATGAACCTACAGTATAGCCATGGTCATATGAACTTAAGCTCTGGCAGCTGGTCTTATGAATCTCTGATAATGATCTTTACTTTAGGTAGCAAATTAAGCTCTGACAGTGGTCTCATGAAGCTTAGGCAGCAGCCTTTAGTTAGCGAGTTACACTCTGGCAATGCACTTGATTTAGACGGCCAGTCTTGTCACACCAGAGCAGCAGAATTGTCTCCATCTGGAACGAGCCTGGCTCCAGCCGTACAGTGGGGAAGGGCTGCACAGCACCGCACGGGAGCCGCGGTCCGGACTCTCACCGGGGCTCAGAGCGGAGAGCACTTCACCGCAGCCTAGCTCCGCCGCGGATCGACGTTTCCCGCGCACAACGAGCACTCTCTTTAAGCGCCGCCTGGCCGCCGCTCTCAAACACCTCTCATCCCCTCTTCCCGCCGCACTTCCGCGGCGCTAGCTAATGCGCGCGCTGGGAGCGCGGATTAGAGGAGCCGGCGAGTGAAGTGTCCGAATCAATGCGCTATCGATCGCCGTCTGGACCCTTTGTCGCCCGCTCAGGACAGGCAGCCGTCAGCTGCTGGCTGCCCGACTTTCCGTCCATCTGTTCCAACAGACCGATGCGCGTGTGTGTGTGTGTGTGTGTGTGTGTGTGTGTGTGTGTGCTCTGAGCATTGTGTGCTTGTGCGCGCACACATCCATGCGTGTGAACGTCTGCGCGTGTGAGCGTGTTTCGTGCAGATGGGAAGGTGCGCACGTGCGTATGGGCTATTGCATTTGTCAGCGTTTGTATCTGTACATATGTCTGTGTGTGCGTGCGTGCCTGAGTGTGTGCATGCGTACAGCCCATCTCCCCGTGAGCTCCCTCTCTACAGGCAATAATCAGAGCAGTGTGAAAAGGCTTTTTAACACTCGGCACACAGATTCCCACAGTTCCCCTCCACCCCAGCGTGCTTTGGAGCAGAGCCGGGGTCTGGCGATCGTTAATCTGACCCTGGATGCCCCATGTTGGCTGAGATCTGCTACAGAGCCTGCCTTTAATGAGACCAAAGAATAACAGAAGGGAAGTAAAGGGCTGGTGGGTGGGGGTGGGGGGGGGGGGGGATTGGGAGAACAACAACAATGAGAGCACTCATTTGGGACCTAGCTGTTTGGTGAGAAAATCTATTTTGTGTGCGGGGTTGTTTTGGCACCGAAGGAGGCTTTCGTTTTTTTTTTGGCCAGAGTAATAAGAGGGTGCTGAATGTTTGGGGAAGGCGAGGTAGCGTTGTTTCCAGGGGTATGTGGGGGGTTAGGCCTTTTTTTAACCACCCCGGGACGCTCCCTTCCCCAGCATGCCCAGACCCCCCTCCTGCACGGCGGGGATGGCGACGCAGCTCTCACCTGGGCTATTTGCGGAGGCGGGATGGTCTGAGTACGCGGCGGCTCACCTGCAGCGTCCGTGCATCTGCACACGCGCGCCGGCTCGGCGGAGCGGAGCTATTTTTAGAGAGGAGGCCGGCAGACAGGCAGGGCCTGCGTGCGGCGGGTATCAATGAGGGGCTGAGGAACGAGGCCCGCCCCTTCCCCGCGGTAACCTGGAACGAGCCTCGCGCGGCCGCGCGGCTTCCAAAACAACGTGCGCTTCCAGCACGGGCGAACCCCACGGAGCGCGGACTGGCGGGCGAGCCGAATTAACAAAGAGGCGTAAATAAACGCGTGCTGTCGGGGCAGAGCGCGGACCTGGCGTAATCTAACCTGTCACCTGATTGCTTTAGATTCATGGCACGGTTGCTCGCAGTGTGCGTGTGCTCTCCCCCATTCGCGATGTATAAAGATGTATAAAGATGTATGAAGATGAATTTCTGTGTTTTTAGGACTGCATTCTATTACTGCTGCTCTACTATCTCTGTGGGTTGGGTTCAATTCCCCTCCAGTGTAGTCAGTTCTGAAAATAAACTGAAATTAAGTTCATTATTTGAAAAATTACAGAAAAGTACTTAGGGATTTAAAATCATTTTCTTCTTCTTTTCTGCATTTTAATAAAAATGTGTCACACAGCATAGAGCTGAGCTTGTCCAGTCCCCACCCTAATTTGGAATGGCCAATCACCTGCATCACAGCTGCATTCATGTGCAAACCCCACTGCTGATTCGGGAGAGTGTAGAAAACCATTCATTCTATTGCTTTTCACAGCCCATACTACAGGTAAGCTCACACAGCGTGGAGACAGAGGAAGACCTTTCATATGTGGCTTTAACACGCAGACCACAGTCTGCTGCCTTAACTGAATGAGACACCCAGCAGCCCCAGAGGGGGTTTTCCATTAATGAATGTCATTGCACTTTGTTTCCCAAACTGACTGAATTGTGAATTGGACGTCAACCCTAATTCAGACAAATTCAGACACAAATCCACAATAACTAAACAGTGGAAATGGACATACAATCTGCCAAACTGTCATGGCAGACGTCCCCAAGCCACCAATAGGCTGCTAGATGAACCTCAGCAAAGAAAACCACTAGCATGCTCAGTGACCTGGCTAGCTTAGCTAAGCTTCCTGCTTGTTTTCCATTTTGTGCTGGCCAAGCTGATAGTATTGCAGATGTTGGCCTACTTACTTTGGGTGGGGGCCGGTAGCAAGGCTAAGATTAAGCCCATGTCAATTCAGTCCTTTCAGGAAATTAACTGAAATTCAATTAATTAATTAAAAATCCCCACAGAACATTACAGTTCATTTTTCAGTTCATGAGTTTAATTTTAATTTAATGTCAAATCACTGTGCGGGGCAGCAGTTGAGGAAAAAACACCCGGACGGAAAGAAGCAATAACCTAAAGTCAATTTATTTCCCAAAACCAAATTAATGCAGACAACATGAAGCTATGCCCAAGCCTGGGAAAATGATAATCATATCCTCTTGCAATGGCGCAGGGAGGAAAAAAAAGCTATTTAAGGGGTCTAGAGGGCTGAGGAACATTAACGGCTCAGCAGCTGAGTCCCACAAGGTCTCCTCCAAAAGCACAGGAGGCTGTGCTTCAGTAACAGGCCTAACAAAGGCAATGGGCCACACCTGAAATAGGTGCGAGGCTGCTGCTGTCCAAAGCCCTGTATTCCTGCCTGGCTGTGGGAGGGAACAGCCAGAATTGACAGCAGCCAATGAGGAACAGCAGTTCCCTCTGCACCTTCTCCCCCTCCTGGCATCACACATGTAGGAGTTATTGGCGGCCTTAACCTCCTGCATTGTAACACTACAACGTTGTACCAGAAAGTGCTGATAAACCACGCTCGTGCATTATTATTATTATTATCAGTACAACACCGTCTTCTGAGAATACAAGCGCTCATTTAGGTGATCAATATTTTATTTATGAGATGGGCACACCGCAGAACTAGCGCGCTGACTTAGCATTAGCAATAGAGTCGCATCAGGTCCCTTGTTATCTGGGATGGGAAACGCAGGAAGATAAGGAGCTGTTTGTGTGGAAATGCTGCACCGTGGTTTATGGAAGGCACTTTATGCAAGGGAAGAAATGTTAAATATGAAGCAGGGATAACACGCTGAGGACTTCAGTATGCACTGCAGAATTCTCACGGTTAAATCAGCTGCGATAGCGTATATTTCAGTCCGACAGAGTACATTTTATCCCATTTGGGTAAAATATAATCTCTGTTCGAGCTGAATTAACATGGTGTGAGAAACGTCAAAGCAGGAAAGGAAAGAGGAAAAGGATTTTTAAAATCCTGAAAGGGCGGTCAAAATAGGAAATGAAAAGGCAGAACGGGAAAAACATTCACACTTAAAATTGCGCTTTCATTTAGTTTCTTTTATTCCATCATTTACCATTCTCTTTGAATCTATCATTCTCTTTCCTGTTTTGAAATAGCTCAGTTCAGGAGCCTTCTTTCACACATTCTGCAGCACGTTGGAAGACAGTTAATCATTTGCTCACCTGGCGGTGGAGATTTTACATGCTAATGGGAAGGGGATAACGACTCTCCTCATTAAACCGCTCGAGAGTTGGAAAATGAATAAGTTTATCTGGGAGTCCAATATGAGAAATATGTCATCAGAGTAAAGCACCGACATCAAGTGAGAACCGCAAAGCAATGAACTGGCAAATCAGTATGGGAAGACCAATTAAAACCGTTAAAGCTGTTATCCTTAGTTTTTTCATATTTAAAATTGCCATATTTGATACCTTTTCACCCTGGCAATATCCATTCTATGTATTTGCATTCTGTAATTGCTCCTCTACATGCTATTTTCCATTTGGGCCGTCGGGTGTGACAATCAAGCCAAGTATTCAAATGTGATGGCGCACGCACATGAACTTCCACGCTGAATGCAGAAGAACAAGCTCCAAACACAGACTTGATGTATTTCAAATTACTTTCGGAAAAAGATGTTTTATGGGTTTATATTGGGCTAATCAATGTCAGCTAACCTCCTCCTTTTTTTAGTTTTACAGAACTGGGGATATGGAACAGTGAAAGTGAGAGTATCTACTTGCATCGTACTTACATGGTCTTATGTTGCCTAACATTACCTCCCTTGTTGGGGTGTCTACCAGTAAAATGTTTCAAATCATGTAACCACATCTGTTGACGCTTTGTCTTTAAAATTTGGTTTGATATGTTGCTCAACATTACCATGTCAGATGACACTTGATTGTCTCTAGGCAGTCTTCTTTCTCCAAAATTTGCTTTGGCTGGATTATCTTCTAAGAAAATGAAACACTGAATGCGCTTCTGGTGCTACACCCCCAAGCAACTATGCCTCTTTGTTTGGGGGTGTAATTCATTTCAAATGGATTTGATGTATGAAAACGAATTGTTGTGACCACCCGTCACCACAGATGTCAGCAAACCCACAAAAACTGAGAAATTAAAGAATAATAAAACTTTATCAGCAATCTATTCAGTGCCTGAGTTCTCTACAGGGGGTCCAGGGGCCCACTAAGGAGGTCCTCGATTGCACTGCGAAAGGGTCCCCCACCCTGTGATCTTGATGGAACTTTTTTTAAAAATACAACTCCTTTTAACTTATGATGGGGGTCCCTGGGATGCCTTTAAGCCTTGGTGGGGGTCCCTGTAGAAAACCAGTTGAAACCCCCTGATTTAATCTATAGAATTTCCCTCATTTGTGCTAGTAGTATGGTGAACATTCCGAGCATGTTTGTACAGTTTCCTGGATGATCCCTGAAACATTATCACAAAAGTCAGCATACATTAGTATGCAATGTGCTTTGACAGAACCTTCTTGGAAAAATAATTATGTTCTAAGATTGTTTAGGAAATGTTTTCATCGCATTAACTCACAACCAAATGGGAATAGCAGTGCCTCACATTGTGGTACCATTTTGTGTTGGTCTGGGATAGTAAAAGAAGCAGTGGTCTGGGACATTTCAATAATACATTAGTATGCTTGAATGCTGTAGCTTTAATGGCTTTGGCGATCCCAGAAATACTTTTAAATCTCATGGATTAGAATGACTGAACAGGATGTTTTTGTTGCATTTGTTGGTTTATTGCATTGGAGAGTTCATTCAGAATACAAGAGATGAAATTCCCTCTACCAGTGACATAATACATTTGTATCAGCTGTTCTAATAATCCTACTCCCTGAGTGGTATAATGTTACATAATGTTGCATAAAAACATTACTCTTACCTGTTCCTTCCTTTTTCATACTTAAAAATCCATAGATTGCCACTCAATTTACAGTAATACTGTTCTAGTCTCATTCTGCCCAAGACCATATTTACCAAATTGCTATTCTATTTGAATGCTGTGTGTGCATAATGAACATACCAATAGTTTGGGAATTCTTATTTAATTTGCATACTGGCACCCTCTCCTTGGCTTATATTTCTTCGTAATGCACAAACGCCGGTGATGAAAATGAAAACCACGTAATGTAATGACTTCTGGATCTGTGGGACCCCTGATCTAAGTTGCACCAAATCACAGAGCACATTGGTAACCCTAACTGCAGACATGAAGAAATGCTTCTTTTTTAAATTCCATAATCAATTCAGCTGCTCAGTCAGCAAAGGTTGCAACATAAGTAAATATGTAAGTAAGTAAAACAAAGTAGTATCTAATCTAATCTAATCTAATCTAACAACCAATAGAACAACTTCTGTAATCACTGTGGGAATTACCAGGAACTAGCCAGAAAGTATCCATCAATCACTATTGGCGTTTGTTGGCTGCTAGCAATGTATTCTATGATTGGTGGAGATGGCACCAATGTCTTCTTATTACCATTGCCTCGCCTCTCTCTGGTGCAAGTACCTGCTGAAGAAGACGTTGTGCTGGCTGGGGGAGGAGTCACTCTGTTTCCGGCAGAGGGGGCGTCTGGACATGGCTGCGCTGTCGCTGGGTACAGAGAGGTCGATGTTGCTTTTGCTGAGTCGCTTGCTGGAACTCAGGCTGGGACTGGCATCTCCCAGAAGCCCCGAGTTATCCTGGGGGAAGACGGGCAGGGGGGAGGAAGTTACTCCAAGGAAAAAAAGTTCACCTTCTGATGTGTAACATGACAGTTTCAGATCAATACAGCTGAGATTGTTTGCTCGGTGAGGCAAAGCTCCCAGTATTTTTGATGTTTGTACTGATGGTCACTGAAAAGCAACCATTTCTGCTGAAAGCGACAATGCTGAAAAAAATTACACTTGGAATGCTTTTTTTTTTTTGTTAAGATATTTTATATTAGTTTTCTATGGCTTGAACATTACCTTTCCTTTTCAGTTCAGATGGCAAAATAGTGATCTCACATACAATCAGATTGAGCAAATTTGTTCCAAGCAAAACCCTTTCAGATAATCCTGTCAGTCCCATTTCCTGTAATATGAATCCCTTTTGGATTAATATGTATATTTGTCAATCCACAGAAACATGCACTGTAAAATCAACTCTGATTGTGCACATTTTACACTGACGGAGTACCTTTTACCCAGTAGACGCAAATAAACTCTGCCAATTTAAAGTCAATTTGCCACTGGAGATTTTACTGTGTATATTATATTGTGGTTTCTGAAAATAAGGTTACAGTTCAGAAGAAGAATGGATACTCTGAGTTTTGGGGGGTTTTTTGCCCTCTACCTTCAAGCTCTCTGTGCTGTCGTTCCTGCTGTTGTTTCCCGGGCTACCGTGTCGCTGGCTGCCGCTGAAGCACAGGGCATCGAAGCACAGGACGCCCCCGACGCAGTCGCCGATCAGGCACACCTAGACCAGAGCAAAGGCCGGACATGTGACCGTGGCATTAGAGCAGGTCACTGTGCGGCCTGGACCAAAACAGATCAGATACCCAAGCCTCACTTGCAGGCGATTCACTGTGGCGCCTGGACCAAAACAGATCAGACACCCAGACCCTGCATTCAGGTGATTCACATTGGAAGCTGGACTAAAACACGAGGAGACGCGTAAGCAGAGCAATTTGGATGAGGCACAACTCCTTACACTCGGCCCACATAACTTCTGCTGCTTAAGCCCTGAATTTCAATAACACACTCCGTTAAGATGAAATGTTTCTCCTGCTGGGGCAAATCATTTTCCTGCTGCACCGCATGCATACCTCATCTGCTGGAGGCGACTGCACGCTCGCTGGCTAAATTGATTGCATTTCACAGCACTTTTTTAAATTTTTTATTTCAAATAATTCGCAATGATGACAATGAAAACCGCCCAAGTATTACAACAGCAACTGCTTTATTTGTCCTGGAGTAAATATAAAGCAAAACTATCCCTACCAGAAAATGTAATCCTTCAGGACCACAAATGCATGCCCGTGAACTTGAAGAACTGCTACAGCTCAGACTGCAACTTGATGTAAATATTGCCTTCTCTCTTTTAAGACTGGAATATATCACAATGTATTGAAACAAATATTACAATTGTTACAATAAATATGAAAATATATATGGAAAATATTCAGATTACTGCCATTTTAAAATATTGCAATATACTGTATCTGTCATGGTTTTGGCTGATGCCACCATTTCATTTCCTTCTGCGCCTTTTCTTCAGTTATTACGGCCATTGGTTTTTTCATGCGCCTTTGCTTCAGTTATTACGGCCATTGAGTTGATTGAATTATACACGTGCAAATTTTCTTTTTACAATTTGCACCTGTTGGCGTTCTATTTAAACCCCAAGCAAGCTGATAAGCTTTGCTTCAGTGTCACTTATGTTGCACGAGAGCCGGTAGTCTGTCAAGCGAGGTAAAGGTAAAGGTAAAGGTAAAGGTAAAGGTAAAGGTAAAGGTAAAGGTAAAGGTAAAGGTAAAGGTAAAGGTAAAGGTAAAGGTAAAGGTAAAGGTAAAGGTAAAGGTAAAGGTAAAGGTAAAGGTAAAGGTAAAGGTAAAGGTAAAGGTAAAGGTAAAGGTAAAGGTAAAGGTAAAGGTAAAGGTAAAGGTAAAGGTAAAGGATTGTTGTGGCTATAAAATTAGCACAACAGTCTTTAGCTTTTTTTAGATTGTTGGCAACAAGTTAGTGCCACAATCTAAGCTCAGTATTCTTTCTTTAGGGTGTTACTTTTTCAGCCTCGGTTCGAGGTCTGTTTTCTTTGAGTTGCCCCGTTTTCTGCTTCGGCAGTTTTGTTTTATTTTCATACTGCTTAAGCTTTAGTTTTTTTTACCCAGTATGTGGGTTGTGTAGAGCTTTTCTTTGGGATACTCTCCCTAAGGAGTATTGGTTTCCTTTCCCTTATTTTTCCGTTGTCCTTGTCTCTTGAGACTTTGTGGCTATTTTACCTCTGGTGAATAGCTTAAAGAACCCCCTGTTCAGTTGCGGTTGGTCTCCCAAAACCCCCACTCCCTCACAGTATCCTTTTGAAAATAAAGGTGAAATGTATTTCTTTTCCCAAAAGTCAACATTTGCAATTTCTTCCGCTTCTGTGAACGTGAACGCGAAAGTGAAATCCTGGCGTATTAGGTGAAAAATATGAGGCTGTGCCAATTTAAGAGGAAAAAAAACTAACTTCATAGCTGAACAATGGCTTGAATTTTATTTCAAGGATTTGAACAAATCCTACCAGCAGCCCTGACCATCTGTCTGTCTACTCTTGAATTAACCATTGAAAAATACATTATTAATGTTGAGTTAATGTTTCCATGGACAATATGGTTAAAAACTTCTAGAGAGCTCCTGTCCTAGGAAAATCTACCTTAGAGATGTGATTTGCATTATCAAACCAGCTGCACTCAATGGGCCATAAGTTGATGATTGGGGTGCAAACCATTGACACCGCTCTGGTGATTCCTGAGGCATTGCTTGTCCAGCACACCACAGATAACAATAACTGAAATTCAGGGTTGGAGTCTGTTCAGATTTTAGAATGATTCAATTTTGATGCATACATTTAAAAAAATTGTAGATTGCAGAACTGGAATTATAAAAGTGTAATTCAATGAATATTCAGAAATCGTACTTGTATAACATGAAGGTCTCTCTGGTTTTGGAAAATATGCATATGTCCTGATCACGCATACTGCTAATAGCATTTAAACTATTACCATAGATATCTTATCCAATAGTGCTGTAAAAACATAGTCATAAAACAATTGTTTTACTTTAGTCAGCTTTAAAGTAATACATTCTGGGCAATGTCTTTCAATAATATTTCATTCAATTCATTAAAATTCAAGTTCTTTATCTTCTCATCATTTTCATTACAAACTTAAACTCACAAATTGAATTGTAATTCATAAACCATGTTCAATTCATAACTGACCCTAAAGCTGGTTTGTGCCCACTATCCTCATGGATCAGCTAAAGTAGCAGTGAGAAGTATTCTAGTGCATGCTGTTTTTTTCTCTGTTTATTTGAGGTCTTACCTGCCCCATGAAGCCCTGTCCATCCTGGGACTGCAAGAAGCTGTGGTAGACCTGGTTGGCTCGTGCAATGACGGTTGCCACGGCGTCCTGGTAATGGGGGGCAGCGATGGCCAGCAGGGGCAGCGCAGCGAGGGGCAGGTGGTCCACGCTGCTCGACAAACAGCTCTCGTCATAACTGTACGGGTTTAGGCTGCGGCGGGACACAGAGATGACCAACAACATTCCTTAAAGCAGGGATGCTTCAATCTGCCCTTTCAATTACTGCTTGTTTTGAGGTTTTTTTGGTCTGATTATTACGCTTTAATCAGGTAATTGTTTAGGCCCGGGCCAATCTCTGGCCAATCAGTGACATTGATCAATCAATTAAGTCATCACTCGAGGACCAGATTTGAGTGTCTCCCTGCCTTAGAGTGTAGGCCTACGTTTACAGTGGTTTTCCATGTGTATGTAATTTCAACTCCTTTTTTCAACTAATGTCCTGTTTCAGCATTTGGGGTTTCAGACCTTCTCCATGCTATTGTTCAGTGCTCAAATCCAAATGCCACATTTCTGGTTATTTTAGAAAGTTGAATCAAATGTGTTTCACACTCAAGGCTTATGACCTTTTTATTTGATCAAAGCAACGGTGCTTCATTATTTCCTCCTGTGTTGGATATTGTTAGGCTAAAATGAACAGAAATTCTTTTTGATAAGCTGGCTCTCTCGCTCTCTGGGTGTTTTTTTAATAGGTTTCCAATGTTTCTCACCTGGAACTGCCCTGTTAGAATGGAAAATTGTAGGTTTTATTTGTTACTGTATTGTGTGTGTGTGTGTGTGCGTTTATGTGTCCATCTGTCCGTCTCTGTGTGTAAACAATGAGGGGTTGAGCCCTGCATAGCCTTACGTAACCTGAAAATGGTCTTGAAGTCGGAGTGAATGTAAAATTCATTTTAAGCCTGAAGGAGAGCCATCTATAAAATAAACACAATAAACACAACGAAATTCAAACCCAGAAAGCACATCCATGCGCTCTAAATGGCAAAAAGTGCATAAAAAACTCATAAAAATTGCACAGCTAAAGAAAAAAAGGAACCCTTACAGAGAAGCACTTCAGCACACAGCAGACCATCCTGCAGCAGGGCATTATGGTCCGCGTCTGCGGGACGGCCAGCCGACTCCTCAGCGCCACCCTAGAGAGCGCTCTCCTCCCGCCAGCTCTCGTTTCCCCGCTAGCTTTTTTAAAATCTGTGTCTCCACGGCTTCCGCTGGCACCCGCGGCTGCGTCTGACCTTCCCCTGTCATCACAGGCCAGAGAGACGAGCCCCTGACTGCTGGCACCCCTCCGAATTTAGTGCCAGAGCTGCTTCTTGCCGGGGGAGAGGAGGAGTGCGCCACCACCGCCATTCCCGATTGCCATGCCAACAATACCGCCATTTGTCAGAGAGGAGCTTGGGTTTCAAGGGCAAGCAAGCCCCCACACTTGCCACCATGGTGCTCTAGCACAGGACAGAGAGGAAGGCGGGTGGATGTGCGGGTGGGGGAGCAGTACAGCCCAAAGCCTGCCTTATCGTGAAGAACGAAGCGTTTAGCCACATCCCTAACTCTAACAAGCATCTTTCAAGTGATGGCCTTACAGACGGAAGCAGAATATATTGAAAATATATTAAAAGGAAATATATTATCAACATATTGCAATGCTTCATGTGTAAATATATTACTTTATTAACACTGTGAAATATAGCCATCATTGTACTTTCAAAAACATTAACAGCTTACAGTTTTTCATTTCCATAAAGTTGAGCACAGCGGTCTCCTCATAGAACAGCCTGCCGCAGAACGCGTTTGGGAACAACATCAAACAGAAGCAGCATCCCCTCTCTCAAACGGATGCCAAAAAAAAAAAAAGGTCCCCCATCTCATCCCCGGGGCGAGCGCAGGGCAACACAGGGCTGAGGGAGCTTCGCCCATCCCATCATGTTTTTACAGGTGTGGTCCGGCTGGCACCGGTAAAAGCCATTACCATAACAAGCCTCGGGGCAGCGAGATCCGGCCCAATTAAGCGCACGCCGCAGGAGGGGGTTCAAAGAGCTCCCTCAAACAACTCGGCCTCTTTTTATCTGTCAGTCGCTTTATTTATTTATTTATTTACCCATCAGCACCCTCACACGACATGTTCGTTTCTCCTTGTACACAGCTGGTGTTCGTGCTCATGCCGGTAGCTAAAGCGCTTATTTATTTACTTACCGCAAACTCCCATATAACTGACCTCGATGGGAGCAGAGGGGAGGCGGATGCAAAAAAAAAACTTGAAACAGCTGCCACAGTTTCAAAATGTGAAAATGCAAAGAGGAATTTTGTTCAACAAACCGTTTTCTTGTCATTGATTTCTTGTTTTCACATCGCAGTGAACACAGGAAATCCATCACACGTGGCGGGGGAGGTCCAGTGGCCCTAGCTTGCATCAAGAGGGCGAGTAGGCTACAGACGTGCCATTAATGTACTCCACTTGTGTAAACGTTCTCCCTGTGCAAGGCTGTCAATCTTGATTAGAAACTGATGCTGACATTTAAATGAGGCCGTTGGATAATGTGGGAGGCAGTTATGCAGGATCTTACAGTGCTTATTCACAGTGCCCTCCAAACATATGAGAATCATAAAGTGCAATTTGTTAGTTTTCCTATACACTTCCTATAAAGCAATTGCATTCATATTATTGTATCATAAGTTGTTATTACAAACTAAACTCTAGGTGGGGAAAAATGTCCTGGAAGCTATAGGTCTCAATTGCTATTTTCAACTTGAAAGGCACGGTTTAGGAAGTCAAACCCAAAGCAGACCCTGAGCTGACCCTGCTTCTCTTAAGCCCTCTGCATTTAAGGGAGAGAGGCGTGTAGAGCCTGCAGATGCAGGGCTTCCGTGGGACGAAGGCGGGCTGCGTGTGCTTCGCTAGCTTGTGCGTTTACGGCTTCCCGAAGCTGCGCGCGTCATAGCAAACAGAACTCTACCGACATAAAATTCAGCCCCGGCTCCTTCACACCACCAACGCACCTGCATCACTCTGCCCAACAGAAGAAGGAGAGAGAAGAGAGCTTGAGAGTGGGAGAGGCAGGGAAAGAAAAGAGAGGGTAAGAGTGATTTTGGAAAAAGAGAGAGGAAGCGAGAAATAAAAGCACTTATTCTTTCAAAGCACATATAATATGCTCCTTCCATCATAACTGCTTTCCATTGAAAGTTTAATGGCGATATGCAGCATGCCTAATGGCATTAGCCATGCAGCTAGGTCTCCATTTTGAAGACCTATGACTAAACCAGGAAATAACATCAGGGACAGGAGGCAGAGGACAGAAAACACTGCCATGCCTCTGATTTGTGCAGCACTAACTGAGTAAACTATTGTATCAGCATAGTCCATCTGCAGAAACTGAAAATAATGAAAATCAATACATTTTAATAAAAAACCAGTTGGGCAACTTTTGGATGCCGCTTGCTAATTGGAATAGAGGGAGACGTGGCTATACCGCACCACCCTTTTCCTTTTGTTTTGTTTCCGGGCTTTTCTTTGAGTCTCGTCTAAGACCTCTCATTAACGTGGACCTGCAGGCACGGGCTCGGGCGGAAGAGCCTCTAATCTTCCCGCTGCGGCCGAAAACCGGGTCCTTAATGAGCTCAGAGTGCCGCGCAGCATCCGTCCGAACCTCAGCCAGACAGAAAAGCCCCGAGATAACACAGAAAAGTGCACACACTGAAACCTTCCACTTCTCCCCACTGCCGAGACATCAGAGGTGATCTGGCCCCGACCTTAAAGGAGAGCTGTCTGCTGTTAACTTACCAGAGAGGTCTGTGTGTTTCACTCTCCAGTGCATTCTTTTAGAAAGCTGACTGTAAATTCACCACACAGCCCTTCATCAGCACTCCAGACACTTATTATTAGTTATTAGTTATGTTTTGGGTTAATCGGCATTCAAGAAAACAGTAGCAGTTTTTTAAATTGGGGTTACTGTTAGGTTTATCTACCTGCATCCTATAAGTGTTTGCGTTTCGTCTATTTGCGTATGTTTGTGTGTATGCATGGATATATGTGCGTACTGTGTTTTTTTTTTTGTCCGTGCGTGCGTGCATGCCTGCGTGTGTGTGTATAAGATAATTTTAGAGGTGCGTACACAGTAAAACGTTCAATTCACAATCAGTGCATTTTACTTTGATGAAGTTGAATTAACACTGAACGTTTCACTGTGTACCTTTTGTCGTCCGCAGGTGATCCAGGTTGCCATAGTGAGATGCTCTTTTTCCATTTCCAGCCAGCGGCTCTGATGCAGGCACACACCAGGTGGTGTAAACGATGCCGCTCACATCTATCTGCATTCATGCCCACGGCCACTGACTCTCGCTGACGCCACTCGCAAATCAGACGTAGCCAGCACAGATAAATTTAGCCCTGAAAGCTGGCCGGTAAAAACAAAAGATGCAAAAGATAATGCGAAACCCTGAAAGACTACTGTGAAAGATATATAGTGGATTTTTAAAACACGATATTAAAGCCACCATATGCCAATGCAAAGGCGGACTGTACCATAGGCTGATAAAAATTAAACGTCGCAGAAAATAAAGATCTATCGTGCTTCCTTTGGGGGAAGCAAGCATGTTAAAATGCGGCAGTATGAAACAAAGCAGCAATCACTGGGGTTTGGTACATTAATGCATGTAAATGTATGCATTTGTGACTAGATAGGGCATCGGCACACACAAGGCACCGCTCACACGGATGGAAAACAGAGGTCTAGAGCCCCAGTCTCAGAGGGCCACAGCATCTGCAGCTTTCATGACTTCCTTTCAATCAGCAACCGATTCAGGTCTGAGAAGTGAGGTGCGTGGACTCTTTAGCCAATTGATGACTTAAATGAAGCACTTCAGCGCTGAAACACGCCCAAAAAAAAAAAACCCCAAAAAAACAGCAGACGCTGCTGCCCTTCAGGCCTGGAGTTTAAGATCCCTGCTTAAAAAAAATTAAAAAAAATACATGCAGTATATAAGAAGAAACAGAAAAATACATGAAGCTGGCAAATTTGAATTGTATGTTAAAATGCATTATGATATATTACTATGGAGTGTGCTCTTATGCCTGCTGGCACTTGGAAACATGAATCAGCAGCTCCTGCTGGTCAGGCTCATGGGGCCTGTGGGGTCCATTTGCCCTCAGGTCTCTCTGACTGAAATGAGGCTATTTAAATGGAAAAGGGCTCTGAAGCATCTTAACTACGTCCAGAGGCTCATACCGAAACCGTGCGAGTCTCCCCGCTGAGCCTCCGATGAGCGGAACTACCACAACCTACCGGATCCAATCAACGGAAAGCAGATTCATGAGTAACACTGCTACAATTCAGCTCGAGCTGAGCCGGACACGAATCTCAGGTCCAAGCCTCCTGCCTCGTGATTATTTTTTCCTCGTTATTATCCATAAAAACAGAGAAACAGAACAAAGCGGTCAGATGGAGGGTTTATCAAATGAAGCTGATTCGTGAATCTGTTTTTTTCCTGAAGCTGTCATGACTTCAGACACATAGAATAATTAATCGATTACACTTGTACCCTTATTAATTTCGGTTCCAGCCCCAGGGAGATGCATTGAAGACTTCCCAATGTTGGGGGGGGCGGGGTGTCATTAAAAAGAGCGCTATCTGTAAAGGTTGAGTTTAATATTCCACAAGTCGCAAAAGGACAGAAAATGTCAGTGGAACACTAATTAACATAATTTTGTGTTTTAAAGAGCATGTGTTACATGACCGATAAGACCGAGGATTTTTCCATTTCATTTTCCATTTAGCACGCAACAGTTCACTCAATTGGTGCTTTTAGCTACAATAGCAGTGGTGGATTTTAACTAATTCAACTCAGATAGGTATGGCTAAATAATTAAATATTCATGCACTGTGTTCAAATGTAACTGAGTCTGCTTCACTTCACCATTACTCGAAGCATAAATTATGATGATAGGGAGATGATGTAAAGGAAGACAATGTGTGGTGAACTTGCATCCCCCTTTCCCCCTTTTATAAAAAACTTCTGTTATTTTTCATTTTTCTTTTTGGAAACTAGAGAAAATGTTATTTTATTGGGAGTAAATGCTTACCATTTGTTTATTAATCATTAAGGGCCACATCCTGACTTGAGGATTCAAATGCTTTTTACACAATCCTAACTAAACGAGAACTAACCCTCAATTCCCAAATGCCTGGTCCATGCACTGAATATAATTCAGTTACTTCATTCCAACCCATGCGTGCCAATGGAATGTGAATTTTCCCAGAGTTCCCATTCCATTGTCATTTCCCTCCTGAAACCCATTTTCAGTGTTGCACTCTTGACTTCAATTGAAAAATCATTAGCAGCATATTTAGGGTAAGGTTCCAGTGGAACAAATCTCACAAATGTGTTGACCCAGTTTCTATATATCAGCATAAATAGTAGGCCTACAAGCTTGGTCAATCTGCTGTAAGCAAAAAAATTTTGACAAAGAGGTATCAGTGTATCAATGACAGTGGATATAAGGCTAGAAAGGAGTTCCTTGTGACTGTTATGTCTCTTCTGGTTTAAACCATGGAACCGTGCCCTCTTCCATTTTCTGTCCAAGTACAAATACAAATACTTTCATCAGTTGAACAGATACAGACACTAATAGAAGCATCTCTGCACACCCCAACAGCAAAGGCTTGATAACACTGCATAAAAAGCATGTAAGTCTCAACTCTCAAGCCAGGATTAACATAATTCAGAATTCAATGTGACAAGCTTTCTTTTCAGTGAGGCTGAAATCATATTGACGTGTCTATCATATTCCCACTTCCAAGCCAGGATGTACTAACAGAAAAAAAGTGCTTATCTTGCATGTAAATTAAAGTTGCACATCTGCCAGCATTGGGAACCTAGCGACCACAATGAGTATGCTATTCCCAGCTTGATAGCTGAAGGTGTACCATGGTATTGTGATGGACTCAAATGAACGTAAATTGTTTCCTACACAGTAAAATGTGTAGTGTTAATTCAGCTCTAATGTACATGAGTCCAATAGGAATCCAAGCTTGAGAGACTGCAGTGGCCTACCACCAGCCTGGCATTGGCACAGCTGTCAGTCAGCCACCAGTATTTTCTAAGTCAGTAGCCGACAAGGCAGTTGAGATGAGGCTCCACAGTTAAGAGAATTCAAAACAGTGGGTGAATGGTCTGTAAGTGGACCAATGAAGTGCCAGCATGCAAAATGCTGCCATGCCAACAGCTGGAGCTAAATCGTGGCCTGATAGGTGCTTAGTTGCTGGCATCACATGTATTCTATCAAAACAGAATTCACTCCATTAGAGTCGATTTAATACTGACTATTTCTATCACAATTCACAATGATGTCCCTAACTGAAGTCTCCCCTGTCACCAGCAGAGCACAGAAAAGATATGTTTATGCTGAGACGGTGATGTAATCTGTTTAGCAGCATTGGTTGTACATTGCAATCTCTCACAAAGAGAGTTTGCAGCATAAATGAATCAGGTTTCGCATTGAGACGGCCCACAGATTGACTCAGGGAGAGTAGTCTGCCTCTCATTAGAGAAGAGCACCAATAGCCTTTATCATTCATTTCAACACTGGCTTTTGTATAGCTGTTTTTGTTGTACCATTGAATTAATTGCTTCTCTCTTTGATATTGACAATCATATCACAAACAGCAGCGACAAATGCAATTAACCTGCATGCCGTGGTCCATTTCAGACATTTAGCCTGAAGACCAGCTGCTGCGTAAATAAAAAAAGGACCTTTTATTCTTTGGACTATGGAGGCCTAGCTGATATGATTTGGTGGGGATCTTTGAAGATGGCTGTCTGATATCATCCAACACATGAACCCCTGCCGCTCGTTCCCCCCTTCATTTGAACATTAGCTCTTTGCCTGCTGACCACTCATGTAGCTCTCTAAAGCCGTGCCGGTTTGTAATGCTCATATCGGGACTGCTACTGCGTAGCATCTGCAGCCTGGCGCTAGCTTTTTTGGGCTTTGAAGTTCATCCCTCGCCTCTCCCCCTCTCTCCAGAGCACCCGTCCTCACTCCTCGTAAAATGCTCTAATCTTGGCTGGCTGGGCTGAGACATGAAAGGGCTCTGCACTGCAGCAGCTACATTACTGAAAAACAATGGAGAAAAAAAGGCAATCCAAAACGTGAGACAATATGTGTGCTTAAACAGCAGAGCTCAGTCCTGATCCTGGAGTGCTGCGGGGTCTCTTGGTTTTCACGGTTACTCAGCTTTCAGTAGATCAATGGAAACAGCTGTTTACACAGTTAACTCATTACCAAAATACAGTGCAATGAGCATAAAAATAGTCTGAAACGTGAAATAAAGTGCATGAGTAAACGAGTTGTTTACAATCTCTGCTGGTTTTCATTGTTACTCAGTGCTTAATTGCTCAATTACAGCAGCTGATTATGCAGCTAACTCACCTCACCTTGTTTCTGAGATGTGAACTGGTTGCTGATTTTTGGGTGAAAAGACTCTGCAGGACCAGCACTGAACACCCATGGAAAACTCCTCAGAATGCCCTAATGCGATCAAATCAACAAGCATCATCAAAGCTTCACTAATCTGATCAACAGCCTCTGAAGATGCAGCAATTGCTTGGTTTTCCATGTTAAAGCAGCATTTTACTCCACTGCCGCTCGTGCCCCTAGCAATGGAGCAATGGATTACATGTTATAGGATGACCTTTCAAGGTGAAGCTCTCCAGCCATGTCCCCCAAATCGTTTTCTGAACACAAGCATTACACCAACCTCAGTCTTCACCACTAACCTCAATCTTGATAGCCTTCAATCACGCTTGTCTGACCTTTCCTTTGAGTACCACATTTTCTCTCACACCCTATCTGTGTATAAGAATGGGTAAAATTAATCTATAATTTTTCTTGAAGCAAAATACTAAATGCCCCCTGAAATTAATGATATAATAAACTACAATCAAAATTGCAGTGGCAGGAAGGTATAAAAACAAAAAGAAGACACTAGAAAGATATATCAGATATTAAATAATTATTTGCATATATTGCATTTTAAATACACAGCAGTTGGTGATATATGTGCCATTGCCCATAGGGTGGCCAACGCTCATGTACATATTCCTCCATGTGGTTAGGGGTTTGATCCCTGTCATGGTGCTTTCTGCACCATGATTCCTTCTCTATCTCTGCTTTTATTCTGTCTGAACAGAGCGGGAAAAAAACACCAAAGGAGGGCAGACTCTAAATAGAACATTAGCAGGTACACAGGTGTTTCACATGTGACAGGGGAATGAAGTACTGTACATTCATGAGGAAACAGAGCAATCCAAGCACTGAACTAAATGTTCCCAGGCAAGCTGTAATGGTGCAAACAACATTTGAACCTGCAAAGCTCTTCACCAGATACAGCTATCATGTAAAATGTGCTTAAGAAGGAAAGACAGGCCCTTGGGTGGTCCGTGGTCAGAAATAGGGGGTGAGCACGCGCTGAAGCGCCCCGCCCTTCCCGCGCGCCTGCGCCACTCACTTAGAGACGAGAGAGAAGGCCTCGGCGCACACGGCGGGGCAGGGGACCAGCTTGATGGTCACGTGATCGGCGACGGCCTGGAAGTGGGCCTGCGCCACCTTCTCCAGCACCGACGCCAGCGTCGCCACGTCGCCCGCCTTCGTCCCCGGGTCCCCGCCCCCCGTGTCCAGGATGTTGCCTCCGTGGACCACCAGAACCAGCAGGTGCGTCTTACACTTCCTCTGGGGGAGGGGAGGGGAGCATTGGGTGAGGACATGAATGACATGGTGAAGATGACGTGCAGATTACAGGTGAGTGACTGACTGATTGATTGATTGATTGATTTTGTTTGATGCTTAAAGTACAACAAAATCATAAATATCGCATGTTTGTATAAAGAAAAACAAAGTATCAAGGATATCACAATGAACTTATGAAACATATTTTCCACTGTGGTCCTTCTCAATCCAGACAGACAGAAATGGCAGGAATGCCAGAGAGCATAACACATACCACCATATGTACAAAATAAGGCCCTGTAAATTGAACTCATCATAACATACTTTTACTGCTGTTTTACTGTAAAGGACAGAGAGAGAATGTTAGACAGGAGAGACAGGTGCTAAATATCACCATTCTGACCACAGTGATTGCCCTATGATTCAGTCAGATGGCGATATCAATGCATTGGAGACCTACCTCCATATCCTCCAACCCATCTATGCTGCTCTGTGGGGGACAGCGAGGGCGAGCCAGGCGGTACAGGCTCTCTGTAAGAAAGAGAGAGAAAGAGTGAGAGAGAGAGAGAGAGCTTGTAATTATTCATTTTATAATTTTACTTGTTGTATTTTATTGTAATTAGCTTAGCTGTTTTTCTAATAATTACACCTTTTTTTTACGTGAATATGAATTTTTGAGAAATGAAATATCTAAGTTAGTTCATTATGGATCTTATTTAATCAGTAGCGTTCCAAATATAATATGGGTCAATTTAGGACCATTGGTGCTGGCCAAGGTCAAGCAACAGACCAGAAAGAAGTATTTTCTGTACACATTCAAATTCTGAATGACCTTAAGAAAGTATAACACTTGCACCTACTGTATCTGTCAATACAGTCAGATAAGAGTACGAGTCAGAAATGGTGGGAGGAGCAATGTCAGTCTACCCAGGCTGTCAGCAACTCCACTGTGAGTAATGAGAAATGGCACAGCCTCCAGGCCAAATTCCCTACTGTCCCAGAATCCACTGCCAGTGCTGTCATCTTCCACTGAGCTTCACCCTCTGTATCAACCGCTCTATAATTCAAACACTTATTTTACAACTCCATCCTGGAGTGTATGCTGGGCTCATTTTACATATACAGCAGTGTGTATCGATCCGGTTTACCACAAAAGAAAGAAAACGGTGTTATGCTTTCTTCTTTTATGGTCCTTCATTAGAGCTATACTGTATAACTGCATAAGCAGTCCTTTACACCTTCATAAGCCCTTTTTGGACATTTATAAATGCTTATGTCAATAATGTTACATGCAAATGGTGTGTTATTATGGAGGTATTTTTGTAACAAACTCTGCATATTTGAGAAACTATTTACATATTTGTGAAACCCCATTTACATATTTGTGAGTTTTGCTACAAAAATACCTCCATATGTTATGTCCACCATGGTTGCAACAAGTTACATTACCATGGCATACACGCACGCACGCATGCACACAAACACGCACACACACACAAAATAAATTTAAATAAATTCTTATCTCAGTTGATAGTGGAATGATAAAATCCTATCCGAATGGTAAGGAAGACAAACTATTTGTCTGAGATCACATGGAAGGGAATTTTTATTTCCTCTAAATGGAATGAATGATTATCCCTGTTTGTTTTGGACAGATCACAAACAGATGCATGGGTCTGAAATTTAGCTAAAAACAGAGCCCTTTAACTGCCTCATTTTGGTCGGAACAGAATATCTGTACGTCAAAAAACTGATTGATGTCTTGTCATCCATCATGCCACTATCCCATTTCACTTTTGTGAATACTAAATAGAAACTGTTCCTCGGTTCAAGCTATGGCCTTGTAAATAAAATAAATAATGTTTTTTTAGATGTGTCACATTACAGTATCCACTATTCCCATGGGCAGATACACTTCAGCTCCTATGTCTGTCTACATTTCTCACCAACTGACCCATCTCTCTATCTACCTATTGCACTGCTTCCTCTGTTTTACAGTCTGGCTCGTATACTGTGCACCTGTCCCACTGCCTAAACCATTCCACTGTCTACCTGTGTTGTCAGCCATTATCAAATCAGCAAAAAACATGAACAATAGTGAGGGGTGAGAGGGTGCTATGGGACAACCATATTTAAAACAAGCAGCAGCAGCCTGATAATTGCTGCTAGAGGAGAGCTCAAAAAGACATATGTTAATTATTAGAAGTTCATCAGAATAAAACAGAATCAATAAGATCAGCACAGCAGCATTGTTGATTGTATGCTTTCTAGTGTGAACATGACTCATACCAACAGTGGTACACGGGACTACTTCTCCACTGCATTTCTATGAGAAGTGAGTGTGCGTGTGTGCATGTGTGTAACTGTATAGCTATATTAAATTGAGGGCAAACTATCAGTAAATATAAATATAAGTATTGTGATATAGTTATGTTGCAGCTCATGAATAAAGAAGTCTACACAACGTGTGTTGGAGAGGTAGAGGTTGGTTGGGTACAGTGCCTTGCTTCCTCAGTGGAACCAAACTCCTGCTCATTTCCCCTTTAGGCTCATCTGAACCGAGTGTCAATCAAAAACAGCATCGCACAAGCAGCCCGGACGCCTGATACAGCTAATGAATTTAACAGGTAGCCAATCCCAGAGCCCCGTCCCTGAAGCTGGGGTTGGGGCTCTGGGCAACATCTTTCCAGCGCAGTATGTTCACACCTTTCACCCTTCACCCAATGCTAGCAGATGCTCAGCGGGTAAGCGTGGTGGCAGAAATCTCAGTTGCATGGCTGAAACCTAACTGATAATGGAAGAGAATGCCACCGCACACCACCATTAGTCTCCATTGAGAAACATGCTTTGTTTCACACAACTGAAACTGTGCAACTTGTCATTTCGGCAGGTCTTTGCCTGACAAAGGCTGTGAGGTGCAGGACACATTTATTTGAAGATGTATTCAGTGCGCAGGGTCTTTTGAGAGCAACAACGGTGTGCTGGTACCGTTCTTCTTCGTTAACAGGCAGCTTGAAATTTAAGGTTGGTACGGTTCATCTTTTTTTTCCAGTTGCGCATAATTTTCCATCTGCACGTTATTATCTAATCATGAATTCACACCTGCGTTTATGACCTCTCAACATCATTCACTTCCATATAAACCTGATACTAAAGGCGGGAAAAGATCCTTTTTCATTTCCACTCTCCTGTCTTCAATTAAACCCACTCATCACTAGTGCAATTAGAAAACCGTGTATCTCCATAAAGACAACTTTTCAGGAAATGGAAAAGGCTGTTTTTAAATACACACATTTTAGTCTCCGGTACATGGTCTACTCATCAGAGATCCATGAAACATTGACAGTACATGAGAGTCATGCGAGTTCCTTTATGACACTGTAAACCTGTATATTGTACTGTATGGTCAAGCGATAAAATGTAATATTTCAAGCAGAATCGATATGCAACATGTACAGTACACTGTGCACTTCCATATCCTCCCATCATAAAGTAATTTTTTACATAATACAGTACAAGTGTCTTGGTTGACAAAAATATGTTGCATGAAAATATATTTTTAAATATCATCTATATTTTTTTAAATCTTATTTATTTTATTTTTATTGAATGTCGCTTGTAGTGTAGGTTTCATCAGAGTAGAATATATTGTTCTTGAGACTCATTTTGACCCTACAGGGGACAAAAATGAATTGTCAGGCCTCAGTAGGACATGTCTACATCTTATTACATTTTACTGCAGGGAGGTCCTCAGAGGTGTTGCTTGTTCCTTCTTTAACAGGCGTATCCTCAGCATCAAGGATCTCTAATGCCGTCCGTACACTTGACGATATTTTAAGTGATTTCAGTCTTAGAAGTTGTTGTAAAATCATGCCTGTTTTACTTCAGTCAGAGTGTGCCCCTGCCATGACTCACGAATGGTGTGAGATTGTATTGTCTTTTTTGCATCTTGACCATTACAACAATATCAAACACGTTTATTATTATCGCACAGTAACTCTTTAGTCTTGGCTCAAAAGGTTTGTGCTGGTTGACAACGTGATTTATAAACTGACACTGTCAACAGCCAATAGGTGTGCTGTCTTTGTCTGACATCCACACACCAGCGGGCTAAGATTAAGAATCTCCAAAAGAATCCTGTTGGAGTCTCACAATCTGTGAAGAGGTATGACTCCCAGTCTTTGCAGAATTTTAGATGTGTGCACCTCTAAGACTAAAAACCCATGATTGTTCTCACATGTGACGGTGTGTCAGACCTTGGTTGTCCAGAAGTCGTGTAGCGTGAAGCCAGCTCAAGTGGTATAAGTCACTCTGGATTGAAGTGTCTCCTGAATGCCTATATATGTCAAATCCCATTAACATACTGAATTTTGGGACACTGCTGTTCAGTACTCATGTTGAAAGCAATTATGTGTTTCGGTTCGGTGATCGGCGGGGTGGCACGGTGGTGCCACAGCAAGAAGGTCCCAGGTTTGAATCCTGCCCGGGGCCTTTCTGTGTGGATTTTTTTATGTTCTCCCCACTCCGGTTTCCTCCCACAGTCCAAAGACATGCAGGTAGGATAATTGGAGACTCCAATTCCCCATAGGCATAAGTGTATGAGTGAGTGAGTGAGTGAGTGAGTGACTGAATGTACTCTTAGATGGACTGGCATGCCTTTGTATACTTTGACTAGCATGTATGCCTTTTGCCCAATGTATGCTTGGATAGGCTCCAGCCCACCCGGGACTCTGACCATGAACAAGCAGGTTAGGTAATGGATGGATGGATAGAATTCTGTGATTGGCTCAAACCCTCCTGATGTAGAGAATAATTGAAGGTGGGACCTATTGCTCAACATACTGAGTATGCTGCATCATTTCTCCTTTGTTTAAATTACTGTGGGTGTGACATTGAGATTCCTGTTTTGCTTTGAGTAATACTTTTATTTTGATTGATGATACTCATTTTCAAAGCCTATGGCAGGTTGGTTCCCTAATGTTTAAAAAAATCAACTCTAAATTCATATTATCATCTCAGCAATGAAATTAAACTTGAAATCTTTTCAACTCTGCTCAAAAATATAACAACGCATCAATGTTTAAATTCCCTAAGTGTATCCAGTTTTGTGATTTTAGCATTGTATTTTGTTTACCTATTTGTATCACTATTTCATTCACCACACTTCTCCATAAAATGAATTAATCTGACAAAAATAATATGCTTTTCTGAAATACTCTTATTTTTTCTTAAGTGAAACAAAATCAATTTTCAGCCATGCTTGGAATAATAGACGAGGACTTTTGGTATAGTTTTGATGTGATACAAAAGCTCTGACCCTGAGATATTTTACAATGTTTCAAATATTGTAGGTAAGCAGATGTGGTGGGCAGGTGATGTCTTTCTTAACAAATCAAAACTGCTATCTAGGGGTGTATTCTACCCTATTTTTGTTTTTATATTTCTTCAGTCTGGAGCTCCCCATCACATTGCTGCAGCATCCTCCATCGATTTAGGAAGACGCAGAAGAGCAGTCACATCTTTCACATCGTGAGCAGCCAGCCGGCCAGCCAGCCAGCTGTCCGGTCTTTTCTCAGGGAGACGCAGAGATGTATTATTGATCTGCACCCGGTTTTGGCAGTTTCCCCCTCTTGGGCTGTGCACCTGAGATTCTCAGTTCTGTGTAAATTAAATGAAAAGATGTTTGTTTTCTCTTTCTGACGCAGTTTCTGTTACGGGCCCTTCTGTGCCATGACTCCCGTCTGCTCCTCGTCCTCCCAATAACGGCCTCCAGAGCGTCAGTGCTGCTCACTGGCTAGGCTACCCAGAAAAACAAGGCAACATTATAAAACACTCAAACCATTCTGACTGGCAGTTTCAATCCGCAACAGACTCGCTCCAGAGTCCTGTGATTATCTCTCCGATAAAGAGTAATGGAGGCATGTGCAAAATCCCCACTTGTTATTTAGAAGAGGGTATCTAGAGGATATTTTAGGTCATTTAAGCTAACTTACATTTTCTGCTTTAGTGATGCTGCAGATAATACTCGATGGTCTGTGAATATTGTCAGCCATAACTCATATGAATTACTCATGTTTGCTGAGGGGGATGCACTTATATTGTTTTGTTTTGTAAGTCACTCTGGATAAGGACATCTTCTAAATGAATGAAGTATAATATAGCACAACGAAATGTAATATGATGCAATGTAATGTATTTGCCTTGTCTCTACCGACAGTGTGCAATTTATGCATCCAAACAATGTGGCAAGCACTGGTACAGTGCCTGTTCACAAATCAAAGAGGTCTTCTGAAACAAAATAATGATTCTGAGGCTTCATTAATTCAGTATCTGACCCATGTAAATTGAGATAATATAAATAGCACAGATAATAGGCACTGTCGCAACATGGGAATATTACAAAAAAAAAGAGTCAAAATTTTAGCTTTGCAGATACACAGTATGGACAGAAATACAATAACTATCCTGAACCTTCTCAAAGTGCATGCATCTGTGTGTGTGACAGGGTAGTACAGTCCAGCCACCCCAAGCTCTTTGTAATTTTAATAAAAGGCTATTTTGGTCTTAAATAAAGCCTTATACTGTAACCTTGTGGCAACACACACCAGAAGGGCACAAGAGTACCATGAAGACTAAAGTATCAAAACCTATGAAACGTGTAATAAATTGTTTATGGTTAACTCATAATGTACTTCAAAATGTAAAAAAAAACATAAAATGCCTTATAATTTATTTGCTCTATTGTTTATTTCTAAAAATCTACAACAACCAGTGGCAAAAATACACAGGTCATGAATATGCACCATTATTAGGTTATATGCAGCTGTTTCACTTGCTTAAGACAAGACTTGAAACGAAATGTCCCAGAAACAAAGAGGAAGTAAAGAAAGCTGCAGTAAAGGCCTGATACCCAGGGCCTGGTGATGCCTGTCGGACACAGACTTCAAGCAGTCATCAAATGCAAAAGATTTAAAACAAGTACTAAATATGACAAATTTATTTGAAATTACATTAATACGTAAAATTGCCTTTGCTCCCCTAAAAAGTACTTTTGCATTTAACTGTAAATACTGTTGGGCAGTGAGGATTAAGTAAAATATGTTCGGCTCATTTATGACAAAGACCAGCCTATCTAAATGCCTACAGATTGTACTTATTAAAGTGACTTTATGTTGTAGAAAAGTATATCATGCTGAGCACTATGATAGTATTATCAATAGATTCATGGTTTTAGACTCTTTCTAAGGAGACTAAACATGAATATGTTAGGAGGTAATCCAGCTCAGCTATTGACTGCCCCCCCCCAAAAAAACAAATTTACTTCAGCTTCTAACAGCAGAGGTGATATTTTTAGACAAATAATTGTTCAATTCAGCCACATGCAATGTCCACCTTCAGGGAAAACTATTTTCCATGAAACAAAATCAAATCGCACCTTGTTGTTTTCCGCTTGAAATGTAAAATGTAGATTTCAACTGTCAGGCCTCAACAACCATCATCTTCATAGACATAAAACATTTTCAAGCAATGATTTCCTCTAAATGTGACAGATTGCATTCAGACTTAAAATCAAAAGAAACATTACCTTTGAGCCTTCTGTAGCCACGCTGGGCCTCTAGCCCCATTAATAGCTTTATGTTTTGGTGTCACTTCTGAGACAAACTGCAGGATTTGCGACCCAGTGATTGCAGGCCTAGATTAGGGTATCAGCATTTTAATTTCTCCAAGCACAATTGCTTTGATGTTTGTGGAGGGGAGAACAGGCAGCATTCTTAGAAACAGTATAATACTGTATCCAATTCCCATTTTCTCTCCATAAGGCCATAATCTGAACACTAGATATCTGACAAAATATATACAAGCAAAGACACGCACACCCACACCCTCCCCAAACACGCACACATACGCACACGCACAAACACACACACAAACACACGGCCCATCTTTGAGCCAGCTCTCCACAGGTCCCTGCCTCTGCCTTATGCCTCTCAGTCTACCCGCTTCGCCTGTGTGCGCAGGAAGTGCCAGCTCCCGCTGGGTTGACGCTTACGGGAAGGGTGTCCGTCAGCCTGTCAGGAACGCTACCACGCGTCGCGCCTGTTTGTTGCCGCGACTTCCTTTGCACCTTCTCAGTCTGTGACTTCCCGCACTGCGCTAGGCTACACAAGCAAACATTCACGAGAGCGCTAGTGAACAGGGTCTTACTCGAAAGAGCATACTGCGGTATACTAGTGATCTCAAATATGTGCCCCGATATGTGCTGCGCTCCACAGGATGATGTCACAACATGTGTGCATGTATGGCCAATCACATACACACAGATACACATATACACATGCAGAGAAAGCACTCAGTGAACTATACAGCCAGAAAGGTAGCAAAACCCCTTTCTTATACATTATATTTCTATATTTTCCTTTTTTGTTCCCTATCACATAATAATCATTGAAAGGATTATTTTCTTTTTCCTGTCCTGGTGGGGGCTTTTGGAGCCTATATGCTTTTTGCACAAATAAATAAGTAATGTAAATAAAACTAAAACGAATTCAGCAATTAAATGTGAAATAGCATCCAGTGGAGATAAAACCTATAAGGAGCATGTGTTGAAATCCAATCAGCTGAGGACGAAGTGTGCAGAATGCAAATCTCTCTCTGGCAGCATATCTGTTCCTTCACTCAGCTTCACCAGAGGGGGGAGGGGGGGGGGCACGTGCCCCACCAGATTTCTGATATCTGGATTTTAAAATTTATTTTATTTCATTTTATTACTATTGATTTTTACTCGTGGTCATGATCATTTTATATTATGAGTCAAACGTATTCTTCTAATTATGTCATAGATCATACCTCAAAAAATCACACACCCCCTTTCCCAATGGTATGGGTTTCTTCCAAAAGTTGCAGGATGAAATCGGTTCGCATTAGCAGGTACGCACGCACACATCACTCTATTGCGCATAAACTCTGGAGATGGTGTAGGCTACAGCTTAACGGTGTGTTGCTGAAGTGGTTAGTAGAGCATCAATCCGTTTTTCAAACGTGTGAAAATGAAATGCAATTAGTTATACACACTTAATTGCATTTGATAAATATAGACATAGTTTGCTTTGCAAGATAGTTGGCTAGTACCAGATAAAGTTAGTAGCCATCCATCAATCCGGTTGTTTAGCCTTCTGGCTCGCTAGCTAGTCGTGAGTTGCGATAGCATAGCATGGTAAAGGAGAGCTGTGTGAATCTTATGGCAGTGAGCTGATGGTTTTTACCACCACTATCACAGGTTATAGTTAGCAAAACACT
The DNA here is from genome assembly GCF_018555375.3 of Anguilla rostrata. Taxonomy (NCBI): domain Eukaryota; kingdom Metazoa; phylum Chordata; class Actinopteri; order Anguilliformes; family Anguillidae; genus Anguilla; species Anguilla rostrata. Next base: position 25,985,656 of record NC_057941.1, on the reverse strand, counting down.
GAATTCCATTTGATATCTCCAGGTCAAGATGCAGAGGAAAATCTCGTCATTCTTTAAAAAAACGGCAGAAAGCCCCAGCCCTGTTCTCCGTCAGGAGGTTGATAGTGCAAGAGGTAGGTTATCTATTCTTAGGTAAGATTTATAGTGATAGGCTATTTTTCCTTTACTACTGCTCAGTCTGAGCTTTTATTGGCAATGGAGCAGACACTGCTATGTGATGTCAGCACAGTCTCATCTGTACTCGTGCTGCTTCCTATGCATTGTGTTTGAAAATACAGCTGTTACCATGTTGGCAGGTTCCTTTCATCTGTGGCTTTATTATCTATGTTCTCTAAATTAATTTGCATTGTGGATATAGTCTTTTTATGTGAATTTATGCCCCTTAAAATTTTTGGGTGAAACATACAAGATTTAGCTCTTTTTCAAGAAAAGTGGCAGCAGTGTAGACGTGAGTGAATAAGTAAGTCATTTTCACTAACCATAACAGCACAAATAATTGACATGAAAATATCTAAATAAATAAATGAAGTATTTACCCTAATATAAAGTGGGAGATTACTGAGCTACAAAAACTGATTTAGTGAAGTTTTAAAATAATTCCCCCAAAGTATTTGAATATATATATGTTAAATTGAAGAAAATTGCGTCATTATTTTCTTTTCTTTTTTTTCTGGGGAAGGACCCCCATGCCCCCCGCTCTAATTGTTGGCTTGCATGACGCCCCTGCTCGGTTTATCCTTGGTTCAGGATGACACAGAAAATATAGTGGGGGATCATCTGTTCATTCTGAAATTTCCCAGATTTGTTTGCGTTCTCCATTAATAGATGAATATGGTTCTCTCTATCAGCAGTGACTCCAGTAAGCGAAGAATCACGGTAGCACACAATTGCTTTCAAATAATTTATAGTCTACAAAGTAAATATTTTTAATATAGGACAGACACGTGATTGTGAACATTGTATATCAACACTATAAAGACAAATATTTTTTCATAAGGTACTGTACTTCTCAGGGCTTTTGTGTGCTGTTCTTTCCCATTTCACCTGTGGGCTCACCATAAACAAATCCTAATATGGCAGCAGCAAAGCAGGCAACAGCCAAAACCAGAACCACTCTGTATTTATTTTGTTTTCCCTGTGTCCATACAAGTCCAGCTGTTTCTTAACAGCTGCCCAGTCCTTTCTTTTAAGCATGACGTAATGGCACAGCTCTACTGGCACTGTCTTAACCCAAAAAAATAAAAATACAGGTTTTACAGTAACTGCATACATATGAAATATTAAACATGCAGTTAAATGCAAAAGTATTGGGACAGATACAAATCTTTTGCTGTTTTGGCACTATTACACCAGCACATTGTATTTGAAATGAAACCATGAATGAGGTTGAAGTGCAGATTGTCAGCTTTGATTTGAGGGTATTTACATCCAAATAAGTGACCCGTGTATGAATTACAGCCCATTTTATACACTGTCCTCCATTTTAGGGGAGCAAATGTAATTGGGCAATTGGCTGCTCCAGCTGTGTTATTACTACATGACCTGGCAACATGACATAAATAAATAATTTTTGTACAGTTTATGTTTTGCTCATTTACACTTATGTCCCACTCTCTTCTTATTCGAAATCTGTTGTAGTTCACTTTGTTAATCCCTATTTTAAAAACTCAGTCAACCTCTCACCACCTCATTTTACAAAGCTGGAAGATTTTAAGTATCCTTGGTCTTTCCTCAGAAACTTTAAATTTCATAACAGGAACCAATTTAGTTGTTGCACTTTGAACCTTCTCAGCAGAACATACTGTACTTGCACCTGTCTTGTACTGTGATGTCAAGGACAGCACACAATAATTTAAGTATGTCTGACAGAGGCTTTGAATGACATCGGTATAAATTACTTTGATTTAGGCTATATACTGTATATCCCAGCATAGTGTTGGACCTTTTTGTTTACTGCAACAGGACATCGCATAATCTCTGATAGACTCCAATGAACTACAACATGCGATTACATGTTAGATCAAGACAACAAAGATCATAAGTAGTAATACTTGATTCCAAAAAATATATATATCTTGCTGAGGATCCACTGCAATATTGAAATGACCTACTGTGCCCGCTGGTTTGCCGATGGCTACCATGCAGCAATTTGCACAACAGCAGCGGAGGCTAACCTCCAGTCCATGTGATATTCCCCAGCGGTTGTGGCTGTTACTCATGGCATGCTGTATTTCTGACACACATACTACCATTAGTTCAATTAAATGTGTAAGAGCAGCTGCCACCGGCACCACATGCTGTGGCTCTGGGAGCTGGGAGAGATCCAGAGGGGCAGGCGGGCAGTTTAAGGTCACTCTCACTGCGGAAAGCTGGGCTAAAACAAGCCTCAAACCTCCATTAAGGAGATTATTGGACAGCACCCCCCAAGTGATTAATACCATGTGAAAAATGGGGATAGAAATGAAGTTGTTAATGGAAAAAAAAAAAAAATTCATTCACTCAGGATGCTGGACTGGTTATCTGCTCAAATACATAGGCAACAGCTACCATTTTAGCCTTACAAAGAGCTGTACACCGTAAGCAAATCAAAATGGTTTCCTGTCCATTATTGTAGTGTCTGTCAAAATGTTTCATGAGTGAAATATAAAACAAGCAGTTTTATTCACTGGGTGAGATAGCATACAAGAAAACGAGTTTCCAGTATAATGCTTACAAAACTGGCCTTAAAACCAGAAAGCAGCATTCTGAAGCACTGTTTCCCATTTGAGGGTGGTTCTGACTGTACCATTCGGTGGTTCAGAAAATGTTGTTCAATAAACTGATAATTTGCAAAAGTTAAGTCAGACTGGGGAGAAATGTATACAAAACGGATGTCTCACACATCTGTGGCTTATTCTGACACATCTCCAGTCTGGCGCTAACCGTAGCAGGTTGTGTGCGTGCCATTCCTCAGAAACAAGGCACACTTATCACAGCATCACAATGGAAAAATTAATTGGAAAAAGAATGGGTGGAGGCAGATGCAACAGGGTATTTTGTGAGTTCTTTTTCTTCGAGGGACTTAAAATAAAGGATAAAACATCTTATCAAAATGAAAAGCACCATGCGCCTATTGTTCTCTTGAGAATAAATTTTACCAGGAAAACAACAGCTTTGTGGTACATAAAATAAAAATTTCAACAGCTTGAGAATTTAAACCTCTGAAAAGCCTTCTGAAAAAGACAGTTTCAGAAATCAAACATGTGAGGTGAGGAGTAGCACACAATTATTATTATTTTTTTTTCCATTTTCACTAGTTCCCTTGTATGCCCTCTCTTTAATCAACAAAAATGCTGAATCTAAAACACAGGAGAAAAGCTGCTTTATAATACTGAGGGCGATTAAACACCAGTGAGGTGATATCTACAGACATCTGGGTGGACCAGGGATAAAGAGGTCTGTATTTCCCATAATGCACTTCTCGAATCCCTGCCGCAGGTGTGAGAACAGTAACAGTGGAAGCCTGGCACGTTTTCAGTCAGTCGTGTCGCAGAGTGCAGAATGATTCATGTCAGGTGCACCAAGGTGCTCCCAGCTGGGGCTTCGTTAGTGGACTGTGAAGATTTAGGGTGGGGGTAACACACACAGGGTGGGGAAAGACTTGCAGCTGTCAGCTTCAAGAACTGTGAGAACTCAGATGAATGCTTGAGGCCAACAAGGGCTGTTATCTTAACAATGATCAATTATTCAGTTGACAATACCCATTTAACACGTGTGTAATAGAGCTTTAAATTGATATTTTAGATATTGATACAGTTTTTTTATCGGAATATCTAACTCAAGATATATAATGATAACACTTATACATTCTGAGACTCTGCGTCCTTGTACGAGGACATAAAATTTTGGCTTCCCTGAGCTCCATTTCAACTTGCAACATTTCATTTCATATAGGCTAGTTTATTTGGTAAGGACAATGAAAGTTAACATAGTACCACTTCAACTCGTTACAAACAAATTGATGTAACTGATGTACCGCATACAGAGGGTATAGCTATTGCTAGTTTCCAACCCCTGTCCCTAGTGTACTTCTGTACTAAAATGAGGTCTGGCATGCAGATTTGATACATTCTAGTGATACTCACAAGCCAGCTCATCATTAATCCCACAGTACTTGTACGGGGACATTGGGATTTAATCCCCATGAAGTTCATGCGTAGTGGGGAAAAAGCACAACTAGCTACCATTGTAATTAATGCTCCATGTTCACTATTCAGCCTGTGTGTGTATTTTATGTGATATTATTTTGCATGAAAAATTAGTCTACATTGATTTAAATTTTTTAATAGGGGTCCAACAGCAAGTCATGTCAAAATATAGCCAAATGGCGATCTTATGAATTTGCAGTGGGTGTGGTTTATCACAAATATATGAATAGTTCCAAAACTGTTTGACAAAGTTATTTAAATTCTCCACCATTTGGATTTTTGAAAACAACTTAAAATGATTCCCCTCCTCCTACAAAAATGGACCAATTTACGTTAAATTAGGTATTTTGCCTTACATCACATACGTTTATACAGGTTTTATTTTCATTGTGGTTATGTTAAAATATGGCTGAATGACAATCCAATGAATTTGCAGGCTTATCACAAAAATGCTGATAATTCCACAACTGTTTCCACAAAGTTATGAAACTTGGTATGGACACTACAGTAGGAACACGACTCTAGCCCGCCCTAAAGGCTTAGCCCAATCCAACCACAAAGAGGCGCTACAGAGATCCAACTGTATTAATTAGAATAAATGTATATCTCATCTTATATAAATTATATAATTTTGCATGAACATAAACCTATTGCACTCATACAAGGACATCACTTTTTTCAAAAAGTACTTCCAGACATTGCATTGTTTCAGTAGTTATCTGGTGCTACTAGTAACAAATAGAAAGGAGAAATCAAAAATGCACACTAAAAAATGGTCTGGGCCTCCGGAGGGTTTCAGGGGCCTTTCCCAGGCTCAAGCCATTTTACAATCAGTCGATTAGACACATTAAAGGTTAAAATATGCACTTGCATTAAACAGACTGCCTATGCAGTATTTTTCTAATTACAGAGAACAACAAGCATCTATTAATTAGCAGCAGCATGCAGAAGGCAGAGTGAAACAATCAGGCTTCTCAGCCCCATTTACTAATTAAAACACTTGTTGTCCCATCTCCCAAGATGTCTTAAGCAGCAGGGTGAAACAACATTTTTTTGCCTTCTTGGCTATTTGAGTGTAGCTTCGCATAAATAGACTTGTGCATCATTTAGCAATGAAAGAAGATAACTCTATACATACGTTGACCAGTGTATTTGTTGCACAGTTTTACACAAACCCAGAAGTGCAATTCATTGTATCAATTAAATGCTGAATTTCAGTAAAGTTGCAACACAAAAGTATTTCTATTTATTTCCAACGTTGCACCAGCCTTGAGCTGTTTTTTCACCATTTAGGTTTACAGCCTACTACACATGCTTATGTGAGCTCATGTTCTTTGATTGGGTGGTTAGTGTACAATCTTTTTCCTGAATTCCCTGTGGTCATGGGATAGGCTGTCATGAAAGGTCAGTTCATATCAAAAACTCTTCAGCCAATGAAATAGATTTACAATGTTTCAGGAAGAAACTTTACTCTGTCTGAACTACTGGTTTTATAGTGCTGACAGCGGGTATAGTCTCTGAAATTCAGCATCTCAACTCTTCCGGAGTTAAAGATGAGATAGATTCACTCAGCTGACACATACATTTTGTTGCGGAAACAGTGATTTAATTGGTTTATTGACATTTTGATGCACAAAGTGGACTCAGTAGTATTCAAACCTCTATTTATTTATTTATTTATTTTTATTTATTTATTTGTTTGTTTGTTTGTTTGTTTAGAAAACTCACCGTTCTTGTCTCATCTGCTGTTGCAGATTTGATCAGATTTGGCTTGGCTACACTCTGTGTCTCGAGGTTATTCAGGTTTCAGGATGCAGTTTTTCTGAGGCATCAGAGAATGGTGATGTAAGAATATCATTCTTTTGGTTTCCTTACTTTTTATGTTACTCACATTTAAATGGTTGAGGCCTTTGTTTATAAACTCACTGGCGCATTCCCCTACCGGATTGGCGGCTCTTTGGCTCCAACACCTCCCTTTCTGGGCATTGCCTGTTCTCAATAACCAGGAGTGTGGTTTTAATGGATGTTGAGCAATATTAATGTATTCACATTCAACTGAGTGGCTTCATTTTCACTTGTGTGCGGGTAAATTACACAGCGGCTTAATGCAGGGAAAGACTGTGTCAAAAACTGCTGATAAACATCAGGGCCAAATCGATTGTTTTCAGTGACTCACAGCATTTCACGTTCTGTTGGAATGGCAAATGAAAGGTGTGCATTCTGAGGTGTATTTTCATTAGGCAGATATTTATAGAATTTTTTTTTCAACTTGGCCTGGCTTTTTGTTTGCAATACTGTTAGTCCCTGCCATAACCTGGTTTATATCCAGATGCTGCTGTAAGCAATGCTGGTAATTCCACCGCACACAATTGGAGGAGAGGGTGTTGTACATGTGAAATCTACTTGCATTAAACCCATGTTGGCAAATGACCTTAAAATAAACAATATTATGCTGAAATATAAATACATTTTTTTTAAATAAAGTACCAACAGGACAAAAGGATACATCTACAACAAGGCCAGACAGGAGGTCTTTAATATTCAAAGGCCAGATGAAATCTGTTTTTCTCCGAAAAATCATTGTGCTATGTCTTTCGTACATTGTCAAAGGCTTCTTGGACAGACTAAAAGTCTCAAAAAAGTGTATGCAGACTTATTAAAATGCTCAGCTATGTTGGACCGCATTCAATATCATGTTCATACGACAAATGACTGACCAGTTCTTATAAAGAAGTGGCAATAATAGAAATAAAACATGTGACTTAAAATTGGGTGACTTGTCAAAAACTGCACAAATACCTTTTCACAAATTAAACTAGTAGTAATGAACTGAACGTGACAGCATGATGATTGGGGTATTAGAGGAACATGTTGCATGTATTTTAACATTTCAAGGGGCTGTGTTCCTTTTCTCTTTGGACACACCACAAAGAGAAAATGAACAGGTTGCACACTACGAACATTTGCATGTCTTTTAAAATTATTCTTTAAGCCAATGACACTGCAGAGCTCCTATTGTGAAATGCCCATCCTTGTCACACTTCCTTCTTTGTAAGCAATCCTCAGCCCCTTTTCCTTGTACCGGGTTTTGAGGCCTTGTGTTTTCGAATGGTTTCCAAAGGCATCTGACAACAAAACCATTTTGGAATTACAGAGTTCATGTCCTCCCTTCTTAATCTTTCTCTTTTGCTCTTGCCGCATTTCAGAATTGACTCAGCTTACTTTTGGCATGCAGTTGTTTTCTTTTCCCATCCACGTGACTCTCACACACTTTCTCTCCTCTGTTCCCCTTCTCTCTTTCATGCCATCACTTCCCTCTTTTTTTATGTTTTTACCCCTTCTCTCACTTTTTCTCTCACTCCCCTCTCTGTGTTTTATACACTACTTCTCTTCATATTGCTCTAGCCATACCTCACTCTCTCTAGTCCTCTCTCTCCTCCTCCCTCCCCCATTTCTTCTCCCCTTTTCCTGCAGAGTGGAGAGATGGCATGTGAGATTGTTTCTGGAATAAAATCTAAAATGCTGCAGCCCTCTCTGCCTCTGCAGCCAAACAATCATGGGGAGAGGAGAGAGGGGGCCACATAAGAAAGTTAAGGCGAAGCAATGAAATAAATGTCACAAATGTCAATTCCACAACTTTGGGATTGCCGGTTTATTGGGCTGTCAATACTGCTTAGTTTTTTCAACCCTTATGCCCAAACTCATTGTTCTTTGTGTGGATGTGTGTGTGTGTGTGTGTGTGTGTGTGTGCGTGTGTGTTATGTGCATAATAGCGTGTGTGAGTGTGTGTGTACATGTACATGTGTGTGTGCATGTGTGTATGTGTTGTATGTTTCAATTTGCAAGCCAGGCAAGTAAAAATGATGGGGAAAATGAAATGAGTAGATGAGCATTATTAGTGGGTAAATGATGTTATGGATACAGCTCTACCACCTTACTGAGGCTTCAGTCCCCTGCAGGATTCACTGCTGTAGGACCCATTTTTTATGGGGCACTGGTGCACAAGGTTATTTACTTCAATGGCTGCCCTAGAAAAACATCCTGATTAAAGGGGAATTTCACTTTATAACACTTCTGGGGTAATTTTCACACTTACCCGGGCTTTTGCGTGCACCCCAGACAGTTTTTCGGTTTCTTGCTTCAATATTTAGATATTTAGATATTTAGATATACCCGTGTAAGCAAAGAATCCCCCCATCCAATAGAAGCCCATTCAACATCAAACTCCATGTTAGACTCATTGTAAACACCCATCCCTTCTTCTCATGACTGATATTGTCCTTCTAATGAATGTGTCGCCCTTCATTTTTTGATGTTGAATGTTGAATGGGCTTCTATTGGATGGGGGGGGGGGGTTGCTTACACGGGTATATCTAAATATCTAAATATTGAAGCAAGCAACCTAAAAACTGTCTGGGGTGCATACAAAAGCCCGGGTAGGTGTGAAAATGACCTCAGAAGTGTTATAGAGTGAAATTCCCCTTTAATAACTTAAAAGCATTATAATTATGTATTTTATGTCATATTTGAAGAGTGCCATGACAGATCATAATAACGGAATCAGTGTAAAAGCTGGTTCAATGACATCTCAGCAGGAGGTGTTTTCTTTAAAAAGTCAGAACCTGAAAACCATGAACAGTTAAACCCATAAGGCCGAGTAACCGATCAATAGAAGCAAGCAGCAACGTGAATAAAGCAAGGGGGAAACAAGCATCCTTCCCATCTTCAGAGAACAGAAATGCCTTTTATGGAAATGTTCAAGCCATGACGTATTAGCATGCAAGGTTCCAGTCGGGTTCTACATGAATCTTTCTCTACAGTATGAGAGGGTCTTTCTCTACAGTGTGTGCTTACAGTTTGAACAAGTTTCTCCAGTATTGCGCTGAAAACACAAGGCTCTGTGCATGATCCTGGAGCAGACAGCAGCCCTCCCACAGGCCTGCTGATCCTCAGAGAAATCACTGCAGAGATAATCAGCCATATGATTAACTGTACGCAGACGGCAATTACTCTACGTGCAATGGAAAGGCCGGCAAAGCACGTCTCCCAGAATTGTAGTCGTAGATCCTATCAGCTGTTTCATTGGTTTGGTAAGAAACACGCTGGCACATACACACACAAGCGCACACACACACGACCACACACACAAACATGCACACCCACACACACAGAGTCATCTGCGCACACGACAGCAGTATGCGCGACGCGTGCTTTCAATAAGGATTGTGATGGTCGTCAAACACTCAAGGGTGTGGAAAGAACATTAGAGGAAACAGTGTCAATTAGAAAAACAGTCTTGAGCGCTAATTCGATTATCTGGGAAGATGCCTGGATTCCTCTTGGGACAGCGCTAGGGTTGTATTATTACATTACAGAGGCAAGAATATTACAATATGGAGAGACTAAATATAGTGAAATAGTGAGATATACTGTATATGCTGCAATATATCTATATCATGTATGAATATGTCAGTTGAAATTCTGAGAAACATTTACTGCAATGTCTCCATAATATTTCTCAAAATTTTAAGTTATGTATGCTACAGTTATGTATGCTACAACATGACTAAAATCTCAAATACCATCTGTCATCTATCTACCTATCTATCCTCTCTCTCCAAACGTAATTGGACACATTAACATAATTTTAAATAAAGACATCATATTTAGTACAAATCCTTTGCATTCAATGACTGTCTGAAGTCTGTGAAACAAAGACATCACCAGATGCTGACTATCTTCCCTGGTGATTCTCTAGCTGGCCTATATTGCAGCCATTTTCCATTCCTGAACAGGAACAGGAACCAAGAACAGTCCACTTTTTGGCTCTGAAAAACTCATTGGATGCTTTAGCATTGTATTTTGGGTCATTGTCCTACTGCAAGGTGAAGCACCTCCCAAATCCTGCTCTCCTTAGGTACTGTTGCTAATTCCATCAAAACTTTGCCTTGGAAAGCAAGTATTCATAGGAACCTCACTGAGAAGACCCATCAGTTATATTAACTTATATTTGTAAGTAGTGACTATGTGTAAAAAAGGGCTGGAATTACTACATGGATCACTGGATATGGATGTAGATACCCTTAAATTAAAGCTGATAGTCTGTACTTCAACCTCATGTTCATTGTTTCTTTTGAAATCCAATGTGCTGTAGTACAGAGCCAGAGCAACAAAAATTGTGTCACTGGCCAAATACTTATGGACTGCACTGTATATATTTTTAATGGCAGCTAATATACTAATTGCTCCGAAATATTCAACTATTTCTGTGATCGCCAACTAATTTTAAATAAAAATTGATTGGTCATTTTATTGATGAAAATCAACATGGACATTTTTACTATAAGTAAAGGAAAATATGAGGGTTGTATGACTTTTCACTCTCTCCATGAAAGCATCCTCTCATATGTAGCTCTCACTAGCTAGTTAAACAAAAATGGTGATGGGAAAACATTCAATGACTCATCTGATGTGTACAAAAATCATGAATTTGTGCTTTTTACATGCAGATGGATCAGAAATAATCTTTATTCATCAACCATGGTGAAATGAAAGAAAAATTTAAGACATTTTACAATAAAAAACACAAAAATACTAAATTTGTACTTCCCATTCATATAAATGAGCAGTAATGCTTGTGAATTCTGTACATAGGCGATAAAATAGACAATGACTATTCTTATCAAACCATATACTGTACACGACAGTTTACAGAGTAAATAGCACATCAAGCTACTTTCTAAAATGATCACAAAATAATAATAAAATTCAAGAGCTTAAGCAAACTACATGCAGTATAAGGGAATACATAGACAAGATGGAAATTCTTTGCATAAAATCTGAATACATCTGGCCAAAGCCCTGGCCTTCAATCTCATTTTGCACACAAGTCATTTCAAATTCTTTCCCACCTAAATCTCTCTTCCATCTGTGCAGCCTTTTTGAATCACAAATACATCTCAGAGTGACTAAATGGAAGACATCTTTTCAGTCTTGAAGGGTGAGAACCTGTAGGCTACCACTTAAGCTGTTGTCCCTGTCGTTTTTATGATGATTTCCAAGCTCTTCAACACTTGAGACCGACAAATCTTAGCAGAGATTTTTCGAGGCAGTTGTGCCTTATGAAAAATTGACATTTACATCTTGAATCTAGTTACATCTTAAAAGTAATTAGTGTGCATTACAAATAATTTCTAATTGAATCTTATGAGTACTTTATTTTTGACATGGTGCGATTACATTAGTCTGTAGTCAACGTACTGAAACGTGGTCAGGGTTTCTGTTGTGTTTGGATTAACTCCAAGTCTGGCCAGGACTGGCGTCTTATTGATTTCCATTCTGATATGATACTCTGTGTGGCCAAAACATAGTGGAGGGGTGGTGTGTTTAGAGTGATGTTGTAGAATGGGATGTTCTAGACAATAATCTTTCATGATGTTTTTGTTTGCATATCAAGGCCCACAACTTGCTGTTGGAGCAAGGAAAATACATTGAATTTGCTGTGTTTTGTTACTGTGAAACATTTAAGAACAGATAAAAAGTGTAGAAAATATATTAATAAATAAATAAAAACAGATAAAAATGCCAGTGGTTCTGTGGGACGTTAGCCCGGAAACTGGGAGCGCTCTTTCACAGGAACTAGCAGCACTTGCATACACAGTAAAATGTCCAGTGTTGATTCTACTCTAACAGAGTACCTAATTCATTTGGGGTCACATGTCCTCTGTAAGAGTTGATTTACACAGAACATTTTACTGTGTGGGTGAGCATGCTTATTTAAGTAGGTATTCTTCAGGGCCCTGTTTCACGAAGCAGGATTACTGAGTTAGCTGGATAACCATGAGTAAAACCCGGGACTCTCCCAAATCTGGAACATGGACTGAAGTAAAAAGAGCTGCTCTGGGTTTTACTCAGCACAGTTATCCAGCTAACTCGGTAATCCTGCTTCATGAAATACCCTCCAGGTGTGGAGCTGTAGGGTCTGCAAGCAGACAGCCTGGCTGGGAGCACACAGCACAGTTGAAGCTGGAGAACTGCCGGCTCGCATTCTCACACGGCTAGGGAAATCAACAAAGCTGTAAACCACTCCAGCTGATTAGCAAAGATGTGAACCTTGATTTATGCAAATACTAATTACAGGTAATTTCATTGCTGCCAACTTATCCTTATATTAATTATGATTCAAGTATGACTGCATCAGTAAAACATAAAGAAAAGGCACCTCTCATGTATGCAAAATTATGTAGATTCGCAGGGGGCATAATTACCTAATCTTGTAATTTTTTTTCTTTTTCGGGAGATAGCCTTAGAAGACTTAAGCTTCCACATTCCACTGGCATATATGAGGCTAGCTGGTTAAACTGCCATTGTGAGGCAGAATAAGGAGGCCCAGCGCAGGGTATTGCGAGAATCTCTTGTCCAGCCTGGGACCTAAACATCGAGGTATATAAGCACTGGAGACGGCTTCCGCTTACTGCTCCATGGATTCTTATGAGGCGCATGAGGCCAGTTCATGAGGCTGCCATGTTTGATTATGGGGCTTTTAGCACCAGAGCATGTGCACTGGGTACCTAAACAAGATGGGATGAATGGGAATGAAAGAAAATCTTGAATCTTCTGTGGGGCTCAGAAAAAAAGAAAAAAAAATCAGTCCCTGGAGAGTAATTTGTTTGGTGCAAAGAAATTTTTGAATTTAAAAGCACCGTTCAAAATAGTGTAATATTCTGTATGTGTGTGTATATATATATATATATATATGTATATAATTCATAGTTTTGAATGGACTTCAATGTGTAAATTTGCTTTTTGGCACCAGGGCCTTACTGAACTGCAATATCTCTGGAGTTGGCGACCAGGGAGAACATCAATCCCTGGTCCCCTGGTTCTAAATCACACATACATAACAAGAGGGAGAGCTGCATACACATGCTGAGTCATACAGAGGTCACAGAATCAGTTTGTGCACAAGTCACGCATCTCATTTAAAGTGACGGTACCTGAAAAATGTATTGTTACAAGCAACAACAATTTTGCTGGGAAAATATTATATGACATTCCCAATAATGCTGTCTGTCACGGTTGGTGTGGAGGGGCTCAGTGATAGGCAGTGGTACAGCTGTCAGAGAAATTTATGGAAACGTTAGAGAGTCTGCCCCAAGCAGACACAGCACAGGCCAGGGACACTCAAGTGAGGCTGGTAAAGAGTGTGATCGAGCAGTACCGCAGTGGAATTGGCAAGTCACCTTTAACTGGCATGGGGCTTGTGCGCCGAGCAAGTTTTGCAATTTTCAGCAGGACAGTAATAAAATAAGTGTCCTTTTGGCCAAGTGCCCCCCACTCAAGACTTATTTCCATGGTTATGGATGTTGTGCGTATTCTTAATTTTTGCAGTACCTAGTTAAGCACCTAGTAGAAACCTCCAGGTGCCCTGCAGTACCTAGTTAAGCACCTAGTAGAAACCTCCAGGTGCCCTGCAGTACCTAGTAAAGTGCCCAATAGGAATCTCCAGGTGCCCTGCAGTACCTAGTAAAGTGCCCAATAGGAATCTCCAGGTGCCCTGCAGTACATTGCGGTTGCTAAATAGGAACCTATAGGTGCCCTGCTGTACCTTGTCATCACCCAATCATAATCTCTAGGTGCCTTGCAGTACCTTGTGGTTGCTAAATAGGAACCTATAGGTGCCCTGCTGTACCTTGTCATCACCCAATCAGAATCTCCAGGCACCCTAGGCCTGCAGTACCTAGTAAAGCACCCAATAGGAATCTCTAGGTGCCCTGCTGTACCTAGTAAATCACCCAATAGGAATCTCCAGGGGCCCTGCAGTACCATGTAAGCACCCAATAGGAATCTCCAGGCGCCCTGCTGTACCCAGTAAAGCACCCAATAGGAATCACCAGGGGCCCTGCTATACCTTGTGAGCGCTCCATGTGGCTCAGGGTCTCCATCTGTTCCACCAGGTCATTGGAGTTCCACTGGCTCATCCCCAGCAGCATTGCGCTCTTTCCCTCCAGCACCTCTGAGGGGAGGAAGAGGAGGAGAGGTTTGTGAAGGGGTGAGGAAAGATGGAGAATGGGAAAGGATGGTCTGTTTTATTGGCATGGCTCTATAATAACAAATAACAGGTCTCACCCTTATGGAAATGGAATAAAATACATAGTAAATAAGCAGAATTTCACAGCCATGCAATTATTACATGAAATATATTGAAATATCTGAAAGCCACAATGATTTCTCCTCTGATATTCATAATATATTTAATTTCTATATATTGCAATATTTCCTCCAAGGTACCATAGTTTGTTCCTCCTTTCTTCATATTAATCAGGCAACAATTCACAGAACTATCACTTGTAAATAAATAATATGGCACATTAAATTTATGCTCTTTATTTTTTTATTTTATTTTTTTAACATACATGTACAATCGATATATATAAAGCTGGACATTTAATGGGGACATTCAAATAAAGGCTCTAATGGCAATAGCTAACCAGAGGAAAAGAACCTGCAGCACAAGAATCAGCATTAAAAGTCCATATGCTGCCACGCCTACCGAGAGATACTGAGAAGACCACAGAAGACCCTAAGAGAATGATAAAGACCACAGAAGACCCTAAGAGAATGATAAAGACCACAGAAGACCCTAAGAGAATGATAAAGACCACAGAAGACCCTAAGAGAATGATAAAGACTACAGAAGACCCTAAGAGAATGATAAAGACTACAGAAGACTAAATATCTTCGTCCTCACTACATTATCTTGGGAGCTTGGAAAAAGCACGGTAGCTCATGTGTGGTGGACTGTGGAACAGACTGACAGATGCACAGTGGATGGGTGACAGGGGCACAGTACATGGACACTGCCACCGCATGCATCTGTGATGAGCTCTGCTTCTCCTGTTAACTCTGTGCAGTACATTTTAATCAGTTCTGCCGTGACACTTCATACACCCACACACATGCAGACGCACACACACACACACATTTACTGCATACACACGCAAAAATATCAGACCCCAGGATCAAAAGGCACCACAGAATTGAAACTGAAACCCATGCGTGTGCACACTACACTCATATTCCCACACACACACACACACACACACACATACACATTACATTCCCATGCAAAATCAGACTACTCTCAGACATATGCAAATATATGCATGCACAGACCCTACTCACACACAAGCAAATACTCTACTCACATAAACACACAGTACACACACACTGTACTTATGTGCACACGCACACGCACACACACACACACACACACACACACACACACCTGCACACACAAATTTAGCTACATGAGCTAAAACAGATCCCTGACACTCACAGAGAGAAGGGGCAAAAACACAAGAGCAGCCACAAGCTCGGGCAAGAAATCATCTGAGAAAGAATGGATACACTTTCACATGAACTCAAAAATCTATAGATTTAATAATAAAGAAAGCAAATACAGAATATCTAACCAATATCAAGAGCCCACACTGGCCCAGGAATGCCTGCGTGAAAGCCATATGAATAACATGGTGGGCGGCAGAGAAAGAGAAGATGCTGACTCAGAGAGGTAAGAGAAAAAACGAGACACTCCCCTTGGACTGCCAACCATGAAAGATTGAAAGTCGAGGGACAAAAGGGAAAGAGAGAGAGAGAGAGAGAGAGAAAATGTGTGTGTGTGAGAGAGAGTGAGACAGACAGAGAGAGAGAGGTGCCCTTCAAACTGACAGCTTGGACAGAGAGGGGGGGAAATAGGAGAAAGGGAGAATGAGAGAGATGAAGGCAGATGAAATTGAAATCCTACAGTAACGCTGGCAGCTTACAACAGAGGCACACTGGACAAAACGCGGGCTTCAATCGACACTATTTCCCACAGGCTCAATTCATCTAATTATTTGAGTGTCTGGCAATATCTCACCAAGTGACCTTAGCGTGTGCGCATTCAGTTGAAAAATGGTCCATGGAATAACAGTTGGGGGGGGGGGGGGGGGGTGGTGGTTGGGGTGGGTTCAAATGCAGAAATGTTTAAAACATAAAAAAGAGGATTATTTCACTCATGGAATGCTGAGCTAAACTGGAATGTTAATTCCGCATATGCCCCACCTGTGTGGGAACAGAGCTGTGGGACCCCTGGGAGACAGAGTGGGGAGTGCCAGCAGAGAGAGAAAATGAGGTGCTTAAGAACTGCTGCATGGAGAGTGGGGCAGGGAGAGGGAAAGGGAGAGAAAAACTAAAAAAAAAAGAGTCACAGAGCAACATGGAGAGTGAAACAGTGACAGCTGCGACAAAAAGAGACCTTGAGCAAAAAAAAGCCCCAAACAAAAAACAAAGCTTTGCCATTTCAAACCACCTTCCTGTTCTTTTTTCCTCTGTTCTATTTTTAACCAGTGTACTGACTGACACACAGAAACCCCCTTCCCTTTAATAGCCTCTCTGATTTTAAACAAACCTCATCTTTACTTATAGTACAGCACAATGTTGACAGACGGCCATCTTTTCCGTACACTCAGGAGAATTCACACCTGTCAGCATAGAAAATTACCTGTCATTATCTACATTCACTGGCCTGTGTTAAAGTGTGTGCGTGTGCGTTTTTATTATTTATTTTGCCTCTGTAGAGGTTGAAGGGACAAAGGCTCAAACGTTTCAGCCTGCTTAGCTCAAATGGAACCTGACACAGTCATAGGTCTGCTTAGGTTTTAAACAAACATGCACCAGTGACAAAAACAATTACATGGTACCATTGCTTTGCTTACTGCATGTGGGAATGATAGTGCAGAGTGAGGTTGATCTCAAACCTAGAGCTACAGTAGGGCGTGTGCTATAAGCTTTCCCAGGCTTGCCTCAACAGGAGCTGCACTTCACTGGCGCTACGTGTCACAGTTTCGCGCTGTCAGGCAGTGCATGGCTGTGTTTGGTTAGCTGTTATCTCTGCATTAGCAGATGTTGAGTGACTGCATCTTCAGGGGCTGGGGTCCACAACGTTAAGCCACTCATGCAGGAGGCCAGTAATGAGGTGGAACGTGTGGGAGGATACGCTGCTGCTGGAAGACCTACAGGACATCAGTTAATAAATGATTTTATTTATTTATTTTTGTAAATCAAACACGCCTCAAGAAAACCCTTTTCAAAAAACTGTCTCCAATGCTCTGACTTAATGTCAACTCGAAACTCGTCTATTTCACAGACATCTGATATTGGATTTGCTCGGTCGGTCTCCAAAAGTATATTTGCCATCAGGGACAGACAGAAATAGTGCAGAGATGTGGGTAGAACAGAGAAGAACACTACAGAGTGTACCCTTCTATTTAAAAAAAAAAATAAATAATACTTCAGATGTTACAGAATTCTGGTTTCTTTCCATCCTTCCTCTGCCTGCACCAGTTTGAATTGCCCTCTTTGAGGAGCGCTATTTTGGTAGCTGGCCCCTCCCCATAGCTGCCCTACATACGCCTGTTTTTTATTGGTTGGGCTCCCAAATGATGCTGTCAACAATGTGACACTTTATAAACATATGCAATTCTCATGTGACAATTTTTCTATGTGAAATATTGCAAAATGTATGTCAGTAATATATCATTGTCCACGATCAGCAGTAAGACTGTGGACAACGAAAGCAGAAAATGAAAGCCAAATCTTCAAACACGTCATCGTTTATCACATGCGGCCATATTGCGAACGAAGGAGTGGTATCTGTGCCGATGAGGCACTAATTTGGTTTGTTTGTACAGAATGCTGATGGTTCTCAAAAAACTGTAAGTGGCATTGTGAAACTGCGCCGCAGTAATGTTTAAGTAATGAACGAGAGCCAGACGACTGCCACCTTAGCAGAATCACGGTGACGACCTGACATTAGCCCGAGTCAGGGAATCTACCCCAAGGGCTCCTTAAAGTTGAGGGATGGTTCTTTTCTGCGGTGAATTAGCCTGTTCTGTGGGATGTTCCTGCAGGCGCCTGCTTTACTGCAGCCTCATTCTTCCCATCACTTTGAGCTCATTACGCCCGTGTCTGTGGCGAGAAGCGGCCAGATGTCCAAACGCTCCCTCCAAGACAGGCTTCGGCTGCCAAGCAATTAACCCCCAATCCAGTGGTGGCCCATGAGCCAGAAGAACAGAAATGAAGAGAGCTAACCTTTAAACCGGAACGATCCTAGAGCAGTTTCTGATTGTTTTCACAATTAAACAGCTTTCTAATAATAAGCACTGATCACCCATGAGAAACTGATTCATTTTTAATTTAATTGTGCTCAGTGTAGCATAATGGCACTTTTGAAAATAATTAATTATGATTTCTTTGTGACAAACAAATGGGTGACAAGTCATCTTGATTATAACAAAGAGCTCATATTTAGCCATGAAACCACTTGCTTTTTTAATCATCACAGCTAAAGCAGTACCATGTGAGGAGCCCGAAGCTAACTGTCACATGAAATCCAGTCAAGCAAAATGAAATCAGCCATGAATGTGTTGGACTTATTTGAATTAGCAGGTAGGAAGATGGTTTCTCTGAGCGCCCTGGTCATAAAGCCCCACTTCCCCTGTCTGGCTCTGCCACAGTGACTGCCAAGAGATGGGCAGACCTCGGCTTATTTATTTTAACAACCCAGAAGGGCACTTTAATTAAAATTAGCTGATATGTGGACAAAAAAAACAAAAAAACCAAAACAAAGCAAATGTCTTCTGCCCGGAATCCTGGAGTTAGCTGAAATAAAACTGTCCCTGAATTTGGCACACACAAATGGAAATCATTATTCAAATTCATCTGCTCAAATATCACATCTGGATTAACCCGATGGAAAGCTTATCAACTCGTAAACTCAATAAAAAAAGCACAGCTGGTGGAGCTGGCCTCAGTAAGATCATGAACACATTCACAGTTCATGAATAAATAACGCTGAAAATTAAGACAAAAAAAATTGTTAAATATTTTGTCTTGTTTTGCACATCATATTCCTTTATGCTATTTCAATCCACTGTCCCTTCATGTGTATGCATGGTATTTTTAGCACATACATACGATTTTCACTAAAGAAAAAAACTACAGGAAATAAGTGGAGGAGCAATATTGTCTTACACATAGATTGTGTCTATATGTTGGATACAGTATTTCTGTGAATTAATTATGTGATGATTTATTGATGGAATTATATTTTCTGCAGGAATCTATGAAATAATACCAAGTCAGTGATATGAGGTTTTCAAGGCCAGAATCTGACTTATCCTGCATGGCAGGTTTATAACAATAGCATTATAGTCAAAGTCTGGGGTTACAACAACAGACATAACCTATGTCTGGGTTATGACAACAAGCTTACAGCCAATGCCTGGGTTATGTCAACACGGTTTCAGCCTGTGTCTGTGTTTTGAAAATGAAGTTTTAGCCAATATCTTGGTTCAACAATAATACAACTACACTACAGACAAGGTTCAGATTATGATGATACATTCATACCAATGTTTGTGTTGAGATGACAAAAAATATTGCAGTAAATGTCCAGATGACAATGCCATAAGGGAAATGTTAAGTATTAAGAGTCGTTTTAAAATAACAGTAAATATGACAGGATTCTACAGATTATGTAACATTTTAATTGTTGATTCACAGCTGAGTTCTGTTAGTCCTACTGCACAATGGGTAGGGAGTGTGACAGGTAACAGTAGGGGTCAAAATACCTTGCTATTTACTTTTGCTACCACATTCATAAAATAACTAAACCTTTATGTTTAGAGAGGATTGTTGGGATATTGGACGAAATGAGGCGAAAAAAAATCTGCTTCTGCATGTTTCATGTTGCTCGGATAACCAGAGTGTCACAGTGTTTTATTTAAAATGGAAGTGTGGAGACCAACTCAAAGAGCTTGTTACACAATGCACATGGAAACACAAAAGGCATGTTATATTAGGCAGTGCAAAATAACCAGAAAATCGTATGGCTAGCTAGTCAGCTAGATTAAGAACATTACCGTAAATCTGATAAAGCCAGGACACTTCATTTGTTTAGCAGCACAGCCAGCTGACAACATTTTCAGCAGTTACCATATTAGTTATGACATCTTTGGCTATAAACGCTCTAAAATATGCATTTAAAAAATAAACAAAGAATAGAATTGGTATTTCAGAAACAGATAATATATTAAGCATTCAACTACGTGAATGCTCAGAATGTAATTTACAGTACATTCAGCATTCAACTACTGAAAGTGAATGATTATCGTTATTTTCAACAACAAAACATTAGACGCCATGTGCCAGATAACTGAAAACCTATGTACTTAGCTCCAGAGCCCTGAGAGAGAGAAATTTTCTCAAAGAGAGTGAGGGTGCAGTTGTGTCTGGCTGTGTCTCTCCAGTTATGTCTCCAGCATGTGTCTACCATATGTGCAAAGCACAGGCGTCAGTGTCCCATCATGGAGGGCCAAAGGCTCCGCTGGTTTTCAGCACCAGTGATTAATTTAAGTCTTTTGATTGGCTAAAGCATCTACTCACCTTGCTCTCAACACCTTAATTGTCTTAAAGAAAACCTCAAATACCAACAGACACTGCGGCCCCCCGGGACACAAGCTGAACAACACTGGCACAGAAGAAGCATATGGTAACTTTATGTAGAGGTACAATGGGGGCGACATTCTTAATTTTTAAAAAAAGAATTTGCTGTCGTGTCTGGGCCAATATCAACATTTGTTCCAGCTGACCAAAGGATGCAAATTTAGCAGCGCTGTTGTGTGAGCGGAGGAGCAGCAGCAACATCTTGCTTGTGACAGTAAGAGCAGTACTGTGACGGAGGAGGCTGCATCCATCTCAGGCAATTACCAGAATATGAATTTTGAAGAATACATCCTTTCATGTACTACAAAGTTAAGGTTACATTCTGTGGTTTTGATTGCCTGGCCTCTCCATCACAGGAAATGGCTTATTGTCAACAACGTTGCGCACACGCCTCTCCGATGGGCCAGTGTCCCTGCGTCAAATGCATTTACATTCTCCGCTGCGACAGTGACGTTCCTTTAAAAAATATCAATTGTGTTCTTAGGGATGCGACACTGCATGCAAATCCTGCTCATAAACAACTTCCGCTTTCATACAAGTACTGTGAAATAATAACAAACATTAACCTGTCAATAATTTGCGTTTGAATTAGATATTCTCTCAGAGGCTCATTTTTCCCCTGACACATTTTTCAAGGAAATGGCAGCCTTATATTTATTTTGAAGTTAGAGAATGATTTGCATTGATTTTTATTTATTTATTTATGTATTTATTTATTTATTTGGTTTTAGTAGAGTTGAATTTGCTGATAGTTGATTTTTTTTTCTTGGGCGTGGGGGTGGCATGAGTGGGACTGCGGAGCAATCTGGGACTTATCGTGGTGTGGTGTGGTGTGTGTTCTGGGGTGAGGGGAGGAGGGGATGAATAGAAAAAAAACATTGAAAGTAATTATGGAATATAATACCGAACCTCTGGGGCTGACATCAACAACTGATATTTGCTGGTTGTTACCAATACTTATTTTACCATGTCCTACATTGGGGAACAAACATAAACTGTAATCCAATTTCCACATCCCTGGAAGAAGCTGATGAGCACAAATGGCAATGTGAAGGAAAGATTTAACTAATTTATGTGTAACAAAAAAATTTAATTTGCTTACTTCATTACTAAGCAGAGAGCATGAGTCTATAGAGCTACTAGCAGGGCTGTATAATATTTTCACATTTGTGATTTTAAAAAATGCACAGTGCAAACATAAAATATTTCCATTGCATCCGTGTAACAACAGTTCAATCAAGTTTTATTATTATTAATGTCAAATCTGCAGGACACAAAGTTAAACACAATTTCTCTTCTCCGAAGGACAACTGCCTGCATTATGGGAGAAATCAAGTTGCCTCTATCATGCCCCATGAATAGCAACACAATACTTTAGAACTCTAATTCCCACCTTACACTGCAAGAGATTGAAACTTTTGAACAGTAGTGCAGTCAGTCAGCTAGCTAGATTTGAGAAAACTGTGTTTACCGGGTATTGATATTGTCGCTTTTTAATCATATTAAATAAAAAGAATATAACCCCCTCTTTTGCTATTTTCTGTAAAGAAAATTGTAATTTCAGCAGAGCTGCTTTTTGAAATTAAGTTCATTATTGTCATTCATCTTTTTTTTTTCTTCTTTTTGGCATTAGATAGCGCCAGCGATGCAGAAGCAGGTTGTTAGTCTGCCGTTGGTGAAACTCTTTTTTTCTCAATGCGTCAAGCTTTATGTACTGTTATGTGGACATGCAAGGTCAGTCTCAATGTTGATTGGCTCACGACGTGAACTGGCCTATTTCTTTGATTGCTTCACGTTGTGAACCACTTTGTTTTGAAAACTCTGGCTGATTACAGAATGCAGAATTTGAGGG
This sequence comes from Anguilla rostrata, assembly GCF_018555375.3. Taxonomy (NCBI): domain Eukaryota; kingdom Metazoa; phylum Chordata; class Actinopteri; order Anguilliformes; family Anguillidae; genus Anguilla; species Anguilla rostrata. The sequence continues at coordinate 25,963,069 of NC_057941.1, read as the reverse complement.
AATAAACAGTGTATGGTAATGAATTTCTGTGACAACAGCTCTTTCTATGATTGCTACTATCTAAGCTGATGGCTAATATGTCCCCAATATTATCTTGCATCCCAAAAAAAGCCCTCTAAATAACCTTCCATGCTAGAAGGCTTTTTTTATGTGTGTGTTATCATCTGAGAAAAAAAAAATTCCTGTATTTGAACCATATAACCTATATAAGGGGGGTACTACTGAGACAACACTGTCTGCATCTGTATCTGTTCAAGAAACAAAAATAATCTATATTTGCATTTATAAAGAAAACTGGAGTGTGAGTTATACTTCATTTGCATTGCACTGATATTGATGAAAACGTATTTCCAAAAACACAGAGCAGCTGTAAGAGATGCACTGCTGTATGTGTCAGGGTGAAGATGCTTGAACTTACAGGCGTAGCTTTACTCGAGATACGCTCTCACGGGATTTCAATCAAGCCGTCTTTCAAGGTGCTTATCATCTTTCAAACTTCATCTTCACCTTCAATGAAAGTTCATTTTCTCAGTTCTATTTGAGGATTCGCAGACTTGGATTTCGAGGAGAGTCTCAGAGATTTTACAAGGGTGCTACCGAAATAATACATTTTGGAGGGGAAAATGAATTTCCTATCCACAGGGATAATACAAACACCCAAACAATATGCATGTAATGATCTGCTTGACAAGGTAATGCGCCCAAGATTCCGAAAAATTACAAATGATGATGCAGGACACAAATAGGGAAAAAAAATGTGATCCTGTTTAATACAGCAAGTACGTGTACATCGACATTTACCATTATGTTTACGATTTTTAAATAAATCTTCTATGCAATGAGAAATTCTGCATTCCAATGCCATGTTACCATCTTTTCACTTGTATGTTGAAAGACATTGCAAACAGCCATTTCTGTGATAGCTCCACCTCAAGGTTATTGGCACTACAGGTTATATCAATGATGCCTGTGAGATGGTGATAACTGAATTAAAATGCTGAATCGAAAGACAAGGTCTGGCAAACCATATATTGATTGGATTACCTTTTTCCTAAACCCTTTGAAGAGTAGGATTCTTTGGAATATTTTTTCAACATTTCTCAGTCACTGTTCTAGACCTCCATTGCTTTCTATTAATAGCAGTGATTGTTACATCAGCAATAGAATATTCAGTTATTCTAAAAACATATTTGTGATCTCACGCCTAATGTGCAAAAAGGTCCTCATATTTACAATATATTGCTATAACTCCTTAAACCTTAAGGGATGTTTCTGTCAAGGATTTTATGTTGCCATTTATTGCAGGGAAGACAATAATTGTTTTGGGGAGTCAATTATTTATAAATTTCAGCAACACACAAGGAAATAATAGTATCAAAAACAGTAGCACGCGGAGCCACTGACTGAAAGTGCCACAAACATGTTACCACATGTGATTCAATTATGAGAGATTTTTATTTTAACAGTACACATGACCTGAAAATAGGGATTCAGTTTCAGCTACACCACAGAAAATTCAAGAGACGGACCCTGTCTGACGTGCCCTTGAATTAATCCAACTCTTTAAGTGGAGCGCAGTGTAAAACATTATGAAAGAGTTAGTGATTTCTATTGATTAAAAGGACAATGAGGGGAAACAATAATAAAATGAACTGGCAAAGGAAATGCGAGGAAAAAACAAGGAGGTCACTGACCTCTGGCGTCGAAAAACTCATCATCAGAGCTGTCGATGGACTCTTGTGCAATGCTCTGCATCCTCCAGTGGGAGGCGCTGTACTTGCGTGCAGCAGCTAGTGGGCAGAGGAGAGAGAATGTGTTATAACAGATAATAGCCAAACTTGATTACGAAAGAATCCTGCGCCCAAATTCTAATGAAATTATTTATGTATTTTATTCACCATCAAAATGGTGAGAGGCCGCTTCAGTGAGGGTCAATGTGAAGGTTGCATTGCTCAGATTATACACATCTTTACATACATTTGCACTGTAGTGGTCCATTCTAATAACTGTGTGTCTATGGGGAACCTTTGAATAAACTGTACTGTATGTCATACGGTTAAGTGCCAAGGCAATTAAAAAGATTTCACTAACATTTTTAAAAGGGGGAAAAACACCCAGTCAAGCATTTTGAGTAAATTATGTACCCGGCCAGATCAGTGGTGCTCAACTCTCAACTTTTCACACAAGAATGAGAAACTGACCCTTTGAGCACCATCCTCATTGGCCCTGGAGCTCAGTATTAATAGTTTTACAAGTCATTTACAAATACTCACAAGCACGTCAATATTTATTTTAATAATTTAAAAGGGCCTCCACCTGTACTTTTAAAGAAAATTCTGACTTTGCTTGGGTATGTGTGCATATGCGCAGATGTGTTTAGGTGTGTGTCTGTGTGTGCGTTTGTACATGTCTGTATATACAGAACAGTGCAGAAGTCGGACCCCTTTCATTTATTCAGTTACTAGTCAAATCAGCCATGCAGTGCAAATGATTGTTTTCAGTGTCAGACAATGCAGGAAACATATATTTCACAGAAAATTACAGAAAAGCCTCCACCACTACATATGATATCAAGTCTATCAGTATTTTCCCACTCTTCCTTTTGTGCACTCTGCCAAGTCTTCAATCCTTCCAATCAACAAACAATTTACAGCTGTGTCCTCCCAACAAAATGTGTTAGCAAACTGTGAACAATGTTATGTTAGAACCCTTTGCCTTTAAAATTGACTCCAACATTCAAACAACTACCTTAGCTGCCTTTCAGATTTCTTTATCATGTGCATCTATGGTAAAATGGCTAAAGGAGCTATTTCCGATGAGATTAGATATAAGATAATTCAACTGTATAAGGACGGTAAAAGTCAAAGGAAAATAAGTCTAAAAAACAAGAGTTTCCTAAGCTGGAGTTCAAAAGATTCAGCAAGATACAGAGAAAATTGGATTCCTGACAACCATGCAAGAACTGGTAGATCACCATCACAAAGATAGTACTTGAAGATTTTATCTTTAAGAGGCAGAAAAAAAAATCAAGCTCAACTCTTGCTTCAGATCTGAAGAAAACCACAGGTGTTTCTGACAATCCTTCCACTGTGAGAAAACAACTCAAAGCTATGGGTCAAAAACGATGTGTAGCTCTCAAAAACCCATGACTGAGAAAAGGAAATCAACAAAAGAAAATTTGTACTTGTATACCAAAACTACAAGTGAGATGTGAAGTAAGGTTTTATGGACTGAGGAGTCTAAATTTGAGAGGCATAATGATTACAATAAATACAACAAATCATAACATATCATGTAATACCCTCAGTACAAGGTTTGATTGGGAACAAAGTAATTCTGTAGCAAGATAATGACCCAAAGCAGACTGCTAAGAACACAAAGCTGCTGATTTTCCCAGAACAATGTACTGGTCACCCCGAAGTCCAGACCTCAACATTATTAAATATGTTTAGGATTACTATATATAGTGGTGCCAGGAAGGGAGATGGAGCACTGGCCACCAGGGGGCAGTGTAGACCCTACATGCAGGTAGAGCAGTAGCTGTGGCCAATTGCAATTACCACGGCTGCTGCTCATTACCTAATAATTGGCCTTACTCCCAGGCCTAAAGAGAAACCTTTTCTTCAATGGCTATTGTGGTTGCTGGTGTGGAGTAATCTTTGGTTCTAGTTTTCATTTACATTATTTTAAGAAGAGTTTTGTTATTTTTCCAGTTTTAGACTAATAAAAGGCATTAAGCTGAAAATCCTTTTACCTGATCTTGTCTGTTCATTTGGTGATACATGTATATAGTACTGTGTCTATATACACTGTATACATATACACTATATATATATACTATATGTATAGTGCAGTCTATAACCATTTGGACAATAACACAATTGCTGTTGTTTTGGCTCTGTAATCCAGCACATTGAATGTGCAATGAAACAATGAATTTGAGGGGTAAACTGTCAGCTTTCATCTAAGGGTATTTGCATCCATGTCTATGTGAATCCTGGAGTGTGTTCTTAACAGTTCTTCTTCACAGCTGAAAGTATTCTTTGGTCATCCACTACACTGGTCTTCTGTGGTCTACCAGGCTGTTTGCTATTTATGAGCTCGCTAGTGCATTCTTGCTTAACAATGCACCACTTGACTGGACACACCCAGCGTTTTGGCTAGTTCTCCGATCAATTCATTTTAAGTTCTCAGCATCAGCATGGCCTGTTTTACTGGCATTGACAGGGGACTATGGGGGAACTATGTATAAAAATGGCTGCAATTCCTACATGGTTCACCCAAATATGTAAATACCTGCATTTTAAAGCTGACAGTCTGTACTTTGAACCTGAGTGAATTAATGCCATTGTAATGAAAAAAAGATTTCTGCAACAACAAAGGTTTCAGGCTGTTGATATATTTTTATCATTTCATAATCAAAAATGCTAAATTTCTAGTCTGCATCCGGACACTCTTCCACACAGTGACTTCCAACCACCTTATGTTCATATGATCCCTTTGAACCCTATCCAAATCAGCTCTTTGCCTTGGTTCCGGTAGAGTTCACTTCCAGTGACCTGAGAAGGGCCGAAGTCTGAAAGGTGACTCAGCTAGCAGTTTTGCTTCTGGCACAGAACAAATATGGGTCTCGAGAGAAAAACGGACTATTATAAAACAAAGGAAGAGAGCTGCAATGGCCCAAAATGATTTTTGCTTCTACTACTAAGAATTATTTTTATTATTTTAAAATATATGGTCCAAAGGAGCTCATGTGGCGCTCGTCGTGACCTCCGTTCTCAATTCCGGAGAGTGCAGGCAAGTGCGTGCTTTCTTCTGATGCACGTCATCCTCCGCTTCTTTACACACTACGGTCAACAAGTCAGGCACGGACACAAGTCAGAGGAAAACATAATATGTGCTGCTCAACAGGCAAACCACAAGGGTCGTTAGCACACAATGAGACATCATCCAACTGCCATAGTTGCCACAGGCATAGATTTGATACTAGACCAGTTTCCGTGCACTGCAACAGTGCCTTAACGGGATGAGCCACCAAGAAGTTCATAGAATTACCGATTTACAAAAACGAAATGTGCTCCGTTTGAGTTGCAAATTGAGAATAGCAATCAGATTCACATCTCAAGGTCCTGATATAGCAGCTGAGACTTCAATTGCATTTTATTAAGATGAATGGCTTCTTATAGAGGCTGCATTAACCTGATTATTTCTGTCAGCTAAATGAATGCAACAGTAAAGAAGATGCATATTTTTTTGCTTTCGTAATCTTATGCAAACGTCCAATATTATTAAATGACGTGCCTTGCACTTAAAAGTCCTACAATTGATTGCATATCAAATCCACTCATTTCACACGGAGGGAATGAGAGTGTATAAGAGCGAAATAGGAGCGATAACCCATAATTTTCCCCCATTGCAGTTGGTCGTCAGTTTGCACCCAGCTCCTTGCGTAGTAGTTGTTTTTAGTCCATCATGTGCAACACATACTGGATATATTACAGCACGTGGTAGAAGAAAGTGACATTTGAAACAGTGTTCTTACTTAAGCATCTTTCAAAACACTTCATATTCTTTTCATCCATGCACAACTGCGGCTGACATTAGAATCAATAGAAAAACCTCTTAGGGGCAGCCAAATGAAGATTTCTTATCAGTCAAAAATGGACTAAGCTAATGCATTTTCTATGGACTCAAATGCTGACGGATGATGGAGGGAGTGGATGTGTTTTCCACAATCTTTATGCAGCTCTATTTGTGTTTTTACTTACAATTTACGCATGTCAAAAGTTGAAAGCAGCTGAATGTTATCATCCATTAACTGCTGGCTTGTGGGATCCACATTTCTTTATTTCCTGATTCCCTTCCCTTCGGAATACACTGGAAAAATCCATGTGATTTACTCAACTGAATTGTGGACAATGGCTCCACATAATGTGCTTGCTTTAAATTTTGTGTTGTTCGTATTCTGGCGGCTTATACATTAAATGACAGCATTGAATGAATATGACCTTGTTCAGTACTTTCAATAGATGCTCATTCCCTTTTCCCAGTGTATCAAATCAGAAAATGCCACACATGCAGCACCTATTTTAGACAGATACAAAAAAAAAGACTATTTGTGACACGTGCGTAAGCGATTTTCATAGGTTTCACCCCTTTCCGCGTACCTCCGGCACTTAAAATGGAGTCACAGAAGGTTTTGCTCCTTTATGGGCCTGTTTCTAGCGATAAAGCCTTTTCTCCCCACCCATTCTGGGCCAGAGCACCACCCGACTTTCTGCCTTTGATCGTGGACCTTCATCGTGTCGTCGCCTCTAGGTTCATTTCTCCTCTATTAACTGGGTCCAGGACTGTTTGTATGGGTGCAGCGTAGCTTGTTATAAAAGAGAGGTTTCAAGGCTTCCATTACTGGGGTTGGCTCTCCAACTCGCCCTTTTTTTTTTTTCAACCTTTGCACATCTCCACTGGCAAGGCGGATTGTGAGTTTATAATTGGCGGTTGGTCGACCCTCACAACTGGACAGTCACAAGGCGGATTGTGAGTTTATAATTGGCGGTTGGTCGACCCTCACAACTGGACAGTCACAAGGCGGATTATGAGTTTATAATTGGCGGTTGGTCGACCCTCACAACTGGACAGTCACAAGGCGGATTATGAGTTTATAATTGGCGGTTGGTCGACCCTCACAACTGGACAGTCACAAGGCGGATTATGAGTTTATAATTGGCGGTTGGTCGACCCTCACAACTGGACAGTCACAAGGCGGATTGTGAGTTTATAATTGGCGGTTGGTTGACCCTCACAACTGGACAGTCACAAGGCGGATTATGAGTTTATAATTGGTGGTTGGTCGACCCTCACAACTGGACAGTCACAAGGCGGTTTGGGAGTTTATAATTGGCGGTTGGTTGACCCTCACAACTGGATAGTCACAAGGCGGATTGTGAGTTTATAATTGGTGGTTGGTCGACCCTCACAACTGGACAGTCACAAGGTTGTTGCCTGGCCCCCAGGGTTTCTCCACATCTTTCATTCTTAATATAAGCCAAGAAATGCGTGTATATCTTCAGTGATAACAAACTTGGTCGAAGTGCATATGCAATCATTTAACAATGCTTGTACTAAGGTCTCTGTTTTTTCTTAACCCATAGCCAATTTTCAATTTGCTGTCAATAGGGCATGGCATGCAGCTATTTTTATGTTGTTGAGTGTGCTGTAATATGACAGTAACTAACTGCAATAAAAGCTCTGTCATGGCTTCCAGGTAGTGTATAATTACTGGATAATACCATTTACATGGAGACTTATCTTTATGTTGTTGTTGTTATTGTTTTTTATGAAAGCATTGACCCTAAGAAATGGTACCACCAAATGAGTGGTCTCAAAACTAAAAACATTAGTGAATCTGCAACAGTTGTAATTCAAAACCCTTCACCTGTTCCTTCTAATTAGCTGGTTAGAGTAGTTTGTGTGTGTCCATTGAAAATATTACAACAGTAAGCATTTGAGATGTGCTAAAACATTTACACCCTTTTCAATACTGCACATGTTCAAGACCTCACAAAAACACAACTCTAGCTGTATCTTTCTATTTATGGACATTAATCTTCACACTTCCCGGTGAAGTGTGGCCTTTCTGGACATAGCAATTCAAATTCAAATGATCCTGACAGCAGAAAAAGAACATTGGCCTTTTTGGTGTGCATTCCATCTTTTCAATACCACACAAAAAGGCTTTCTTTTTCACAGTCATTTTGGTTTAATACCAGCATCATCTTTCAGCTATCTGTGAAATGGGAGAGGTCAAATCTGTGTGGCAACCACTTTAAGGGATAATTTGAGAATGCAAATTTCAGCCTGGAAAACACACGAACTCACTTCAGACATAAAAGTGACACGGTATGGTGTCTGCATTTCCTTTCCTGGAGTTTTACTGAAATCCTCTTGACCCCTAGATAATTTCACCTCTCAGTTTATATATACTAGTGCTGTCTAAACTGGCCTATATTGAATTTTGTTCCAAAAAACATTTGTCAAGCCTCTTGTCAGACGTGTACCATTACTGGTTAGGTTACTGTGAAAGAAGATATCCTGATACTTGTATTTTTGTGTATGATGTTTGACAATCATGACATGGCCCACAGTGCAGCTTTAGAGGTAAAATACTGCATTGATCATGTGTGAAGAAAACCATGGTTCTGTATGTCTAGCAGAAAAGACTAAAATAGTACCTCTGCTTGGCATTTACACACACATTACACATTGTACACACACACATTTACACATTGTTTTTTACATAGACAGAGGGTGATGTGCCTCAGTGGTCAAATATCATTTGCTTTCTCGGCATTCTTTATTGATTTATTTGTTTGTTTTTTTTATGCACAGAAAGCAACACATAGAGCAAACTGACCTTCATAGCTTGGCTGACCTATGCACTGCTGCTTGGAGTCAATTTGTTAGAGAAATGCCTCTAACTTGCCTCAGGTAACGCTGTCCCATAGGTGGCTGAGAGGCTGGTCAGTGGAAATGCAGCTTTGGTCCCTAATGTTGCTCCATGCTTTCTGCAGGCTTCGTGACCGATGCTACTTAATTTATATCCTTTGTCATTCACGGCACACGCATTTTCTTTCTGAATTTATTTCTCAGATCATAATTGCTCGTGACCCTCTGGTCTCATATCCAGAACAAGGCCAGCACCATAAATCCCTCATTAATTAGATTTTGGAAATATTTTTGTCATATTTTATTCAAGTACATCAAATTTACAATTATTTTTATGAATTTAATCAAACTCCAATAGGTTGAGGCAAAAAGCTGTCTGTGGAGCCATTGCACTTGGTTCTTAAAATAATAGACTCGCTCTTGCACATATCCTGAGGGATGTTCAGTCAACGGTTAAAATGGGGAATTGGAATATTGATAGCTGCCATGATAAATTTGTGGATAGTCCATTATGGATAGCAGCTTGGAACAGATACAAAAAGGGGTGACCCGTATGGCATTTTTAACTCTGACTCCCTGTCAGGGAAGATCGCTGTACTTCTCATTCGCATTTAATGTTATCCCAGGAATGCGATTTGCTCCGCATAAGCAGCCTATGCCCCTGAAACTGAGTTTCTGGGAAAGACCTGAGCCAATGTGAGAGAAAATTCACTAAAGGATGGCCATGCAGAAAGTGATGAGCGACAGAGCCTTATTTAGGTCCTTATTTATGGACGCACAGGCTCAGAGTTGCAGGTACAGCTCTATGTAGCTCTTTTTCTTTTTCCTTTTGATGAATGTCTCTCTCCTAGCTGTAGATAGCCCAACTAATAAGAGTGAGCGGTGAGCATGCAGAGATGTCTCTCAGCACAGAGGGAAATAAGTCAGGTGCCTCTTCAGTAGGATTTTAATTGAACTCATTCATCTTCCGGGTTCCTGTCATGCATACATTCTGAGACATCTGCCTGAAATCAACACACAAAAAAGAAACAATAATCTAGCGTTTTCTAGCGGTTATGTAGCATTTCAAACAAAGAATGTAAGCATAAATGTATACATGCGCATAGTTAATTGCATGTATGCGTTTTTAGGAGTGATCAAAAATGTTGAACTCCTCAAGCAAGCAAAACCCTTATGGTTTAGAGAAAGAGACCAGATGAAAATGACAGTGAAAACGATACTGTAAATGAAACCACCAGTCCTTGGCCGTCATCTTGAACAGCTGTTGTGATCACTGTTGGTGTGAACCACTATAGTGTAAAAGATATTTAGACCCCCGGGACATACTGTAGATAGGGAAGCAGGTCTCTCTTATTTCTGTCAGTGACCTTTACCGTTATAACATTGTTTCTCCGAGGACCACCCAGTGCTGGGTTGAAATCTTGTCATCGTTCGCTTTGCACTCACATTATTTCTGTGCTTAATTATACCCTTACTTTCAGTTAAACAAAATCAGGATAAACCCCAGGGTACAAACACAAAAATGAAGCAGGGATCTCAGATCTAAAATGTGCCTCACGGTCCACAACTGAATTTTGACCATGCCAGTGCCAAATGTAAGCAACCTAGTGTCATCCTGAGAGGGCGAGTTTTTACTCTGATAGCTATTCCCCATTTCCATATTTGATCAGGCCCCCCACAGTCAACCTATGCCAGACGCGCCACTGATGCACTGCAGAGTGGCTATTACATTGCATTTGGTATGGAATAGCTGCTCTTGTCTAGACAGACATACGTAGGTTACGTTTGTTTCGTTTTGTTTTACATACAATCCACATATTGAAGGAAATAGAATACCGTAACAATTCAGTCAAATTCCCTTACTCAGGAGTGCAATGGCAGTGCGTCACCATGGAATTGAACCTGCAACATCTGTGTTACAAAATCAGTAAAAGCGAAGAAAATGAATGAAATAGGATAAAATGTAACATGACGTCTTTAAAAATGTTACATTGCATTACTTGTTAAAATAGTTATTAAAGGCAACTCCCCACTCCAGTCCAACAAATATTTTATATGAGCACATTTAATAAATTACCTATCACTACATTCATTAAGTTTACTGAAATAAAAAGCGGATATTTCAAGCAGAGTTAGATTTATCATTGTTCATATTGTGTTGTCAGGAACGTGCATAATTCCCACTGCTGAGGGTACATTTGGAAGCTAAAACGCTGGAGCCCACACACTGTCAGTGGTGTAAAATTGTTTATGCCTCAGGGAGCCACGATAAAAACCAAATACTTTGTCTATGAACGAGCTGAGTAAGCAGGAAACACCGCAACCTTCTAAGTAAAGTTTGTTTTTGGAAGATGTCATTTATTAGCCAGACCTAAAAAAAAATGCTGAAAACTGTCATATAAAAACTATAGAGATTTTACAAATGTCACACAGGGCTGGGTGTAGAGATGCCAGGGACATGCTGACAGAGTGAGATTTGCCAAGTATGACGTCAGCATAGCCACCATCAAGGATCTAAGCTGGAGTGTAGAAAACAATACATTTTTTCAACCAAACACTGTCCATTCTGCTCTTTTACTGGTATAATGCCAGCTTAATTATGAAGCAATTAGAACTATATCCAATCCGTGTAATGTTCAACTCACATGCATGACCAGAGCAGTTGAATGTGTCCACAATAAAACAAATTGATATTAACAAGCTCATATGATGTCATAAATAAACATCTGATTTCATAGGGCACATAGTCAAAATGTCAAGTCTTAATGCCCATAATCTACTTAACCTTTCCTGAATTCCCTCACCTTGGACTTATATGAATAATTAAAGTGTGTCTGATTAAAATGTTAATGCACGCCATCCTGATTTCCACATGAAAAAATATTAGATTAATACTAAGTAGCTTTAGCATTGCATTGAATTTGAGAAGTGTGACATGCATGAGATTAGCAGTACAAAGCAGGTGACGAGGCGACCGCATACAAACGTGCGTCTCTGTTAAGGTGCCATTTTTCATACTAACAAGAGGAAGTGAGGGAAGTGGGCCCCCATGTATACCAACAGTGGAAAAAAAATGCACCTGAAGCACAGGAGCCATCACAGTATTTCTAGACCTGGCACAAATCAATGCAGGTATTTTCACATTTCTCACCACCTGGGACTTCAACTGCCTGCTATGTGTTCTGCAGAAGTAGAAGCCATCCACTTCCGCGGAGCACACAGTCGCCAAGAAAACCTGATTTTGAATATTATTACCATACTGTAAATCAGAGCTGTTCAAACATTTCCCCATGAGGAAAAACTGTACAAATCTTTCTAAAAATGGTACATACAGGCCAAACAATTTCCACTCACGAATAAGATGCAATATTCATATGTTTAAACACAGTAGATGCCTTGTTAAAATATGCAGAGCCATTACTTATTATTATTACTCTTACTTATTATTCTGTCCACAGTGGGAGGTATGCAGACCTGGACAGAGATCAGAATTTTTAATGCATCCAAATTATAAATTTTTAATTGTTAATCACAAGCACTTCTATGGCCCCAATAGCCAGAAAGACTTAACGACTGCATAAAATGGCAGCAATTTGAGTTTGTAAAATGCTTCCAAAATATGTCCCTTTTAGTGCATTTTCTTTGCACTCAGGAATGCGTGGAATGATTCCACAGCTGCATTCGCACACCTCATCTCTCCTGCTCGTTAGAAGCAGCTGAGGGAACAGCAGACTCTCACTCACACATCGGTGTTTGTGTCCTACTTCCCTCTTATCCTGACACTCCTCAAACCTACAGAAAATAATAAGAGCGGTTCCACCCGCAGCGCCTTGTAAAACTACAAAATCAGTACATGGAGAATAAATATATTTTCGATAAACTATTTTTTCAGTGATTGTAACGGAATAGAATTCACAGGGCTTGTAGCAATTTAAATTCAGCATAAGCAAGTACATTTCTCTTTTAATTGAGCAACTGAAAACCTCTCAAGTAAAGTAATTCACCTCATTTTAAAATAAACCCCGCACATAGATAGGACGATTAAACAACCTTGAATAACAGATACACTACTATTATTCATTTAATTTCATCTTCAATTCAAGAATTCCCAGATTGGCATTCTTAAGTGAAGGCAAAAAAAGATCATTGGGATGTTGATGGCAGGAATGTCAACATCAAGAAAATGTTTTTAACAAACAGTTTAACAGTTAATAAATTAGCCCTTGTATTTTTTCCTCCCCCTTCATACCCAAAATTAAGATCGTTGTGGCATCTCCAGAATCTCTATGTTGGTGCTATATGAATAGCTAACATAATAATTCAGATTTTATTTTTGTGGTAGCACCTTGCTGATTTTTCTATTTATCATTGATGAGACATGTGGGTCATTAGCATCGCAAACATTAGCCATTAATTACACTTGCTTGCCTCAAGACACCTCTAGGACTTGTATATATGACCTGTATGTATTCAGCACCCAGGACTATCACACAGACACCTGTATGTGACCACGGCCAGAGTGACAGCAGCTCAAGCTTTTTCTGAGCAACACCATGCATTTCCACGGCAGACATTGTACACTGGGAAACACACTACACACAGAAGCCATGCTATTCCAACTGCAATGCATTTGCAGCATGGAGCTTCATGTGACCACCTGTGACTTCCCTCGGTTAAACATGCTTGTTAATAACATTTGATCCCATTACATCTTGTTAAAATGTGCAATTAAAATAAATGACAAGCCAATGTGTATGTTTTCCTTGTCAGAGGTAAATGAGTCACTTCCCATGCTCCACAGGGAATACCCACAACTTCTTGAGAAGACTTTGCAATGACTTTTCTTAGCATTTCTGAAGCGCCACTGTTCATATAGCTCCGGTGATGTACGTTATGCTGCACACGCCTTGTTGAAGATGAATGCCATAACAGTCAGTCGGTGTAGTTAAATCTACATGTGGCAGAAGAGAAGCAAACACACATACACAAATGCATCACATCATAACACATTCTGTGCATTGGATCTTATCAATGTATGTCTTCTTTATGTGTCCAGATTTGATATAAATTTGACTGAAGGTTGAACCCAGTTGAGGACAGACCAGTTGTGAAACTATGTTTATTTTGGGTATTTATCAGCTAACCAAGAGCTGGGGTAATACACAGAAACGCTGTCAGTGATTCCACAGCTATGCAATTGGCGTAGTTATACCATAACACCCAGACCTGTCATATTAATGCCATTACAAGGCCATTTCTTGCACCAAACCCTTATGTTTGACCATTTTAAAAGACAAAAAACAGTTCAGTCTCTGTTCCCACTCGTGTCATAAAGTTACATTTGCATAGTCAAATTGGCTGCTTCAGTCTGAAAGCAGGTCAGATCCAAACTAAGCTCTACTCTTTCAGGTCAAAGCACAACCGAATATCCAAAAAAGGAAAAAACACCCACTGCGTCTTACCACTGAGATGGGGCAAACTGATTAGCATTCAGTAAATTAATGTGAGAGCCACAGGCTTGAATACCCTGCAGTCCGGTGGCACTGACATGCTGTAGATTTGGTTGGAACTATACACATAAATGACGTCATTGTACATCATTGCACTAGGAATACATCCCTCAAAGTGGCACAGCACTCTGGAGCTCCCAAGAACATTTTTTTTCCTCAATGACTTTAAAGTTCTCTGAGTAGGTTTAGATTTTTCTTCAGAATAGTTTTCTTGCAAATGATATGAAAAATATGCATACGCACCAAATAAGTAACAACTTGTTATCTGGGCAGGGCCAATGGCTATTAATCAGATCAAATGCGGTTAATCAGATTAACAGGTTTTTGACAACAGAAAAAAAGATTTCTTCTGTGCAAAGAGGGATAATTCCCAATTTACTACTGCCATTTATTAACTATTTATAAAGATATTATAAATTATGTATGAACTGCATTTTCATTTAAAGCGCTATTCACTTTTACACTTATACTTAGTGGTTGTTGAAGATTTGGAAAGGCAAGCTCAAAAGCATGGTAAAGGTCAGGGAGCTACTGTGGGCTGGGCATCTTGAGCTGTTGATGCCCCTGTGCCAGTGCAAAGCAGCAGAATGTGGAGATTAAGGCCCTTCTCCCTCCCCTCACGTCTCCCGCTCCCCCCTCTGGGGCTCCAGCCGTGGTTCCGCATGTTCGGGGCACCCCTTAATGGCCCTCATCAGGCAGCGACGGGACACCTGCCTGCAGACACCCAGGGAGCCGCTCTGACCTCCCCCCGGTTTCCCCTTTCCAAAAAAACACACGACGGTTAGTCGCAAATTCAAATGAAAGCATTTCGCATGCGTGAATTACCGGGCCGAGGTCGAGGGGCGGCCCCATTAGCATATGTCTCCGCAAGTTTTCAGGACAAGTTTTGGCTTGTTGCGCGTTGACGCTCGCATATGCTCCGCTGGTGAATACAAATGCGCCGCATTAGGCAACTGTCGGTTCCCCTCACCAAATACTCGGGTCAGAGAAGGCTGTGGACATCCCGTGGAGCGCGGGTGCAGGTCGGGCGCGCAGGTGCTGCGTGTCTTTGCAAGCAGCGAAAAATTAGGCCGCAATGGCCAATTAAAAGACATGTTTGTGGGAGAGGGCTTGAGTTTGTGTTACTTGCAGAATATTACTTGCAGAAGAAAGAATATGGAATCCCTCTCGGATTCTTAATCCCCTGACCTCTGTGTACTGTTTATTTCTTCCAAACTGCTGAGGTACTGAATGAAATTCAGCCCAAAAGCACAGCACGCAGGTTTGATCCAATGCCTTGAGTTAAATGTAATACTGTGTATTGGAGGCATGCATCAGTTCAGGCCTGGTCTCTGAAAAGTGTATTAGATATGCAGTCTTTTTGTACAGATGGGACAACAAAAGCCCAGTCTATCTTCAGATGTAGACTGAACTCTCGCCTCTTCAGATTGCACCATAGCTCCCTTGACCCCATTTCAGCATCTCTTCTTTCTTTCTTGCTTTTTTCTTGCTTTCCTCTGGCTGTCTATTTGGATGATGTTATAGGAACAGGTGTCTTATGTTATCTGTCTCATGTTACTTTCGTGTAATAATACAAATTGTTTTTTGTTAGGTTAACATTACACTCATTGACTATAAATGGACCTTCTGAGCCTTTTTGATATAGATTTTTTGTATTCTGGAGTCTGATGTTCTCTTTTGTAATGTACGTCACTTTGAATAAGTCTGATAAATAATTGTCATATAATACAATGTAGGCATTGCATACCAACCCCACAACATTGCATCTACAAGTATGCCATTGTTGTACCGTTGAACTTAAAGAATGTATCATACAAAAATGTAGCTTAGTTAAAGACCCATGACATTCAAATGTTTAACTGCATTTCAACAGAAAACGGGACCAAATGAAAGGCCATGATGAATACCGAACATAGGCCAAACATGTAGGTCACTTGCACACAATGACACCAAAGAATTCCTCAGTTAAGTCAAACTGCCGAACGTGAAATTATATATCTGTGGATGTGGATATTTCAATGAAATACAGGCATACTTTGCAATACAAAAACCCTGGACTATGTGGGGGCACCGAGTGAGAAAGAGGATTACATAAAGCTTTTATTATAAATAGATATGATGGTGAGCTCTCAAGGCTATGGGTTGGTGGGAGTGAGTGCCTGCTGTCCATCACTCACTCCGATGCATAAAGTTGTTTTTAGCCCTGAGCAAAATCCCAATTGTTTTACAAATAAATGAGAAACAGTGGCAGGAAATGTACTCCATATAACCCCTCTGTACAGTCAACTTACATTTATGTACTGCTGCAGGTATTGTGCAAAACCTTGAATAAAGACAACCAATAATTGGGTCTGTTAGTATAAAATTGGGCACAGTAGAATTTTCAAGATTCAATCAATATTTGTCCTTTGGATTGACTTGCAATTGTTTTGTTTTTTTTTAGAACAGCTTTTACAGCAGAACAGGCCATAACCAGGATTAAATTAAGCCAGTGCTTACCAAGTATATTTATATGAAAAATGTTGAATCCAGAAGTTGAAACGAAGCAAAATCAATAAATTTGTATGCATACGCGATAAGTACAGCTTCTGAACATGCAGTGATTTAAGTAGCATTATCTGGTTTTATATAACCACATAGGAACAAACGTCATGGTGTCAGTAGTTTTACTAGATTTTAGGTTTTATGGAGAAGGATATTCAAACAAATTCACTGTAAATAGATGGATCTGGATATGAAAAGGTTAATGGCTTGTTTTTCTGGGTTCTTTCCTGGTTCCACATTTTTCATCTTTACAGACTTCATAACCATTGTTTAAAAAAAATAAAAATAAAAAATTATATGCCAAAGCGATTACTGTCATAAAAGCACACATATTTCTGCCTGTTTGCACTCAGTCTTAAATCAACATTATTTTTTTAATTCTAGAATAATTCCATTATTTCTTCTCATTCCAGCAGTTTTTCATTTCTTGTTATTTTTTCTGAGGTACTGCATGATTATCTGAGTGCAAATACCACTATACAAATTATTGAAAGATTGATTGACTACGAAACCAGCATTCCTTCAAGTTTGGTAGAGTGTAATTCGTTTCTTTACCAGATCGTGATAAAGGACTATCAAATGGCAATTTTATATGATCGAGCTTTCTACAGTCCTAACAAAAATTATGACATAAGCACACAGATCATAAAGTAAAATCTAAATATTTGGAATACCACAAGCAGATCAGCTTTGTCTCTCACTACATCTATGACGAACATCATGCATGGAATAGCTTGCACGTAAATCTCAATGCAAAATCAATGCAAAATTGTTATTCACCTGGTTGTATGCAGAAAAGAGGGCTATTACAGTCTAGAGTCCTGCACACATATACCTATTGATCTTTGATGGAATCTGCTTGTTTAATTGAAAATGGACTTTTTTCACTTTGCCTCATTTAAGGTAGTAAGAATTATCCCAGGATTTGTGGGATCAATCATTTAAGAGGCCATTTTTCATTTTTCAATTTAACAGACTGACAAAGTAAAACAGGATATGAGCAGAAACCATGGGGTGCATTCATGTATGTATGAGAAGAGAGAACTTTATTCTGATTAATAGTCTTGAAATAAAAAAGTTGTTCCTGCTTAATTTGCCGTTCAGGGTTAGGTGTAAAAAGCACGTCACTTGTTTTTTCTCACAAAAAGGTGAGAAGAGTGCACTAAGAGTAAACTTGCAGTCAGCAAAAAAGAAAGTCTGGAAGTAAATGCCTATTCAATAACATGACTGCCTGAACACACGCTGGCCTTCTCTGGCTGTTCTCTGCTCCTTACTCCCTATTGTTTGAGCTGCTATGCATCCAGATACATAGTGGAGTAGGTTTAATACATCTCCAAGGTCTGTACACTAAACATTCCCACAAAAACAGCAAAAGTGACTCTATTTTGACACCACATTATTGTGTAGTAGCTTTCGGCTGGCTTCTTCTGCTAACTGCGTTCTCGCCTCCACCACAGAGAGCACTTGTGTGTTCTGAATAGTCAAAGGGCGAAGTCAAAGAGGGGCTAAATAAATAAATTTTAGAAATGAGTTATTTCTGTATATATCTGTAATCTCATCACTGCTATACAGAGTGTAACCCAAAAATAAAACGTGGTTAACTGGCAGCACATCTCAGCGCATTCAAAAAAAGATCAGAGAGCATGTTTTCAATAGCCAACCTCCACAGAGTGGCTGAATTCATTGTGCCGAGGAGAGCTGCACTGAAATACCAATGTTCAACAACAAAGTAAATGTCTTACAGCTAGGAGAGGCCTGCCTCGAACATGTTCACTACAAAAAGAGGTGGGATAGGGACTAAAGAGGATAAATAAAAAATCTGAGATCGACTAGACGGCATAAGTGATGCACAGGGGGCCCAGGTAAGATTTGTTCTGGGAAATTCAAAAGAACCTTTATAGGATTCACTCTGGAAAATGCAGAAGAACCTTTATAGCAAGGCCGCACAATCCTGTTCTGAGAGATCTACCGTCCTGTGACAGCGAGTCGGTACAGCTTCCAGCGATATAGGGGCGGAGACCGGTTTTTCTACAGACACTGCAACAGTGATCCCGAGTTGGTGCCCAAGTCAGAGCTTCCGTGGATGAACAAGCCACGCGAAAATCGCTGGCTTAGCGGTTAGCTGGGCATAGCTAACTTCAGTAGCCATTTGTACATGCCATTCCTCTGGTTTCCAGGCCATATTTATCACCGCATGCTAAAAGCTGGTTCATATTTTGCTCTATCGGACAAGCTTTTGTTCTCTCCTGCACAACGTGTGCTGGTGAACACACATATGACTAGACACACACACGCAACACTAGACCCATTTCCATATTATTAGCCTTTTAGGGTTTTAGTTAAGAAGTTTCTTTGTTTAATATATTTTATTTTATTAAATCTTATGGTGGGTCTGATTTATTTGGATAAGTGCT
Source organism: Anguilla rostrata (assembly GCF_018555375.3). NCBI lineage: Eukaryota > Metazoa > Chordata > Actinopteri > Anguilliformes > Anguillidae > Anguilla > Anguilla rostrata. The sequence goes on along the minus strand of NC_057941.1, from coordinate 25,944,156 downwards.
TGAGCCTACCACCGCAAAGAACTTACGCATGTTGTTACATCATTGGTTATTGTTTTAATATTTAATATTGAAATTCGTAATCATGATTTAATGATTAACTTTATGAGACTGATTATACTTTTGCACCATTTCATCACCACATGAGGTAATATATATTTATATCGGTGCCTATGTGTGAGAATTGTTTAGACAGACACATTTTAATGATCTCTCCTCACTATTCTACAATTCGTGGAGGTGTTTCTCCCTACAGTGTTTCTACATTTAAAACTGCATTAAATCATGACATTTGCAGGGCGTGATTGCCACATACAGTAACTGACACTGCGCTAGGACAACAATTTTTCAAATCAAAGAAGAAAAAAAATGTACCAGACTGAGCAGGGTGTGCCATGATTTCAAATGCTGCTTTCCTTTGCTATCACCACAGCTGGCAGATTACCTCATTTAAATTTTAGTGTTTCGCCTCACGATGTGGCATTAAGCTGCCACACTGGAGCTGCTACGTTTATCTGGAAACCAAATCTCGGGCCACCGCCTTGTCGCTTTACTCCTGTCTAGCCAATATAAACACAATTTGATATTTGATTGTCATGCGCTTGTGTGTGTGTGACAGTGTCATTCTTGTAAATAGTGGCAGTGCTTTATGAAGAAATGCTGTTTAAACTGAGGATTATGAACACATGCCCTGTAAAAATGTGCACTATCTGTTAGGATGGTTTTGCACTAATGCAGTCAGTATGTTTATATAACATGATGTGCAGTATTACTAGATATCAGCCTAAATGTAGTACCTAGGTGCATTTTTGCTCAATCGTTGTCACCAAAGTAGGGCCCTTAGAATGTATGCATAAGTCTTAATAATTGATTCCCCCAAAAACAAAAAAAAAAGATTTAAAAAATTGGACCCAAATATGAAAAAGTGTTTCTCGCTATGAGGGGAGAACAACAGAGAGATGGTAACTGTAAAACTATCTCCAATCGGGACTGACAGCAGTCCATCCATTGGGAATTAACCATCCAGGGGGCGAAGCAGACGATGCAAACATGATTCAATTTACAGGGCGGTCGTTCGCAGCGACGCCCCGGGAGCGTCTGAACACGAGCGAGGCGCCGGCGGAACCTCGGCAAGATGGACGCGCGCGCGGGACCGGAGATGTCTCTCCGGAGATGGATATGCAGCAGTTGATGGAAACGGGATTAATATTCATGAGTGGACATTGAATAACAAAACCCGCAGTCCTTCAAGGCTGTCTGCCACGTGAGCCGATTCGATCCCGAACGGAAAAGCAAATGGAAAATAGCGTGTGAAAATGGGACCCTGCTCTGAGCCCGTTCCTCATTTTAATCACTTCTAAGCGCGGCAGATTATTCCGAAATTAAAAAAAGAAAATGCAAAATACATCGTAAAAATAAGGCTTTGCAAATGGGTACAGTATTATGCCACGCTCCTTGCTTATGCCTTTTCAGTGTGATGATTTAACTGTCACCATTTGCATAGCTCTTTCCATTTAAATTGCTTTTACCTGTTAGTATATTCTGTATCTGTCAATCACTCCCAGCCTAGAGATATGACACCCACTACTGTGAAGCCAGAGTCATCAGTGGGAAGGTCCCCTTTTACATCATGTGTATTACAAATGCCTTATATAACCATAATAACATGCGGTAGCTGTAGCACGTTTTGTCAGTAATTTATACATATACATTTCAGTGCAATTTTGAAGTGCATGTAATGGCATAACTAGTGTTGTGATGCTTTATTTTAAGTTCTCCAGTTTTCAGCATTATCTGTTACTTAAAACTACCCTTACTTAAAACTTGAATCATTTTACACTGAACATATTGTAAAGTGAAACTCACACTTGTAAGACGTCTTTTCGTATATTTTCCTATTCAGTTTTCCAGTCAGTTTTCTGATTGTACAGCTCAGATTTCACAGCCAACCATGTTGTTTTCACTTTGAATGGCAGTTGTTGCAAAACTGTTGATCTCTGTTTGCCGTATATTTGCAAACTGGATGGTGAAGAAGCTTCAAAAGTCCAAACAGAGCAATTTATTCAGTCAGATAATCGCAACTTCATCTCAAATTCATATATGGTGCTGGTCCATCAATCTACAGTGTTAGGGGCTACACTGCTACTAATTCAAAGTATTTTCATTTTTCACCCCAATTGAGTAAGGTCTCCACTGAGATTTTGCAGGATATGGAATACGTATGGTATGGTATAGATAAGATACATTATTGTTCTGTTACAGTATGCAGTAGAGAATACCAAGTGTGCATTTTAGAATTCTATTGAGAAGTTGCTCCAGAGAATATGGGCAGATAATGGATGTCTTGATGAAAAGATCTCAAAAACATTTGTCTGGCCTTCAGGCTATTCACCAACTAATTATTCCCAGATCAGCAAAATTACATGAAATGACTGTGTGAGAGGTTTAAACCACATATACTGAGACGTATTGTTCTGCACAGTCAATTGCTTCACGTTAATTTAACACTTACAGAGTTTATGAATTGAATATGGATGTAATATACTCTATCAGGGCAAAATGTACCAGATTTAACACTGAAAATGGTCCTCTTTAGGTTTTTTGAAAAGTGTTTTATTACATATGCTTCCACTTCCTAATAAAGAAAGGCAATTAATCAGACAAAATGCTACTCGAGCATTTGGTTAACACTTATCAGCATAGTACATGGAATGATTTACACTGTAGCTACATTATTTTGAGATTTCAAGAGAATTGTGTGCAAGCTTACTTATTGTTTATGAACTGATTTACTGTTCTAGATAATCATGTATATAAAATGGACATCATTCCATGGAGATATATTTTTTATTAAACCCCAAAATGAAAATAAATGTAAATGACCAGGTTGGAAAAAAAAGTATCAGACTGTCCAAAAAAAAGTCAAAGTATTTCCAGAAATGTACTGGATCATTTCACAATTGAGCATTTGCTCCCTTCATCACGTTGCAAATGTAATGCACAGCTCCTTCAACTTCATTATAAATGAAGTTACATACATTTTACACTTGCTATTTCACATTCAGATTTAGCATTTTGTGATTATATTTATACATTGCAAAATATTTTATTACACATTGTATTATATTTGTACAGTTTTGATGATATAGCAGTGCTGTGTGTATGTGTAGCTTGGCAGAACATGACTGCATTGGAAACCCCAGACCGTTTCCCCATTCAATATGCTGAAACATTCAAGTGCATTTTAAGCATGTAAATGACACCCATACCCATTTACGGAACCTCCACAATTGTACAAGTGGTCTAGAACAAAGTGGATTTCCCAAAACTCCGCATTTTCAGGAAGCTTCAGCCATGTGCTGAAATGTTACCGTGGAGACGCCAGAGACGAGCTCTGTTGGAGACAGGCCATCGCTGCCGGTTTTTCCAAATAAATAATGCCTTCATCCACGACGTACTGGCCACACTCCGGCCCAACCTGTCCCCTCTCAAAATAAACCCTCCAGAAGGCAGGGAACAGCTTGCTTGACCTTCACAATGCAAGGGGGAGAAGGTTTGGACAAAAATCCAATTCATGCAAAATATATTAATGTACCTATTTTGTACGTTAAATCAATGATGATGAGGATGATTATTATTATTATTATTATTATTATCAAAAAGAAGATTCTTTCATATTCTAATTTTACCATTTGTTTGTACTTCAGCATTGAAGTATGGGCAATGCAAATTTGCTTCAACTGATGACTGAAATAGGTCACAGAATTAGCTTCTTTTCATTTTTGAATAATGGATGGTGACAGCTGCCTGCATCTTTTCTAGCAGAGTGTTTACTTCAGCCGAAGCTCAACTGCGCAACTTATCTTGAGGGTAGCAAACAGACCAAATCTAAACAATGTGAAGCCAAAGATATTTTCACATCTTTTATCACACGTACTGTATTTGATATATCAGAGAGCAATAGGTTAAAATTGGAATTGCAATAGCACTCTTAACTTGGGTAACTGATGATACCCTCCTTAGGACATACAATATTTATTAAGAATAATTGTTAAAATGAGTATATATATAATACAGTAAGTGTATTATTATATGTATTATTCTACCTACTTATTCTTGGTCATGGTCTATAGTGGGAGATGGGGGATCCCAGCATGCATTGGAGATGCATGAATACACCCTGGACAGGCCGCCAATCCATCTCAGGGCATGCACACCATTCGCTCACACGCTCATACCTATACCAACTTAAACTGTCCAATTAAGCTATCCTGCATGTCTTTGGACTGTGGGAGAAAACGCAGACACAGAGAGGACAGGCAAACTCCACACAGAAAGGCCGGGGCTAGAATTCAAAGCCAGGAAGTTCTTGGGAAAAATAATATTGTACTATTGACAATACTCTAGTCTTGTGAGGTGTACCAGAATATTGTGTGGAACGTTTCTATGATGGTGCTGAACTACTTGTCAAACAATCCAGTTTTTACAAAACAAATTGGGCCTCATTTATCAAATGCACTATGAGCCAAACTAAATTAATTGTTCGTAAATACATTTAGGCAAACAATGCGGAATTTATCAAAGCTTTTGTATGTCAGTTTACTCTAAACTGTTTGTATTGTGTGCAAAAAATACTTGATTGTAAAGCTCGTTTTACGTGTTTGTGCTTTTATTATTCAATTCATTCATCTTTTATTTAGATTTTAAAAAACTAGTAAAATGATTTGAATTAAGTCAATTGAAAATTATATTATAATTGTTCAAATTCAACATTAAAACAGGTGATGATTCATTAGCATAATCCAGATTAATCCAATTCATGCTTAATTGCAATTGAATGTAAATTCCATAAAACAGGTTTGCTTTAAATAGTGCGCAAAATGTCATTGCTTAGGCCTTCCGTGCTATGGCTGACCTTGCTTTATCAGAAGATTTTACACATGGCGCACTTCGGAGAGAACATATCTTCATAGCTGGGCCGATTTGTTTGCTGGGGATGACAAAATGTTCATGAGTTGGTTCCGACTGCCCTGGCCAAACATCTCCTTCTGAGTCTGTGCAACACGCTGGATCCAGAACTCAGAATATCCGCACGCCGTCCCTGTGCAATTCCAACACATGCTCGAGTGCTTTCGGTCCTCGCCTTCTTGGCGACTGGCACAGAACAGAGAAAACATATCGCTGGCACCCTCTGGGGAAATTCCAAACAGGGACGCCTTTCCTATTATACGGCCAATGCGTTCATCCAGCATAGCCAGCTAGGCTATATTCCCCTGTGGCTGGTGTGCTTCATTTTGTGGTCTAGGATTTTTCTTCTTTGCCTCCAATTTCATAACAAAACATTTTCGTTTTACCCATTGCATAGTACGCGCAACTTGAGACACACAACGACTATATCTTGCCAGGCTTTAGTCTTCCCCGGCTCTGAGACTCCACTGCTTTCACTACTGAATAAAATATGTTTTTTGGCTCGTATTTCCATTAACAGCACTTCAATCTCCGCTTCAGAAAAGTTTTTTTTTTCTTCTTTTGTCTGTTCTCAGCCATCTGTTTAAATTGCCTGCAATGGAATTCCAAGCTCCTTATATGGTATTTTCGGGCGTCAATTTATGCAAATCACAAGATCTGTGAACGCGCTATTCATTTACGATTGATTGGTATTTTTTTGCACCCATAGGCCCATTGTCTTGGAAACTGATTTGCAAACAATCATGATTTTCAATAAAAGTTCCTCTGTATAAAATAATGTGACAACAGAACAATGTGAACAACATTTCCAGAGCAGTATCACTGCTTTTTAATCATAGAATAAACAGCACCGTTAGTGATTGCACTGTAAATTTGCACCCTCCTTCCCTGGTTCACCATTTAATTATGCGTCACTGCTTCAAAAGAAATACAACAAAAAATAATCATGTAGAAGAAAACTTTCTGCATTACATTAGTTTCAGTCTCCAAAAAAGAAAGCTTAAAGATATGGATGGCAACATTTTTTTACATTTTTAAACAGCCATGCATGACTTTGGAAGTTTATCATTATTGGTTTCCGTAAAATATATAAATACTCAAAACAGATATCTATCCGTCCAAAAATTCAATGTTAGCAAATGACAGAGCAGATGACGATACACACACACACACGCACGCACACCTCCTCAGCCTTGTTGGTCCACTGTTTGTCCACCATGAACTTTATCCTCCTGGGTATAGGGTCTCCCCAGAAAGAAAGAAAGAAAGAAAGAAAGAAAGAAAGAAACACAGAGCAGGTTTGAAATAAAGGGTAGGGTTTGCCATTTATCAGAGAAGACCTGGATGTTTGATTACTTTTATTTTCCACAGATATGTATCCAACATACCTTTCAGCAAGATGTTTCTATTTTTTAATTTTTTTTTTTGGGGGGGGGGGGGATATTTCCCTTGAAAAAGAAACATTGTGTCGCTTGTGACATCATTTGTCTGGGTTTGGACACAACTCTTTTTAGTCAGGGTTTCAAGCAGACAAGTCTGTGGTTCCAGAGCAGACTCCCGAGGTTGCTAAGAGCTGCCCAATATTCCCTTACTTCGTTTGCCCTCCTCTATTATCACTCAATGTGTCAGGTGGTTGAAATGATGGCGGCGAGTATTAGGCCATTATAGAACAATTTTCACAGCACCAGGTCGTTCAGACGCTCAGAAATGGACACACCATAAGTCTGAGCGGCACCACTTCCTGTCAGTCTTTAAGTGCACTATTCAGTCCTCCACTTGGTCAAATTTAGCCATTTTTCTTTTATTTCAACTTTTTGAGAAGACTGAAGGCTTTCAACTGAATGAGCTGCACACAAATAAACTGACTGACTGCGATTTGAGTGTTATGACTATAAGACCCCTTTCAGCTATGGAGCAAACTTTATTTCACATATCTTTACACTGATGTTTACTGTAAGACTATTTTGCTGGCACAGGTGCCAGTCGCAGTCTTCGCTAGAACGTTCAGGAACAATCCGGAAGCTGATCTCTGTGCTAGTAACAAGTGCTTCGCCTGCACAGGCCACCCAGGAGCCCCATCCTTAATTCTCCTTTTAAAATTCTGACAGAAGCGGGGCCTTATGCGAAAGAAATAAATGATACCTATTTCCAAGCGAGAGGAAAGCATAGCTGACATCAATGCTGAACTTCCCAAGGCAAATGAATCAAGCCTCTTGCAAACACTATAGCCAGTAAGCCGTCTGATATTCCTACAAACATCCCCTTCAGTGCTTACAGGTGGTATGAGAGCGAGGGGGATGGATTTGGACTACTGCTACTCCCAGTGCTTCAGAGACTGAAACAAAAGTGCCCGCAAACACTTTAACAGAAGCAGTCTACAGCAGGCGCTTATGTAACATTCACACAGGAGTTTGCCATGAGACAGGGCTCTGCACTGTGTGTGTGTGTGTGTGTGTGTGTGTGTGCATTTGTGTGTGTACATGAGTGTGTGCATGCGTGTGTGTTTCTGTGTGTGCTTGCCTGCATGTCTCTATGTGTTCGTGCATGTACATGTGTAAGTGTGCATATGTGCACGTGGGTATGTGCATGCATTTGTGAGCGTGTGTGCTTGTGTGTGTTTGTGTCGCAGAGTGTGACGTGATCTGGGACATGCTTTGGGTCATTCCTTGAAAGAAACAGGAAGTCTGGCTTTTTCCCCTTTCTCATGCCCTTCCCAGTCTGCCTTTATATGAAGTGAGGGGAAATAAGATTCATATTGCAGCTATTCTGCTCTTCTGCTTGTCTTGTGTGAAAAGATGCATGAATGCATACACTGGCAATGTAAGCTATCATAATTCTAACAGATGCATCAATTATTGGTTTTCTGCTAGTTTTGTGGAAAACATCATTAAAAAACATTATTATGCCAAAATGACATTCAAATGAAAGTAATCTGAATTCATCAATGAAGTAAGCAGACTTTTCTAAGCTCTAGTGACTTGAGTCTCGGTTCCAGTGATCAATGAAACTTGCCAATATTCACTGCGTCATTAGTGACGCAGCCATACATCCCCCCGCCTGTGTTTTCTCTCAGTTCCCAAGAAACCGACCTTTCCCTTTTCTCCACATCTCCGCAAGCATCCGCTACAGCTCACAGGGTCATATTGGGATCCAAATAACAGGGAGCCACCCACGCCAGTGTTGTTATGTTTAGCTGAGGTCCGGAGTGATGAATGAAAGAATTGTGTGTGTGTGTGTGTGCGTGTGCGTGTTCGCGCGCGTGTGTGTGTGTGTGAGTGTGCGTGTGCGTGTGTTTTGCGGAGTATGTTTATGTTAGCTTTTCATATGTACTCTGCACTAATGTGAAGAGGCAGAGACTGTGGACAATGATTCAATAGTAATTCAAATCAAAATGAACCTGCTGGTGAGACGTGCAGTGTAGCGTGTCAAGCCATATAAAAATCCCCCCATGTGGTGGGGGGTTGAAGCCAATTTCTGTGCTGTTCTCTATCTCATACCCTCTCTGCTTCCCTCTATCTGAATAAAGAATGATTACAAAAGGAGGATGGACTATCTTCTCTCCTTTAAAAAAAACATGTTTCTGCTAAACAGTGTTAACCAGTCACTTTACAATACATGTTGAACTATTAAATATTTCAGAATAAACTAAACAGATTTTTTTGTTAAAATATGTCATAAATTGACTTCATTTACAAAAATTAGCAAAAGATGTCTTCATAGTTATTTTCCCCCAAAACGCATCAGGATACATAAAAAAGGAAAATAATCAAAGTTCCTTTAACTGTCGCTAATGTGCAATGACACATTAGCAGACATTCAATGCTATTCTTACTAAGCATGGTACTCTCTTGTAACACTCACGCATGATTATGCATGACTCAACATGAAATGAGTAAAGATGGGCAATTGAGGATACAACGAGGTGTGCAATAATCAAGTAAAAATAAACGCGTTAATTTCAACAAATGATGATCATTTAATGTTATAAATGAAGTCTGTGTTGTTACAGAGGTGTAAAGCACACAATAACAGAAAATGCATATAGTCATTTTTCCCCTTTTCTCCTCAGTTTGGATTGCACTGATGTATCCACCTATTTGCTGTAACCCCCATGGCTAATTTCGGGCATGTGATGTCAAACACACTGATCCTTTGAACACCGCAGCTCAAAGTTGCCGGCCGACTGAATTGATCCCTCCCAGGCCAATGCCAATTATGCGTCGCCCTGCGTTGCTGCCAGCCACAGCCATCAGTGGCAGCATCTAGAATTGATAGACGCTGGCGTTCATCTGCACGCTGGAACAATTCCCAAACAGGATGTGCTGCGTGGCCCAGCATTTTTACTGCACAGCGAAATGCGCAGTATAAAATTAAGCCTGATAGAGCACTTTTAATTCGAACAGAGCAAGTCCCTATGGCACTCTGTTAGAATGGATTTAACACTGAACACCGAAAGGAAAGTTTTCCTGTGTGTATCTTTTCTACTCTAGTTTGGGTTGTACTTTCAAATTAGCTCCAAGTAAAAAATAAAAACTAGAAATACCGCCTCACGGTTGTGTGCCTCCGCCAACCAGTAGCCAGTTTGGATATAAAATGTCATCACTTCATCATTTTATCCTATTAGACATTTGTGTGAAACTTTGTCATAATTAGTGTATGAATTCTTGAGTTATGGCCAAAAACGTGGTTTGTGAGGTCACAGTGACCTTGACCTTTGACCACCAAAATCTAATCAGTTCAACCTTGAGTCCAAGTAGACATGTGTGCCAAATGTGAAGAAATTCCCTCAAGGCAAAAACGTGTTTTGTATTCGCTCAAGGCAAAAATGTGTTTTGTGAGGTCACAGTGACCTTGATCTTTGACCACCAAAATCTAATCAGTTCATCCTTGAGTCCAATTGGACATTTGTGCCAAATTTTAAGAAATTCCCTCTGGGCGTTCCTGAGATATCGCGTTCACGAGAATCGGGACGGGCAGACGGACAGAAGGACGGACGGACGGACGGAAAGACAGACAACCCAAAAACATAAACATAAAAACTCACTGTCGGTAAAAAGCCATTCAGCAGAGTTACAGTATTCCAGGGGGCCATATTTTATGCAGATTATACCAGTACTGTACTTTATATTCAGAAAAACCTTGGACAGGGTCTTCCTGCTAACTCTGTTTATGATTCAAGGGACTCATAATGCAAGCAGTAGGTGAAAAAAAACAGCCATAAAGAATAGCTGTGGATTTACAGGCCCCATAAACACATAGAATAGACAAAGCTGTAGATTACACATGCCAAGAAGAGTTCCATCTTAATTGTATAGTATTTAACCTTTTACGATTACTAGTGAGTGCATGGAAAGTGCAGAACACTGCGTTTTCGGTTTTGTTTAGGTTTTTTGTTTGTGTATTTTTTCATTAGTGAAGACTCTTTTAAATTGTCTGAAACTTCAGCCTGAAATTTGAATTAGCACAAGACTTGTGACAACATTTGCTTACACAGATCCACAATGGCTTCCTGTTCTGATGACAAAAGTGGCTTCACTATTCAAACAGAACACTCAGTAAAAGTCACAATCAAGTATAATTCAAGATCTGAACAGCAGTATTGGATGGAAATAAAACCAAAAACATGCACTTATCTGTAGTAGATAAGATTCACTGTATATAGAATACCAGTTAGCAATCAGGTGTGAGTGGCTATTAATGCTATCATAAAGTATCGCTTTATTTTGCAAAAATCTGTTTTGTTTTGTTCACTTTTTTCCCCAATTTGGAATTCCCAATTGAATTAATCAAATCATCAACCATGCCTGTTACTGCAGACTCTATCATGAATGCAGGATCACACATGCCGTTCTACGAAACAAGTCACTGCTATTCCCTGCCACCGGCCACCAAGTAGAGCTTCCACAGACAGATGGAGCAAGCTGATCATCGGCAGCCAACAGACCAGCTGGGGTCAAAGCCACGGTATGGATGATCGATAAGACATGGTCATGCCAGCCACTCAAATGCCTCCATCATTGGGAGAGGCTGCTGCAGACTATGTGTCATTCTGCAGGGCTACCAGCCAGAGTAGGGCTGACACAATCTGAATTTGATACCAGGCCATGGCACCAATCCAGTGCCCTAACATGATGAGCCACCGAGCAACCCCCAGATATTTCCCATTTGCTGTTTTCACATTTACATGTCATTGGATCTTCTGTATTCATAACCGAGTAGGTCCAAAGTTCCAAGGATTCAGTTTAAATTGTTCCTTGGATACATCCTGTGGGTTCTCATGAATGTTCATTACTCTGATTCAAATCACTATCATGTATAGAATCTTTGTATCTGCCAGTCAACCCAAATCAAAAATTAATTCCAGGCCTGTCTGTTTATGAATATTTATGAGTGTGGAGATTAAAAGCTGCATACTGTAGTAGCTCCTTTGCATGGACAGAGAAGAATTCAAACTGTTGTATAATGTTTAGAAATAGTCTTTCTTAATGTCTTCCAAACAGGAAGCCAACTTCCAAAATAAAAACATAAATCAGTATTTGAGGACAGGAAACAACCCTTTTAGAGCAACATCCCCAACTGTTCAGGTTGCTCAGTCTCTATTTCCTGTGGTCTCAATGGCACTTTTGTGAATATTTCAAAGGGAGTAAAGTTGATTACAGCTGGAACATTTGTCCCATTACAGATTATTGGACTTATTTAAAATGGCACAGCAGTCATTTCTTTTTCAAAAAGATTAGTAAAGCAGTCAATAAAACAAAGAAAATCACATTCCTGTCAAATATTGAGTCATAAAGTCTTGAAATGCACACATACACATAAACACATACCCAGTACTGTACTACCTCATACTGCTATGGTGTAATCCTCCCATAGTGGAGTTGCTCAATGCTTCCCTCTTCCTGTCTCGTACTTTCAAATTTCAACAGAGCTGCTTTAAGGAAATGCCATTCAACATTTTCCCTGTCTCTGTTGATCTATCAATTGATCTCCTGTGTGAAAATACCACAGCTGAGACACCTGTCTCTTTTCAGAGCCACGGCCATTTTGGTTCTTGTATCGTTATTAACTTTGGTGCTGTAAGATCTTATGATCGATGGGGAACAGACATTTGCCCACTCGTGCGTCATTAGGTGAACATGAAGTACCCTTTCACTGTCTTGTATAGCCTACCTCTGTACTTCATTAATGGCTATGGTTATATAGTTAATTTCAATGGCTGAAATTACACAACTAGCTTTTTGGGGTGTTGTTTCATGTGCTAACCTATAAAACAAGCTTGCCTTTTTGGATAAGTATATGACAGATGGAAAAGGAAGCAGCATTTCATTTTATTTTAAAGAGAACAGGAGACTATTGAGCTTTTTGAGAACTAGGGTAGGGAATTGGATTCATAATCTTTTTTTAAAAATGACTTAATGGGCCTTGCTTTTCAACAGTCTCAGCCATCCACTCCAGGTTTTTTTTTATTCTTTCATTCATTCATTCATTTTTTAGATATCCTGGCTGCTGGAGTACAACAGTGCAAAGGCTTCCACATCGTCAAAGCAACTCTGAACAATACTCTGTAAAGAGTATTAAGAATGTTCAAATTTTACAAATCCAAGTTGCCTCCACTTTCATAAAATACTTTAGAGCCAATGCAAGCAGTCTAATGCAGCTACAGCAGTAACAGCAGAAAAAATTCCTCACAATAGGGTAGACCGCATTATAACGGTTCAAAATATAATTTGGGGACGTTTTCTATCAAAATGCATGACAATAAACTGCGGCATACTGTAGCAATTGTGGAACATTTTAAAAGGCACAATAGAGACATGCAGTCACACATACATTAGCTTACTCAACCCAAACCTTCACCACAAAAAAAAAAAAAAAACGAAAGGACTGTTGATCTTGCAGATCTGTTTCATAAAGCACGTTTGTTTCACACCTAAAGTACGTTCAAATAGCAGCGCAACACAAGTGTAGGTTATGCTACTGTACACCCATGGAAGGTGTTCAGACAGTCTCCCGTTTATGAACTGTGCCCAAACAAACGAACGATTTGACTCGTATTTTTTATTTTTAATGCAACATTTCATAAAAACAATTTCAATCAAAATGTAAACGTTACACAAAACAGAAATGCATTCAGCAAGACGTCGCAGTAACGCGTGTGTCAAGGGGATCGCTGTTCGAGAGCTGTCGCTCAATAAGAACATCAAACACGATACATTTATACGATACATGCCGTATGTTGTCACCTCGGAACAAAGTGGGTTGTCTTGGACACAATTGATTATAGGATTTCTGGCTTGCATTGCTGATTTACGATCCCTGAAGGAGCAATGCACAATTTAATTTCGAATACCATTCACGAAAATCCTCAACAACGACATTGCTAGGTATCACAGCCCCGTCCCTGACCTTGATTTTGGAGGAACCCAGTCAAAACCCAAATTTTCTCGGAGGCGAGAAGTGGTCCAAGGACGTACAAATTCGATCCAATTTCAGCTCCCTAGTCTGGTCATTCAGCATGAAGCAGACACGCTGAATGTTTAGAAAATGATTCCAACTTAAAAATGCAGAACAATTGCGAATTAGGAAATTGCTATAACATGAGTATGCGTTAATTGGCTGGGATTGCGGCGCTTTGAAGTCCCGGTCCGTGTTGTATAGGGGAGGGTCGCGAGAGTCGAATGCAGGCTACAAATAGTTCAAGTTCGAAAATACAAAAGCTGAATTGCGCTTTGCTTTCGCTTGAACATAAGAGTGGAAGCTGCGCTTCGGTAGACACTGAATTTCCGTGTTGGTCTGATGACAAAACTAGAACAGAGCAGTAATCACCTTCAGCTGATACATTTTCGATGCTGTGTGTTAACAAATACCAGTTAAAAACAAATACCACACAATACCAGCGTATACATTGCGAACCTCATTGTAAATCCGCGAAATGCGCACTGCTATGTTAACCACCTTATTCCACCCTGACACATCAGACTATATTGTACACACCTTTCTCGTGGCATTTATGAGCTAGTTAAAGTGCCTTTTCGGAGAAAGAAAACCAATTAAAATTGAACGTAAATTCGCCATTTATAATTATTCACACCATTTAATTCCTTCACAATTCAGCTGAAACGATGCATTCCAACAGATTGTTCAAAGAATAGAGTATCAGTGTCTGCATACGTATATTGTCCGCATAGTCGTCCTACCTGTTAACATGCAGTATAATAGAGTTCCTAACAAACATAAATCTGAATGACTTCTTGAGTATTTTCTCAGTTAAAAATATCGATCTACTTTACCTCTTCCTTTAGCCTCTTTTGCCATCCCGTTCTGTTTGTGTTTATTTGAAATATGCCTTAAGTCTATTCATGCGTGTCTTCTCAGCGAAGTCGGTCGTCTTTAGTCCCGATTCCTGCGCCCCTCTCCCCTCACCCCCCTTTTCCCTGTCCTCGCGTCTGCACCTTAAGGGTCAGCTACCGCCGGCAAGTTGGCGCGCGACTGAGCTTGTTTTTTGGCAGAGCTGTAGCCAAATACGTGATAGGAGATGCCTAGGATGTGCCGCTGCTGGCACTGAACTGGAAATGCACTCTATACATTAGTACCTCCGTGGGCTCACCTGCCCTCCCCTCTGGTGTTGTCTACATAGGATCCGCTTTTTTCCAGCTCTAGTGTTCGACTGCCTCCAGTGGTGTTCACGGGGGAGGGGGGCATAGGGGTAGTGCTGGGATTCCCCTTATCTTTCTCCTTTTGCTTAGTCTGAGATATAAGGAAATGATTTTGGATTTTGTTGTGATCACTGTTATAGAATGTATGGATTTAAAAGTCTTCCATCCAAAGGAGCACTGATCATCACACAATAAAAAATAATTCAATGCCTCTACTCAAAAAAGGCAACAATAGCATTGAGGTTTATCAGTAATTTCTGCTTTGGATATTATTAAGAGTTTTCTTTAATTTATTTTGATTCTACTCAAATCTTTTGCAAATTGTCGCTTCAATATTTTTGTATAAATGACCTTTTCCAAAAAAATAATCATTCAGGGGATTACTCCTTTTTTATTTTTATTTGGTCAACTTTGTAAATCCAAACAACAGACCTTGCATTTCAGTACATATCCATCTAATGAACTCTAATTAGGAACAGGCAGGAATTGCACTCGGATCTACCTTGGTGAGAGGCAGTTGCACTGACCACTGAACTTAAGGTGAATTTATCAAGGCTTCACCTCAGTTCCTGCTTTGATACCTTGAGGAGTAGCGCAGCAATCCACTCAGTATGCTGGCTAGATGCTCTGCTAATGGTGAATTCATCTTTTTTTAGCCATGGGTCAGCACAGCTGCATTTCACCCAGCAGATATGAGTTCAGTTCCTGCCTACTTCCGGCCAAGTTCATTAGTTAGAGGAACGTTGCCACAAACACAAGATGTTTAGCAGTATGTCATGGACCACCAAAGTTGACTAAAAAAAGGTGAAATCATCTAAATGATAGCTTTTGTTCTTGATTCCATAGACAAGAGTAATTTATTCAAAAATAATGAAGCAACAATTTAAAAAAGATAGAAAGTAGAAATGAAAAAAATGTCACTTGATGATTCAACTTGAGTCTAAGGATTAGTTATCTTAATATCCCAATGAATATTGAACGTGAATATTTAAGTGGGTTCAATGTAATTAAGCTTAGAGGAAAGCTCTGGAGGAAACCCACACTGGTTGTCCTTAAACTAGCTATGCTAGTCTGACTTGGCTATAGCATAATACCCCAAGCAGACATTACTCAAACATCTCAAAGCAAATTGTTCTCTTACTTTATTGTGTAGAGGCAGCAAATTGTTTTTTAGAGTGCAATTCTACTTGAAATTCACACATATACGGTAGAAAAAAGAAAGCAATATATGTTTTCAGGACTTTTGTTACAGTTGTTCTACTACAGTAAATTGATTTAGCACATCTCTGCAATCTAAGGTCCATGCTCTCAAAACATTTAACACAGCTATCTAAATAGACTTTCACTTTACAGAACAGCCAAATCCCACTGCAAAATGAAGCACGGTATTCCATTCAGATAAACACTGCTCAACAATAATGCTTGCCTCGGGCAAGTTAAGTGAGGTGACAGGTCAGTAAAACTGCTTGGCCATTTGCCCAACGGCATAAGCAATGATTCAAGGCTGACTGATAATTCAGCCTTTTCACCTCTTGGCACTGCAAAGCCGGTAAACAGAACTCTGTTCCAGCGAACCACCAAGTTGTGTGAGAAGAAAAAAAGGTTAAAGTGATAGTTCCCTTTGTGGCCCAGGCAGTTGTTTGTTTTTTTTTTGGTGTGCGATGAAGGGTATTTTAGATACTCTGAGAGGTTTCTGATGACTTGCTAGCTTTTGCAATGGCTGGTATATTTGAATATGGCAGCATTCGAATGTTTCCATTTGAATATCTGAATATTCCTCATCCCAATTGCAAGTCTAGCTGATGTTATTGTACAAACAAAACTGTGATAGTATGCTAGCTCTCTTGCTTTTATCTCATTTGCCTCATTGAAACGGACTAAACAGCTGCTTTCCTTGAATTATCCTGGGATTCTAGAGAAGAATTATACAATTCCATTGTTTTCTAAAGGGTTAATTAGTAAATCAACAGCATTTCAATTCAGGACTTTCACAGGTCAAGATAATGGTCAATGGAGATAGCGATCCTAAAAATGCAAGAGTAATTTTTGCAAGGACCTGGATGAATGTACTATTTTTGTGGTATGTTAATTAATCGTTGATTGAAAGAACACTTGCTTAGTACATCGTTTAAAAAAAAAAAACATGAGATCAAATTTATATTATTACATGAGGGCAAATTGACCTTATTGACATACAGAACATTATTATCTTTCCAAAGCCATTAGTAGCCATTCAAAATAGTGGTTGAGTTGAGCAAGGACAATATAATGTACATTTTCATTTTAAAAATATATATGGCAAATTAAGCATTGCATCTGAAGTATAAAACATTTAATTGAACCCACTTGTAGTTTCACAGCATTCCCCATTTTCTTTGCAAAACATGCTTGAGGAGGAAGACACTTAACTGAGCCCCACTACTAGCTTACTTGCTGAATTGAGCATAAGTACTTAAAAGCTACTTGATTTTTGAAGACGTTAAGTTACTACACATGACTGGAATATACAGCTGAACTCGTAGCTCCACTATGGGTACCTCTGCTGCTCCCCTAACTAGGGCACAATGCTGTGATACAGTGAATTATGGAATATGCTCCTATCTAAATATCCTAATTATTGATACCACAGCCAGTTTAATTTGGTTGCAGCCTTTGCCCTGCTTCTCTCATTGTACAGCCCCAAATTATGGTCCTAATTTGGACACATTTAATCTGTGCATTCCCCTTGCCGCTCTACCACTACACATATTTGTCCTCCATCTCCCACCATTCCTCAATATCACCAACTTTCTGCTGCTCTTTTACAACTGGTTGTTGATGAAACACTCAAGCATTTTCGATTTGCACGCGCTATAGAGATTCATTCATCCATTAGTGTTTTTTCTGTTGTGACCAATTCAGGAACATTTTGTTTGATATGATTTTTAGTTTGATGACGTTTAGTGTTACTTGAACAATCTTTGGGTGACGTTGAGGCTTGTGTTTACTGTTAAATGTGTTTGTCATTCCCATTGTGTGAAAGCAGCCATAAATGATCTTTATTTCTTTTTTTTTGCATTCTGTTGGTGGTTCAGGTGCTGATATGGTGGACCACAGCTTCACTGATATGGTGCAGGCAATAGGGAAAAAAACATGCAAAACATGTACTGCATGTTCGTCACAATTTTGGAAGTTGCATGACACAACACAAAAAATGCCTTCCAGAAAAGAGTAATAAAAATGAATCTTGTGCTTTGAGCTGCCAAGGTCACTTCAACAGAATCTAAGAGAGACAGCCCTTGAGAATATGTAATAATCTTTATTTATATTATTATTAGTTGAAGTCACATATAAGTAATGATATTGCATGCAACCACTATCCATAATTTACTACAACCACTGGGAGAATAGCACAAATTGCACTGCATCCATCTTCTGTTGTATACAGTTCGCTTGGACATCTGTTTGCATTCCTTTCTAATGTAATGGAAAGTATTTTGTGCTGTCTACTGTAAGGTTGAGGAAAGACCATATGTCCGTGGGTTTCAACAAACATTTACAGCTGAACAGTAGGCCGCTATTTAAAATATGATCCTTGAAAACAATGTCCTCTACCTGAAAGACAATGATGTCTTATAAAAATATCTCTCTGTCAGTTCAGCAGCTGTTGACCAGAAAGTGGACTGTGGTAACCTAGAAGCAAGTATATAAAGTATGAATTGAAACAAGCAGTGCCAGAGTAAAAGAGCTGTATTGTCAATATGTTCAGGTGTGCATATGGTATGCTTGCAGGCTTTGTTGTTGAACTTGTTGTTGAACCAATAGATTTCTACAGTCTGCTCTATGCCCTACAGTGCAGTATACTCCAAAGAACACTATAAAGCAAACTGCATTGCATTCATTCTTACTGCATGCTATTGTGATATCATTGTACTATATTTCACTTAACGTACAGTAAATGACCATTTTCTTATCCAGAAGATAATGGAGCCAGGGGCCAGCACCATCTAATGCAAAACATTTCATGGAAAATTCTAGATTCTGTCTGATGAAGAAAATACATGTCAAAATGTGACAGGTCAGAGAGCTACAAATGAGATCTGGGAATAGCATGGTGGGAACATCACAATGGGCCTCATTCACTAAACTTTTCTTAAATTATTCTTACTTTTGTTCTTAAAAATGTTCCTACGAAAAACCAAAATGGGATTTATGACACATGTGCAGACCTTTGTTTTTGTGCGTACCCCAAGTGTATGAGATGATGAATGCTGACTGTTGTAAATTTTATGCATAATCCTGTTCATGTGATTAGCATAAGGAAACAGCCATGAACAAATACAGATAAGAAAAAAATGATGAATGGCGAAATTTTCTTGGAAATGTTTTTACACAGTTTACGATCAAATGTGATCATACGCAAGTTTTGTGAATGATGGCTTCTGTAGAATGCTGGGCTTGCAGAGCAGTTGAAGGTAAGAGGGAGGGGCGACAGTTGCCCAACATCATGGCCATATGAGACAATGTGAGGTTTAGCTGCAGCACCGTGGGTCACTGGTGGTTCCAAGCTCACCCAAGGATATCAGTGCTGTACCACTGAACATACTAAATTTTACATACAGTTGCACTGCGGATCAATTTTTGGCATGATGATGGAACATTTGTGTCTGCAGCATGTCAGCATGTTCAGGCCACACACATGAATTCACAAGGCATTGCATTGTGCGGCAAATTGAATCCATGTTGGGATTGGCTGCACAAAGCTTTTTTCTATCCAATGTGTCTAGCCAGGCAGAATATTAGTGATGTGGTGGAAAATCTATTGCCTGGTGCCTAATGGCAGGCAAGATATGAAATAGAAATATATATGCACTGTAGAGTACAAGTACATAGATTAAATCAGGACTGCCCAATCCAGCTCCTGGAGATCTATCGTCCTGTAGGTTTTCATTTCAACCCTAATTTAAAGTAAATCAGGACCATAGAACTGTTATGTGAGATGAGCTGACTGTGCCGTTTCCCTGCCACGGCATGTACAGTAAATGCTTAGGTTTGCTGTTCTGTGCCGTGTCGGGATACTGTCAGTCCAGGATCACTCTCATGGTTGTGAGCAACCCTCTCTTCACATCTTTTAGATGTGCTGCCATAGCATAGTGCCCTGGGGTTTTTCGTATTCTTTCCACAAATTTGCAGTTGTTACTCTCCAGATTTCTACAACACCAGGCCTTCGCTTTCTCTCGTTCTTATTCCCTTGGGCTTCTGCCCTTCCATCTCCCTGAGTTTACAGACCACTTCAGCCCTGTCCTTTGGCCTGAGTTTACAGACCACTTCAGCCCTGTCCTTTGGCCTGAGTTTACAGACCACTCCAGCCCTGTCCCTCTCCTGGTTCAGATCCACATCTTGACACAACCTGGAGCCCCAGATGCATCACCTCATCCCTATGAACTGCATATTATACCTTTCTTTTGGACCTTGTACTTTACCAGCTAGTTTAATGGCTCAACTGTAACCTGTTCAAGTCTTTTGATTATTTTCTGTGATAGATGCCTCATTACATTTCTGTTGCCATCCATTTTATACACCGAGCCAGAGGGAATAATGGGCTCCCCCTCTGTAGCCAGGTTCCTCCTGGGAGCTTTTCTTGCCACTGTTCTTGATTGTTTTTATCCCCACTGGAGAGTTTTTACCTCACTTGCATTTCATGGGGATCAGGCCGGGTTTTTGCCCAGCTTCCTTTTGTTACTCCGTAAAGTGTCTTTGTAACTGTTCTTTGTAAAAAGAACTGTACAAATAAAATGGATTTCAGTTGATTTGATTTTGCTTTTGAATTTTCCACACCTGATTCTGTTCATTAGCAGCTGAACGAGATCTCTAGCTGTTGAGGTGTGCTTTGTTGGGTTGAAAATCTGCAAGACCATAGACATCCAGGAACATGGCTGTTCTCAGTGGAGTGGAATTTTATGCCATATTATGTTGCTATGGTGTGTGATAAAAACACATTTAAAATATTTAAAAAAACAATCTAACTTCACTTGCCGATGTTTGACTTCCAAATAGCCTACCTAAAAGGAAGCTACAAAGTTTTTAAAGTAAATGTATGCAAGGTTTAATATTTCCATCCATCAATTATTTGCACCCACTTTTTCTGGGCAGGGGCCAGAGCCTATCCCAGCATGCACTGGGTGAGAGGCAGGAATACACCCTGGACAGGCCACCAATCTATCGCAGGGCACACACACAATTCTCTCACCATTCACTCACACACTCATATCATGTAGTAAATATTATTATTTTAATAATATTTACAACATGGCTGTCCAATTAAATCAACAACTAAACGCTACTATGGAAGAACCCTGTAACAGCTCAGCCAACATCTGCGATTGCTGCCACTTTAATTGCCACATTAGTCAAATCAGTTGCAAAATCATTTCCAAAAATTCTGCACAGCAGTTGCACGGACAATTTGAGCGTACCATCATATACACTGACATATTTTCTTCATTTTGCTGTTTATGATAAGTGCATATTTTAGACACAAGCTGACCTGGTCATTTAAAAATAGTCTATCCAAAATCCAGAGTCTGTCCTCTTATTGACTGCATTTTAGGAGGTGAAAGGTGAAAGAACTGAAGGCAACTGTACTGTGAATGAACTTGATGTAAATTATGAGGTGGCTGTAGCAGAAGCTGGAGAAGCTTGGGCTGAAGTCATAGTAGAATATCTGTGATAAATTTATTTTATATCAAAGTTAAAGGATCCAAGTAGTACCATTGAAGATAGTCATGGTAAGTGATCCCATGAGTGAATGTATTAAAGGTGTTTAAAAAAAGTCTCATAATAGTCCATATCCTAAAGTAAAAACTATGAACTCTTCTGAATATTATGATTATTGGCTGTTTTCCAATACATGCAAATTCACTTCAAAACTGCTTCCAGTTTGTTAGTTTTTCCATTTCAAACTTTTAGCAATAAGTCCCTTATTTGGTCATTGATTTGCAATTGAACTGTGAATAGAGTTTCACATTTTTGCATTGGCATAATTTGTGCCATTCGTCAACTGTGTTATTCTGTCCCCTGGCTATTGATGGCTAATGCAATTTGTCATCACAATTTTCAGTATGTTAGAGATGTGCTTATTGGACAAGCAAAATATACAACTGACCAAGGTGAATTTTAGAAGTAATAGAAGCTAACAGTTTTATTTGGCTTGCTGGAGCTACTACATGTAACCAACATTAACACTGCAACCTATACATTTATGTTGTCTGTAAAATATGTGAAAAACATTATCAAGCATAGCTATTGCATGCGGCTAAATATTTGTTTTGATTGCATTTATATTACTTCATGTAGTTGTATCTTAGGCTATCAGCAGGAATGGCTTGCTGGCTAATACTTTTAGTCTTTTGTTTTCCTGCTGCTATAGGAGGGGCCTTTTTTTTAGCAAAACAGATTTTTGTGTTAAATTGTTCCAAAAATAGTCTCAGTAGCTTCCCAGAGCTGGGTCATATAAATCAGGAATTCCAGCCATTGCATTTGTGAGGCATTCTGCCATTTTGTTATTGTCTTTTGACCTGAAAAGTAAACTTCCTACAGAGTCATCTTATTGGGCAGCCATGCACAAAACTGCACAGCACTTGAAAATGTGTCAATTCATGGGCAGTTTGCCCCCATCAACCACACACTCCTGTCCCCAACACATGGGAAGATGTCCCCAAACCCCCTGACATTGCACCAATAAAAGCATTGCTTTTCCGCACGGAAGACCAGCAGCTCTTGACACTTTGCCCACATCGATAAAATGGACTTTCTGCTGCCGGCTGCTTGCAGATGGTTGGCTGCTGTACGTCATCAGCTCTGTACAGTAAAGAAATCTAGAGCGCATAACTGCTGCCATGACGTCAGAGCAACAGGAAAGAACTCCCACGACAATTCACACATGGGTAGCTGACTGCAAATGAATATTGATGGAACCAATGACCAGAGGCAGGGATAACTCTGCACATGCTCTGTGTGCTGACTGTGCAACACAAAGAGGTAGACCACCTAAAGTCAGTGACAAAATACTTCCGGCTTCTTGTAATTTAAGCTAGAGCGACTCAAAGGTGGGAAAAACAGTTTCTGGACCAAGAAAGATGGATGATAATGATTACTCTGTTCAGCCTTGCTGAGTGGATGTAAAAGACAAAAGATAATCTGGTTCTTCTGAATGGTAAAAAAAAAAGCAATTTTATCTGACTCACAAAGAGCTGAGAGGGGCAAAGGCAGGAAAATGATTGCACCATCGCTGTGTGATATCATAATTATGATGATGATGATGATTATGATAGTGATGATGGTGGTGGTGGTGATGATGATGGCAATAATAATAATAATAATAATAATAATGATATATTATTATTATTATTATTATTATTATTATTATTATTATTATTATTATTATTTTCTTACACTCAACATTTTACAAAAAACAAACATGATCACTGCAAAAAATGCAGAAGAGACCACGATCAGGAACATGAGCACTTAATTTATGTACAATATGTTAAAGAGTGAGTTTGCCTTGTACAAGGGTTGGAAAATAATACATACCAAGTAATAATAAGTTTTAATAGGTAGCATATGTTGTTCAAACATTGCCTGTAAGGAACATTGCAGAGCATGTGTGGCTGTGAACACAACACTGAAGGATACACTGAAGCATTGTGTCTATGAAAACTGAAGAAATAAAAAACAGAAGAGGGGGAGGGTACGCTGTTTACATATGTGTTGTCATTTCCAAGAAAATCACTGGCCTCGAGGGTTTACTCTTAAAAACATTGAGCATTTGGGACGCCATTAAAACTGCTGTAATGGACATGGCACAGAAATAGAATTGCACAGTGAAGCAATTATCCTATTGACAGCGTAGCTTAGCGTTGGCACACGGATGAAAAGGGTGTGAGAGGGAGAGAGGGAGAGCGACACGTGTCAAACGGGGGAACGTTCGGGGGCGGACTGCCTGGCCACTAGCCAAAGCTGCAGGTCCAGGGCTGCCATGCGCCCAGCTGCACTGTCATGTGCCTCAGGGCCTGCGACCAGCCTGCCCATCTGTGCTATCTACATCAAGCAGAGAGTCTCTCAGGCTGTCCACCAGCTCCCCCACACGGAGTCACAAAGTCCCACAATCGCCGGAAGGTGACAGACACATGGATTGTAAGGCACCCTACTGTAGAGCTGTTGAAAACAAACACTGTGGAGGGAAAGTGTTTGTTTTTATGTGTCAAGCCTTTATAGAACTGACTTGCGAGGGCCACTTACCCTGCCTTTCTTCAAAAAAAAATAAAAATTATTTTCAAGCTCTGATTGCATGTCAATCAGTAACTGTGAGGTAAAACATAAATAACCTTTGAGGGAGCAAGTGCTGTGTGAAAGAGAGTAAATGTTTGTTGTTGTGTTTTTTTTTTTTTTACTCCAGAAACCTGGCGTAAACAGCTTTAATTCAGTCACGGATTTTCTTTCCCTTCCATGGGTCTCCATGGACTGATTTTCTGGAGCTGTCCCTGTGGCTTTACCAGCTAAAGAAAGCACAAGCATGAAAGCAGAAGGGAGAGAGAGGGAGAGAGGGAGGGAGAGAGAGTGAAAGAGCGAGAGAGAGAGATAGAGAGCGAGACAGACAGAGTGAGAGAGTGCAGATAGGATGCATCTTCACACCTTTGCTGAGACTTTCTTTCTGCGCTACCACCTGTGTAATGGGCGATATGGCCATGGTAATCTCGAGCTGATGTTAGTTTGAGCCTGTTAAAATATAGGATTGTTCATGCCACTAAAATGACCACCTGCACGCTCTGTGAAAGTGAAAAGTGCCTTTCAGCTCCAACCACAGTGGGGAGAAAACTCATCCATAAAGATGCGTCTAGCCTTGTGCAAATGGGCTTTCAAAATACCCCTGTGTAGCAGAGAAAATGTGCCAAACACCACCTGCTCAGATACACGATTAATACTGACTTCTGCATGTTCTTTGTTTATCCAGTGGTATTACGTGGATAATTATAAACTGTTTCCTTCTCTCCTCAAATTTCTCTTGCTTTCATTCTGGCAGAAGAAAGAGGAGGGGAAAGTACAGTTTTGAGAAAATGGCTGAATGGAGCCAACCAAAGAAGACTGAAGACCGAATCAATTTACTGTGCTACATCACGATTTGTGTTAAATATGTACACAGGCAGCGGATCCAGTGCCCGGGGTTGTGTGTTCAGGTGCACACTGGCAATGGCCAAAGAAACTCATCATTACTCATATGAGAAAACCCCCACACAACTCCCATTATGTATAATACATAATAATTTTAATTATGCATAATAATTCTATATATAAAGTTAAATGCACTGTTGGTACAGTTTTGTCAAATTGTAGTTTTTCTTCTCTGTATATATCAATTTTGTATTTCAAATCAAGCAATTATGTGGCAGATGTCCACATTTATTTCATGTGATTTTTTTAAACAGACATTGAACTGTATTACAGCAATGCCATTCAATGAGTCAAGTCCCCCAATTCTTAGCCAGCATAAGTATTGGCACACATGACCATGAGCTGTTTCAATTTTCACAGGTTTACTATATTACTGTAATTACTTACAAATGGAAAGCTGTGAGTGTCAAGGCATGAGTTATATCCTTTGGGAAGCATTTGCAGAGTGTACTTCATAAACTAAAAAAGCCAATTGGACACAATTGTCTCAATACCTTTGCATTTATCTGTATGTTGCATTCATAAATATGTTTAATGTTTATTTAGCATACAGGCTGTCAGCTTTCTTTATTAGTTTCTGGATTTGAGAAAAGAATGTGAGAACATGCAGTAACCAGGAGAACAAAGCATCACGTGTCTATAAGTCTCCACGCTGGCAACCTTGTTGCCTTGGGTATGTTTATCCCTACGTTATTTTATATTGTGGCACAATTTGGTTTGTTTTGCTGGAAATTTGCTTGGATCTGGAGTGATTTCAGATTCCCCTGTCATCATGAGAGTTAAAATATTTCAAATACATGTTTGCCCCAGTTCTGCTGGAGAGCTCCCACTGTTCATTCTCACTTCAAAACTTCAACCATCAACGTACCAGTGAGCAACTGTTGGTTTTATTGAACAACGGTATATCCTTGAAAACCTAGTTGTGGCAAATTAGCAAAAATTACCTTTTTTTAAATTAAAAATACCAAAAAAGCAAGACCTTGATTAAATTAAAAGTAAGCTTTTTCCACAATGCACATTTCATAAATATATCTAATGGAAAAGAGTGCCTGACATGCAAATGTTACTATTATTTATTAGCAAATTGTGATACCAGATTTGGTCGACAGACCTTCAGCCGGACATCGTAGAGCAGCAAGGTCCATTTCCATAAAGACACCATTAGAGTGTAATTGACTTCTTTACAATACAGTTGACATTTCAATAATAAATCATGTTGAAATTTGCAAGAGAGCTGGTGTGTAGGAACTCTCTTTGCTGGAGTACGTATACACATCCGATGTCTGTAGGCTACTGTACCACGTGCGCAAGTATCTTCCCTCTGATATATTGGTGTAAGAACCTTGTGGTGTCCTTGACCTGCTGCTTTTTTAACAAAATTCACATTGCAATTCATTTACAGTTGTATGTGACCGTGAAATGGAATGACCCGGTTATCCTTCGGTGGAAGCTATGGAAGAGAAAGGGTGTAATCTTATAATCCTATGTAAACCAGCCCGGTTATACCGTTCATTTGAAAGTCATCAAAACTGTACTTCCCTGAACTAATTACAGCTCACCCACCCTGGCCTCTGACCAAATCTGTCATCTAAATCAAATGCAAATGGCATCTGGTGATTTCTGCTCTGGCAGCACATTTGCTGGGATGAACCCCTTGTGTCTATAATTCACACAGCTCACTGGTGCTCTCAAATATTTTGTCTTCGTTACCTTGACAGAGAAAGTGTCTGCTTTATTGGTTTTTATGAACAATGTGTAACAAAAGTGCGCATCAATCCAGATCAATCCCGACACCCCTACCTCATCGGAGTCACTACATATGTAGTTACTGATCCCTGATTTCACGTGTAAAGTTTACCAAAAAAAAAAGATAAAGGTTTCTCTCTCAAAAATAGAGTTCATTACTTTCACTTACACCACTAATGTGCCATCTATGGAAGAAGTCTGCCTGATGTAAGGCATCACATAACTTCCCTAGCAAAAAAAGAGGATGGGGATATTTTGGTTGGGATGTTATATGAGTATTTTGGGAAGTCTTTTGGGTGAGAAATTAAAAAATGATTGGTATTTAAAAATGTCTAGATGCAGACTCACTGGGGACAAGTGGATTCATTCCAAGCAAGCTCCAATATCCTGACATTTATCCTTACCTCATTAAGTTCACATGTAAATTACTATTTTTGTACATTTTGAATATATGCAAATGCAGCAGCATGAAATTTCAGCTATGCCACCATGTCAGGACTGGTCCTTCGAGTAAAGATTCAGCACCAAGTGTACAGAGCCAGAAGCCTGAGCGTAAAATCCCAATTATGATATCTAGGCACCCTCATATTTTCTGTTTACATAGATTCAATATATTGTTGTTGATGAGTTTAATCAGTTTTTGTGACAATGGAAGGCTGTTCTCATAAGACTTTCAGCATTTAACTACACATGATTTCAGGTTGTGATCCTTCCTTGTTTGTGAAATTTATTGATGGATTTATTTATGAGAATTGTTGACGTATGTAATATAATATATAGAAATTGCAAAATACACAATATATACGTATATATATTGAAAAATACACAAATCATCGCCCTTTTGGTCTCATTGGGGTATATCTGAACATAACCAACAGAATGTTTTTTTTTATTTTTTAAAAGGACAATATATTGGCATGCATTGAAAGTGGCTCCATATGCATTGAATGGCTCCATATGTTCAAATGTGCATGCATTGTACAGTTTTCAATTTGTGTAAATATATTTTCATTGCATGAGGGAGAACATCTGGCCAGTGTAAAGTTGCAATAATGATACTTGATATAATGATAGAATGTCTCTTTAGAGAGAACAGTTATGTTAATGATACAAAGGCATATCCTCTTCCAAGGTATAGCAATGATACTAATGCTATACCTTTCTCAAATGTAATGTTGTGATGATAAAAATGCACATCTTCCCCCAGTATAAAATTCCAGTAACTGCTGTAAGGGAGACTCTATCCCTTTACGTACAGTAAGTGTGTGCTTCTTGTCGCTGTCGATTTTGGAAACTGATTTCGTTAACAACTCCAAGTCTCACATACCCACCAGGAGAGTCTAACAGGGTAACGCCATTGATGTGCGCTCATCTCCTCTGGGAATATTTCTGCATCTTTCTCGCAAATGAATAAAACATACTTTTCCTATCTTTTTTTATCAAGTGTTATTATGTTCCGTGGACTTATCAGAGGGGCTGCGATGACGCAGAGAGGTTCAGGAAGGCTTAAGCGATTTCCTGCTCCAACTTTACATTTCTATTAAAAAT
This sequence comes from Anguilla rostrata, assembly GCF_018555375.3. Taxonomy (NCBI): domain Eukaryota; kingdom Metazoa; phylum Chordata; class Actinopteri; order Anguilliformes; family Anguillidae; genus Anguilla; species Anguilla rostrata. The sequence goes on along the minus strand of NC_057941.1, from coordinate 25,916,029 downwards.
GAAACTAACCAGGGAGGTAGAAGTGAAACGCGTGGTAGAAAACAGACTGAGGACAATGAGCAAACAGCAGGGACTCTTTCAACAATCAGCTCTGAAAACAGCGTCTACGAGACAATACTGGGGATGTCGTTTGCCGTCTGGGGCTTAATCAATAAAACGTGGTCTTCTTTTCTGTTCTATCTTTCAGTGGTAAACTGCAAAAGCACCATGTGTTATCTGAAAGTGATGGCTTTCAGACACAAAGAGGAAGAGCTTGTGCACATACATCCAAAAGCCACAATTTAGAAGGCAAACATACTGAGGCAGACGAGACAGAAGAGGTCTCAGAACACAGTAATACAAAAAAAATGAAAATAATAATAATAAAAAATACAAATTAGAATGAGACATCTTGAATCTTTAAACATAAAATCAAAGGGGAGCAGTAGATTGTAAAAAAATGTATTTCTGAGGAAGAATCTCAAATTTTTATTTTATTTTTTACACTAATGAAATGCCATTATGTCATGAATGAATGATGTATTGAATTATTCCCATTGGTTGTGCACACATACAGAAACATTAACACTTTCTCTTTCATGCCCACACACAAACACAGTGACACATTCTATCTCTTTCTCTCTGCCTCTCACAAACCCTCTGACACTCTCATCCCTTTCTCTCTGTCACTCATGCACACAAGCACTAACACACTGTCTCTCTCTCTCTCTCTCTCTCTCTCTCACACACACACACACACACATGCCCTGGCACTCTCTCAAGCGCGCGCACACACACACACACACACACACAAACAATCAAAACACACACAAGTGCGCACGCACAGTCCACCCCATCATGAAGCGAAGAAGCTCCTTTTTTAAATGAGCTCCGGGACCCACTGAAATAATGAAGTCAGGGAGGAGAAATAAAAAGCAGAGGAGAACAGCCTGAGACAAGCAAATGAGACAGCTGTGGGCCCAGCGCAGCATCCAGACCGGCTATCATCAGGAGGCAGGTGGCGGGCGGAGCCAGATTGATCCGCGCGCGGGGAGGGGCTGACCCAGGGCTTCTCCGGGACGTGACAGGGCAGGGAGAGGGGCGAAGACCCAGGGGTGCGGCAGGGGCTCAGCTGTGCGATTTGGAGGCTGCGGTAATAATCCCCGCTGCGAGGAAATCAGCAGGGCGGCGGCGGCGGACACGGCGGCTTCGGCTCGCTCCGCTGCTATATTTAGAGATGCCGCTCGCTCCCCGCGCAGAGGAAGCCCCACCGGCAGAGTGGATCACGGCTCTGACGTTCAATTACAGCCCGGGTGCGTTTCGCCCCTCCGCCTCAGCCTGCGCGGCGTGTGACAGGCGCGCCAGCGGGCAGGGGAGGGGGAGAGCGGGGGGGGAGGAAGTTTGGGCTAATGCGCTAATGCCCACACAAATGCCAGCTCCCTCCTTCCCACGCACAGAGCCTATCCGCTCGCTCTCTGCACTTTCGCTCTGAAAGCACATCACAGTCCCCGCTGAACCAGCTCTGCAAATTACCTCTTTACCCCAGCCAAAGGTGCCACTTTCCCCCGCCAAATGGCAGGATAAGTGTCCTGCGTTGAATGGGATTCAAAGTTATGGCAGTTTTTGTTTTTTCCTCGGCACTTCAGAGCGTGGGCGCGCTCTGCCCGATGCCACCGCAATTTCAGATTCAGGCAGCGGTGCCGTTTTCTCCCTTGCTAACCACAGATTAATCCTGCGCATTGATTTGTTGGGCTAATTTATTGTTTCTAGGGAGTAGGGGGGGCACACGATCTGAATAACAATGCAGCCGAGAGCGGACATAGCATTCCTGACATTTTTACACAACGAGGTACGTGACCTCTGGAGGTGCAGGGACATTAGAGCCCCGGATGGGTGAGGGAAAAGGTCTCACCCTGCCCTGACCCGCTGGAGCAGATTCCAGAAGAGCGGATTGTAGCGAGCAGCGTTAATTCGCCATCACATCCTTTAATTAGGAGTGAGTATGAGAAGACGACGTTCCCCTTTCTCCTCCTTCTATCCCTCAGTCTTAGCCGTAGCTAAGTCTGGTTCGATGTCTTTTCAAATGTTCAAGTGTCTAGTGTGTGCTTCACGGCTCCGACACTGACATTGGGGAATAGATGTGATGACGTACGCACTTTCACAGATCTACCCACCCACGCACACACACGTGCAACCATGCACATACGCAAACGTGCGCATACTCATTCACGGTGAAATTCTCAGCGTTCAATTAACAATTACTGTGTATATCTGGTCCTACTGGAATCATATACAGTAAACTCTGTTAGAGTGGAATTAACACCGGACAGTTCACTGTGGGGTACTGAGAGGAACCATCCAGCTGAGCCTTCAGTTCAACTAACTATCAGTTTATTTAGCTAATATGGATTTGCTTGCATATTATTTTGAAGTATGCGCCTACTTAGAGTGACTAGTGAGCTTTCACAGAGATTTCACTGATATTTTCCCTTACACGTGAAGGAAAATTGTTAAGTACTCACTGACAAACACCAAAGAACATTGATTTGTTTACCACAGGTTAAAGGTCATTAAACATACTGTCATTGGCTCCAAACTTTATGTTTTATAGTGTGTTCTCCAAAAAGTTATTTGAAATTCCTCCCAAAGATACTACACAGGCGCTATTGATTTCTACCTAGAGTGACCCAGCTACGTTGAGTAACTGCAGTAATTCTCCTCACTACTTGGTAAATCTATGGTAAATGTAAGACTTGGTTAGAGGTTAACTGGTACCATTATGAATCTTTCAGAAGGTAACAAACCATTTGAAGAGACTGGGGAATATAGACAGTTATTGGATGGTGAGTTGGAATCTGCCCAGTGAGCATGCTATTATTTGTGTGTCACAACTGTATATAAGATTATCTATTTGTTATCTCTGTGCAAACTCAGGCCACTAGTGATGTTGATTAAAATTCACAGTAACCAATGGTGTCTACTGTTTCTTATCATCAGATTCAGCGGAGCACTTTGACTCTGTTCCTGTTTATATTACAGATTAAATATCATCAGCACCCATCATCCATCACGCACCAAGGGAATGTTCCCGTAGAATAAATTCCCTGCTTGGCCTTGCTTTAGAGTTTACGGTAGCAAAGTTTATCTTGACAAAAATCTTCAAAATGCAAATGCAAATAAATTGATTGCAGAAGGCATTTTGTTATGAATAAAAGCTATCGATGACATTTCCAGCCCCCTAAATTTTAATGTGTTCGTTGGTGGGTGATTACACCATAATTATTCACAGCGCAATACTGTGATGTCAGTGCACACAAATGACGCTATATAAAATATGAATAAATTGTTACAGGGAACAGGTCTGGACTCAAGAGCAGAGAAGGGAATGCAAGAACCAGAATCAATGGTGTAGTGATTTAAAAAAAACTAAAATAAACACAAGGACAAAGTCAAGATAATTACAGGAATATAAATAAACATGCTTTAAGGAAAGGAAAGGAAAACAAGCTAACAGCTAGAAACTCAGTATCCACACATAATGTAAATACTTAATAACACATGATTCACGCATGGGTCATCATTAATAACCAGCCACTCTGCGGCTGTTACACTAACCAGCCAGTGAGGTATCATCGCTAATAACCAACTACTCTGAGGCTGCATTGTTAACTAATCAGTGAGGCAGCATCATTATTGCCAGCTATTTGTATGTAGACTGATCAGCCTGTGAAGCATCATGTACTATTAACCAGCCTGTGCGGCATTTGGTCTTACAGACAAGCCTCAGACAGCCGTTTTATAGCTGCCAAACCATTAACTGGTGAGCACCATTGCTGCAGACCAAGCCAGACATAATAAGCCAGTGCATATTATTATCAGAACATATGAATATACCCTACTACTTAATTAATCATAAGCTAAAAGATAGCTAGCCAACATAAATAAAACCAACATGATTGAGACATCACTCCAGTGACATTCTTTGACAATGAAAGCCAACCTGCCATGTGACTTATTTCTCTTATGCTGAAAATCACATAAGGTATTCTGATAAGGTATTTCTGTGGCTGTAACTGACAGGTTTGTGCAAATGATCTTGCAGCGGTCACTTCGTCTTTTTCAGCACAATAGTGGCAGTAGAACGCTCCTAAAGAAGCAACAGTAAAGTTATACTATGCAAGATTTTTTTGCCTTGCTGTGGTCCTCTGTTTACAAATCAAAGAATTCTGCTCCTCTGTCTTTAACTCCTTTACTTCCCAGAGTAAGCCTACTCAACTTCGGGCATTTAGTAACCTAATGTAGCTAGCAGGATAACTAGAGGTTATATTACTTACAGGTCCAGCTGGAAACAAGCCAAGTCCGCAGTGCTTTTCATCCCCTTGGTGAACTTCAAGTGATGCCACTGAGGAAAACCAATTTCAAGGTTAACTCCAGTTCTTGAATAAGCCCTGTCGGTTTGTCTTTTTGCTTTACTGTATTTGCTTCGCTGTATTGTCATCTCTGTCAATGCAGCAGCTAGACAGCAACAAACAATGCTGAAATCTGAAATCTCAAACCACAGGCTCTGTAGCCACACCGACCCCTTCCTGTGCAGAGAAGAGTGCCACACCCAGGGTGATCCCGAGCACATTTTAGAATAACAAATACAGGTAAAGGTGCACAACTTCGGCAAAAGCATGTAAATACAGTGATTGGCAATGCATCATATATATGCCTTAGCCTGGTATTTTATAATATTCTCAAAGTAAAAAAAACCTGTATGCCTTTAATTGACAATTTATCACAAAATTAATATCACAAACTTACTGTATCGCTGCATGTTTACTGAAACTTGCCATGACAAGCTGGCAGTGTGACCCTACATGGGGCCAAAATCACACACTAAAAAAAAATGCAATCACTACGGCATCATTTAGGATTCACAGTTGATGTCGTGCTCCACTCCATCAGTAGAGGCACATGGAAGGCAGAACAGGTGCTTGGACCCTAGGTGTTGACGCTTGCAGGTAAATTGTAATAGTCTCTCTCAGCCTTTGATTTCAACCCGAGTGTAGCTATTTCAGCATTTCATCCCTGCTGGATATGCCAGAAAAGAAATAAAAGTTCAAAGACTGCTGGGCGAACTTCGTACAGACCGAAGAAACAATAAATCAGTCTTGCAACAAACATATTTCTCCTCTGTCTCATTTTGCAGTCCAAACCAGTCAAACCAACTGACATTTCGGGAAAGATGACCTTTATCTCAGTTTGACCATACACAAGTCTACATTACGGCAGGTGAACTTTCAACGCTGTCAAACTTGTCGCTGTTGATGGTGATGAAAGTCAGTTAGGTATAAAAAAAGAAAATGAATACTGTAGCACTGGTTTCAGTGCACATTAGAAGCTAGCGCAACAAAATTTTGGTTTCTGAAAACATTCCCAGAATGTTATGGTAATATGTTGTACTCATCAAGGTCATTTGTCTAGTTTCCTTGATAACCCTGGAATGTTTTTGGAAGGCAGTCAGAGCATTCCACTGATGGTATTAGAATGTTATTGAGTTTGTTTATTCCAGTTTAAAAATCATGTTGATTGTTATCACTGATGTTCATTTAACCTGGAGAATTAACAATGTTCATCAAATCAAATATCTTTAAATGTTATTGACACAAATTCTATCACATTTGATTTTCATGACTAAATGACAACCATGAGTGCATGTTCAGGGGAACGTTCGCTTTGACATCTGTACCGCTTTTCTGTGACTGATAGAACTGGTCTGAAACAATAAACAACGTTCCCACAACCAAAGTGGAACTCTAACAGGAATGTTCCCCCAGATTTCAGTGTCTCAGCTTAGCTAGGAAGACACAGCCAGAGAACCATGGGCAGAGTCAGTCAGCACCACAGCGGTCTGCACGGCAGAGAGGGAGCGAGAGAGCGTTCACACTCCTCTCACGGGAGATCGGAGAGACGCGGAGCTTCACGCCTCCGAACGAGAGGCCGGCTCCCGTAACAAGGTAATGGCCCCATTATACGCCAGCACTGAAGAGGAGACTCTCCCGCACGCGCGGGCACACGTTCTGACGGAGGACAGAGGAGCGGGATTGCTATATTAGAATGATTGCAGGGGTGGTTGGCCAGCTGAGAAATGCGACGGCGGAGTGGGTCGCAGCTTAAGGTAACCCGCGGGAGGGCCTGTGATCTCTATTGATCTGTTTACCGCTGCGAGAGATCTGTGACGCGCGCAGTCACGTTCCGAGGTCATCTCGAACACCGCGACCCCTCTCCGCACCGATGCGGCTCTTATAACACCACCTCCATGACGTGGCCTTCACCACTAAAGCCCTGCTGTCCATGGCTGGCCTTATTGAGAAGCAGGCGCAGATACGGGGAGGTGTTCATTCTAAGCCCCTCAAGTCTCCTAGTTGGACAGTTAATAAGGAGAGCCCTTATAAAGAGAGCAACAAAAGCTGTCCATTCAACAGAATATACTGCTGTGTCCTTCTCATTCTCAAATCTGGCACCACTGTGGGCTTTCAAAAGATAAGTCTAGAATGAGAAATGTATTAAGTTCCTCCATTTTATTAAAGACATTGAATGGCAGAGTCATTGTTTTAAAGGGCTAGTCTCTACCCATAGAACATTAAATTTACACCTTCAATTAGTACCTTGTGAAGTTAATGCAAAGTAGAAACTGATTTATTAAATTTTTTCTCATGAACTTTCGGCTTCTTTTTTATGCCTTGTTCTGGGGGAAAGCAGCATAAAAATACATCATTCCTAATGGAGGTTTCCCTCATTATCATTGAATTTTAAGGTTGAAATAAAGCACTCTGTTAAAAAATATGGAATTACATCAGGGTTCAACTCCTGTGGTAGGGTGTGCGCATGTGTATGTGAGTGCATGTAAATGTCTGTTTTGTTTGTGTGGGTACAGTATATGTCTACTTTCTGTGTATGTCTGTGTGTCAGCATTGTGTGTGTGCGTGTGTGTGCACATGTGTGTCTGTGTGTGCGGGTGTGTGTGTGCATGTGTGCGTATGTGCCCGAGCCTGAGTGCAAATCTCAGACCTTGAGCATGACCAGGTGTGTTTGTGGTATGACCCGGCGCATCTCTGTGTGTTTCTGCCACACTTCCGCTCTGCATGTGTGCAGCGAGAACCTGCAGGAAGTCCCTGAGCGAGGCTGCCTGTGTTGTAAACACTGGTAATGAGGACTGAGGCAACACTTAATGAGCTCTTAATGAGCTCCCCACACTTCTTAATCAGCAGCTGTGCCCAATTTCCGATTCTCAATTTACTACGCTAATCATCATTTTTATACATTTAAGAAAAAAAGAGGAGGAAGATGAGATGATGTTCGCCCACGTGAACAGAAAAGATCAAGCACTCCCTCTAGTGGAGATATATGTATTTAACAGCATTTTTGATTTGTAACACTGTATGAAGAATAGCAGAGTAAAAAAGTAGATTTTTTTATTGTTGCAAGCGCAATTCATTTCAGATGCCATATATTGTAGTTTAGTCTTCTGTGCTTGTGAGCAATTCTGGGTGTGCAATTTCACAATGTTTGCTGTTAATCATCATTAAAGGAGCAGTATTTGTTTATCTTATTAGGGTTGATTGAGCTGTTTTCCTGATTCTGTCAGATTAGATTCACACCCTGCCTGCGTTTCTCCTGCGCGTCCGTGTCCCTGCCTGCTAACTCTGGGCTGTGCGGCTTGATGTTGATTAGACATTGATTGCTGTAATTACATTTCCCTTCAGAGAAACATGCACTTTCAGGGGAGTCTTTTACATCACCGTACCTGTCTTGACCATGAGCATACAAACCAGACATACACTTAGGAAAATATCAATCTACCACAAAGCCATTTATGAAAGAAAAGCATAAAAAGAAATAAAAAGTTCAAGTACAGTATTGGTATAATGTCAGTCACTTGATGAGAAGCATAATTCACAGTATTCATGTGCCATTTATACATACATTTAAGAAGTGCAGCGCACGCACATAATATATATTATCATACGTATACAATATACTATGATAAATCTGTGATATATACCCATATTTTTCAAATGCATGCATAAATTTTAACATTTTTTACACCGTATTAAAAACTATGGAAACAATTTGTGCGTGGGGTTATTACTAAAGCATGAAGATGTAAAGCAGTCTGGATGCCTGCGGTGTAAAATCTCCAGCACTGCTTAAGGTCACATCTCTTCTACTGAAGCTGTACAGTGAAGGAATTATTGAGAATGCAGATAAAAACAGGGGCCAAACAGCTGACATTCTCATATCAGGTGTGCAAAATGAGGGTGAGTGTATCTCTGATTTGAAATTGCTGATTGGCATGCCTACTTCAGGGTCTTCTTTACATAAAAAGGGGTTTTTGACAGAAGTAATGAAATGACAAATATCAGATGTGTTATGTCAAGAAGGTGACTATATTAAAGATTAAAACGATTGTTCAAAGAAGGAATGCTTAAGTGATTTCCTGAATCTAAATTTGAGTTAATATGGGTAAGAGACTCCATATGTCAACCTTTCCCAGGATTGTGATTCGGCACCAGAAGCACTTGCGTACGAAGAAGCACAGTGGCACACACACAGTGACAGACATAACAGGAAAAAGAGAATTCTCCTGTCGTATACATGACCAAGGCTCGCATGTACGCACACACACACATGCGAATGCGTGAACATAGCCACACACATGCACACACAAATGTGTGAACACAGACACACACATGCACACGTGCGCACACACACACCTACACACAAAGGCACACATGCACACACAAATGCGTGAACACAGCCACAGACGCATGCACACACGCACACACAAATGGTTGAACACAGGCACATTCACAAACCACACACACACACACACACACACACACCCGAGAGCAGCAGTCACAAACAGCTCCAGTCAAGTTCCATAATATCAGAAAGAGCAGGGGATCCTGGCCCACCTCTGGACCCCATAGTGACTCCACTGTAGGGGAGAGGCAGGCGAATAGCAGACTCAGACAACCATTAGAAGCGGAATTTTCCACCGCTGTGTTTCAAGTGCCATTTTTGTCATCACCATGACACCCCGTGGCTAGTGCTAGCACTCATTACAGACCGTGGTAAACACAGGACAATAACAGCATCTTCCGCTGTGCCTGTGCATGAAATGCAAGCAGACTGCCGGTGGCCTAGCTCTGCGTTTCAGTGAGAGAGAGAGAGGAAGGTGGAGCCGCAGCAGAGATAAAAATAGACCAGCTGCTCCCCAAAACAAACAACATCCCTGTATGGGCAGTGCAGAAAAACATAAGGACAGTCAGCACTCTAAATGCCAGGATTAGGTTCCCTGAATTAGTGGTTGAAGCCTCAAAAATTATTCACGGGCTCTGACTCTGAGTAGAAATGCTAAAATATTTTTTAAACATAATGAGAGGGAAGATTTTAAGAGGAGGAAATGGTATTGATAAATGTCAGAGACCAGAGTGGCTGCTTGACAAATCCAGAATTCTGATACTAAATCAACAAAAATTAATTATATTTGAGTGAATGAGGGAAAATAATTCTCTTTCTCATCTTCTTCCAAACACTATTAAGCACAAGAAATAGCTGCCAGAACAGTTCATCAGCCCTGGCTGCCTGCTGGTTTTCAGACGAGAAACAAATCAGAGATGGGGTGACGAGGGCGGGAGAGAAATGACATTGAAGCTTCAGGTTGGCCCTTCAGAAGTACACTGGGAATAACTTTAATTCATTAATGGCCCTTTGTGCTGCTCAGTTGTCTGTGCTAGCTGGCTCATTCTACAGCACTTAATGGCTTACAGTACTTAAAGCCCCCCCCCCCCCCCCCTTTGTATCTCTCTCTATCTCTCGCTCTCTCTCTCTCCCTCCCTCCCTCCTCACTTTTTCCTCCATTAATTTCACTGACCTGATGTCAAGTCAAAACCCTCCTCAGGGAATTACGACTCTCAAACTCCCTAATCAAAGTCAGGAAAGGCGGTGTTGAGCCATGAATCCAATTATAAAGCAGTTTGAGAACAACAAACTTTGCTGATATGGCACATTTTCATTCACATTTCTCTTTTAACTTCACGCAATAAAAAAGATTTAAACTGATGATGATGAGTCATTTTATTCAGCTGCCATTTCGCATGGGAAACATGATTCATTTGACACAGCAGTCTCTGCATTTGATGTTTGCATTTGTACTACACATTATCAGTTCTTTGAGTGAGTGAGTGAGTGAGTGAGTGAGTGACTGAGTGAGCGAGTGAATGGGTGAATGGGTGAGTAAGCTGACTGGCTGTCCCCCAAATCGTGAATTATATATGTTTATTTTATGTGGTCAGTTTGTTGTATATGGTTAAAAGTGGGATGAGAAAGATTGAGATTCCGATTCAGTTTTATTGTCCCCACAGGGAATTTTTTTACAGGCTGGTGTGTACTGTATATAAAACCACAAAACCATAAAAAAAATACACACAACAGACAAGAAAGGCACAACAATAAAATGTCAAAACAGCCAACAATCAGGCCATACGCATCATGTTACCATTCAAAACATTTAAAGCAGCAGTAATAATGAGTGCAGTCTTGAGACCAACACCACCAGACTCCTCAGCAGGCTTGTGGCACAGGGGTTCAGTTGAGAGGCCCATCTTCCACCGTGGTCTGAAGACTCATCCCTTCAGACTATACCCGGACTAACTAAGTACCATCACTCTGTGGGACACTCCCAATCTGGGATATTTTTTATTACCTAAATCCCCCTCTTTCATGCTGCACATGTACCTCCTATGCCACTTTCATGTTACATGAACCTCCATCCAGTAATGTAATGAGGGGTTGTGTTTCTCCCCCTTTCAGATCGGGCCACTTGGAGTCAGAATCTCCAGCCGGAATGGAGAACCTCAAACTTCCTGTAAAGGGATCTGAGGGTATTGCAGAATGGCTCTGGCTTTCTTGACTGTCCGTTTGGAATAAATCTTAGGTAGCTGGTATAGTTTTCATCCCAATGATCTTACCTGTCAGCTTAACAATACTATACAGCCAGCTCCTATTGGCAGAGCTCAGGTTTACAAACCAGGCAGTCACTGAAAAAGTGACGACAGACTCAATCATTGCGCTATAACATGTGTAGTCAGCTTTTTAGCATTCCTGAAAGGATTTTTCCTTCCTAAGAAAAGATCTGCTGTCATCTTTTTTTGTAAATGGCAGTAGTGCTGTCATTAAATATCCATTTGTTATCTCTGCCTAAATACTTGTTGGTTTTGACAAAAAGTAAAGTATTTAGGAATTCAAATGTTCTGTGCTGGTTACAGCAGGAGCTGGAACCTGCCATTTACCAGATGAAAATGCAAACATAAACCAATGAGTTGTGCGGTCTTTCAAATAAAAATGTGTTCAACTTTCCACTCCAATGTTAGAGCAATATGCTTCCCACCAACTCAGTGGAGGAAATTATCCCGCATTTTTTAATAATGAAGCACAAACATAAATCTCTCCGGTTCACCCGGCTCTCAGGGTTGATTTATCGCATAGATTACGAAAGAATTAAAATCAGACAGTCACCCGCGGCTCCCGCCCGCCCGAGCCTCACGCTGAATTGAATAGGAATAGTAAAGGAAAATCACTTCATCAAATCAATCCATTTGCCACTGCAGCTGCCAGGTTCTCGCTAATGGCATCATACTGTAGAACACCAGAACACACACATGTGTAGTGTGTGTTAAATCAGCTCCAGCAGAGTATTACATCTTACTCTGATGGAGTACATTACCCTCCCTTTTAGATTCATAAATAGTGTTATTGTCTAATTAAAACTCTAAATTTTCTGTGTATGTTTCAAAAAGAATTCATTGCAGCAAGCTCAAGATAGTGAAACACTTCTTGTATGTAGTCCCACTGATACAGTCTCTTACTGTTTAAGCTTGCCTATAAGCCTTTGGTTAGGAAAATAGCTGTGCCCACTCTGAACCATGAAAGCAAATGAAATTATCATGTAACCCTGCGGGCAGGTAAAGATGCGTGTATGTGGGCGTGGGGACACGCTCCGATGAATGAAATAACCCAGAATCGGTTTACAGTTTGCTCCAAACAATCATTAGGGTTACAGTTTTTGAGCAAACCGCATTTTGGTAAGAGTTTGTAAGTCAGATAAGGATCTGCCTCTGTCCGCATGGATCAGGCGCTACCAACAGACTCTTGTGAACACAATCAGATCTGAATACTCCGAGATCTCACTTTCAAATGGAGCAAATGCTGCCATATTCAAAAAGACACAAATGTAACTATCTAACAGATATCAACCCTGAAAAAATCCCACAATATTTTGACAGATGGAAAGTCCTCCAAATCATGGGTTATATTGCACTGATTAGACTGCTAAATGTTGCAATTAAGTCATTTGGCAGATACTAACTTGTTTTCAGTCCTGCTACTCCCTCAGCCCAGCTGTCTTGTGTCCTTATCCTTAGGCAATGCACATTCTTCTGAAAAGACAAAACCCAAAGAACTAAACTGCACAAATTAATAAGCATAAAACTCCCAGTGCACATGCCTCTCCTGTCTTCATGACTTACCGCTTGTCATCCAAACTTGAGTTTCTCGTCCAAAGAGCATGCCATGAACTAGACAGTACAGCCTCTGGATTGGCTGCAGAAATTTCCACAGGTCTCACAGGCTCCCTCATACCCTTCCACTGACATTTAGATTCATAAAGGTGCCAAACTAAACTGTACCACTACCTCCTGCCTGCAGCCACCCCCTGATTCACAGCTGAACAAGTCTTTACTTTGTAGTAACAGAGACTCACTCACTCACTCACTCACTCACTCAAATCACTTTATTTGTAAAAGGATCTTCACTTGAGTGATCCTATTAAATTCCCATTGAAACATGTAATGCTTCTGAATTCTTTTCACTACTTCACACACCCACTCAAAATATCAGGACAGACTATCTCAGGGTCTGGAAAATGGACAGATCATTCTTCTCTCTCAGCAATTACCTGCTTACAAGAATGCTAGCACAAAAAGGAACATAGACCACCATGCATACAAGTTTCATTTAGTACAACATAGGCCCACCCAACACGTTAGTAATGGCAATCTCTGAAAGCACAAACCTGTAATCAACACTCAGACTTAAAACTTGTCACATGCGTTCATGCCCTCCAGCACTAAATGCCCGTTAAAATAGCAGTAGAACATAACAGCTACTGCCTTGTCTCCGATCTTAATCCCATAATCATCCAATCACCAGCCTTCTAGGAGACATCACCCACAGTACACATCTGCCTCCCTACCCATCTAAGCTCTGTCTCATCTCCCTAGTCAAAGGTGGTTTTCAAATATGTCATAGTAAAAATGGCTTCACAATCCACTGGTATTATCCTTTGCTCAATAAAGAAGGCTAAACTAATCAGGCATAACATAAGCTAAATAGTCACTTCCCACTGTATATAATATAGTCTGTGCCCTTATTCTTCCACTTACCATCCTTATTTTCTCTCTTGGTCTTATTTAATGAATATATAATTTATGTACACATCTTTCCTACTTGTGCTAACAAAGAAATTCCTCAGTTTCCAGGATATATTTCATGTTACTGTTTGTTTGTGTATCTCTGTGCAATCCTGTATTTTTCTTTTTTTAATTTCCTGGGTCAGGGAACCTTAAATTATATGCAACCTGCAACTAATGTACACACAGATATGTAGGTCCATTGGAGAGGAGGGGTGAGAGTGGGTGTGGTGGTTTCCATTATTAACATCCCCAGGGGCTCAAAGTCTCCCTCGCTGTCCTGCTTGTGGGCTGGAGCCCGCAGGCCTCTTTCAGACGGAAAAGCAGCACCAGGAGAGCTACAGCGAGGCGTTCATTTGTTTTTATACTTTTGAGAACATTCAGAACTTAAGAACTTCCACAAAATGGCTGGTAGAAAGTGCCTCTGGGCGGTAGCTGATTTCTGAGGCAGCAGTGAATGGTACAGTTTCATGACCTGTGTAAAAGGCTTGTAGTCTATTTGCTCAGTGGGATCAGTAAATGTTCTGGAGGGGCCACAGTGCTGCTTCCTTTTGGCTGTGTTTATGTGAGTGCAGACGGGACTAAATGTACTCTATCAGGGATGTATAATGTATAATGTTTACGTGCATTGATTTAACGTGCTGTTTTGCAGCAGGTTTGCCCGTTCATCTAACTGGCAGAACCCACCTGGGGCCAGAGCGGGTGTCTTGGCCAGGGGATAGTGACTTGCTACAGTACATCTTCACGCCAGCTCATGTCTCTACCCCTGCCACTGCATGTCATGGATATTAAACTCCAAACTTATCTCTGTTCTCCTTCACTTCCTGATCTATATCAGTGTGTATTTCAGGGGTTATTGAACTATTTTCTCATGAAGGTCAAATGCTTTTTAAAAATGGTGCCAAACATTCCTCTATGTTGTCCATATAACAATGTGTGAATAACACAAGTGCATATGCGTAAATAAAGTTGATTCTTTCTCAAAAGAAGGGTAGCTATTACTCATTCTTTTGCTCATGGGAAGCATGCTGACAGTGTGCAAATTCAGCCCTGGACACTTGACAAATTCATGCATCAGGCAGCCAATCACAGAAGAAACTGTAAGTGTTTTTTGACTAGACTGAGCAGAGCCAGCCCAATCCAAAGGATATAAGCAGCTCAAAGGCTATGGCTGGCTTTGGTTTTGACGTAGTCATTGGTATTTTTACATATTTCTAAAGTTTCTTGAAAATCGTTTATGCTTCCTTTTAACATCAAGCCAGTTGATGACTAATGTCTCCTTTTCTGTTTGTTCCCGCAAGCTGTCTGTTCTAAAGCTGCCTCACAGCTTCTCATCCTGTCTCATCTGTGACCCACTTGCAAATGGTTTAAATTTCCGTTGCTGTCTAACGCGGCACATTCTGTCATTATTCTCATATCTATTGTAGCACATCTCCATTGTTTGATTTAGAAAACAATATACAAATAACATCTTAATGTGATATCTTTCTACCAAATTGCCTACAAAAACATTTGGAAACTGATGGCTCTTTTTAAAGACATGCCGTTTGCAGGCACCCACAGTGTTTCTTGTACTGTTTACATAGTGTTTACACATTTCAGAGTGTATTACCTAAGAATAATACAGTAAATATGATATAAATTTCAAATATATGGCATATCCATAATGTTTGGGACAAAGACATTTTTTCATGATATGGTTCTGGACTCGAACAATTCTACATTTGTAATCAAACAATTTGCATGGTTGAAGTGCAGATTCTCGGCTTTTTCCAACAGGGGATTTTTACACGTTTTGGTTTCACAATATAGAAATTGAGCACTTTTTGTACATAGTTCCCCTCATTCAGGGCACCACAATGTTTCAGGACAAATGGCTTCATGGGTAATTTTGGTTAATTCAGTTAAATTCCTTTGTGCAGGTATAAGAGAGATTTCAGAATATAGACATGATTATAGATTTTCTTATTGCCTTTGGAGTCTGTTATTACCATTTGTCAACACAAGGACCAGTGTTGTGCCAGTGAAAGTCATAAGAATAAGAAAAAACAGCCAGAGAAATAGGCCGAACATTAGGCTTACCAAAATTTATTGTGTGGAATATCATTAAGAAGAAAGCAAGCACTACTGAGCTCAGTAATCGCAAAGGGCCTGGTAGACCAAGGAAGGCCTGTACAGAGAAGACTTCACAAACAGAACTACAGAGGCTACACTACAAGAAGCAAATGGCTAGGTAGCTACATTGCCAGGTTACAGTTTGCTAAGAAGCACTTCAAAGAGCCTGCAGAGTTCCTGAAAAAGCTCTTATGGACCAATGAGACTGAAATTCTCTTCACAGTGATGGCAAGAGCATTGTGTGGAGGCCAAAAGGAACTGCCCAAGATCCAAAGTGTTAAGCACTTAAGCGCTCTGATTGGGTCTTTGTTTAGTCTAAACAACTTTCTTTCCCCATGTTTTTGCAGGATAAGGCACTCAACTGACTTCATGCTTAAAGGGCCTTCACCTACCAGCATCATAGTGTAGGGGAACCTGCTGCAATCTACATTCCTTCAAAGAATTAGATGGCACATTTGGCAGATTTCATGAATCAACTTTTTCAGGGTCTACAGTTTTTCAGGGTCTAAAATGTGTAAAGAGCTACTCCAGTGCTCCAGGCCTCATTTCCCTTGTTGTGATGTTAAATACAATCCACTCTTAATCCAAGAATATTGCAGTGTCAGGTATCTCTCAAGCAGATCATGATCTCCAACTTCACTTCACTGTGAATATATGAAAATGTAATACTATGGTGTCAAAAATAATTCAGCTAATTTAATTTCATTAAATTTCAAAGTAATGGTAGTTGACTACCAGTAGATCAATGAAAAGAGTGGATAAATCTGAATGCAGCCCGCTTTGAGAGGGACAAGGATGACAAAGTGATCTTTTAGAATGTTGGAGATGAGAGCTGTTCCCAGGCTTCCCCATTGGCTGTTCTTGCTGTGAGAGACATAATTGCTTCTTCCAGCAAAACAAGCACGTCATTGCTCAGTGAACCAGCAGACCACTGAGTTGCTCTTTTGCACAGAGAAATGGACACAATCACATAGAAAGACACACACATGCAGGGAGTGATAGGAGAGAGAGAGAGACAGAGAGAGACAAAGAGAGAGAGAGCATTGGTTAAATGTTTTTCTTCTCTTTTATATATTACTGTGACCGCCTATATTACTAGGCGAAAACAAATCATTTCAAATTTGCACATCATTTGGATAATCCATAGAATGACGGTGCAATGGAAAAATATCATTGGCTCCTCTGAGGTCTTTGTTAAGTCTGTTACTGCTAAGCCATACATAAATGTGACAGTGTATACTTTTGAGCAGTTACGCTGAAATGTGCAAACTGTAAAAGTGTCAATTTAACTCTTATTTTAAAATGAATGCAGTACGTATGGTCCCTATTGCACTCATATAAAAATATATTAATATATTGCTAATATAAAAATATTAATTTAATTTAAAATTCCATCCATATGTCAATTAACTAGCAACAGGTCTAATAGCTTGAGTAAGGAGAGGGCAGAAGAGGTTGTCAAATTGAGTTGAAATCTGTTCAACTGTGCAATTCAAAATTTAGTTTCATTTGTGTACCCATATAATTAAAAATACAAGTCATCTAACCATCTGCTCCTGTTTGTATTTGAGCATCTGTGCTTAAGCCATGCAATTTGCTGTGGCTGTTTTCTAGAAAAGTTCCCTAATTTGATATGGGGAGTTACTGTATGAATGCAGCGTGTTCTGTATCATACTACTTGGAATATATATACCACACAGAACCATAATCAGTGATTAACTTGCACTCTTGCTCCTGGAAATAGCTCAGTGGCTATAGGCTTGTAGCTGGCTATCACATACTCCCCAGAATGGATAGTATTCACAGGAGATTTTAGAGCTGGGTCTCATAGTGTGTAACCATATATAAACTCTGACTCTGGTCATCCACCGCACCTAAAGAGAGTAGGACACACCACTGCCTATGTTAGTATTTCAACGTTCCCAGAAGGAATCTCATCTATTCCGTGGGCTTTTTTTTTCATTTTGATAAAAAAAGTTAAAAGTAGCTTTCTTATTTTGATGCTATGGTTTGCAAAACATTTCCTAGAAAACATTCCTCAAGTTAATTTTGTCATTTGAATAATATTCCCCATGGAAAGTTATACTGTTGCATGAAACCTGCTCCCAAAACCAGTATCTAGTACTGAGTTTCAGTTTCTAAGTGCTGAGGAATGAAACATGTTGAGACAAGTGGCATTTGTTTTAAAGAAAAATTCTCAGAGAGTAAAATCTCAATATATATGAGCAGTCCTGGTATGTATTTAATTATTGTCAACAGACATTTCCATGGGTGATTGCTATTGCCAACCGCCCAGTTGGGTTCTTTCAAACACATAGCTCATGCTGGTTTTTGTTCCAGTTGGGGTCCTTTTCTATAGGTTAGACAGCTATTAATTGAACAGTAGCATTGATTTAATGTCACTTGACAGGCATCTGTTTGCCTGGGAGGTTTCGTGAAAGAACTGGGTGGTTGCAGCTTACAGGAAGACATGAGTACCTGTAAACGCATTGTTTTGCCCTTCGGTTATTGTCGGTTGGCACTGTGCCTATGTAGCTCTCCAGCCTATATAAAGTGGTAATCACTGAGGATTAAAGAGGATTAGCCCTTAGATATTTTCTTTCAAAAGCCATGATTTATTTGGGTGCCTTGGGTGATACAAGGATACCCAGATTCAAATAGAGAGCAGACATTATGCAGACCATCATGCTATCAATGCTATTTACCAGGCTACAGCACACCGTCAATAGGAGTATGTCTGTAGCAGTATTTAAAGATATTCCGCATTTGTGTCCCTCAAATGAGTAAATCAAACTAATTAAGGTTAGTTACTTGTGCCAATAATTGCTTCAGGACCAAGAACAATTATTTCAATAAATCAGCTTTTCAAGGATCACAAGGTCCACAAGGGCTGGATAAAATAAACAAACTTTGTCCTTAATTGTCTTTAATCTAGTACAACACACTATCACTGAAAATCTTTCTCAGAGGATCAAAATGATCTGAGGGATGGAGAACCCAAAGCAGTAGGCTATTTATTCACTTTTCTTTGCAGATTATCTGTGAAGAGGTCATGTATTCTAGTCTGTGCTGAATTAATGTCTCAATGAAGCCCAAATAATCAAAATGTTGGTGGAGCAAAGTACACGCGCTCACGTGCCCCGGGTTGAGAAAGATTGCTCATCATTACGGAGGAGCAATTTGTTTTGCCTGGTTTAGGCAGAAATACGTCCATTACCAGCGATGGACAGTAGATGGCACCCAATCCTTTCTATTAATTTGCTGTCTCGACTGTCCATTTAAAGTAGGCTATTCGAAGTTACCCTTCATATGTAATTACGATATGCTGTATATTGTAAAGTGACATACATACTTTGAAAAATACAGTTTTATGTTTGGCCCAGTTGTAGGACTACGTCGTGAATTCGTTATGCTTTGAAGATAGACTAAACAATGATCTTTTGTCTAAGTCAGCAAAGAGGAGGAGTTTAATAGCCTATTGCGACAATTGTATGACGAATCAACGCCATTAGAAGCCACAGATAGTAAAGTTATCTCACTTACAGTCAGGTAACTTGACATAGTATTGCCCTTACAAGTTTTCAGACATGCTACGGATCCAATTTTTGCTATTCAGTATTTGTCCCCTTGAGACAAGACTGCATTTCTTCGCACAGCCTACAGCACGATACAAAGAGATAATACCAAATGAAAGCCATGCAGAATTCACTGACAAATAAGACTTGACTGATATTTTATGGCCTAAGCAACTTTGACGTGTCTCAATAGTCTATAAAACAAGCTTATATTTTTTCTATCTGCTTCACACAGCAACGATTTACAATGAGACGTGTCTATTTTTAATTTACGACTAGACATACGTATCCATTAAAGTAGACTGGCTGCTGTATTCAAACTTCACTGTGTAGTTTCGCCTGTGTGTAACTAGGTGTCGTACGCGAGTTGTTGTGTGTAGCTACATTGGGCAGCGCAGAGATTTTTGTTGAGTAGTACGGGAGTTGCATTTATGAAACCACACGCTTGAACAGATAGCAAGCGCCTCATACACGCTGCAAGCCATATTCACACACTGTCCACGATCCGAGTGTTTCTTGGTCGTGGAAAGGAGGAAGAGTACGCATTATCTAGTCATTAATTTTCCCCTTATTTTTTATTTTGTGGGGACGGAAGAGCAGAGCGGAATATTAGGGTCGGTTTCGTGGACTTGTCGGAGCGATGTCGGAGTTTCTGGTGAATCTACTCGGAGAGCGGCTTGTCAACAGCGAGAAAGCCGAAGTAGACGTGCAGGCGCTGGGCAGCAAGCTGTCCTTGGTCGGGCTCTACTTCGGCTGTAGTCTGAATGGCCCTTGCAAACAGTTCAACGCCAGTCTATGTGAGTTTTACAGCAAGTTCAAAAAATCATCGGAACACAAAGACAAACTGGAAATCGTCTTCGTCTCATCCGACCAGGACCAGAAACATTGGCAGGACTTCTTACAGGAGATGCAATGGCCGGCGTTGCCTTTTAAAGACAAGCACAGGAAGGTAGGCAGAGCCGAAATACGGTGTGAATTAGATCAGAGTTACTTTCCTTGACATCTCACAAATCTGATACCTATATGTGTCAATTAAGTAGCTACGCTCTTCTTATGGCACGCCGCACAAGATAAACTTGAATTTATTTATGTTAAACAGTTGGCAAATTTCTGGGGTTGTGTAGAATTAGTTGTTGTATTTTCATCCATTATTGAAAAATTTTCCTCTCGAAATGGTAACAACCAACCCCTGCTAATTTTCCCTAACAAATATTAGCAAGTTGTCATTTTATTTATTTATTTATTTATTGAAAGGGTGGCGGCGTAGGCCTAATTGGTTACATAGCCTACACTTTCTGGTTTCCAAGTTTTTGATTTCGGTTTGCAGTAGGCTATTAATTGAGTAGTCTTCAGATAATCGCCTACCGTCTTATATCCTTAAGGTGACAAAAAAAACTTAATGCCGGATATGCCTTTACTCAATCGTGTTAATTTTGTTGTATTAGTAGCCTACCGCTTTTATTCGCCGTCTTTATGTTGGATTAATTTTTTATTTTACATTTTACACAGCTATTGATTGGGCATATAATTGCCCGAACTGTGTATTGGTTAAATGCAAAGGTCAGCGGTTTACATATATATTTTGAAATTATTTACATGAAAATTAATGCATAGGGTATTTGATGTAAATGGATAGGACTATTATGGGAATTGCCCATTCATTCAGTGGTGAATTTTCATACTTGTCATAATTCGGAAGTATTCCCCGGGAAACGCCTTCGTTATGCGATTATGCTATTGTTTTACCGTAATAGCATTGTTTGTTTAGGCTATGCAACAGGGGGTAAATATATGTGCTCTCAAAGTTCCAACCCAATCGAAATGTTTCATGGATCATTTTTTTTATCGAATGATTAAATTAAATTATAATTTTAACCAAATAGGCTATTACAGGAGTGTGTCTGTCTCGTGGAGGATTGCATTAAGCTTTAGCCTATTTCCAAAAGCTGACAGTGATATTTGGGCTTTTCATTTTTTTGTTTCGTGGCCTATTTCTTTTTTCAATTCGATAATATAACAGATATTGAACAGAATTGTCGTTTCACTGCAGAAAAGTAAAATGTATGGTCAGAAGTTGCCATTTTGGTCCTGACGTAGGCTATAGGTATGCAGCATTGTTAACGGTTGTTGTGGTTGATAACCCGTGCTCCTTCAGGAATGGCCAGGATCGGCACCTGGCGTAAAATGCCTGACATAGAAGGCTGCAAATTACGATCGCGGTGTCGCCTTACAAGGTCGAATTCTGACATACACCGTAAATACTCCCTGGGTCCCAAGCATCTTTCAGCAGTGCTTTTTTTTCGTGTAGTAGGGATAAACATAGCTACCAACACACAGATATTGAAGAAATTGAAATTAAAATGGCAATATATATTAGGCTACTGAACGTGGAAGGGACAGTTTGTACTATGATATGATATCTTATTCATAGCTATTTATGATTTTAATTATGACAAGGGATGGGAAGAAAGATAGGCCTCGTTCTTGGAAATCGGGTTCATAGGTCACATTTTGTCAGAATTATGGGATGTGAATAACTTCTTGATGCTGCTCATGATTTTTTAAAATTTTTATTAAAGATCTATACTCAAGCGTTTAAAACACTACTGATATTTAAACTGCGGTTTTTTGTTAGTGGGCTTGCATCAGTTCTGAAATATGATTTGCTGGCATAGCAGGGATAGACTGTGCCATTGGAATAGACTGTGTAGTAGGCTACGGCCATTGCATAACGATGTGTGGGCCTTCACCATCACCTCCCCTCCTCCTCTCCATTAAAAATGCTGCATAACGCTTTTAGCCCGGAGCAAAGATACCATTTGAGAAAGATAAACAACGCACAAGCTGTCCCACCAACATGATGTGTCACAGGAATTCATTAGGTGGTGCATTCATGCTCGTGCATGCATATGTGTAAGTGAGAGAATACCTACGGCTGTAGCAGGAGTGAATGTTTTCCTGTCTTTTTTCAGTATGAATTCTGCATGGTGAGGACTACGGCAGTTTTTTTTTTTTTTGGCCCTAGGCCTCGACCTCAGCTGGCTGGCCTCCCCACTATGACAGGAGCTCTCCACAACCTGAAGCTTTGCTATGGCGTTCCATACCCCTACAATCACACGAGGAACACAAATCCCATTCTGTAGCTCGACCCATTTGACTGCCAGACTCCTTTCATGCTTTTCTCTAAAGCCACCAATAAAGCAAAAGTCCAGGGATAGATTCTGTACAAGGCAATCCAGATGGACTGTGCATACACTGATTCAGAACAGGTTTGGAATCAGTTGCACATGAGTAGGTTTTTTTTCTTTCCTCAAGGAAGCATTCTCTACATGAATTGTTTGCATGTATGTTTCCAAGCCTGTGCTGTAGCGAATTACAACACAGGAGCTATAAAATAATTTTAATGGGCTTTTATTAATTTAAATGTTTTGACTGCTCTTAGCCAGGTAGGAACTGACCTCTGGCCTGTGAACATTTTGTATATGTCCAATCGAATGATTTTTACAGTTTCGGATTCTATTGTTTGACGATACATCTGCAACTAATATGACACATCATCAAATGTATGATTATAAAATGGCAGAATATTTGAACATATGCCCAAATCCTCTACGCTCCACTCCCAGCAATCCCTGTGGGCCTTTCCTGGGGGAACTAAAAATGATGTGTTTTACTCTTTATGAACTGGGAGTGAATTTTCTTTAGAGATTTTTTTTCGGTTCATGAATAGAATGACTGAGCGAGAGGGAGCTGGGGTCTCTTGCACTCTTAGTTTTATGACTGTGGGCTGATGTAGGCTGAAGCAAGCCCGCGGTTAATGCTTTGCAGGTTCTCAGTGAAGGTGTGATTTTTATGTGCAGCATCGGCCCCAGGTGTAAAGACGAGAATAACAGAGAGGTCGAATGCGGAGCAGGAGAGGGATTAATTTTTTTTTTTATCCATTGGAGCCAGTAGGTCATACTGTGCATCATTAACAGAGAAGGACACCGTGCAAAGTCTTGAAAGAGTGTGTGTGTTTGCATAAATGAGTGCATGCATGTGAGAGTGTGTGTGTGTATGAAACTGTCCTTTATGGTAAAACCTTTGACCTGGGAGGTAAACCACACTGTGCAAGCATACAGACAGTGGCAGACAGAGACAAAGACAGACAGACAGAGGCAGACAGACAGAGACAGACAGATAGAGGCAGACTGAGACAGAAAGATAGAGGCAGACAGATAGAGGTAGACAGGCAGAGGTAGACAAAGACAAACAGATAGAGGCAGACAGACAGAGGCAGACTGAGACAGACAGATAGAGGCAGACTAAGACAGAAAGACAGAGGCAGACTGAGACAGACAGATAGAGGCAGACAGATAGAGGTAGACAGAGACAGACAGATAGAGGCAGGCAGAGGTAGATAGACAGTGCAGGCTCAAGTTCTTGCATGTGTTGTACATTTGGTTGACAGGAGAAAGAACAGGAAAGGTCTGGAAGCCGCAGTGAAGCCAGCTGTTGTTATAGGCTGGAAACCGTGGCATGTGTGAGGGCCTGTACTGTATAAAGCAGCACGTTCTGAATTCGCACACTTCTTGACTCCCATAAAGCAATGCTGCCTCCACCCCTCCCCAGGGTTCTACTGGTCTTTAGGGTGCCTAAGGGGTCACTCAATTACCCCTGTCACACTGTGAGGAAAAATCCACCTTTAATGTGTTATGGGAGGACACAGTCCTTTCGCACCACACAGAAACAGTAAGATTGTAGATAAGCCCTCAGTTCTATGACTGTCACAATATAAATGACAAAGCACACTGGGAAAGTGAGGCCTTCAGTGAGAGCCTCTGTGAGTAAAATGAATTAAATAAATGAGCAGCATCAGTAAATTGACAAACAAGTTTTTCTAATTGGGCCCGTGCATTTGCTACAAACCTTAGCTTCTGGATATTTTTATCAATTCAAATGGATGGGAGGGTGGGGAGTGGTGCTAGTTAAAAACTTAAACCGCGGGCCGATTTTGGCTGCCTGTGCTAAGGGTATTGGAATGAAACGTATGTGTGTAAATGCCAGATCCCTGCAATTAGCACTCCGCGGGTCCACTGATCTCTCCTTTATCTGCCATTCCTGGCATTGTCGAGGGAAGTATAATGGATTCATGAAAGATATGTCGGGAGGGCACGTGGCTCAGAGCACGATGGCTTTGCCGTTAACTTTTTTCACTCTCTTTTCCTTTCTTTATCTCTCTTTCTTTAAGCGTTCCTCGTAATGTATGTCCTCCCTACATTCACATCAAACACACGTCACTGTCCATTATCGCCAATGATCTATTCATGCAGAGGAGAGGCTGAAATGCAAAGGCCCAGACTGTCAGCATTAACCCTTCCACAGCCAAAGTGTTGCTTTATACATCATTGCCATTCACTCTTCCTGTATTATTACCAAAAACAAAATTTCACTCACCTCCAAACATTGAATTGAATGAAGAGATCATTTTTGTAGTTACACTGATTTTTTTTTTGGTGGGGGAGGATAGGGGGGAGCAGATGGATTGGGTCAAATACTTTCCATAATATTATCTTGAAAGAAATGTAATTTTCACCATTATTCAGAACTAACTTATTTAATGTAATTAATTATCTGGGGGAGTTACTGGGCTGTTTTCAAATATTTTACCAGCATCTAAAGAGTTAAAGCATTTCAACTGTGTATTTGACCCCGATTGCAGTAGCAGCACACCCCTTCACTACTTTTGGGAGTAGTTGGCAATTTAAGAGCAAAGACATTAATCTTTGCAACAGATTTCACTTGGTTCTCATATAAGTCCTGCCCACGCCTTATGTATCCCTTGTAAAGTTCCTTTTCCACAGGCCATTTTATTTGCGTTGGTAGATATTTCCCAGCCATGTTTCAGAACGGACAGAGAGGGTGGCGGTTTCCCCTGTTTCGGAAGAGAGATGACAGAGACCACTGGTGGGCTCTCGCTGGGGATGTGGCATCTTGGCTGGCATGGCTTCACAAGGAGAACTTAAAGCTGGAGCAGGAAACCTGTGCATAACCCAGCTAGCGTTCACCAAATCTGCAAATTCCATCTCTGTCAGCGTCAGAGGCTGTATTCACAAACACCTCCTAGCTCACACTTATAACAATGAGACAATACATTTTCAGAATTTGTACTTGCACTTTTTTAACATTTTTATATTCCCCGGTATTTTATTGTTTTATTGATAATTGGAGTGCCTAACTGAATTTTGGCCTGTCTCATCATTGCCACTTCCTCCTTCAGTTCAGGAAGGCGTGCACTAGTGCGCTCAATTGCAGTCCTGCTTCTTTTTCTGCTGCAGTCCACCAGCTTAGCTGAGCAGTCGTAGCCAGGGCTGGATAACTGCATGTTCAGTGCTGCTGAAACAGGCACGCCGCACACATATTATCCACCAGAGGGGTCACTGTTGAGTAGTGAGTTAGAGAAGGCCTTGCCAAATTAACTCACCATCTCTGAGTGATGCTTTTATCCAGTTATACCTTCTCTCTTCCTGCTTCCAGTCGTAATTGGCACTGACACGATAAGAGAGTTTGATTTTATGTTGCGGAGCGAGCCATTGCACCAAGGTTTAGTGCAGGGATTCACAAGTCCAGTTCCGGGGAACCCGTTTGTGCACTGTGCTGGGTATTTGTTAAAACCAGTTATTGAGGCATAATTTTATAAAGCCGCAGTGTAATCTGGCCGCAGTTAAGCGTTTTCACCGAGGATGCGCATGGAGTCTGTAGCTGCATGAGCTGCGGCTCGTGACATGATCAAAATGTCAGATGAAGTGGGTGATTGGATCAATTAGATAATTAAGTGAAATCCTGAAACGGATCAGCCCTCTTTGCGCACCCCCCACGTACAGGATGATCAGATTACCCGTAGAGTGCAGTGTTGTGTAGCTCCAGCGCTGAATCCATCCGTCCCCACAGCAATTGTGCGCGTGTAGATAGAGAGCGCTCTGATTACATTTGGGCCTGCCTTTAGGCTGGCTGTCAGTGGGGTGCTACCGATCTGATGGGACTGCAGCTCAGTACACAACAAAGCCACTGTCTCAGTGCGGAAGGTGAGCTCTCACTCAGGTTGGGTCATTTACTCAAAAGGCTGCTTTACTCTAAAGCAATTTGCAAAAGGGGAAGTTTAGTTTACAAAAAAAGTAAAAGATTAAATAAAACGTTTCATATATCATTTTTGTTAAGCTTTAACAAAGTCGTGTTTGTTTGGCTTAGTTTCTCGACCTTAATTAGAAAGGACTCTACATTCATTTCGATTTATCAGGTTTTTTTTTCCAGGAATGAATCTTGAACTCACCTCAGTGTATATGTCCCAATTTTTTGTGGCTTTTATATCCATACAACTGGCAGATGTCACTAAACCATACATACACAGTCTTGAGAAAAATTTGTTTCCATTTCCACATGTCCATCTGTTGATTGGGATAACTCCATAGAAATGTAACCCAAGCCATCAGTATGCTTGCAGGGTTTGGGCCTCTGCTTTTGGCGGGAGATCAAATGATTGGCTTGCTTGCCTCTTACTCTGATTGGCCATATGTCTGGTTCAGTACCAATGGGGGAAAACCCTAGCCCAGCTCTATTCTTTTATGTTTCCGTGACACTCCTCTCAGCAACCGCAAGGCAAAGTTGGTGGAATCTTTTCTCATTTCCATGGCAACTCAACAGAAATCCCTGTTCCAGTACTGGATTTTCTGTTGAAGTGTGAACGCACCATTCAGGTCATAGTTTTGATCCGCTTAGCCTACTCTAGTGAATTTTGCCGTCCCTCTGATTGTAGACGGCTAGTGAACAATGATGAGCAGTACTAGTTCATCAAATGAAAAACCCCATTTTAATCTTGGCCTACTGGTTTGTTTATGTTTTTTCATTTAGTTGCAAGTATTGCTTTAGGAGCAGTTAAGTCATATGAGGTGACCAGCCCATGTTCCATAGAGAACAGGGAACAGGGCTGTGGCCCACAAACAGTTAATGTAAATCCTTTACTTTAGAGTTAATTGGCTGAAATTTCTTATAACTTTATGGAAAAAGTGCACACTGCTCCACCGGGCTTTTAATAACCAGAAGCTGCGGAGTTTGTCAGATTTGTGTGCTCTGTGCCCTGTACTCTATGCTCTGTTCTCCACACTATGCGTCTGTCATAGTTCCTTTGGGTGGCCACTGGAGAGGTGTCCCAAACCGGCCCATTGTGACCGCACAATGGAAGTGAGATTCTGCGGAAACCAACTATGAAAGAAATATTGGAACATTTTGGTTGCTCTTTTCTGTTATGTTTACGTAATTCTGTCCTTCCTCACTCAGAGAACCACAATTACCAAGACACTATGTGATATATAGGCTACATTGGCTCGGTCCAGTGAACCGCTGTGGTTGCCGGAGTAATTGTGCAGACCAAGCCATGGGAAGTGTGTTTTTTCTGGTCCTCTGCGTATTCGGGAACCACAGTGTTCAGTTACTGACTCACATAGTGCTGCGGTCACGGGTAAGACTTCCCATGACAGAATGACGTTAGAACGGTGGAGCACTTCCATAGCTTCTGTACTTACTCTTGAATCAACATTACGCGTGATTAGTACGATGACATACTTCATTTCAAATCAATCCATATTAGCAGACGCCCAGCGCTGTATGTCTGTCCTAAGATTCCTTTTTTCCATAATGTAAAATAAAATGTACTGTTTCGTTGGTTGCAGTTTTCAGAGGACACTGTGGTTGGAGTATGTTAATATGGAAGTTTATGAGTCGAGAGAGAGAGAGGCTAGGACAGATATCTAGTTTATATATCTGAGAAGATAAGATAAGAATTAAATAAAAATAATAGAATATTGGGATTGCTTCTCCGTCTGCGAAGCGTGTGTCAACTTTAATGCCTTGCTCTCTTTGAGATGCTTTGGTCAGCATGCGAAGCAAAGCTTTCGTTACCCTGCACCTCTTGTCTTAAGTGGGTTTATGGGGGTGGGATTTGGGGTCATGTCCCCCAGCCTCTAATTGCTCCCAAATGCTGGGCTACAGCAGTAGCTCCCTAATAACTGCAGAGCCCTGGGAGAATTACCACAAACGGCTGCCGTGTTGTATTCTGTATTTTTTGTTCCCCACAAAATTGACTGTAACACGTATAATTAGTCAGGTCCTCTGGGCATTCTCACCTCTCCTGCATTTCCAAATTGGAACAAATGGGAAGCGTGGGAGAAGTGATGGGTGGAGGGAACGAATGGATGTAAGTAGATTTTCCTGAAAAAAAAATTGGGTAGCTGATCGGAGTGAAAGACAGGAAGTTCAGCCAAGTGGAAGGACAGGAAATGCTCTTAAAACACAAACCCAGCCCTCTTTGGTCCCGTCACCACAGTCTCCCTGCTCCTCGCTTCTGAGGGTGGTATCTCAGGCCAAGTCTTTTTTTTACGAGATGCCTGAGGTGAAATTATGGGTCTTCTCCGAGGGAAATATTGACCCCATTGTGGCCAGGCCTGCGGAAGCGCTTGGCCAGCTACTCACTGCCACGTCCAGCTCGTGAAACCAACAATTAATGACCCCCTGCCCTTCCCCATCAGAGAAATGACTGTTCTGCACTAAAAACGTGCTCAACTCTCTACCAGGCGCTCAGCTTGGTTGTTGTTGTCTTCAGTTTTTCCTGCAGGGGAAGTTAAGTGGGCGTGCGGATGCGTTTGGTCCCACAATCCTTCGTAATCATCGTGTCAGACTTTAGCGTATCACATTTATAACTAAAATAAAGGCCCCTTGTTAGAAAGCCAAATGAGTACGTAAGCTGAAGTGGCCTAACAATACTTATGAGTGACTGTTCAGCAATGCGGAACATCTAAAAAAACACATGCACGCACACTTTGTGACCGCAAACACGATCTGCTTTTCAGTTCGTCTGTTTCCTAATTTTTTCCCACCTTCACCTGAAAAGACTTGAAGATACCTGAGATGTGGTATGCGTGTCTCCTGTTGTCCTCGCGCTGAACGCTTGCCAGGGAAAAGCGAGCCCGGCGTTTGACCGAGAGCTGCTTCGCGTGACGGCGAGTCTGGGCCAGCGAGGCAGCGGCTCCGCCACCCGTCCGCCAGCGGCCCTGCCCAGCCGGAGCGTTGGCGCGGCAGCCTGTCTGCCGCGCACGTCTGGCAGGCAGGCGGAGAAGGGAGGCGGTGCCCTGCTGTGGTGGCACAGGAATGACATCACCGCCAGCCCAGCGTGACCCAGACTGCTCTGTGGAGAAGCACTTTTCCCTGTGGGTGAGGAATGGGATTTGAGCAAGACTTGAAACCAAAAGACGGTGGAAAACCTGCAATGTTGGCTGCTCTTCTGTGGGTGCTAACTTCTACCCGTCTTTCTCAAATGCGTTGCATTTCACACGTTTAAAGCTATCACGTCAGGTAGTTGTTTTCTGTGGTAATGGCAAAGAACATTCCTGACAGAAACCATTACAGATTTTAGAAGTTAGAAGACTAATGACTTACCATTTCCTTTGACCCATGGAGAGACGTGCCTTTTTGGGGCGAAAAGGGATATTTTTTTGGGAGATGGGATGTTTGTGTGATTTAGCAGGGGTTGGGGAGTCTGTTATGAACTGTGAAACGTGACTCTCAGCAATTTTCACGATTGTTAGCCTGTGTGGAGAGGGAGGGAGAGAGAGAGAGGAAAAGATAGGCAGAGAGGGAGGGAATAAATGAGAGGCAGGAGGGGAAGGAAGCGGCAATGGCTTCTGCTCTTTGCCTAGACCTTTATGTGTGTACTTCTGGATAAGAGCATCTGCTAAGAGTCTAAACGTTAATGTAGATGGAGGGTGAGA
The DNA here is from genome assembly GCF_018555375.3 of Anguilla rostrata. Classification (NCBI taxonomy): domain Eukaryota; kingdom Metazoa; phylum Chordata; class Actinopteri; order Anguilliformes; family Anguillidae; genus Anguilla; species Anguilla rostrata. The sequence continues at coordinate 25,886,041 of NC_057941.1, read as the reverse complement.
AGGTTCAGAAGGCAGGGTTCCAGAGCTGCTTGGTTCCCCCACGCAGGGCTGGGCCGGGCTCTCGCCAGCGAGTCTGGGGTTTCGGGCCTGCTCTACTACAGACACTGCGGTGGCATGAAAGGAAGGAACTCGCGTTATCTTTGCTTCCCTCGGAGCTGCGTTCCGTTCAGTCGAGATCCAGAACTTTCCATTCCCGCCCATTTCCTCCGCGTTCCCGCTGGCCAGAGCGTTCAGTGCAGGTCTGTCAGTGCGCTGTCGTTAAAATCACTTACAGGTGCTGCCGGCAGGGCTTTCCTTTACAGATCAAAGGTTAACCAAAGACTGGCCTCTTACACCAAGAGTTCAGAAGCGGTGAAAGGCCTCCCGCGGTTTCTCCGACCATCCAAACGCAACGCATTGGCCTTTCAGCTTGAGCGAGGCTGAGCCACACTTGCCTCGGCCTGAGGCTTAGAGCTAATTAGCACCCCCTCGAAGGCACCAGAAAGAGCTGCCCTTGTACCCTCCTCAGGGTACAGAGACGTGGTGTTTCAAGGGGGCTGGGTGGTACATGTGTCTGTTACCCTTCTTGACCTGCTCTAACGGTCTGCCCCCCCAGGCCTCCAGCCCGAGGATTAACACGTCCTCCCATTAGTTTGCCATGCTTTACGGGTGCCTTCTTCCATTCCTTCACTTTCCAGAACAGATGTGAGGGACAGAGGGGGTCCCCGCTAATCACCAGCACTGGAGGAGCTGGTGTGTTTCTAATGAGACTGGACTACACCACATTGCTTTAATCTCCTTGCCCTTCAAAGTGTTGATGCGTTGGACCAGTGAAGTCGGCTCTTTTCTCCTTGCCTCTCCCAGAAGCCCACAGTGTTTGCCTTCTATCTCTCCCACACTGCCCATCCCTAGATGTGTGCGATTAAGGATATTCTAGATACTAGGGAAAATGTACTTGAGGTAACTTCAAAGTGGCTCGTACAGTGACATTTGCGTGCCTCCAGAGGTTGTGCATGTGTATATAACCCAATTATTCTTCAAGAAATTATGTTTAATCTTTTTTCAGTTGGACCAGTTTTTCTATGGCTATGCACAGTTGTTGCACAATTTCCTAAATTGTTGCACAATTTCCTAAAGCAGCAGGGTCCTTGGGAGCTGAAAGAAAAATATACCAATACAATATGGAAATTGTTTTTATGTTTTGTTGAGAATTAAAGTTATGAAATTAATCTGGTTAATGTTGGTGTACAAGAAGCTTTGGAGTTTCTTGAAGTGATTTTCTTGCTTTAGACCACAAACCCCTGCATGCTTTGATACCTGATCCTGTAAAGTTGTTCTAAGCAATTTTCTCATTCTAGAAGATATGGACATTGATTAATAGAATAGATGTAATGTGGGTTATGTTAAAACATAACCTTTGGGGGCCCCAGGCAAATGACTTTGTTGCTTAATAGCTAAATACGCCCCAGATTGTGGTTTCGGTTTCAGAATCATTACGTATGATACTTTAGATACTTAGGTGGCGTCCAGAAAATTCTGTATGTATCTAAAAAGATACTTCTTCATTGTACACAAAAACCATCTTGGCCAATCGAAACGTACACTCATAAACTAATAACAAAGAAAGCGATCTATGCCTTTAATCATAAAATCTGTATTTTTAGCTGCAGAAAGTCTGGGACGTAAATTAATTTTGACGACAGGGTGTCAGCACTGTTCATTGTCTAAACCTACATGAATGCATTTATACAAGTCACTCGGGGTAAGGGTGCTTGCTGAAGGCCTCAGTATAATGTAAGCGTGATTCACGCTGCCTGACATTGTGCAGTGTTGCACTATAAATCACTACAGCTGGCAATGGCAGAATTACGAGTGCTTGTTTCTTTATCTGGCCGTCAGTGACCTGGATTTGCATGCGTGCACACGCGCGTGCATGGAGTGCATGCGTGCACACGCGCGTGCATGGAGTGCATGCGTGCACACGCGCGTGCATGGAGTGCATGCGTGCACACGCGCGTGCATGGAGTGGCCAACATGCGTACGACTGCTCAGAGCCGGTATTCATTACATTACATTACATTATAGGCATTTAGCAGACGCTCTTATCCAGAGCGACGTACAACAAGTGCATAGGTTTCATGATGTAGAGGCGCAAAAGAAACACTAGAGTCAAGTAAGGATCGTAGTGCCAGAAGTGACCACATCGATCAGGATTTCTTTGGGTCAGCATAGCCTGTGTTTTATGGATTAACTCAACCTGTACTGTAATAGGTATCTTAACGTGTTCCTTGGGGTTAATGTACAAGGTTAACTCAGCCTGTTTCTCAATCCTAAATCATTCTATACTGAAAGCATACTTACTTTAAGTGTTAGTTTAGCTTGTGTCTTTGCTAAGCCTGTATTGTAAGGGTCAGGTTATTTTGGCCATGGACTATCTGTTCTGTAATGTTAACTGTGTAGTGGAAAGTGTAGCCCATGCTCTTTCTCAGGGTTAACTCACATTGTGCTGTAAGGGTTAGCTCATCCTGTTTCTCCGGGTTTGCTTTGCCTGTTTCCCAGGGTTGACTCTTTACTGCAAGGTTAACTCAACCGGTTTCCCCGGGTTAACTCAGGCTATATTGCAAATGTTAGCTTAGCTTGTTTCTCATGGTTGGCTCTGTATTCAGTGAGGCACACAGAAGACTCCTCCACTCCAGAGTACTTCATTAGAAGGCTTTTCAGCGGGGGAACTTCAGCTGCTCGAGGCAGATTGGAGCTCCAACCTCTGGTGTGAACTGCAGCTGTGAGGCTTTTTTGTGTGGTAATAAAGCGGTGCTGTGTGACGGCATTGTTCCGCGCTGACTTCAGATCTGCAGAACGGTCGAATGTAGGCAAGAGCGCGAGAACGACGGAGGTCGAGAGGGAAGAATGGGCGGAGGACAAGAGAGGAGCGGCAGGAGGGGAAACGACAGAGCGTGTGCAAGTGGGGTCAAAAATAGGGGATACACAAAAGGGTGGTGATTGATAATCAGATGGCGGGGGTGGGGGCGAACACTGCCGGAGAAGCTTTGTGTTGACTGTCTGTTAGATGGGAAGAGATGGAGATGGAGTAGGGGAGATAGAGTGGCCATAGCTGGGGAAACCTTTAGTCACAGCCCATGCTTGCTTATGGAGTGACAGGCGATCGGCTGAACAAAGATATGTGCTGGAGCTCCTCCCCATATGTGCCTGTGCGCATGCTTCTATACATTGTGTGTGTGTGTGTGTGTGTGTGCGCGCGTGCGTGTGCATGTGTGCATGCACACGTGTGCCTGGGATGCGTGTTCACATGCAATGTGCAGATCGGGTCGCGTGTAAGCAACGCGGCTGCTCCGTGCTGCTAGCACACACCGCTGAGGGGCCGCACCGAATGGCCTCCCCCATTGTAATGCAAAAATCTGAGAGTGTGTGCAGTGGAGCGATGTGAGTCTGCAAACATGCACCTGTGGGCCCCCCCCCCCCTTTCAGTAACCGGCACGGCAGGGGCCTGGGAGCAAGAGGTCTGCTGTAGGTCTGCAAGGAGCTTTTAACGGGGGTCCTGTCGGAGAGCGATCCTCTTGTACGTGTCACAGCATCACCCCTATCGGCTCTACAGTATCGGTGTCCTGCGACAATGTCACCATTCACCACGCCTTTGTTTTGAAATGCTGTTCAAAGCTCCAGGGAAAGGGGGTGATGGGACTCGCCTGCCTGGCCGAAAGCGAGGTCTGCTGCAGGTGGTCCGGAGTGAGGGGGGAGGGGGTTGATGAGTCATTGTCGCTCGGTGAATCTTCATCCGTTTTGTTACCGAATCCGACGCAGAATGTGCCGTGCTGGTTCCCTTTAACGAACAAGGACCTCTACGACGCATTATGCCGAGAGTGTAGCAGAGGCAACCCCACTGCCCCCTGCTGGTTTTCTGTATAGCGGCAATGTGCTTCAGCTGTTAATACAGAGAGGAAAGGAATAAACACAGATGGATAATTGCTGGGTTGAATGGACCATTTCACGTAAATCTGCCCTGTCCAATATGGTGCGTTCAGCCCACGCTGCAGTGCTGTCTCTGTTGGTGGGCCGGCGCAGTGTCCGTCTGTCCGACCGTGTGATTTGTGGGCCTTCTGGCGTCCTGCGCCGGTTCCCTGAGGCTTTAAGAGCGGAGAGGAGCAGCCAGGCTGGAACACAAGATTCACTGTTGACTTCTAAAGGGAACACATTGTTTGAAGTGTCAGTGTTGTTGCCAAGTGCTGGTCCAACCCCTTCTCTAGATCTAATGAAGGGTCATGCAGAGAGGAAACATGCCATAAAAATAGCAAGAAACAATTATGTGACAGGGAGAGAGGGGTGAGGGAGGGAGAGAATGGGGGAAGGGAGAGAGGTAGCAGGAGGGAGGGAGAAAGACGCATTGGCAGAAACTACGGCAGTAAAACGTGCTTTCCTCTTGGCAGGGACTGAGAGATGGAAGGATGGAGAGGGGGATGTGAGCGGGCCGCGGGAGGTGATTAAGTCACAGGGTGATCTGTGTGACGCCCTAACGGCAGGATGGATTGCAGAACAAAGAGGCTACGAATAGCACAGGGAGGGGAGGAAAGCCGGGCCGCATGGTGTGGATCTGAGATGGGAGCTGAAACAGAGAAGATAAACCTTTGAGCCATGCTCCCTGGAAGGACTGATGATGTCATTTTTCCCTAGGAGGAGGTTTTCTCTTTTTTAGGAGTTGTAATTTTCTCTGAGTTTCCTCTCTTTTTGTCTTTTTTTTCGGTCTTGGTGCTTTTCCCTCGTTTGATTTTTCCCCTGTCCTTTTTTTAATTCTCTGCTTTTCCCTCATGCCCAAATTGCTAGGCTACTAGGCTGAACGACTGGCCCTACTCTCACAGATGAGGATGTTTTGGAGGGAAACAGCAGGTTGGTCAGCTACTCTCACAGATGAGGATGTTTTGGAGGGAAACAGCAGGTTGGTCAGCTACTCTCACAGATGAGGATGTTGATGTCAGTTCCCGTACACCAGCTGCTTCTCAAGTAGCGGTATTGAGGACCAATGTGCGTGCTTTCTGCATCAGCATTCGTTTAGACACGATGCGCTGCACGTACCCATTGTTCGGGTCAGCCTACGCCTTCTGGCTCTTGCATCCCAATCATTTGCATATCTGCAACTCCACAAGATGACAAGTTAAGCAGCCCCTTATCATTTTATCTTGATTTTGTACATTTAAATTTTATTTAAATGTCTGTCAGAGAAAACATGAATGTAAATCTACATTCACTGTAAGGATTTAAATGGATTAGATGGATTAAACACATTGACCCTGAACTGTATTAGTATATCTAGTCACGGCCAGATTTAGGAGGAGGTGGGTTCCTGATGTTCTACCCTCCCTACTCAAAGTGCAGAAGTTTACTGCCAGGCTTCCATCCAGCACTATAACATGATAGTACATATGAAAGCATTCAAACAAATGAAGATAAACACGACACAGATTTCTCGAGATTTTGGCTAATGTCGCATGTCGCCTGTTTGTCTGTCTTTTCAACCCATTGCTCTGTAGAAATGTCTTAGAGGTATTTTGAAATACTGTAAGCAGAATATGTGTTTGCTCTAAAACAGTTTTTTTAAACTTTAAAGTGGAAAAATGCAAAAATCTTAAATTTGTGTGTGTCTCAATTGAGATGGATGAGAAAGCAAAGAAGTAAATGAAAGAAAATGTGTTTGAAGATATTTATGATAAAAAGTAGTACTCACTGGAAAAACAGGAAAATATGTAAGACATAGGCTTGCATCCATAAACGAAAAATATAGCTAAGTCCCTGATACAGTTAAATAGGTTTTTTACTTGTTTAAAATACTAATAAAATTTATTAGCTCCTTGTAAATTAGCACTTTGCCAAAGGCTCTTAGCCCTGTAACTTCCATTCAAAATGGGTAGCAGGTAGCATTATATTCATGTATGTAGCAATATCTTTAGCTAGCTAGACATTGTGGCTTTACTTAAAATGACTGTCACTTAAATTACATATTGGTACAAATCTATCGAAACCACATCAATCATATTGTCCATTTGGGTGACCAAAATATGATGATTGGTTGCCCAGTTGGGAAACCATATTTAAAAATAAGTGTTGGGCTCTGAAATCCTCAGGGGAAGCTATGTTGTGTGTTTTAGAAGTGGTTTGCATGTATAAATACGCTTTGAGGGGGATCTCAGATTAAACACTGCCTGAGGCACCAAAATTAACGCACCGCTGACCACAGTTCACGCCCTTGATCACTTTTGGGTTTGCTAATTTTTTAGACCACAATCTCCATCTCTTGTTCCATCTTGTTCCTTAAATATGTTTTCATACCCTTCCACCCTTCGAATAAGTGGAAGAGGGGTGGGAATATAATGAGCAGGGGATTTATGTGCATAGTAACGTGGCGTCACTCAAATATGCAGAATGACATTTGAAGTATAATAATAGAAGAAGCTCAGCAGCTGCTTTCTCTGAGGAGGAGCTGGCAACACCGGCTTCATTTCTCTAAGATGACTCAAAAACCCACAGCAGGGGACCTTGTTACAGCACAGAGCATATCCACAAGCATATGTTTAGAAATTGTACAAACCAACACAACAATTCCTGTTCAGTTTCTTTTCAATGAGGATTTTTTCCCTTAGTTTTTAATGACTATACAATTACTTTGTACTTTTCTTGGTGTAATAAAAATAAGTGAAGCAGTTACTTTTTTAAGTATGGTTAGTAAATGTTCTTTATGTTCTAAGATGTAATGAATTTAATGAAACATTAATAAATGAGTGTTGTTGTTTTTTTTCCTTTTCTTTAAAAAAGAAAAAAAAGAAAATGGTGAACCATGGATTAAATTCCAGCTATAAATCGAATGATGGATTTTGAGAATCAATTTACTCTTATAGCTATGTGTGTGTATCTGAAATTCAACATTTGTTGTTTCATACTCATACTCTTCTCCATACATCCTCATGCTCAGAAAATGTATGTGTTCATTAAAAACTGTAAATAATTATTTAAATTTAAGGCATAGCCTAATTAGTTTTGGAGTTTAGTAATAAATGGCACTTAATCCTTTATGGTCTAGCAAATTGCTACTTGCATTTTATTTTAAGGTTTACTCATTTTACATGAAGGTAAAATCTTACTGCTTTTGTGTATCTATGTTACACATGCAAAAATGGACCGTTTTCGAAATTGAAGGAAATAAGCTTTTCAAAGTACACATTTCCTTCAAGCCCTCCTATGTGAATTCCCTGCCTTCCTATGTGAATTGGTACTCTGTATTCATGCATGCGACCAAAAGAGAACCCATAATGTAATTTCTAAGTACAAAATTACAACTGCGTAGGCTAAGATACTCTTTCATTGTATGTGCTGACATTCCTAGTTGAAGTATAGCCTATGCGATGATGTCCATGTGTGTATTTCTCTGTTTCCCCAGGAGTGGTATGTTATTGTGGAAACCAGCTCACAGCCAAGCATGTGGTGAATGCACTCAGTAGAGAAGTGGGTTTGGGTTTGGGAATACCTAGAGTACCACTTGGTGGTGGGCCTGAGGTTAGAGCCAAAGGATATTATGGTTTAGGGTTGGCATTGCGTATGATCGTAATAATTCATTTGGAACCCTTTGTAGCATATAGCGAGGATGTAGAGGTTGTGAAAAGTAAAGGAAGCCTCCGTGGAATCATCTTAAAAAGCAGTCCTATTGCTGCGTAGGTTTAATTGTGCTGTTCTCATATGATGTCAGTGCGAGGACCCGTCAGGATCGTGCAGTTTGACATAATGCGTCTATGTACTATGATACCAAATGCTAATCTGTGCCTGGTTTCCATAACTTGGCCTGATGCAGTAGAGGGTTTAATAAAATTGTGTGGTTGTAGTTTGGGGGTGTGGTCTAATAATGATTGTGATGAAATGTGGGCGTGTCAGTGCTGCTAATTCATCAGTCTTGTTTGTTTCGTCAGTATAAAAAGCGAGTTGCACCAACCCCCCATTCCACAAGTGAAGCATGTGCTTTTTTTTTCTTTTAAAACTAACCGCTTCCTCGGACACAGTCACGGTCGAGTCATGGATATTTATTTTACCCTGGAACTTAGTTTACTTTGGAATTTCAGTAATCCCGAGTGTGTGTCTGGTAATTAGTACCATGTTGTGCTTCCACAGGAAAAACACACAGGTAGGGTTTTTCCTCTGTGCAAAACGATGACAAGGTGAACCGGTCTCCGTGCAGCAATCTCGTCATTGTGAGGGAGGACTTCCAGCAGGGGAGGAGGGTTGTGTGTGTGTGTGTGTGTGTGAAAGAGAGGGAGAGATGGTATGTGTGTGTGAGGGTATGTGTATAAGTGAAATCAGCTGAGGAGACAGACACAGTCTTTTTCTCTCTTTACTCTATCTGTTTCCAGCACTCTCACAGGACCTCTCCTTCTGTCCTTCCCATTTCTCCCCTCCCTCCTTCCATCTGCCCCCTTCTCTTTCTGTCCTCTCTCTCTCACTCTATCCCTCTCTCCCTCCTCTCTCAGGGGTGCAGTAACTACAGGGTAGTGCCCCTACCTGTGCTGTAGTGTTCCTGTAATTGTAGTGGAGAGAAAAGAGCAGCAGGAGGAGCAGGCTGTGCTCAGTCCGTTTTCCTGCTTCTGGATAAGCCTCCATGTCCCCACTTCCTCTCTCACGCTAGTAAGCTCATGCTGTAGTGGTAAGGGGTGGAGGAGGGTTGTTGTTGGTGATAAGGGGTGGAGGTGAGTTTTGGAGTTGGTAACATTCTGAATGACTGGTATGCCAGTGAGAATCCCATCACTGCTCAGTATAACATCAAAATGAGTTGCACAGCTCCCCTACAAAACATGGCTGCAAGATGCTTTTACTGCCTGTGGCTCCAGCTCAGCGACTGTGGGGCAATTGTGTAATGGCATTTACAGACCCCAGGATCTCTCTTCAGAAATCAATGGTATGCCATCTTCTGAAAACAGCAAATAGAAATGTGTTCCCTTTAGGCAGTGTCTTTCTGGAGGTCACATGATCAGCTGCTCTGAAGGCTGCCAGGTGGTGGCTGTGGCTGTTCCATGCGCTGTTCTCTGTGCAGGGTGGCAAGCGGATCTTGTTTTTATGTCAGTCTGAGGCTCCCACGCGGCTGAGGTGTCTGCTGCTGGTCTGATGTGCTTTTTACGCTCTGCTGCTCTGACAGTGCAGACCCTTCAATGCTGCTGCTGCTGTCCTGTATTTGCCTGCCCACCACCTACAAAATGTACTCCTTTGTGACCTACCAGCACTGACCACAAACGTGTGTGTGTGTGTGTGTGTTGGGGGGGTGGGGGGGGGGTTGTTTGTCTGGGAGCGTTTGTGTGTTGGGAGGGGGGGTTGGGCGGTTGTGTGTCTGGAAGTGTGTGTGTTATGTGTCCTCAGGCCAGCGTTCAACTGACACGCAGTGGATCCAAGCTGCTGAAAATCCTTGGCTTTCTCCCAGAGACCCCAACCTGTGGCTCTGCTTTTCACTCGGATTCCTGCACGCTGCTGCAGCTCCCAGGGAATTCTGGGAATTCTGAAGCAGGTCTGCCCAGGCAGAGAGGGAGGGGGGATGGAGGGAAACACAGGACCGCAGAAGGATAGACAAGAACCTAAAAATAATGACAGTGTCGTGTGAGGAGTGTCCACTCTTCTTTAATCTAGAGCTTTAATTACGTTCCTCGTTTCTATCTCTGTCCAACTTTCACTCACAGTCTACCAGAGTTTGCATTTTATAACTTCCTTTGGATTCAGACCATTTAGTTTGGCCTACTGGTACAGAAGTGAAGAACATGCCTTGGTTATTTGCTTTCTCACCCTCTCTCTGGATTATTTAACTCGAAATATTTAGCAGGAAGTTTTATGTGGAAGTTTGACAGTTAAAGTGCCGTAACTGCTGGCCCAGAGAGAAACTCATGTACTAAGCCTGCGTTTCTGACTGTGCGTTTGAGCCGGAGTGGACTTTTCTTATTGTCATGGTTTCACAAAAGTGCTTGACCAGCCCCCTCTAACTCCCCTCACACACTCACACACTCAGGACTAAACTCAATTCCCTTTAATTTGGGAGTAATTCCAAACGAATGGCAGACGTGTAGGTCATCGTTGGTGTGCGGCCTGTGGCGGGCGAGCGGGTGCATGCGTGTCGCAGGATTAGCAGCAGTCTCTCGCTGTGCGGAGGCCTCGCTGGGGTTAAGCCTCTTTCCAGTGGCGGCTGCTTTTATTGAATTGCGGAAGGCCTCTGCAGTCTGGGTTTTTTTTTTTTCTTCTTTTTTTTCTTTTTTTTTTTTTTTTGTTTGGAATCCTATTTTGTCCCTTTTATTTCCTATTGGAGACGTTCTTCTTGATTGAAAAATGTAATTATTCAATCAGTTTTTCTCATTAAAATAGTCTTCTCTGCGGTAATAAAACTGTGAGTGACAGGTGGTAATTGCAGATCAAGGACTGAGGGGCAGAGGGGACTCTGAGAGAGTATGGAAGGGATTACCAGTGTGGTGGATGTGCTAGGGGCTGAAATCCTTGTTAAATCAGCTCAGTTAACTTAAGTGTTGTTCCTCTCCTTAGAGCCCCCTGAAATACATCTGTCCCCCTCCTCCCCAATGCTGGGCTGAGGCATCTGTAGCAGTCTTGGGCGGGAAGCCAGCCTTATAGTAGGACAGGCAGAGGCAGAGATAGGCTTCCATGGGCCTGGAATCTGCATTATTAGAGGCAGGCTGTTGTCTGGGACACCACGGTCATCATGGGCAGCCATGCCGGGTGCCCCATGGGTTCAGAGTTTCTGCCCTATCTGCGTCTGTGTGCCACACATTGGTGGTGGTACAACCGCACAGAGGCAGTGGTACAGCCGCACACAAGCAGTGGTATAGAGTGGTACAGCCGCACAGAGGCAGTGGTATCAGCCGCACACAGGCGGTGGTATAGAGTGGTACAGCCGCACACAGGCAGTGGTACATCCGCACACAGGCAGTGGGACAGCCGCACAGAGGCAGTGGTATAGAGTGGTACAGCTGTACACAGGTAGTGGTATAGAGTGGTATAGTTGCACACAGGCAATGGTACAGCCGCACACAGGCAGTGGTACAGCTGCACAGAGGCAGTGGTATAGAGTGGTACAGCCGCACAGAGGCAGTGGTATAGAGTGGTACAGCCGCACACAGGCAGTGGTATAGAGTGGTACAGCCGCACACAGCCAGTGGTACAGCCGCACACAGGCAGTGGTACAGCCGCACACAGGCAGTGGTACAGTTGCACACAGGCAGTGGTACAGCCGCACAGAGGCAGTGGTACAGCCGCACACAGGCAGTGGTACAGTTGCACACAGGCAGTGGTACAGCCGCACAGAGGCAGTGGTACAGCTGCACACAGGCAGTAGTGCAGCCGCACACAGGCAGTGGTATAGAGCGGTATAGCCACACACAGGCAGTGGTATAGAGTGGTACAGCCGCACACAGCCAGTGGTATAGAGTGGTACAGCCGCACACAGCCAGTGGTACAGCCGCACACAGGCAGTGGTACAGCTGCACAGGGACTGAGCGGGGCGGTAAGAGACTAGCTCGATGTTCTGTCTACAAGCAGGCTCCCTGTGTGGTGACATCACCTCACAGCATTAGATCACACTTTCCCTCTGGCCTCCACAGCGATTAGCAAAGTGCTGCTTCCATTGTGTGCAAAATGTACCAAAGATTTATTGTTTATTTATTGATTTATTTTTATTATTATTTTTTGCTCATTTTCCGCACATCTTGACTGTTTGGTAAGCACTTTAGTATTCACAGTAGGATTTTAGATTTGCAAAATAAGAAGACAGGACTTCACAGAAAGGATACAAGCCGAGACTTGGACCTATGGTCCTCCTGTTCAGTCTGGCTCCCTGTGGACTGAGCCGCACGCTACCCCCTGCCGGTCCCTTGATTTTGGCTAAACTTGCGGAACAGCTGCTCTTGACGTCTCCGCGAGCGAGCGCCCGGCCCGGCTAATCCTCCGCTCGTCGGCGATCGGCCGGGGGAGCGCTAATGGTGCGTTACTAAACCGCGTCTCGGACTGCCCAGCGCACGCTGGCTCCGCCAAAGCACCGGAGGGGAATGCGGCCTGCGTGGCTGTCCCGCTGTGAGCTAATGAAACGCACCGCCGCTGCAATTATGCAGCTATTCGGGTTCAATCTAGTGAGCCGGACGCTTCATTGGAGAGAGACGCTGTCTCACTTATTTATTTGTTCTTCCCAAATCCCAGAAATGAAATGAAGTGACATGCAGAAGTAACTGTTCTCGCAGGCAGTCTTGGGGCAGGGTTGCATCAGGGCAAAGTAATCGCTCCCTGAGTTCACTACCAGAGCTGACTGGGCTCTCTGCTATTTCCACCACTCTCCTTGTGCCCCTTAGATACAGATCAGCGGCGCTTAACCGGGCTGATCCCTGTCTGTCTGAATGCTGTTATTGTGATATTATTCCTGTCAGGCCACTGTGTCAGTCCAGGAGAAGACAGGTTATGGTGACAATGTAACTCTGCATCGTGTATGAATGACAGAATATTATCTGCCTTAGTTAAACATTTTGAGAGCTGGATGAGTCTGTGAAAGAAAGTTCCTGAGATATGGGTCCAAAAGGCAGAATTAAACCATTCTGTCCATTCTGCCCTGTATAAATTGTCATATTCAACAGGAGGCACATATTGAATGTATAAAATCTTATATTTAATGGTACGAACCCGTCGTGGTGGAGGCCTCAGTGGGGTTCAACACTTCAAGAGGTTTTGGTTTTTGTTTATTTCACGTTAGCCTGTTTTTTTTTCTCCCCCTTTCCCTTTGCGAGACTCTCCGGTATAGAAATCTGTAGTCTCCAACAGTGCCGGGAAGCAGCAGCTCTTTTTCAAAGGGGGTGAACTTCTAACAAGTTGAACAATGCTGCTCTCATCATCCGCCCCTCGACCCCCCCATACCCCCTCCCGCCCTGCCGTTTGTGATGAATGCAGGGGCCTGAGCATTGCAGCTTCTTTAAGACGGAAAAGCGGGAACATTCCTCTGTCGGGGTGTGTTTTGTCACTGGGGCCCCTGTGCTGTGAGCGCATGCTGCTTCGGTTAGCGTAGCGCTAGCACCCGCGCGGAGCCGCAGACTGATGCAATAAATTGTAACGAACGAGGGTGCAGATAAAAGCGGGCCAGCAGCTGATCCCCAGATGATTCTGCTCCAGCGCAGGCCTTGTGTGAATCTCTCGCATTTTATCTCCGATTTTCCCTCGTATTTTCCCCCTTATGCAATGAAAAGAGGACGTTCTCGACGGACAGCGGCAAATACTAGTATGCTCACCAGTACAGCGTCAGCTCATCTTACGGAAGTGGAGAAACCACCTTGAGCCATTGCCTTGGAAATGGAAGAGGGTATTTTCATGTTGTTGCCGATGCAAGTTCAAGTTTGCAGCTGAGCTGTAAATGTAGAGGAGTGGCCTTTATCGTCTCTAATGGGCCCTGGCGCTCTTGGCGCTTTGTGAAGAGCCTGGCCGATCAGGCTTTTGTCCAGGGCCCGGGTCTTTTATTCAGCCCTGACAGGAGATTGATAATGCTGTCGTTATTGCTTAACCCACTTACTGCCAGTGGAAATTGGGACGGGCTGTACGTACGTGCATGCGTGTGTGTGTGGGTGTTTGCATGTGTAGGTACGTGCGTGCGTAAGAGGGTGGTTGTGTGGGTGTGTGCATGTGTGGGTTTGGGTGCGTGCGTGTGTGGGTGCGCGTGTGTGTGTGAGTGCGTGGGTATGTGCATGAGTGCGTACGTGCGTGCGTGCATAGCAAACTCGGGAAAGGAGGGAAATTGCAATGGGGAGAAAGTGCAGTGGGGAACCCTTGGGAGAGGCCTGTGTAAGATTTATGGGTTTATGTGGAAATCTGGACTCCTGGACAAGGTGGAGCGTCTTGGAGGAAGTAGGTGATTTATGAGCCCTATATTCTTTCAAAAGTTTTTTTTTTATTTATTCATTTATTTTGTGGACTGCGAGAGCCAGTTTTTTTTTTTTTTGAGCTTTAGGCTTTCTTGATTTGCGAGACAAATCCTTTCGGGTCATTTCTTTGTCTTAAGAGAGGGAGAAAAGAATGAAAGTGATCAGAGGGGGGAAGAAGGGAACAGATGAATGTGTGTGTGAAAGTGTAATCAACTGAGGGAGTCCTCGTCTGTCCGTTAGGTGATTAGTGGGATGCAGGGAGCAAAGGATGCCCATTCAATTAAGCTCCAAAACGAAACTCATTTAGATTCAATTAAGCCCTTGTTGCCGTCCCTTTTTGTGGTGTGTGGTCGAGGGGATGGGTTTGTTTTAGGGAGAGTGGGGATTTAGCTCTGGAGGACAGAAAAACTTCTCACGGGGTCGGTCGGTGCAGTCCTAACAGACTCCAAACAGAGATGATCCAACCCAGACCCGTCCATCCCCAGAGAACCAGAGCAGACCACCAAGGAAGAGGTAATGGGCTGAACAAGTGAATGCTGTTTTCTGCAGGGGGAAAAAAAACAAATGTGACCATTGTCTCTCCGAGTCCGTTGCGTGCCAAAAAGTGCCTAATTACTATACTCCTGGTGTGGAGAAAATGAGGGGTAGAGGGGGAGCAGCAGCAGCACAGTGCTTTTCTGTGGTGTTGGTGACGATGCTCATATTTCCATTTGGTTTACAGACTCCGGCTGTTTGGAAGACTTTTGTTCAGTACAGGTTCTCAGAATTATGCTGCGGCCGCAGAAATCAGTGTTGCAGTTTTGCATCCAATTTATATTCAGTATTTGCCAATTTAAACTATAAATGCAGCCAAGTGAAGCTTTTGTATTATTGCAGACTTGTGTTATTTCATGCTTTTGCTTGTATGATATCATGTATGATACAGTTGCCTGTTTTTGTATTTTGCATTAATTTGCCAAATTAACTCATTTAACTAATCATATTTTTAACTAATTTATTAGTGAGATATTTTGTTGGTTTGTATAATTTTTATATTGTGTGTTGGAGGCCTTCATCTGAAGAGACTAGACCTAAAAGGGAGGTTGGCCGTTTTAAGAGATGTTTTTGTTTTTTTTAATGACGGTGATTCCTGTAGAATTAATGAAATTGAGGCAAATGAATGCTTCGCAGCAGAAATCGCACAGAACTAGGGCTTCTGAGTGAAGACTGGGTCCTGTCGTAGGTGGGCTGTTGGAACCGTGTAAACTGTTCAGCAGTGCGCATTCTGCACCCAAACTGCCAGCCCATCTCCTGGGACGAACCGCAGAACTAACGCTCTGGGTGTCACAGAAATAGCAGTTTACCAAATAAACAAAAAGCACCGGAATGTTCCCACGACAGCTGCTTTACTTTTAACCTTCGGCTCAGCCGCCATGCCGCGTCCGCCACCGTTTACATTTCAGCGCTCCGTGTTGCAGAGCCTCGTTTTCACTGTTTATCGCTTGTCTCGTGGTCCGGGGAGTCGCATGTTGTATGTCAAGAACGTGCCGGCGCGGTCAGCCTCTGAGACTTGGCGGTTTGTGAAGCGGTTTTGTTTTCAGGGGCAGTAGCCTCGCTTGTCAGTCTCGTAACTTTGCGGTTCTTGCCGCTTTCGCGCATGGAACGTAGGCGTATTGACTTTTCCAGAATCGGCAGTGGCTGGTCTCGTTCACACCCCCGGCGACCGTGCGCTATTTTAACAGGTTGCTAGCATTCGCGCAACAGTGGTGGTCAGGTACTATGCTGTCAATGGCGCACACTGTGTAGCTACCTAGTAAAGTATTTATTTGGTGTGTTCCTTACACTTTCTTACTTTTCCAGTTGGAAGAAATAACACAACTGGATCCATTAATATTTCAGTTTATATCACTAGGGCTTTAGCCAGCAAGTTGCCACAGCACAGCTGCATCATGTGGAAACGGTCACTAAGGCCGACCAGGCTGACTCGGCTTACATGGCTGTGCTGTGCCATCAAAGCAGTGGTCAGTTATTCCTTTTGACAACTTGTGATCCTGTGTAGGTGGGGCTCCAATCATGGATTTTATTTCCTGAATTGTGTGCTGTTATCTGGAGTGTGCCTCAGAATAATGATGAAGGCGTGGATAGCCTCGAACGCACAGCGTTTTAAGAGTCCTGCTGGGTTATACCTGTCAGTCCTGCTCCCATATGCAGAGCAACTCTGGCTAGCCTGCTGATTTTCTTGTTGACGTCTTTTGAAGTGCCTTCAAAGTAATGGGCCTCTGCCAGCTTTCTGCAACTCGCATTTCATTTTTTATTCCTCTTTTATATTGAACATAATTTGCTCTCTAGTCCGTCTGGTTTTCGTTTGTAAAACTCGACGGGGTTCAGTGGTTTGCAGTACCGTCTGTCCAGCATGCTCTCCTGCATTCAGAGTCTGTGTTGGTGTGGATGAGTTGGGTCCCTGTGGTCAGTAGAAGGATCACCACCATTTTGGATGTGTTTCCAGGAGTTCGGTGTGAGTGAAGGTCCATGCGCTGACACTCTCCTGCCCATTGAGAGTGATGTCTGGGGTCTGGCATCTTCACCTGTGTGCTTAAGGCTGAATAATGGGGAGACCACAGGTGTAGAGTGCACATTTGTACATACGTGCACTTGGGTGAGCATTTGTGTGCACATTTTTAACTGGAGACTACACGTGTAGAGTGCACATTTATGTGTAAATGCACTTGGGTGAGCAGTTATGTGCACATTTTTTGTGCATGCATGTGTCTGGGGTTTTTTTTCCTCATTTTGCAGATGTGAGAGCACTGATTTGATTACCGTTGTAACTATCTCTAGTTCTAGTGGTGTTTTTTTTTAACCATGCTAAATACAATTTGCTTTGGCTAGAGGTGTCTGCCGAATGCCTAAATTCCATAAATTTCAATGTGATCGAGCGGTGTATGCACGACTATAAGGAAAGGGGAGTGTTAAATTTGCTCAGGGATCGAGGAGTTCAGAATCTGCACCCGGTGGCTGAGCAGTGACCCGGGGAAGGACAAGGAGAGAGTGCCGAAATCCAAAACCCGCTGCAAACTGACGCCAGCGCATGCGAGATGAAAGGACTGATAAAATCCCAGGGAGCGGGGTGAGCTGGAAATGATTCCAGCTTTGAAGTCATTGCGTAGATTTCGGTCTGATGAAGGT
Organism: Anguilla rostrata; assembly: GCF_018555375.3. NCBI lineage: Eukaryota > Metazoa > Chordata > Actinopteri > Anguilliformes > Anguillidae > Anguilla > Anguilla rostrata. Next base: position 25,868,972 of record NC_057941.1, on the reverse strand, counting down.
TTACCAGAGTTCAGCAATCATCTGATTCCTCTCCCCCCAGTGCGGGTGCTTAACACCTTCTGTCTCAGGCGCGGATGTGTCTGACTGTGCTCCACACCTGACTGTGCTGTTAGCACCCTAAAAATGGCGCATTAACCCTCCCCCAGCCAGCAGCTGAGTTGTGCGGTTAATCAGTATAAAGCAGTTCTGCTCTATGACATCGCCGCCATAGCAACTTCGTCCCCCCCACCCCACCCACCCACGCACCCACCGAGGTCACTGCCGATGCTGGTGTCCATCTTTCCCTTTTTGCACGTGCGGAACGCAGCCAGGAGTCCTGAGCCATTTCATTCCAAGCTTGTTCCCGTTACCCAGAAGCTACTCTGGGGTCCCAGAGGGCCCAGCAGGACGCGGCTGTGTTACCCGTGTTACCCTCTCCAATCCTGTTACGTGGAACGGCCTGTAATGGGATCGGCCCGTCGCAGTGGGACCCTGGCGGACAGGGCCCCCCGAAATCAGGGGCAAGTGTAAAAAGTGTTGGCCTAATAAATGTGGAATTCTTACATAATTTCAAATTATTTCCGTCTACCCCTGGAAATGCACACCAGTTAGGATTGAAATGCTGTCCGGTGGACAGATGTGTTGTCATCAAACACGGTTTCCTCTTTCTGTTTGCTCTCTGCCTTATCTGCATGTGCTGGGTATCTGACTACCAGCTCGCACTGCCTCTCCCTGTCCGTCTGCCTCTCCCTTTCTTTTTGTTTCTTTCCGTCCCTCTTTCTGTTTCTTCCTCCCTTCTTCTTTCCCTTTGTCTTTCCCCCCTCTATCTTTTTTCTGTCTCTCTCACCCCTTACCTCTCTTGCACTCCCTCTGCTTCTCTTTTTCCTTGTTTTTTGTCTCGTCATCTCTCTACCTATCTGGTTTTTGTAGAATACATATGTTTTCTCCAGTTTCGGTCTTCAAAGTTCTCCACTATGGATCATTTGACACCTTTGACCCCGCTGACCCTTGACCCCCCCAGATCTGTAGTGCAAAGAGTTCATTAATTCACCATGACTGACCATTGTTTGCTCTCTCTCTCATACTGACCGCTACCCCGCCAGCCCCCCTCAGTCTCTGCCCCTGTCCACACAAGTTCATTTAGAAAAAGAAATAGAGGGAGGGGAGAGTGGAGGAGGGAAGAGTGAATGAGGGATGAAATTCAAGGCCGCACTGCCACGGCCCTCACAAGCAGCGTGGTGGAAAAAGAGAGCAGTGATTTGCTGAAGCGGATTGTGTTTTCTCCATTACCCCTCCCACCCACCCCTGCCCCCCTCCCCAGCCCCCCTCCCACCCACCCCTGCCCCCCTCCCCAGCCCCCCTCCCCTGGACAGACAGATCCGTGTCGTTACAGATTTATTGCACCTCTCCGCTCTTGTCTCTTTCACCACGGGCGGTGTCCTACATATCCACTCTCAAACTCACAAACAGGCATCCTATACGCTCCACCACACAGCTCCACCTCCTGAACTGGCCTGCCTGCAAAACACTATAGGTACATTGGTATATGAATTGTACATTAGGCATGTGCACATGTATGTCTGTGTGTGCGCATGTGCATGCGTGGTCATGCATCTGTGTGCATTTCTGTGCATTTCCTCAGACCGCAGTATCCACCAGACCACAGTATCCCTCAGACCACAGTATCCACCAGACCACAGTATCCCTCAGACCACAGTATCCACCAGACCACGGTGTCCCTCAGACCACAGTGTGGAACGCACTCGTACTCTCTGTGCTTTCTGTCAAAGCAACTGCAAACGTGCAGAATGGGGAAGCTGCAGCTCACTGATGCTATCATTGCAGTCTGTAAACTAATTTTCATGAGTGCAGAAGCCTGAGTCGTGGTGTTGGAGGCTGTTATTTGTTTGGTTATTTTTAGAGCACAAATGTATCAGTTATCAAATTGACCATGAGTTTTGAATTTCTGTGAAATTCTGCCCTGTCACTGTACACTGGCTGCTGCTCTTAGGTATGCAGAAATATACATGAACCTCAGTATTCATAATATGTAAAATATTTACATTCTACGAAATGATTATTACTGGTGTATGTATTATATTTGTGTGTGTGTGTGTATAAAATATAGTTATGTGCTTTAAATGGTGTTTGATGATCGTGAAGTCCTTGATATGGAAGCAGTGATGACCGAATACTGTGGATTTCATTCGTCTTGCATTTGTCTGTTTGGATTCGATAAAGAAAGCACATTTTTCAGTGTGAAAACCACTTCAAAGCGACACTTTGACAAAGCCGTTGAATGGATCCCTTTCTAGAGAGAGTGTGGTTTTCCAGCCGAATAGGACTACCTACTTAAAATCCGATGTGTTGGCAGGTTTTTAAACGGTTACTTTCCTCCGCGGACGGATTGCACGACACTATCAAACGCTCACCATTGGCCTTCACCACTCTCCTCATCCCCGAATGTTGGAATTCACTTTTAAGGTTTAAAAATAGTGAACTCTGTGGCTGACATGCCTCAGAAATCTACTTGCTGAATTATTATTTTTGTCATTTTTTGCTTCCACTCCACTGCATTAGTCTTTCTTATTAAATGGCAGAACTGACCAGCAGACCGGCCATTATTTTACAGCAGGACAGTTCTTGATAGAAAGTCTTTTATCTGTTATCTGACCACAGTGGAAGGGACAGTAATTTGATGTTGTGTTATCTCCAGCTGTCCTCCATTTCTTGTCTTATCTGTACCACTGAAATGCAGGGCTGTTCATTTTTATTGATTTAATTTATTTTGGGCGGACATGTCTGACAAAGCCCAGAGCCTCTGAATTGGGACCAGATAAGTCCTAAATTCAGGGCTTAGTCCTGTCTGGTGACCTCTTCCCCTCCACAGTGGGAGGGACTTCAGACATGTTGCCTTTTAGGTCCTCTTAGTTCACAGAAAAATGACACAACGGGTACACAATGTAGAGCAGGTAAAATCTTCCAGACTTGTGTGTGCGAAGAGGTGTGTGTTTTCCTGGTCCGGCTGTGTGCAACCATCCATCGCGTGGCAGTGTGTGTGCGTTCCCCTCTCTAGGAGGTGGGGAAGGCCTTGAAGAGGAGGCCAGTCTGGTGCTTATTTAAAGGTTAAGTGTTTAAAGATTTCTCTTCCCGTGTCAGTTTTTATTTTGCTGAGCTGGGTCTGGGGGGTCGGCGGGAGCAGGGGTTGCTGGGAGTCGAGCGTGCAAGCCATACGCTTCAAGGCCGCGTTCCGGCTGGCTACGAGCTGACCTCTGACCCCCCCCTTCGCTATAGATGTGCCGCGCAGGTCACGGGCACAGACACTGCTGTCCATCACTCAGCCCAGAGGTGATGGGAGCCCGATGGGCCCCGCCCTCAGCTGTCTGCACCCCTCCGTTTCCCCCTCACCAGAAAGGCTGGCCACGCCCACGCAGCCCAGCCACGCCTCAGAGTCCAGGCCCGCCGCCTGACACTCATAAATCACACAGACACAGGCCTAACACTAGCCCTGTGTTCCCTCTCTCTATCCCCCCCCCCCATTTGCTTCCAATACTGATTTTGTCACTGTGATGGTAAATGGAGGGTAGAGTTGAAGTGGGGAAAGAGACAGGAATGTGGAAACAACGTGTGTAAGGTTGTACTTCACACGACTGACATTCTGTCAGAGGAAATCTGAGCTGGCGGCGTGTATTTTTGAGGGTAAATTTGCGGATGTGTGGCAGAGAGAGAGAGAGAGAGAGAGAGAGAGAGAGAGAGAGAGAGACTGAGAGAGAGAGAGAGAGAGAGAGGTGCGAGGCAAAACACTTTTTTCCCGACTCGTTCGGATTTAGGCGTCTGCGAAGGAGTCGGTGGGGAGCAGATTTGAAGATCAGCGATAAAGCCGCGAGCGTAGCTGTTAGCGTGCTTCCTAACGTGTGGGAGGGGACCGGAGGAAGCGCGCCACTGGAAGGGGACAGTGTCGCAGCGCGGCGTTGGCGTCGCACTCCTTAATTATGCAGTGGCAGCGATTTCCCGCCCTCCCCAGAGAGAACGCCTAAACGGATCTGGAGGAGATTGTGGTCTGACATCATCGGTCCGTTTGGAGGGTTGCTGTGCAGTGTCTAGAATGCGTTAGCCTAGCGCGCGCTGAAGAAAAACAGAGCTCTGGATGACATACAAGCTTCATTTCTGCTCGCATGTGGAGTTGTGCGTTCACAGGACACGGTGTTAATGATGACTTGCGCCTTATATAGCCCCTTTCATGAATCCCAAGACACATTACAGTGAGGGTGGGGGAGGGGCAGAGTAGCTTCAACCCATGCTGATGCTTAGCACCCACTGGAAAGATGCAAGCCACCCTTTTTTCTACTAGAAACCTCACCACTTCAGCTAAGCATGTGGCAGACTTACTAAGCGACTGAGAGACAGTTAGGCAGGAAGATCAAGAGGGCTGTTCAGGAGGGCACGTGTAGCACAGACTTAAGGTTTTTTGAGAGATGATGAGGACAGAATGAAAAACGAACACACCGTATTCTCCATGTTTGTTTAAATCCGTTGCCAGGCTGCCAGACAGCGCATCAGCAGACTGGCTTCTCCCATCCACTGTGAAAGTGCCTTGTCTCTGTGTAGCCTGTATATGTAGGCCTACGTATGTGTATGCAGAGTGTATTTAGGCTTAGGCCTATTGCGTGTAGTGTTTCAGTGGGCGTACTTCATAGCTGTTGAAAGTGAGGAGATATAGGTCTGTTTATAGGGAGAATGGCAGGCAGCGCTGTGCTCGCTGTCAGGTCTGCGCCGCACGCTGGTTTCAGGGCGACGGGCTGAATTCCAGAAGACAATGGCTGCTTTCTCATTCTCTCGCCGCCGGCGACTGCGCGGAGAATGTGCTGACGGGGCGTCCCGCGCGGCGCGGGGCTGCTTCGGCGTACCGCTGTTACCGTTGCGAGGATTAACGTCCCGCGCTCTGCCAGGACGGAATAACTTGGGACCACACCAGACCAAAAGCTCGTAAGAGGGGGTCTGAAAAACCAGGACCAGACCAAACGCTTGTAAGAGGGGGTCCAAAAATCCAGGACCAGACCAGACCAAACGCTTGTAAGAGGGGGTCCAAAAATCCAGGACCAGACCAGACCAAATGCTCGTAAGAGGGGGTCTAATTAGGCACAGAGTGTGGAGACCAGGCCATGTGGATCGCTCCCAATCCACCCAGTAATCTCCAAGACACAGAATGTATCCAACAACATGCTTAGATCAGGGGTGGGCAAGGAGGGTTGTATCAATTTTTGGGTTTCATGTCAGCCCGTTGCCCTTAATTATTCAGTTATCCCAAACATTTACATTTGATCTGACATTTCTGTGAAATTTGTTGATAATTTCATGGATGACTGCTTAAATCTGTTCTGTCTTGTGGCCCTAACTGAAATGTTTACTGTGGTCTGATCTATGAGTGACTTGGCGTCGGTGTGTGCACCCGCGTAGCGAATTCAACCACGGTAACTATTGGAAACAAAAACAACTGCCTGCCCTGGCCTGGCCTGGACCGCTACTTAACCGCACTGAGATGTGATTTATTTTTCCGAGCGGTACGTGTGTGCTAGTGGGATGTTCCTGAGTTGATACAGGCTAGGCCTTACGGATCTTTGTTATTTAGCGTGTGCTCTTGCTGTTTTTCACTTTCGGTTTATATTAGCTGCCAAATTGCAGACATGTAATTTGTAATTATTGTTATGTATTACATAAACATGCAATGTGTATCAAACGTGAAATGTGTGTTATTAAACATGCAATGTGTGTTATTTATTGTTATGTATTCACCTTGTTGTTCATCCGTATACATTTTAATGTGTTTTGATGTGTAATGTAACTGGGTCTGTGAGCCAAATACAAATTACCATTTTTTAACCAACGTGCACAATAAAACTGAATGGAAATGAATGTGAACGGATTCATTTTAAAGGGCCGTGTCGGTCTGTGCGTGCACGCCTGCATGTTTGTGTTTGCGTGCCCGCGTTTGTGCCAGAGGAAGGGAGATATTCTTTGCGGCCCCGCGCCAGGCTCCGCTCTGTGAACGTGTTAGATTACCTTGTCTCATGAAAACCTGAGAGATATGAATTATTTTTGGCCAGCGCTGCAGTCTGTGTTTTTTTTTTTTTCTTTCCTTTTTTCTTCACGCAGACGTGAATAGGACTATTGTGCGCGAAGTGATGCCAATCTCGAGCGGTGAGCAGCGGCAGCCCGGGTTGGTGGAGAGCCAGAGCCAGGCAGGGACGGCCCGTAGGGTGGTGTCTCGGCTTGACGAGCGCCTGCGAGAATGCTGGGAAAAGGCATGTGAAGAGGTTGCATTCACAGCCAATGCTCCGTGACTCTCAGTTCACTCCTGCTTGTAGTTAAACAGCGCATGCAGTGAGTCTCACCTGTAACAACTGCTTGGGTGTAAATATTTACTTCGCTAGCGCCGCGGCCTAATGGAGAAGCATGCTTTATGAGCCACCAAGATTTGTTTTGTTTTTTGTTTTTTGGCCTGGAGGCCTCAGAGTGAGATTTGTCAGTTGCCTAATGGTGAAAACCCTTAATATTGTGCGTGTGTGTGCAAGCATTCATGTATGCAAGTTAGGTCTGTGCGTGCGTGCCTGTGTGTGCGTGCGTGCGTGCGTGCGCGCGCGTGCGTGTGTGCGTGCGCGTGTGTCCGTGCGTGCGTGCGTGCGCGCGCGTGTGTCCGTGCGTGCGTGTGTGTGCGTGCGTGTGTGCATGCGTGCGTGCGTGCGTGCGTGCGTGCGTGCGTGCGTGCTGGGCCTGTCGTAAGTGCAGGAAGCACAGCGGCCCTGGATGGGCTTTGGGAATGCAGGCAGAATGCTTAAAACCCCCCGGAGGAGGCTGAACCCCCTGTTGTTCTGACCTCTGACCTGGCTGTGCTGTGCAGGGAAGTTTGATAGTGAGTCCAGTGCATCCAGGGCTCCAATCTCCCACTGAGGTTCAGCGTTTTCTTCCTTTATACAGTTTAAAAATTCATGCTTCACCCGATCCCTTTGGAGTGTGAGATTTACAGCCCGGCAGATTATTTGCGCATCGCCCTGAGGGGGGTGGGGTTTGGGCAGAGGGGTGTACATGGTTTCCCTCCTCTCTCACCCCAGTGACCTCCCCTAAATCCTCTGACACGCTGACACCCAATACCCCACACATCTGACCGTTTATCAGTCAACTGTATCAACTGGGAGGCCACAGTGTGCCGTGACATGCCCTGTCTGTGTTAGTGACCAGAAGCGACAGGCCATTCGATGTCTGCCACGAGCGCCACCAGCTCTTGAACCTTGTTGACCGTGAACATTTTCTGCGGTTGAATAGGATGTTACAATAACATTGTCGCGGAAGAGGTGTGGTCAAGATCTGTATTCCGGATGCTGGAGGTTTTTGGTCTTCATTCTGTCCGTATATGTAAGAGGTAAACAAAGTGCAACCATTTCTGAGACCTGGTTCAAGGTTAGGGAGTGTCCGAAGACGACAAAGCAAGGCTTCCGTCCAACAGATGTGACTTTCATTTCACCAAAATGGCTTTCCCATGAATTCCTCCAAGAAAGCCGTTCAGACTTAGAATACTGCTAAATAGATTAGCAGTCTTGAACTGTGTCATGTCTCTATGGTTTGAATAAGTATAGCTAAGCTAAATACATAGTATGATATTTGATCTATGTTTTTTTTAAATGAAATCTACATTGCAGAGCTTGGTTTGCTAGGTCTCATTTCTTTTCCTAAGGTCAGGAAAAGTTTGGAAAAAACGCTAGTTCTTCACTTGTTTCCCAGAATTCTTTGCAGTTCCTCGCCTCTCCTCCTCTCGCTCTGCTTAGCCTAGCAGACCTACAGGAGTTAGAGCCACCTAGTGGTGTGCTCTGTAGAAAAGAAAACCAATAAAGAAAACCACTGTAAAGTTACTGACTTACAAGATTGTTGAAAGTTTCATGTGATGTGCATAAAACTGTCCTATCAAAAAATGACAACCCAAATGCACATATGCATACACGTGACTGCCCTGGTGTTCACAGCAGACAGTTTGCACTGGATTCTAAGCTGTGGATCTGATTTGGTCTGATATAACTGTGCAGTTTTTGCATGCAGTCAGGAGCTATTCCGGTCAGTTTGTTACTTTTCTTGTGGAACTTGGTGGAGCTGTCTTCCCTCATAGCTTCCTGATGGGATCAGTGCGTCACGGAGAAGCTTGACTGGACCATTAAGGAGGATTTCTTGCCAAGTTACTCCACAGTGCCGAATGTGGATCATATTATGGGTCCTATGAAGCATGCACCAGTGCATAAGAATGCAGATTGTAGTATTATCGTTATTATTATTATCATCATTATCATCGTGCGTTAGTTATTTCCGTTGCACTTGTAAAAATAATGTCTAATTCAGTTTTCCTTTAATATTGAATGGTTTCTGTGGTGCAACTGCTTAATAACAATGCAGCTGTTTCATAAATAACGCTCATCTAGCTGTGAATTTTTCTCATTCTGTGAATATGACAGTGAAGCTGATGCATTTGAAGCTGAAATTAGAAACAAATTTGCATTAGCCCACCTGCTGGCTGGCACAAATGTAGCATCACAGCCAGGCATAGGCTATATCTGGATAACCCAAAATTTGCTCCGCAGTAGGATGCTGGTTTTCTTTCTACAGTAAATATCCTATATATGATATGCCCATGGGGTCTCACTTTAATCTCAGCAGCCATTGGCTGAATGCTTCAAATTGAGCCACTCCTGTAGAAGTGGGGCACAGTGAGGGTGGGAACAGTGGGAGCTGAATGGTGATTGGAGATGACTAGTGAATAAATTCTGTCCATATGTTTGCTGTAAATGCAGGAACGTGTTATTTCCAAGGTCTGTTTAGAGTAGACCTCAAATCTATTGTTGCGCATGACCTGCCAGTCAGACAATATGGAGACAAGACTTGTAACCTTATATCCTTCTCTGTTTGTTTTGTGTGTGTGAGAGAGAGCGAGAGAGAGTATGCTTGTGTGTGCATGTATTGTTTCTACATTCAATGGAATGAGTGTGTGCTGGATCTGTTGTCATTACATATGTTCCTGTGACTGCTGGGTATTGTTTGAATGTATGTTCACTGTGCGTGCGTGTGTGCACGCGTAGGTGTGTGTGTGTGTGTGCATGTGCGTATGTATTTGTGGGGTCTGTTTTCATTACGCAAACCACAACCGTACATGATCTAATTAGTTTGAGAAAAACTGTAAACGGTGGCTAATGCATGCTGTAGAGGGTAAATGCTGTGTGAGTGCACCGTCTGTTTTGCTCCCTCTTCTACAGACCATCAGCAAGGTCTCTGTGGGGGGAAATGAGTGCATTTCATCCACACTGAATATTACAGTGTGTGTCCCAGCAGCGTTGAGCCATTAATAAAGTCTCATGTGAAAAAAGGCCATTGACTCCCCTGCGTATACTGCACTACACGCATGCGCAGTGTCCTGGCAGTCCGTCTGGCTTTCTGTCTGTGCATGGCCTTCACAGAATTAGCGGTACATTTTTCCACTTGCTCAAAGAGGATAAAATGGCTGTTCCAACTGATCGGCTCCAAGTGTTTGATCGCAGAATAAAACCACAAGTGAAATGTAATTATTACATTTTTTCTGTAAATTCAATAATTTTGTTTTGGAAAAACATTTCTGGAGGTGTGTTAGCCAAAGGTATTCAGAGGGTGAATAATACTGAGTAGTGGTATTTCATGGTTTTTCTATGACTGTGATCTTATCACTAAATTGTCCTAATGCATGTTACATGTGGATGTGGGTGAATTTGCTCATGTGGGTAAGCTTGTGTGTGTGTGTGTGTGTGTGTGTGTGTGTTTGCGCGTGTGTTTCTGGTGTCTGGTTCTTCCATCCAGATGGATTAGAGAAAGCCTCATCCGCTCTGCTGTGGAAAAGCTTTTTCCAGGGAGCCAAGCAGGAAGTGTGCTCTCGCAGTTTTTTTTCCCAGGGAGCTATGCAGGGAATCGGATTCGGACAAAAGCAACCACCGCTGCTTTTCAGCGTTTAAACCTCAAAGTAGGTTGTTTTAAGAAGCTTAAGCGCGCTCGTAAGGACGCGCGCTGCTGCGCGCTCGATGGCGCTCGGAGCCGGCGCCGCCGCTGGTTTCCAGCCAGGCCCATTAACGCGGGCCGGGGGCAGCGCAGGCCAGGGCCCCCTCCCAGTCATAAACCTGCTCGTTAATGACGAGCGACAGCTACGCAGCTGCTCCAGTCGCGCGCTCTGCCCCTGCCAGCCTAATGCTTTCTGAATGACTCGGCCGTCCGCGCTCTGAGTGATTTACCGTCCCTGCAGCGCTCCTGAGCGGCGGCCAATGGCTCCTTCCCTCGGCCCGCTCTTACCTCGCTGGCCGCTCTGGCAGGCGTAGGGCCCGGGTGGGCAGGGGGAGGGGGGGGGATCCTACATGGGGCGAGGCGAGACGCTGGCGCGTGCTCAGAGAGACGGGGCGAGGCTCAGCGGAGAGGAAGACGCCTCCATTGCGATGCCCGCCCGCCTGTGTGCTTTATGGAGGCGCGTCCGTGTTGTGGCCAGCTCCCCAGACGTTCGAGGACCTTTGAGTGGGACTGTGTCATCGTGCTTCCCGTTTAGTGATGCAGATTGCTCTGAATAAAACTGTGCCTTTCTCAGAGAGTCCTTGTGAATAAGCGGATCTGCAGTGCTCAGCATTGCAGCCTGGCTGAGATGCGGACATCTGAGCTGTTGGGAGAGAGGCTCCTAGTCTTTTGTTTGCTTTGTGGAGGTATGAAATGGAACCTGCCGGCTGATATCTCTTAAATCCCCCTCTCCTAGCCTGCCCTTCACATTGGAGAGACCTCCTTGGCCTGCCCCTATGTATTCCTCTCAGCCAATCCCATCAGTACCAGCACTGTGGTCATTTATGTGTCATCCCATAGGACCACTGGACCTGGTGTGCACTGGCGTGGTCAGAATTTGATTCCAGACTAGGCGCATTACTGCACTGAGAATCAGTGATTTAATTAGAGTGGAGGGGCTCATTTTCGCTGTAGAACTGCTGAGAGTCTCGTAAGCCTGGTCTGAAGAAAATAACCCTGCTGCCTGTACAAATTGCTCCAGAGACATCGGTATGCGTACGTGTTTAAGGAACGTCGCGTGGGCTCGAGCCAACAAAAAGAAGCACATCGATTTGAACATATGTTTTTGCTCCGGTGTATTATTTCTGTCGAGTGATTTTCGGATACGCACACCAATGAAAGGGAGATTATGGGACACCCTGTAAATTCTTAACAAGCGCCATTTAGCTGGGGCAGTCAGCCCCTATGAACATCAACAGGGTCTGTCAGGAAATAACTTGACTGTGTAATAGGGCAGGAGTGCAAAGGAAACAACAGGCCCAGTTTTTTTCCCCCAAGGGTTTGCTAATCGTAAACCAAGCTATGAATGAATCCTCATCTGGTGTCCTTTGGGGAATTGAAGATGTGAACTGCATATAGGGTACCAAGGACATGTATACACTGGGGGTCGAAATTACCATTCAAGTTTTGGTAGATAAACAGAACAGGCAGCGGTACTCTGGTTTAGTATTCACGTCTTAGGGTTTACTGCAAAAAGTAAGGATGTGCAAGAAGAAAACGTTTCCAGACCAGGTTGAGGAATCCTGTATTCTAGATCATAATACAAAAACATAAAAGGACATATTTCTGAAATTCTGATATTATTTGCAAGACAACATCTTGGTTAAGTGAGTCTCTCTCAGACCTCAAACTAGCAGGGAATTTCTTTAATCAGTTAATCAAACCGGACATTACAACCACAAACCGGACCTGTACAAATAATTTTGAAACATTAAACATTCTAGTCGAAAACACAACATCTGGCAACCCTAGTTAGCCCTTGTCCGATCATCTGTGTGCTATCAAACGCATGTTTATGTTTCTGGTACTAAATATGACTTTCTCACAGATCCGACCTGACGTTTCTAGAAACATGTTTTTTTTAGCACATTTTTCTTTTCTTTCATTTTTTTTTTGACTGCTTAACATTTGTACCATCATTGTACTAGGGGTTTGAAAGCTTGTCTTTAGCATCTGCTGGAGCCTCTCTCGCTGAATTATTCACAGATTAGCTCTCATCAGAGTGAGGGTGAGAGAAAAGCAGCCACAGCAATACAGAGCGGGGGCAGCCGGTCAAATGTCTTTGTGTTGAGTGGATTTTCCAGTCGCCCTTGCTTTATGAAGAGTTTTAAGAGGACCGCGGGGGGTGTGGGGGGGGAACTGTCCTTTCACATTGCACGCTGCCGAAAGATGGCCTCGTTAAAGTTGAATCGTAGCAACAGATGCGCAGCTAGCTCTCGGAGCGAATACGCTTTGGCCCTGTGCTCTGCTGTTCTGTTGAGCCTGGCTCGTTTTTTAAAGCCGCCTTTAACCCCTCCATTTGTACGGTTTCTAAATTTCATCAGATTCTCTGTAACCGTCTCGACAAATCCCCAGGAAGGACTGGGAAACGCAACAGGAAAAATGCTGGGTGACAATTGGCAAGATTGATATGATGGGAAAGCTTGTCTAGTGTAGGTAATTGTTGGCAACCTGCTCCGCTGTTCAGTTGTGAGTCATATCTTCAGCTCTTAACCGAAACATAAATTAAACATAATGAACTTCAGCTGAAACATAATGAAGGAAAACAGTTGGCAGGTTTTAATGTACTGATGATGTTCTGGATTGAGCAAAATCCTGTCTTTGTTTTCTCAAGTGTTGGCACGTTTTCCTTTTTTTCTCTTTTTTTTGTATAGCTAAGTGCAAAATGAAACTATGTATTTTTGATGAGCTTGTTTGAAGAGAGATGTGCTTTTCACAGCACAATTTCCCCCCACCTCCCCATTTTAAAGTTCCAGTTTTTCTTTTATATGTGTAAAGAATAATTTAAAGACACAGTTGCAGTTCGTAATTTTATGACTCTAGTTCACCCTTAATATTGTGGTGTGTTCGTCTTTAAGAAGCACGGCATGTGACTTATCTCGGAGGGCTGGTGTTCTCCGGGTGAGCATGCTGTAAGGGCGGGGGCCTGGCCCCGGCCTCGTTAATGCTGGGCAGAAAGGCGATGACGGCACAGCTTCATTAGTGAGCGACAGGCCTGTGTCTGCTGCAGCTCCTCTCTGTGAACCGGAGAGGCTTTAATGAGGCCATTGCCTCCTGCAGCTCTGTGCTTCATAAAAACCCCGCCTCGCTCTGGACCTGCTCCCGAGAGCCTCTCATTCACAGGAATTTAACCCCCTCCGCCCCTCTCTGTCCCGCCTTCTCCCTCTTCCTCTCATTCTCTTTCCCTCTCTCTCTTTCTCCTGCCTCCTCTACCCCCCCCACTCCCTCCCTCTCTTCTCCCGCCCACCTCTCTCTCTTTATCTCCGTCTCTCCCTCCCTTTCTCCCTCCCCCCTACCTCTCTCACCCTCCCTCTCCCTCTCTCCCTCCCTCCTACCTCTCTCTCCCTCTCTCTCCCTACAGATGAAGCTGTGGAATAAGTATAAAGTGACCAGTATCCCGTCCCTGGTGTTTGTGGATGCTGCCACAGGAAAGGTTGTCTGCAGAAACGGTCTGCTGGTGGTCCGGGACGACCCCAAAGGTGGGTGTTGGCCTGTATTTTTTGTCACCATCTTGGTGGGAAAAATGGGTGTCAACCCTTAAGGGGAAGGGGGGGGGATAACACAGGGGGATAGGGGTGGGAGGGACCACTCCTCTCCACAAGCCTCTTGTCAGAGCGGGGATGAAAAGCAGGAAAAGCTTTTCACTCAATGCCAAATGCGGGGTATATTCTGTAACCAACATCTTAATATTTTGACTCAAGCTGGTGAAGCCGTACTAAGACTCTTCCTGTGCAGCAAGGAACCGTAGCGTTCTTCATCTCCCCGGGAACAGCAGGAGAACAGGGAAGAGGCCTAGCGGGATGTCACCCGCAGTGCAGATTGGATTTCACATGAGCGCAGTGACACACTCGGACCGATTAATGAATACCATGCCTGCACTGTACTGCAGTGTTGTTTCCGTTAAAGATGTTACACGTAGATCTGCAAGAAACCTAGCTTAAGGGAAATTTCTCCACATGCACACAGACACACACACAGACACACACGTATCTTCTCTCTCTCACTCACACACGTATCTGCTCCTGTCTCTGTCTCTCTCTCTCTCTCAGGCACACCATGTATCTATTCCTCTCTCTCTCTTATGCGCACCCACACACACACGCACACACATTTTGGAATGTTAATGTGTGTAATGGTAGGATAACCTGATACATGGGAGCAAGCACAAATCCTGCCCTTTTTCTTGTCTCTAGTTTTAATGTAAAGGTCAGAATTTTGTGATAGAGTGTCTGACTTTGAGGGCAGGAATTCACACTGAAGAGATTTTCAAAGCTGTCATTACTGCTTTTTGTGAATGATGGGCCTGGTTAGTAGATGAAATACAAAAAAAATGTTGATTCTGGGGTTTTTTTTTTTAAGATGTGTTTAAAATTGTGATGAACTAATGTATTTTCATATCATCTTCCATAGTCATCTAACCCCTTCCCCTCCAATCTCCTCACCCCTCCCTCTCCATAGGCCTGGAGTTTCCATGGGGACCCAAACCGTTTGCGGAGGTGGTGGCGGGGCCCCTGCTCCGGAACGGCGGGCAGACGATAGAGAGCAGCTCCCTGGAGGGCTCGTACGTGGGGGTGTACTTCTCAGCCCACTGGGTGAGTGTGTCCCCCGGGCCTTCGGACCCGGAGCAGCAGGGAGAGACGGGGGGGGCTGTGGGAAATTCCGCTAAAACATTCCACACTGCTGTTCCCCAGCAGATGGGAGGAGGCGCTGACTTCCTACGACAAGACGCTCTCAGCGGCTCACTGAGCAGGTGGCTTTGCAAACTGCCGCTCTGGTCAGAATGTATGCCCTCAGGAAACCCAGAAATGCAGAAATCCAAGTTTTCTACCTGTTTAGCTGACTTGCCTGCAGCAAGAGCATGCTAACGCTAATACTTCTGCATCAGCTGTGACTACTTGGACGGTGACTTATTGGTTTGAGCAGGCCCACAGTCAATGCAAATGAGTTCCAACTGTGTGGAGATATCCTGCTTTCAAGTGGAGCTCTACCACCAGGCTGAGCAGTTTTGCCAATACAGCAGCTTTGGCAATGATAGATGTGTTCTCTAATGTCTGTCAATCGGATGCCAGAAAAATCTCTGTCCAGCCAGACAGACTAACTAAATTGACTTTGATCTGCATTGTCGTGAATGTCTTTGAGGAGTCTGGTTTTGAACTGGTCGAAGATCACAAACGGATGTCTCTCTTTCCTGGTCAGTTGTCCTAGCTGATGACAAGTTTGTTGTTTCAAGTATCTTGAGGCCCAGTTGAGGCTCTTTAGCGCTCTCAGTTATGGAAGGTCTGTTGTGCCTTTCAACATAGGACAACACCCTAGAGATTATGTCCTTACACTGTTTGCAGATCTTGTTCAGAATATGGATGTATGGCAGCCAGACCAGGGGGTATAATCACCAAAATCTTAAACCATGTTCCTCAAGCCAGCGACATGATGCACTTTCAAAGCTCAGAACTATAGATGATGAGCTGGGTGCTTTCTTTGAGCCTGTGTCAGGCTTGCTCACAAATACCGAACCACCAAAAAAAACAGTATGTTGTCTAGATGGGCCAAAACAATGCAATTTACAAGTTACTTTTACTATTTCTCAAAATAAGTGAGGTCTTGTACTCATTTGACTAGGCAGTAGTGTGAGGAGTGGTGGGGAGGGAAAGCGGAGGGGTAGGGGGGGCAGGGGGGCTGAAGAAAGAACGCTCTGTTGTGGAACGACGATGATGATGAAGATAATGGTGATAACGATCTTACAGCTTGTGTTCAGCATTGGAAGTTCCCTTCGCTGAGCACATCTGAGGAAAATTGTTGTGATGATGGTGGTGATGAAGAGGATGATAACGATGGTGAGGTCGACGATGATGATAGTGGTGGCGTGGATGACCATGATGATGGTGATGAAGATTATGGTGGTGATATTGATGGAGGAGGAAGGCAGTCGGTAGAGAACAGTAACCCTGTAGTCCTGCAGCAGCAGTAGTATAGTGTATGTAACAGTAGAACAGAGCTGGGACTGTAGCGGGGACATGGCTGGCCAGTAGAGCGTGTAATGGGCACAGGAAGAAATAAAACACTTGAGTCAGTAACGGCAGCGAGTGAACGGCAGGAAACGCTTCACCTCAGTGCAGTTATTCGGGCTGCGCCCCGAAGGCGAGGCCCCAATCTCCAATCTCACGTCCCTGGCCCCGCAGGCCGTACACTCTGCTACGGGACATTAAGCTCTGATGCCCCTCCCCTGCCGCTACCTGCAGCAGGAAGCCCCCGGGCCCTGTCACTCCCGCGCAGTGATCCCTCTCTCCTCTCACACATCAGTCACACGCTCGCACTCGCAGAGCGAGCGCCGTCTCGCCGCCCTCGCCGTTTCCCCACAGCTTTACGCGTTGAAAAGGATGAACTGGAAAGGCCATTGTGTCTGTTTCTGTGCATAGTGTTAATGCCACACTCCACAGCTCTGTCAGACTACCCCACCACCCCCCACCCCGATCAGAAAAGAAGCGTCAGTCATAGGATACCCCGCATCTGGCCTTGGTGTCCAGTTACTGTCAGTACTTTTGTCTTTTTCAGGACTCTGAATGACCTGAAGCAGTTGGATGAACTGAATAGTGGGGGGTTAGAGTTAGGGTTGGGGGGGTTGTTCCCAGAAGTGTTCTGAAAGAACTGCCCCATAAGAGCTATATGTGTTTGTGTGTGTGTGTATGTACCTGGAATCGTTGGCTGTCTCAGCACGTTTACATGTGTGGACCTGTGTGTTGGCAGTGCCCTCCCTGCCGCAGCCTGACGCGGGTGCTGGTGGAGTCCTACAGGACGGTGAAGGAGTCGGGCCAGAAGTTTGAGATTGTGTTCGTCAGCGCAGACAGGTGAGACCATTAAACACATCTGTGTCAGCATGCAGTCTGGTTAGATGGGCCTGTATACAACGGCCAGGGAAACTGGACCCAGGAGGGGGAGTCTCTTCCTGTTGGGAACTGGGGTGTCTCCCTGTCAGAGAGATTGGGTACAAAGGGAGGGGGGGCGGGGGGTTTTCCTCATAGGGGAACTGGGTACAAAGGGAAGGGGATGTCTCCCTGTAGGGGACTGTGTATGGAGGGAGTGGGGGGGATTTCACATGCAGCTAAAAGACACGGCTTGCGTTTCCTGTGTCCTTCACGCAGGTCAGAAGAGTCCTTTAAGCAGTACTTCAGCGAGATGCCCTGGGTGGCGGTTCCATACGCTGACGAGGCCCGCCGGTCACGCCTCAACAGGCTGTACGGAATACAAGGTACGCCCTGGCACCGGAGGCGGGAGCGCGGCCAGGGAACAAAATGGACTCTTCAGTCTCGGTTCTATCCGACTGTGATTTCCAGTAAAAATGAGCTGAGTGTTCCTGCTGCTGAAGCGGAAGCTTTAAAATCTTGCGCTTTTAGTGGTTTGCTAAATGTTGGGTTTTTATCTGATTGTGAGTTCCGGTAAAAAAGGAGCTAAGCGTCTTCGCTTGTGCGCCTGGGTCGTCAGGTTTGATCGTTTTCAGCGAGTTCTGGTGGAGGCAGCGGGAGATGCAGTCAGTGAGCTGTGGCTCGCACCCTCCCTCCCTCTCCTGCCTGGAATGTCCGGAATGCGTCCGGGCTGAGTCTGCCCCCCCCCCCTCCCGCTCGCGCTCTCACCCCCCCACCTTGCAGGCCTGCTGTTCACGCCGCCTCCCCTCTCACACACAATGGACATTCTGTGTCTGTTTTTGATAAGCCCTTTAATACTGGAGCAAGATTCTTATCTGGTTAAAAAAAACAGTTGAAGGAAAAAAGGGAGGGGGATGAAGGGGGGAGGAGAGGGGGGTTTGATGGGGGGAAGAAAGAAAAACACTAGAACAGTAAACACAGCAGGAGCTTGTGTCCTGAAAGAGCTCAGAAGCCCTGCTGCAGTAAAGGCCTGGTCAGGACCTTAACATGCACCACCCTGCCGCCCCCCCCCCAGTACTACCCTCTCTAATTAGGCCTGTAAGAACGGCCCTCAGTCGCACTTATAGCTCTCTCTCTCTCTCTCTCTCTCTCTCTCTCTCTCTCACGCAGGCATCCCCACCCTCATTCTGCTGGACACGGAGGGTCACATGATCACGCGGCAGGGCCGGGTGGAGGTGCTGAATGACCCGGAGTGCCGGCTCTTCCCCTGGCACCCCCGGCCCGTCCTGGAGCTGAGCGAGTCCAACGCCGTGCAGCTCAACGAGGGGCCCTGCCTTGTGCTGTTCGTGGGTGAGGACCCGGGGGGCAGGGCTGGGGGGTAGGGGTGTGGCCTGTGGTTTTTAAGAGAAATTGAGCAAGTGAGGAGTAATTACAATTTTCTATGTAGGCGTTTAGCTGGCTCTTTTATCCAAAGCGGCTAACAGAGGTATCTAGGAAACATCCCCTGGGCCTAGATTTAAGTAACACTATAGTAAAATCAGTGCTGTCGTAGAGATTCAGGCCACAAAGGCAGAAAAGGGTTTGGGCAGGCTGTCCAACTCATTGCACTGATCAAGAGGGAGAGGCCTTCTTTAATGCTCTGCTACTAATAGTGGTGAAGTATTATATTCATATACATACAAGTGTTATATGGGGTATTATGGCTACAAATCTGATCTTAATGCTTATAAATCCAGGGTCAAATTCAGTCAGATCACTAGATTACCGTTTCTAGATTAAGCTGAGCCTAGATAGTGAAGTTCTTAAAATAGACTCATTATGCAAACGTTGCTGCAGCGTCTTTAGAATATTACATATCTGCACTGTGGGAACTGCTAGGCCCAAGTCTCCATTTGTTTAATCTCTGATCATTGGATATATGCTGTGAAAAACTGACATCATCGATCACATTCTTTCATCCCTTTCTCAGCCGGTTTGGTTTACATTGATTGGTTTGAATTGGTGTGCTGTGCATGTGGTGAAAAACTAGACTGTGGTGCGAAAGGCAGGCTGCGTTCGCTTGAAAAGTTGACACAGCCTGCGTTAGGAACCGTGGGAATACCATAGCCCTGCCACTGACCCATCTCGCTCCTACATCCTTCCCCCTTTCCTCCTCCTCTTCCTCCTCCCTCTCTCAGACGCAGAGGAGGAGGGCGAGCTGGAGGCAGCCAAGGGGCTCATCCTGCCCATAGCGGAGAAGATCATGGCCAAACACAA
Organism: Anguilla rostrata; assembly: GCF_018555375.3. NCBI lineage: Eukaryota > Metazoa > Chordata > Actinopteri > Anguilliformes > Anguillidae > Anguilla > Anguilla rostrata. The sequence continues at coordinate 25,849,782 of NC_057941.1, read as the reverse complement.
GGCCAAGGAGGAGGAGACACCTCTGCTGTTCTTTGTGGCTGGAGAGGTCAGTGGAGTGGGGTGGGGGGTGGGGGGGTGGAGCAGAGGGGGCACGTGGAGGAGACCCAGTGCTGTCCTGTTACCTTAAGATCCGCCCCCAATAATGCTCTACACAGGCCCCAAGTCCTGGGCCATGTTCGAAACAGCCTCCTACTACTGTGTCCTCAAAATATCTGCCGTCTGCTAAAGATACTGCCTACTGTTTAGTGCATATTTTTTGTCCTCAATGGGCAGTATGCGAAAAAATATGCATACTATTTTCCAACAGTACTGTGGAAGTGTTGCAGGACATCCTACCTTTGTAGAAAAAAGGCCCCGTCTTTTCTTCTGTGATTTATGGGACCCAAAGGTGGATCCGCCTCTTCCTCTCTGTGGGACCTCCTAAAAAGTATGGTTTACTTCCTGAAAAGTGTGCTCCCAAATCAGGAAATAAGTATATGGTCCTACTCAACAACTTTCTCATCAAGTGTATTCAACTTATGTACTGAATAGTAGGAAAGTACGCTGTTTGGGACACTGCCCTGCACTCAGATGCAAATGCAGAAGAGGTCCCTAATAGCACCCGCTGCTGCCTCTAATGGAAAAATGAGTAAGTGCCGCAGACACAAGAGATCTTGCGTGCGCATCTGTGTCTGCGTGTCAGTGTGTGAGCTGACTTTACCATCTGGCCTGGCTTCATGTAATCATATATTGCTGAGGATTAACTTAAGCTGAGTGGGGCACCGTGTAACTGAGTACCAGAAAAGGAGAATTTCACCCGAAAATCAATTTTTTTTCTTAATAGTAAATTGATATGTCCACTGGTAATATGGTAAAAAATATCATAATTAAAACATACCAGTTGTCTAGATGGCAGCCTCACTTCCCAGATAAATCTGCTGAAGTGGCCTGTTCTGCTTCACCACACCCACTCTCGGTGTCGTAGCTACGCACAGCTGGTTTCAGAAGCAGGATGCAGCCAGTGTCTAGACGGCTTCAACTGTTTTTATTTAACCTTACGGCAGCAAAGGGATCAATAAAATAAAATAACATGGAATTAGGGTGTAGTTTCCCCTTAAAGCCTGGCAGGTGAAGCACGAGTTGACCTGTCCGGAAGTGAGCTTATGGGGCCCAGTTGCCAGGTGGTGACTTCCTTTCTCTCTCTCTCTCACACACACATGCACACACACACACAAAGAGCAGTTTTACTGGGGGAACCACCCCTCCTGTTCCAGGCAGGCCGGTGTTTTGGTACTCACCGACTCTTGTTTTTTTTGCTCGACCCTTTTCCGATCCTGTCGAGTTAGCGACGAGCGGTAGCCGTGATTTCCTTCGTGAGCCGGTCCCTCCCGTGGGCGGCAGGGCACGGAAGCCCCCTGACTGATCCCTCACGTCACCGCACACCCGCGCTGCCCCGGGCAGCTCCCGGCCCGCACATCTGTTCCATACCGACCCCACCTCCCACGCTCCGAGCGGCCCAGAGGCCTGGGGCTGGGCTCATAGACTGACAGAGGAGCTTGTGGCTGACATAGGGACAGTTGTCTTGATGGACAGATGTATAGACAGAGGAAGATAGGGACAGGTGTGTGTGTGTGTGTGTGTGTGTTTCTTTGTGTGTGTGTGTGTGTGTGTGTGTAGACACACAGACAGACAGACAGACACAGGTGATCATAAGGCATAGGAACAGTAATGTGTGTGGTCAGATGGACAGACACTGTGGGATGTATAAGGCATACTGTACAAACAGCCGTGTCTGGAGATGGACAGATGTATAGACCGAGGAATATAGGGACAGGTGTGTGTGTGTGTGTGTGTGTGTGTGTAGACACACAGACAGACAGACAGACACAGGTGATCATAAGGCATAGGAACAGCACTGTGTGTGGTCAGACAGACAGACAGACTCAGAGAGACGGATAAGGCATATTAACAGCTATGTGCAGACAGACAGACAGACACACGGATGCATACAAGCCACTGCAGCTGCGTGGTCTCTTTCATTTGGTGGTTGTCATGGAGACCAAATCTGTCCAGCAACTTGCCCAATGCTCGAACTTTCCGAGATCCAGGTCATGTCTGAAAGACTAGATGGGCCTCTGCAGAAGGGCAGCACATGGAACGCCACAGGGCCTTCACACCACCCACTCAGCACTGCCCTACCCTGCAGGGCTGCCCAATCAGAGCCTCTGGTCTTTGCGGGCCTGTATGATGCCCGTTGTGTGAGGAGTCCTACTGTGACACAGTCGGGAAGGTGAACTCGGCATTGTAAATCTGCTTAATCTGGTAAACATACAAGCTCTGATGAATGGCTTTAATTCTCGCCCCCGCGTAATTCGACTCTGAAAAGGCGACCTCCTCTTGAAGGAGGGTTTAATGCTTGGCTGTGAAGGAAAGATTGGGTTTCTTTCGTGCGCTGTTGGATGCTGCGAAGGCTGCTGCTAGATCAGAGTTTCCTTATTTCCGTCCACTGGCAGCGTTCTCTGTTTTGAAGGGCCTCCCAATTTCTCCATCAAATTGAAAGGGTGGCTGCCGTAGCCAGAGGAATTGAACCTTTCCCGGGGGGTTTAAAAATAATTTGGCAGTATGGGAAAGAGCGCTTTCTTTTTCTTTCTGGTAATCATTCTGTCATCTGCCAGATTCACGGTTGAAAAGGCTTTGCGTTTGTGTTCTCCCCTTTTGAGTTTCACGCAGCGTGGGATGTTTTTGTGCTGCTACCCGAGCAGTTAACAGCCCTCATTTCTGTTCTTTCTCAATTCACAATGAGGTGTGCGCAGACAAAGGAATCAGAAACGTGGAAGTAATTATTCCAAGAAATGGCTCATTGCATAGTAGACATTTACAGAAGCACTAAAATCTTACTTTTTGTGCTTAGTCATTCAAAACTAATGGCTGAGCTTCTAACATTGAAGAGAATTCTGTAAATTTGGACTTAAATTTGATAACTACACTGTTACAACCGCTGAATGCTTTCCTTTTAGGTTTTTACATATTACCGCTTAATGTGTTAATGTGTGTATGAGTAAAGCACAGAAAAAATCACTGTGGCACCGGAAATACTTCCACACTGAAGCTTTCAAGGACAGGAGTTTTGGCCTTGTGTTCCAAACACTAAAACACTCATGCCTCACCATCTGCAAACAGTTTCACAACAAGTTGAGGTCATACTTTTTGGTGGTACGCTTGTCCTTTTAAGGTTATAAAGATGCCAAAACGAACCGTGAACAAGTTAGGTATGTGCAGTTTTGCCTATTAGGCTGCATAGCTACCAGTTTCTTTTCCCTGAACACCAAGACCAGAATCAACCAGAAAAGAGCCACCAAGATTTTCAGTCCTGCCTGTGCCACCTGGTGGTCATTGATGGAACTGTGCTCCAGTGGATTCTCTGTGTGCATACTCTCCAAGATGATCTGTCCAAACCCCTGCCACGCCCAGGGTTTAGTAGATCTGCAGATGTCAAACTGTATAATCTTTTCATGTTGTAATGATAATACTTTATTATTTTCCTGGTTGGGTTTCTCTGGCTCTGATATGAATTCATTTGAAAGGTGTGATGGTGTAAATCCATATGTTTTCCTTGCCAATGCGTTCAGCCTGGTTAATTTAGTCTTCCAAAGTCCTTTTTAAAGCCTGTCCAAGAAATACATTCTCTTAGTTTCTAAATCTTTTCATCCTTATGTTTATATATCCTAAAGGTGCAATGGTGTGTTTGTCAAGGTTACTGCTGACTGGAATAGCAGAGTGTAATCTGAGTGGTTTGAAGGTAAAAGGTTGCATTGAGCCTGGGGGCCAGGATTTGTGAAAGGGACAGGGTGAAGCATACAGAGAGCCCTGCTCTCACCCCCCACTACGGAACTAAAGCTACTGTGAGAGCACACACACCTACACTAATCTCACACACACTCCTGGATTGCCCTGCCCCCACCCAACTCCGTCTGTTTTCATCAGTCACAAGGTGCATTCAAGAGCAACAAAACTTTAATGTAAAGGATGCTGAACTGAGAGCCTGTTTGGGGAACATTGCAGGTACGGAAGCAGAAAGGTTAAGAGAGTAAAACAAACGGCACTTCATATACTGTGGCCAATTACTCATTGACATACCCCACCACCAGCTTTGCAGAGCCGATGTTCCCATCCCAACGACACACCCACAGAACATCTCCTGAGGAATGTAGCAAAGCATACCAAACCGTTAAGAGTGAACATCCTGCTCAAGACCGATCAGAACGAAATGGAATATTCTGGCTACTGAACGAGTTTCTGATCTCTCTCTTTACGCAGGACGACATGAGTGACTCGCTGCGCGATTACACCAACCTGCCAGAGGCGGCGCCTCTCCTCACCATCCTGGACATGTCCGCCCGTGCCAAGTACGTCCGCGACGTGGAGGAGATCACGCCCGCCGTGGTGGAGCAGTTCGTGAGCGACTTCCTGGCAGAGGCGCTCAAACCCGAGCCCATCTAGTGCAGAAGCGGAGGGAAGGAGAGTTTTCAGTTGGACTGCAACCCATTCCTCCCCCACCCGCCATCCCCGCTCCAGAATCCTCTTCCTGTCACCTTCCCCAACCCCCTCCATCTCCCTCACCCCCAGACTGTTAGAACAGAGCATCACTTTTTTTTTTACAGACATGTCAACCTTTATTTTTAAACCTGTGTGTCCTTCAGTCCTGAGGTCCTTCTCTTCTGTGATGTATTGCGCCACCTGCAGGACTTTTTCTTCTCGTTTTCGGGTGAATTACAGGACTTAAGCCAAGAACCATGCGCCGTCCCCAGAGGGCATCACAAACTTAAGTTCTTTCTCTCTTGTTGCCTGTTAGTTTATCAGAATTTTTTGTTTTTCTTTTTCAAGAATCTGCTTTCTTGCCAACCAGTTATGGAAAAAGTTAATTAAAGCAATAAACAGTTAAACTAACAAACTGAACTTGATATGGGTATCCTGGTCTCAGCTTTTATGTTTGATATCTCTGGCTGTTCTGTATGATTAAAAAATGCTGCTGAGGGTTTTCCTAGTAAAAAGAACATATTTCTGCTTGTGTTTGTGATCTTGACACAATTGGCAGCATCGCTTGCCTGGTTAATAGCTTTACGGTACTAGAATACACCATTGCCAGTACCATAGCAGGATCAACATGATTGTGCACTCAGCAAGATGCATCTGGGCATTTTCAATACTTCATTTATTCTAAGTTATTTGAGATCATTTTAAGTTACACAAAACATGGGCACGGATATCCTGTTTTGTTTGAATCTATCTTCCCTAATATTTCAGACTACTTATCTTGGTTTAAATGTGCCAATTTACTTGCGTTATTCTGTCTGGCAAAACCATCAATCTGAATAAATAAAGCCTTACTGATAGTTTTCAATCAACCTTCCAAGTCAGATCAGAATGTCCTGGCAGAATAATCTTGATATGTACTGAAATATTTTTGTCAAGTAAAACTTGAAAGCAGCGTGTGGCTGCAAACAAATGTAATATCAGATTACTGAATCCAAATCCCGATCAGAATTAAATTGATCCTAATTTAACTTTTTGACAACTGGTATTTGAAGATGTAATCCGGATTGAGTGACATATCTGATTTTCAGAGTATGGATTAATAGAAAAGAAATTTGTGTGGATTATTAGGTATTATTGGGGAAACCCCTCATTCATTATATATCCATCCGTGATCATTATTTGGCAGTTTTTATAGTCTTGGCAGCCTTTGTCTCTTCATGTAAGCGCCTCTAGCTGCTAATCGCTTCAAATCTGTGGTGTCAAGCCTGGGCAGAGACAGTGAACGAAAGGAGGTGTTACCAGAGATTTAGAACTGCCCGGTTTCATATGCAGAACACCATGACAGAAAGCTGCATGGACTAATTAGGGATTTTATATGAATAACCCCTGCATGCATCACTCCATATTAGACAGAATCTTGGAATAAAGATGGTGTTGCTGTGTCCGATCTGGAAATCCTACATTAAGGATTGCATATTCCATTTTGTAATGTTAAATTCACACAATATAAAGATATACGGATTTTAAAGCTAAATAAAAACACTTCCTTTTGATGTGAAGTACACTGTCATTTCTAAACGAAAGCTTAATTTGAGTTAACTTGTGATTGGCAGGGCATTTAACCGACGCAGTTTATTGGTTCTGGGCAGTATAAAAAATAATTGCTTTCAGGATTTTTAAAACTGAACAAAACAGGCTTAATATAATTGTATTTGTTTTCTTCGATTCTTTATTTCAGGGGTAACAAAGTGTAAGTGCATATTTCATGATGTCACTAAAATGTCCAAATTGATGTTTCTCTGAGTTTTCTCCCTCATACGTCCACAGCAGGGGACACTGTTTCAGCAGAGCGCAATCCTCAACTGAAAATGCAGAAATTCTCCTTCTTAAAAAAAGAACTCCAAGCTTAATTGAAGCATATCCACAAACGTGTGGTTAGTAACTGAGCGCACTGACACAAACACAGATCCTTTTCTGTTTCTCCTCAGTGAGGATTTTTTTTTCTTAGTTTTGAATTAATATTTTTTCTTGGGGTAATAAAAATCTAAGCGAAGCAGTTATTTCAATATACCATGGGGAGGCTGGACTGTACACTGGGAGCCACAGCCATCCTGTTATTGTGAGATGTACCATGCCTGAAACTTGGCAATGCAGACATTTTCCAGCAGTAGAGTTAACAAGGGAGGAAAGCGATTACTTTTCCAAACCCACTGGCTGGATTCAGGAGGAATTATGAAGTGAGTGTGATGGCTAGTACACAAGGGGACTTGCAGTGCCTAAAGCGGGAAGCAAATTTGGAAAAAAGCACACAAATATAAAACTGGAATATTTATAGCATGTAATTTGGCCTGCAGTTTACGTAGTCCCTTTAGCTAACACATGAAGACGTATTGTTAGCACATGATTCAGTTCAGGGAACAGAAATCCTTGAAGTGAGTATGGAGGCCTTATTTCTCTGAAAAAATAGATTATGAGGGAAATGGTGAGATTAACAATATAAACAGACACAAACCAATACAAGCCCTGAAGCTGAGTCAAAGAATTTATACACAATCATGATGCTGAATACAGAAAACGCAAAAACACAAATGAGTCACGGTCATGGCATTTTGATTCTTGATTTCTCTCCAGCCTGCCCTGCAAGTATTGTAAGCTGTCGCTTGCCCTCATACAGAATAATGCCAGCCGCAATAGCACAGTTTAGACTGTCCACCCCTGTAACCATGGGAACACAGAGCCTTCTGCCATCAGTTCTCTCAGCTAACTGAAGGGCTTCCAGGCTGAGTCCGTGAGTCTCTCCACCAATCACGAGCGCGGTGTGACTCTGGACCCAGTTTGCGTGGTAAAGCTGGCTCTCTACGGCTGGGAGAGAGAGCTTGGGGCGTTCCTCCTCCTCCTCCTCGTCAGAATCCGACTCGTACTCGGCACCGTATTCCTCGTACCGCATGTTCTTGCGGTTGGGCCTGCTGCTCACCCAACCGTAGTCCCCAGCTTTTTTTGGTGGCCCGGATGACTCCTTGTCTCCATCCGTCTCCATTCCACTGCAATTGTCAGCCAGGTGGACAGTCACCGTGGTCGGGAGGTACTTGGGGATAACTTCCCAGTCCAGGTTGGGAATGATGGGAACACGAAAGTGGGCGCCCATCGCTGCTCGTAGTACTTTCGGCTCCCAGACATCCACGCAGCCTGTGCGGGGGTAACAGCACATAAGAACAGCACTGCAGCCAGGAAATAAAGCAGGATCTTTTGCATTAACCTCCTATGTATTGGTTATCAGAGATTTAAGAAAAATTGAGAGGGGAACCATTTCCTTCAAAGTTCAAATTTTCAGAGTCAAATTGTTTTACAACATACTCAAGCAATAAAAAATGTTGCATTGACAGCATTCAAGTATAAAATGACAGTTGTAGTAAATGTGAAATCTAGACTACTGTGTGAGTTTGTGTGAATGGAGTACATTCATGAAGGACTAAAGCAAAATATAGCATTTGGCCCCTTCTACCAGTTCTGTGGTGGGCAAGAACTGCTCCTTGGTTTGTTGCATATGCTCCAATGGTTGTACATGACACGTTGCTATGTTTACAGTAACAATGGTTCACTAAGGTAAATCTAACCTTCCTCACCCCAGGGGCTGGTGACATACCCTTGGTTAGCAGCACGCTTTGACAGCCTGCAGCAGCCGCACAACGCAGAATGGTGCCAACGTTTCCAGGGTCACGCACATTGTCACAGATCAGGTAAAGCGGCACCGACTGGTTGCGCTGTTCTGGCGGGAAGACTAGCCTAGACGCATCTGGACGCGCAAATATAGCTGTATAAAAACAGAGATGCAGGTCGTAAATTACTGAAAGGAAACGCTATCTCAGGTCCAATATCGCTGCACTAATTCACTGTCACAATTATTAATACATTCAACAGTTATTTACCAGTAATGAAAAGCAGCAGTGGCACATGGTGTAATTCATTAAACATTCTGATTTATAAATTAATATATTAAGACCAATTAATACATAAACTCGTAGATTTTACTCCATTGTTGCAACTCCAACATCCGAACGGTGTAGCCTTCCTTCCAGGCGACAAAAAAACTTAATCCTTAACGCACCCATAACTCCTTGCGGTGTCACAAGGTCGGACCACATCTTGATGTCCTCGAATTTCACTTTAACCAGGCTGGCGCGCCGCAGCTGTTCCAGAGGCAGCTCACGCAGCCGCTCCACTGTGCTGAAGAACAGAATCTGCGGAATGCCCCCTGCCGCCAGGGCGTCACAGATCAGACGCTTCCCCTCTAGGAGCACCTTTCCCTGTTGTTCCCGAAACTTCCTGGAGCGTGCAACGCTCACAGCTCTCCTGTAAAGACAACAACACACAGTAAGAACCTAAATGCCACTAAATTAACGGAGTCCTTTCATCCTAAAGTGGAAAAACTAAATGTCAAAAGTAGTGATCATTTGAAGAGATTAACCTGCCTGGCGCAAATGATTACTGAAAACCATTTGAGTTACAAACGGAATTATGTTTTAAAGTGTCAAATCATGATGTTTCCAAAAACTGAGGTGTAAAGGTAAGTAACGCTTACAAATTAAACGTTTAAAGTGTACTGATGTGATGGCAAGCCAAATACAATCTAAAATGTAGACAGTGATCAAATTACCTAACTGTATGTGACTGCCTAACAAACACATTTTCTTTTGCTATTCGTGAAATCCAAATAGCCACGATAATGTGGCTAAGTAGCCTCCTTACGCCAATCTCTTGTCGCCAGGGAAGGCCTTTTCATATCGCAATCCGGCCAGCTCATCATCAACAGAGATTTTGTCTGTCGTCGCTTTCACGCTTCGTTTAGGATCCCTCCAGACATCCGAGTTTACAAACTCATTGATCTCTGTTTTCTGTTTGTTTTTCCCACCCGATTTCATTGCAACATAGGTCTGGTGGCGCTCTGACCGCTGGTCAACGACTCTGACATTGTTTTGTTTTGTTTCTGTCCGCTTTTCGACTTCATCCTCTGGGTGCAACACCTTCACTGGACGGCGTCTTAATGCGCGTACGTATCTCTTCAAGTCGATACACGGGTTCTGTTTACTTGTAATGAATGTAGCGCTAACTTCTGATGCCAAGAGACGACAGCCCATGCTTCGTATGAACGCCGCCATTTTATTTCGAATAGGCATTCGATTGATTGTGTCTAGTGTGTATACAGCGCCTACCAGACATTGCTGTCCGACCACTGAACTGTTCATTGTGCCCACTGAGTTTATGCAGTTCTTATCGTCCCCGACCCACAGACAGTTCTATGGCCGATAGGCCGACCTTATCTTTTAACCTCCTTGTACCCGACAGGCAGAAACATATTCTATGTCTACCAATTTAGTGCAACCACAGTTCTGCGAGTGCAACTTCCTAATGACATTGAGGGAATGAGGAATATATTATTAAACAGGAACCAAAATCAGGCCAACAAGTAATTCTGTGTTGCAGACCTACAAAACGAAAGAAATATGTAATCATAACCAAAGTATGCCTATTCGCCTAAAATTTCACAGTTCCATTGACTATACTATGCAATGCATTTAAACCATATGCCTACTATTATAGCCTTATACTTTAAAAATCTTTTTTTCTTTACAGACTTTCCTTTCTCATTTTCCTAAAGAGAACTTAAAGAGCCCTGCACTCAATTTTCTTCAAAGACAGAATGCATTTGTACTCAAGGCTGGTATAAGCATGTTGCTCTTCAGGTTGTCATTTTTCATCAGAGAGAAAGCTGCAATTACATTTTGGAATCAATTCAATGAATATATTGTCAACCTCATATGTTCTACAACACAATGCAAGCAATGTTTTTAACCAGTCTGTCAAAAGGTTGGTATGATGTTTTGCTATCAAGTTGCTGGTATATACATACAATGAATTAGGAACTGGAGAATGTGTCTGCACAAACACCATACTTTGCGAAGCCACCCTTTGTTACATTACATTACAGGCATTTAGCAGATGCTCTTATTTAGAGAAACTTGCACAATGTTTTACGTAGCATTTATATTGCGTCCACTTACACAGCTGGATGATTCAATGCAGGTTAAGTACCTTACTCAAGGGTACAACGACAGTGTCCTACTGCTCACCATAGCTTCCCCATTTTAAGAAATTTGTATGTGTCAAAAGGCCATAGCTTTACAATGAGGCAAATTTACTGGCCACTTGGCATCAAAGTATTTAGCATATCAAAAATTAAAGGCCAATTATGAATTCAAAAGTTTTAAAGTGATACTTTGCTTTCATTTAAAATATAATTTCAGTTGAAGTGTATGATATAAATTGGCCCAGACATTGATGTAGGTAGGACATGGGATGTAGACCATTTTAGACGTTCAGAAGATTTGACAATCTGTCACATTAAAAATGGCTGGTATTGGGGCATTTGGAGGCTTGTGGTGTGAAGCAAGGAAACACTTCAGGTAACTCCAAAGCAGCTTGCACCGTGCTATGCGTCCAGAGGTTGTAGATGCGTATATTGCCTGATTATTCAAAAAGTACATTTAATATTATTTTTGGTTGAAACTATTTATATTCTATGACATGCAACCACCCAAGAAAAGAAGTGCCAGCACGAATGCCCACACACACACACACATACACACAGACTACATCTTGCTATTTTTTATTAATGATATTTTAGGACGGCACATACAGTCATACATTCCATAAGTATTTGGACATTGACAAAGTTATTGTTATTTTAGCAGTCTACCACAGCATATTGAAGTTGAAATTAAATAACATGAGCTCAAAGTGCAGACCTTCAGCTTTAATTTGAAGGTATTTACATCCAAATTGGTTGAACGATGTAGGAATTACAGCACTTTTTATATGTGGTCCCCCCCTTTTTAAGGGACCAAAGGTAATTGGACAATTGGCTGCTCAGCTGTTCCATGGCTGGGTGTGTGTTATTCCCTCATTATTTAATTAACAAGTAAGCAGATAAAAGGTCTAGAATTGATTTCAAGTGTGGCATTTGAATTTGAAATCTGTTGCTGTTAACTCTCAATATGAAGCCCAAAGAGCTGTCACTGTCGGTGAAGCAAACCATCATTAGGCTGAAAAAAAAAAAAAAAAAACCCATCAGAGAGATAGCAAAAACTTTAGCCAAATCAACTATTTGGTATATTCTTAAAAAGAAAGAATGCACTGGTGAGCTCAGGAACACCAAAATATATAAAATGTATAAAAATGGTTCTAATTCCGACATTGTTCATACAATATTTTCGAAAAAACCCTTAAATTAAAGCTGAAAGTCTACACTTAAATAACATCTTGATTGTTTCATTTCAAATCCATTGTGGTGGCGTACAGAGCCAAAATGATGAAAATTGTGTCACTGTCCAAACACTTTTGGACCTGACTGTAAGTAAACAATTCATGTCAAGTGTCATGCATCCATGATGAATAAAATATTGTGCCTCTCGCAGTTGTGACTGAAAAACACATTGTATTACAATGTAGATGCCTATTTAAAAGTTAAAACTACTATTTGGTGAACAGCTGTAAAACAGAAATCTCCCTTGAATCCAAAACAGTGTGGGATTAATTGTTCGATCAAGCCTAATTCATTAGAATGTCAGTTGGAATGAAAACAGGTGCATGCAGTGGGTCCCCAGGACCACTGCTCACATCTATATAAAGATCTCTCATCTCTCCTGTGCCCCTCTATGTCAAGGTATGGGTTCACTCACCTACACACTGAGACTGCATGCACCAGGGAGGACCATATGTGCCTCCACTCAGTTTGCCTTGGAGGCCATACAAACAGCAGATGCACATTCACTCAAGTGCAAAATCAGCATTTGACAAGAAGAGGCCTCTGATTCACCATGGAATATTGTTTGGCTCTTGACCAAGCACCCCATGCTCTGCTCTGTATTTTAGTCAGGTTAGCCCGGTCACAGTCCTGATTGGATCAGATCCTTGGAGTATGTTGAGTTTTTTCTGCGTTGCACTACTCTGTATTAGGCAATGGACAAATGGGCCTGTCACAAATGTGTAACTCTTGCTTGACCTATGGAATGAATTAATTCTGCATATGAATGTAACCTAGATTAAATCCCAAAGGACATGTTCACATGTTGTATGTGGAAATTAAAGTACAACTGTGAGCGCGACCGAAATTTGCGCAACTGAATTATTGTTGGCACTGCTGAGTCTTATAAGGAACCTGCAAAACTGGATTTGCATAGGTCCCGCTACACCAAGCAAGGCACGACAATCACGTGTCATCAGTATGAAAGCAAGAGAATATATTATGTCAGACATGGAAAGGGGTGGATCTCTGAAGAGATAAAATACCACAGTACAGGTTTTTAAAAAATCAATACTGAATTTGATTATGTGCTTGGTGAAAATTGATTATTTAAAAAAAATTTTGAAATAAAAAAACATGCCTGACATATATTACTACATAATATTGCCAATGTAACATGTATAACCAGTCCTCTATGACCAATGTCCAATATGTGTACAGCTGACCCATGTGTCAGAGAGACAAGGTAGCATATTGGAAAATTCTGCAGCCCATCCTGCAAGTGCTGCGTGCTCTGGCCCAGCAAGCGTTCAGCTGATGAGCCCCAGGGTAACTCTCCTGTTTATTTCATTCAGTGGGAATTCTAGAGATGTGCTGAAGAGAATGGCCACACCCTCTGCTACATTTTTTACCCAGATGCTCCAGATTCACATCCTCCTTCATAACGTGCTTTTCTCTCTTCATGATCTGCAGAATACAAGGCAGTGAATTATTTCTGCAATTTAGGTGATGGTTATTTTCATGTAAAAAGAGAGATTCAGTCATGTCCTCTGTTGGTTTTTAGACAGATCTGAATAAAGACATTGCTGCACAGTGCTTTCGCTGCGTAGCCTAGTTATTTGGTACTGAACTGGTTGCAGTTGTTTCATCTTCCCGTGCTTTCGCCGGCATATTTAAATATTCAGCAGACATGCATGCTCAGGGAATAATTTATTGCTCTTCTGAAATTATTCATTATTCAAGGAAGGTCAGTGGTCGGTGCTTTTCGGATATGCCTGCATATTTAACGTGCTGGAGTAGGATGGGTGAAATGGTCGTTACGTAGCTCTACGTAGACTATTGGATAGCAACGACGTGGGCGGGTTTGTGATTTACGTCTGCACTGTTGACTACACAAACGAAGATTATCTTGTTTATGTCGGTGCATTTAGATAATAGGAGTGATTTTAGACGAATGATTCGCCCTATAGATTACAGTTAAACCAAGTTTAAGTAGCAAATAACTGGAAAGATGTTTTCAAGTAGGTCATAGCAAAAAGATAGTCGCCGTGAATAGGAATATCGTGCACATCGTGAACTAAAAATGTCACTGATTGACAAGGCGATGAATGATAGAGCTCACAAAATAAAAACTTAACAAATCAGGTAAAGTGATGGGAGCCGACATTAGTAAAAACAACAAGGTAAGCGTTGTGGAGCATCCAGTATTTTGTCTGTGTTTTGAACTTCACACTTTCCTGTCCTATTTTGCACGGTATGAGCGATCTGGAGACGTATAACGGTAACGTTAATAAACAAATAGGGACTGCTGTGACATTTTTTTCGGTTGCAAATCAATGTTAGTTTGGTATATAGCGCCGTGTCTTGATAAATATTATATTCTAGTTGAAGTTCTTTTCTTTAGAAACATTGTATCGATATCAAATGCACTAAAAGGTCTATCATGCCTAAACATTTTGTTGTGTTTTAGTCCTTTTTATTTCGATATATTTCAATGGCTTTCGTTTCAACCCTACATTTATAGTGGTTTCTTAGTCTTATGCGATTTAATCAAACTGACTAATTCCGCCTGTTTAATGCGGTGGAATGTTTAACGTGATGACGCGCACAGCGCCTCCAGCGTTATGGGCTCTCACATTATGTTCACATTGTGCTCACTGTATGTTGTTTTCCATGATGTCAACTTCACTGGAACTCACTGGACAAAGCAGCGTAGTGTGATGCAAAAAGAGATCACACGCCATTTATATCGCAGTACAACTGTAATAAGGAAAACGGTTCACTTTGGTTTGGTTTATTATTGTGAAACTGACTTGTTTCAAAACTGACTGGATTCGTTTTTAAACTGGTATAATTTAATTTGCAGTGGTAAATTTGGTGTTGATCCTGTGGGTTCTATGTCCCACTGCAGGAGCAGCCTCCGTCCGAGGAGGGGCGCTGTGCCTCAGGGTGGAGGGGCTTCCTGTCCAGTGTGGGCATCTCCGTGTCATCGGGGCTCTGTCGCCTGGGCGCGCGACGCATGATCCGGGAAAAGGGTGCGCCTCTCCCGGATGATCACGTGTTCCAGTCCATCCCTGGCCCAGAGAGGCTCCGGATGGAGTGGTCACTACCTGGGTTCATCTCCATGTTCCTGCCTGAGTTTCCACACCGCAACGTCCCAGGACACGAGCATTTCCAGGTGTCCTGCTATGTTATCCCTACACCCCATTGTAATAGATATGCACACTGACTATATGATTAATTTCATTCATTTAGTGACAAGAGACAGTTTGCAATCTGTGTAACAGCTTGCCAGATCATATAATATAGACAGAGATCCTTGGGGTATTTAAGTCCAGGCTTGACACAATGCTGGATTTGTAGTGTAATTGGTGAGCCTAGATTGGCTGGATGTCCTATTTTAGTCAGTATTTCTTCTTATGTTGTTATGAATTTCCACGACACTGTAATGTGTTATCTCTACCCCCATTCTACTAGAAAATGCACTGCCCATTTGATGACAGCTAATATTGAGAACTTTGAAGGTGACTAGGGGGGACTTCATAGAAGTCATAGGGTTGCCACACTGGTCTTGGATATTCAATTGACTTTAATGCGCATGTTATTCTACGTTGTTTCCTTGCGATGCATCGGATGTACAATTTAAAAAGGCCTGTGATTTTCTGCTTATAAATCTGCTTTGTGTAAACACTGGCCTGGAAACTGGCAGATGGAGAGCCAGGATTTCTACAAATAGACCAGCAAGCATTTGGCTTTGGCTGGCACTTGTACTCTTAAACACCTTGCTGATCTTCATCCATTACATTACATTACATTACAGGCATTTGGCTGACGTTCTTATCCAGAGCGACAACAAAGTGTATAACCATAACCAGGAACAAGTATGACGAAACCCCTAGAGAGAAGTACCGGTCCAAGTGCAGGGAACAACCGCATAGTTCAACTTGGACCCTGATGGTTAAACTGATTAACACTAACAACGAGAACGGCAACAACGCAATCTATGGAAAAAAAATACAAGTAGTCGTTAAGACAGTTAATGCACCTAAGTCACTTACGAAACAGCTGCCTAGTTTACAACCCTAAGCTTAGTCATTTACAGGGGGGAAGGGAGGGATGGGGAGAGGTGCAGCCTGAAGAGGTGAGTCTTCAGTCGTCGTTTGAAATGGGTCAGTGTCTCAGCTGCTCTGACCTCCACAGGGAGGTCATTCCACCATCGTGGGGCCAGAACAGACAGGAGACGTGTTCTGGAAGTGCAGGTGCGAAGAGGGGGAGGTGCTAGGCGTCCTGAGGTAGCAGAACGGAGGGATCTGGCTGGCATGTAGGGTTTGAATATCTTGTGGAGGTATGCTGGGGCTGATCCCTTGACTGCCTGGTATGCTAGGACCAATGTTTTAAATTTGATGCGAGCTATAACAGGCAGCCAGTGGAGGGTAGTGAGCAGGGGAGTTACGTGGGAGTGTCTGGGGAGGTTCATCCAGTCATTTGTTTTGTCTTCTAGGTTCTGGGCTGCATAGCCAAAGGCTCCTTTGGCCCTATACTGAAAGTGAAGGACAGGTCTAAGCAGAAGACTTATGCGGTGAAGGTCAGTTCATATTTTTTCCAGTCCTGGGGTTTATTCATAAAATTATTCATTTGGCATTTTGTAGCCACTCTTATTCAGAGCAAGTTGCATAATTTACACACCATCCATTTCTGCAACTGTGTATTTACTACATTCAGATTATGTACCTTACTTAGGGGTACAATTACAGTCTCCTGGGATTTGAACCCCTAACCTCTGAATTGCAAGATCAGATCTTGTAATTAATTTTACAGCACTCACACACAGCTGTAGCCTTCTTAGCCACCCTAGGCGGGATTGTGGACTGGGGGTGGGGGGCGGGTGGTGGGTGCCTTTGACTGTCATGGATGCAGTGCATGGATTCAACCGCCCCCTTCCCTTCATTTGGTGCCCCACTGCCCACCTAGATGGATGGCCTAGAACCAGCTCTGACTGCACTGAGGGCCTGAACAATGCGCAACAGATTCAGCCGGTTTTTAACCACTGTCAGAACTACAGTTAATGGCCCATACACCTTCTCTGGGTGTTGTTTGGCCACGACTGCGGCTAAATTGGGCCAGTTATCCTTGTGGATACCGGTGGTCATGCCCCTATGCAAGAAGTGGACAGCAACCCAAAGTGCAGTATTATGGGATTTTGTAATGTTAAGCAGTTGCCATTTTTCAGAAGAATTGCAAAGTGCAGCACACATGCCTTCCAGCAGATAAAGGTATCTAGATAGCCATTAATGTTGTGAGATGTCATTGTGTGTATTATCAAAAGTAAAGAAGCAAAAATGCACATGCAGGAAACTCCAGCACTAAGTCATGCACTAATCATAATAAGGTACAGTAAGCCATTGCCCTGGAGGGAATAATTCCGTCTGATGTCACAAGTACAATGCAGTGTAATCCGTTTATTCAATGGTGATTCAAATCTATGTCCAATCACTGGCTCCCATGACGATAGTTAAAATCCTAAATGAAATTGAAACCATAACCCCCTTTGGTTTGTCATGATGGCTACTTCAGTTCAAGAGGGATCTAATTCCATTTTTGTCATGTTAGATTTCTTCTTTATTTGCTTGTCTTCTATTTGTCCAAGTTTTTATTTGTGTCTGTTTGCTAGGTTATTCCCAAATCTGAAGTTTTAAGACAAGGGGTGCTAGAGCAGTCGAAAGAGGAGGTCATCATTCAGGTACGTCCCAGTTTGGTGCTGATGTGTTCTTCCTCCCTTTCTGACCGGTCTTACAGCTGGAAGGTTACCGCCCGCTCTCTTCCGTGGGTGTTTAGTCTTGCAGGTCCTGAGTGTCAGGAAGACTGTTTACACACCATGGGCATATCTTGCACTGCCCTGAATTCACACAGTTACAAAAAAAAGAATACATCCTGATTCCACAAGGGAACTGGCAGGCTTTTCCCAGACAATGTAGCAGCCCTAAAAACCTGTCATTGGACTTGGGCCATTAGAGGGAGATTTGAAATGCGTGAATTGAAATGTAATGCCCTGTGATTTTAAATGGGTACATGCGTTCTGCAGTTTACCACGGCCAAGCCCATCAGTGCCCATCATTCCCACTGCACTGAGGTTTTAAATATTCCTGTGACTTCAGGCATTTTCTATTGACGTGTAGAATAACAGGGTTATTTAAGCACCTCTTTTGTTTAAATGTATATAATCCTCGACAGCAGAATGGGAAAATCTAGCACACTCATTACAGGAGTGAATTTCAGTACACAGTAAGTTACTTTTGGCACAAGGGTGATATTTTTTCTTAGTAGCATATTATAATAAAGAGAAGGTTTACAGTACATAGGGCTTACTGTATATATTTTGATGGATTATATAGAAACCCCTTGGAAGCCAGAGCTGAGAAGCCTTCATTGAAGTCTCCTTGCACTCGGGGCTTGGCTGGTGTTAACTGCCTGTGTTGTTGTTGTACTGACTGTTGCTTTGCAGAGGCAAGTGCGGCACCCTTTTGTGCATGACCTGCAGGACTGCTGGCAGACACAGCGCCACCTCTACATTAGTGAGTGACTTGCGGTGCTTGTGGCCTAGTCCAGCCCCGCATCCCCCCCCCTCGCACCGTCCCACCTGCCCTCCTGTGTGCTGGCTTCTATCCTTTCCGTGGCTGCCACCAGGAAGGGGTCCCTCCCTCCCCTCCCCAAAGCAGCTCTGTCTGACCCCCGCCACAGCCCTGCCTCGCCAGTCACTCCCGTCATCACTCCGGACACGCCCTGCTGGGGGGACAGTCAGGCCGCTGATTCGCTCCAATGTTCCCGGAAGCAGAGGACGGAGATGCGGGGCTGTAGCAGGGTGGTAGTAGCGCTGTAGTAGCTTAAAGGTGCAGTAGCTCTGTCATGTGACTAGTGGGGCTCCTCCGTGCCCTCAGACGCAGCGCGGCTAGGTGTTCCCCCAAAGCTCGGCGCACACCTCGAGAGCAGCTGCCTTTGTGCCTGTGCCTTTCTGTCCCCGCTCTGATTTTTCATTTTTCCAGAGTAAAGCAACTCTCCTCCCTGTGTCGGCACCTACACCTAACGCCCAGTCATAGTTTGTCGTCATTGTGCTGAGTACATTGGCAGTGTAAGAGTTGGATAGTGTAATGTGATGAGTCATTCCTGATTATGTCAGAAAAAACATTATGAGTGAAGGGGAGTGGCTGTGCTGTTGATGTTAATTCATTTCATTCTCAGCCCACAGTCAGTTAGTTCCTCCTCCCCCTTTGCGGTCCAGGGAATAACAGGTTCTTTGGGCTGTGGAATAAAGCTGTCAGTAAAAAACCCAGGCGAAGCCATAGCAGCACTTTTTCCAATGGGTGCCATGTGTTATGTGCACAGCCTCTGCTAATCCCACAAGTCTAATACCCGGCTGGATTATCTGCCGGTCTTGGCACTTAAGCCACAGTAACTTTTTCCATTCAGGGCCATGCTTAGATTTTCTTCCATATGTTATTGGTTGGTAATCCTACTGTGCCTACCCATAAGTGGGTTGTTTGTGAATGAATCTTCTCAGTGAAGAAGGGAGAATATCTCCAGCACTTGTGATATTGTGAAAGGCAAAGTGTCGCCTAGCAACTGGCGGGCCAGAGAAAGGATAAGAGTTGCTTTCAGCTTTTCTGTGTTTCGCGCCTTCAGGTGTGGCCAGAGGTTGGTTTGTGCATTTCTCAAACCCTGAGCACTCCTCTATGGCCCCCACTGCCCCCACCCCACCTCCTGATGCCCCAGACTGACCACCGAAGGGCAGCACTCTGTTTCCCCACACTCCCTCACTTCAGTCCCTCAGTGATGACGGCATTATCCCTCGACAATGTCACCTCACCCTGTACCACACGTAGCATTGCAGGGACAATGCTAATATGTCAGCCTGTGGATAAATGGGTAAGAGTTTACTTGACCTATATACCACAAAGCTTACATAACACCACTATAAAAATGACATTGCTGCATGCTGCATCATCAAGTATGCAGCATGCAGCAATGATTTTTCAATCAATTATGAATCTCTTTTATAAAATGCACATAATACATTATGACAGTGTCACATGCTGTAATGCTCTGATGACTGGTTATGAGGGCTATGCCATTACATGTATGACATGTTTGTGACAGTGTTTTTGTAGTCTTTATGGCATTTAGGTCAAGTTAGTGTTAACAATAAATGGTTGTGACTTTTGGCACATTGATATGAAGACCAAACAAAATTTGTGAGCATGCAAGATACAAACTAGGACACTATCCACAAACATTTTTGTCTGCAAAATCACAACCAGAAATCATGATACTGCAGAAATAAAATCTTGAGGAAAAAAGTCTTACCTTTATAGGTTAACCTTGGATTCAGTGGTTGTATGTCTGGTGGTATCATAAGTTTCTAACAACAATAGTTCATTAGGAGGGATACAGTAGACTGCTGCTTTTGAGGATTCAACTGTAAGGTATTTGGCAACAGATGTGCAGACTTGCCGAAGGAAATGTAAAATCACAACCAAAGCAATGTTTTAATCAAATGCCTGCAGTCAAAAATGAAAGCTTAAATGAGTAAGTTGAATATTTTTAGTGGATCAGTAGAAAGAGGTTCACAGAGCAGAATGCAACAATAAATGTCAGCTCTGATAGTGTTTCGAACTCAGTGAAATTGCACTCTTATGTCTGTTTGAGAGAGTGCAGCTTCTTATCACACACAACCTCCGTTGGCAATTCGGGCTTGCACAGACACAAATCAGAGGAGGACGGTTTTGCAGGCGCAGCAGGGGTCACCGGTCCACCTTGAGACCCTGCAGTTCATCAGGCTGGAACCTTTCTATCATTGGGTGATGCCACAGCCAATTGTGCATCACCTTGTGGTGCTGCTGGCTTTAGGCCAGGCTGTGGCACACTTTGACTTACAATTATGCATACAGTTTGTGGCTATTAGACTGTTAGACCTTTAGTTGTGGATACAGCATGTGACTTTGATCCTGTTAATCTATTGGCACATGGCTCTGGAACTTGGGCCTATAGGTATTAATGCTGTTTGTTATTGACTGGTTTTCATCAGCAGTCTCACAAGATGCCAGGCCAGTTTTTACTTGGGTAGCTTCCATTTTTTCCCCTGTGCGGGTTTATTTTACACCAAGACCACAGACAGCAGAAGAAGAAGAGAGGACCCATGCATGCAAGTGATCCACACTTTCCATGAGACAGAGGGGGCAATGGCATGGAAGATGGATTTGAACCATTTCTTTTAAAGATTTTGGTGGACTGTCTGAGCTGTTGGAAGACAAGATCAGGACATGATCAACACCGCAAGGAAGCTGATCCTGTTCATCCCATTTTTAATGGAAAGCTAATAAAACCAGATCCTCTGCAGTACCCTTTCGCTAACCCAATGGCACCTGCCAATGGGTCAGGGTATGTGCTTCCTCTCCCGATTGGTGTGTGACTGTGCGTCTTCCCCCACAGTGTGTGACTACTGCAGCTCAGGAGACCTGTACACCTACTGGATGCTGATTGGACAGTTTGACGAAGATGCGATCAGGGTGTTTGCAGCAGAACTGGGCTGCGCTCTCGGTGAGTAGAGTAGCGCTCTTCCTGGAGATGAGATTGACAAGCGACAACCCCAGTGAGCTTGTGTGTAGTCTCGAGTATTTAGGTATACCCACGGTCTGGGAGACTGCAATCTGGCGTTTCTGTTCTGCTGTTAGTGCAGATACTGCTCTTTATTTATGGGTTCTTTGCCTCCTTTCACCCTTTATTCTTTCATGACTGGCAGGCTTCCTACATGACTTTGGAATCATTCACCGGGACATCAAGGTGAGAGTCGCATTGGAAGTACAGATTGCTTCGAACACTGGAATAAAAGTATTGAGAAAGCATTTTGATGAAAGTTATGATTTATGTTGTGTTTTGCTATTAGCATGTGAGTTAATGCATTCTGTGTGGTTTGTTTTTATGGAAAACACTTGTCTGAGCCTTTTTTCTTTTTTCAAGATGGAGAACATCCTCTTGACTGATCAAGGTAATAACACATACACTAAAACCAACACTAGAGGGCGGTGTAGCCTAAGAATTATTGAGAAACATTCTGGAACATTCTGACTCCATGGTCTTTGGAATCGTCCATACAATCACAGTGCTCATTATTAAAAACACACAGCGCAAATATAGATATAAAATTATTAATAAAGCTGATTCTACTGAATTGTAAAATGGTGGTGTCTTTGAAAGGAAACTGTCATTATTTGGAATGGATTTAAGCAGAATTATGAATTTGGTGAAGGCTTTGTTTTTTCTGTTCTGTGTGGTCTGATACAGGACACCTTCGATTGGCTGACTTTGGACTGTCCCGTCGGCTGGAGCAAGGAGGAAGGGCTTTCACTATCTGTGGAACAATCCAGTACATGGGTGAGAATTTTATGGGCTGAAATGATAATTCGCTCAATAAAAACTTGAGTGTCAGTATATTCCCCCCGGTAATTTATTTAGGAATTATATTTCTCTAAATGGTCATGTAGATTGTGTGATGCATTTAAATATCAGCACAGTTCAGACTGCTAAGTGTGCACTCTGCTCTACTGGCACAGCCCCTGAAGTCCTGGGTGGGGGTCCCTACAGCCATGCAGCTGATTGGTGGTCCTTGGGCATTCTGCTCTTTTCATTGGCTACAGGAGAGGTAAGGCCATACACAGCTGCATGCCATTTTGCATTGTGTATATGCATCTTTTCAGTGTGTTTGTGCTTTCATACTGTTATACATCCGTGGTCTTCTTACTGTTATTCTTCTTATAATTATTATAGCCTTAATCATTATTTAGGAAATAAATAATTGGCTATTTGAATTAGCATCCGGTTCTGTCCAAATATATGTGAAAGTCTTC
The DNA here is from genome assembly GCF_018555375.3 of Anguilla rostrata. Classification (NCBI taxonomy): domain Eukaryota; kingdom Metazoa; phylum Chordata; class Actinopteri; order Anguilliformes; family Anguillidae; genus Anguilla; species Anguilla rostrata. The sequence goes on along the minus strand of NC_057941.1, from coordinate 25,827,069 downwards.
ACCTGTAAACGATGAACTCTGTTACAAAGTCACATTTGAAGTGAATAGTAATGAGAGATTTTGAGATTTCAAAGTAAGGACATGGTTTCTGGGCTCTCTGCTACCCCTCTATAAAATACATTAATTTCCCCCTCTTTGAATTGTTGGCCTGGCTCAAGGTTAGGCCCAAACTGAAGTGAATTGTAATGAGTTGTGCTGAAGTACGTGTGTTCTGTTTGGCCTCTCTGTGATGCTCCCAGTTCCCTGTTCCCCCGGAGCGTGACCACTGCAGCATGCTGAGGAGGGTCCGCAGCTTCTCCTACGAGATGCCCCGGACCTTCAGCCCCCCGCTGGCCCTGCTGCTGACTGAGGTGGGCACTCCCTCTCTCCTGGGCCCTGGTGGCATTGGGGCGCAGATTTGAAGACGCATACAGTGAAATTAGTTGTTTGTTGTTTATTAATTAAGTCTGAAAAGCATTTTGAAATGAGGGTAAATAAATGAGGGTATTCTCTGTCTTTCCCTAACCCCCCGGCTCTTCTCCGTTGCCGTGGGCGACGCAGCTCCTTTGCAAGACCCCGACGCGGCGCCTGCGAACCCTCGAGCGCTTCAAGAGGCAGACGTTTTTTCGGGGCACCCCTTTCGACTCCCACCTGCTGCAGAAGACGCCCATGGAGCTGATCCTGGAGCTGAAGGAGCACCCCGACCGGCCGGTCAAAGCGCAGCGGGGCATGAATCAGGACGCCTTCCAGAACTTCGACTGTGACCTCCTGGACTCCCCCGTCAGCACCACAGACCTGTCCCCCGCCCTGGTGAACTTTGACCTGAGCCGAGCCCCCGCCCTGGCCACCGCCACAGATGCGGCCTTTGTGTAACGAGCGACTGGCGGTGAGTGAGTCAGCAGGCCCAGCCAAAATTACAGCTGTGTGCTTTCAGGAGGAGGAGTGAAAATGCAGAGGTTCTGAGTGGAGAACATTATTCACTCTTTATTATTATTGTTTATAAGTTACTAGATTAGTCTCAATGAGTTTGAAAATCTCTTATAAGAGAAACCTAGCTGAAATAAAAGCACAGTTACAGTGACCAACATAAAGCATAAACATGGTATGATTAGTAGAAAGCACGAGTTGAGGTTCCATAGTTGTTAAAGTCATGAGTAATTCTTTGTCCATGATGGACAGTGTACTGATTCTATAATGTTGGGAAACTGTGCCAAGTGCTTATGTCCTGTTTCTTATTCTACTCGATCCCAGTAAATTATTTCAAATTTTCCACCTCATTTGTCAGAAATAAAGCTGAGATTACATTTCCCTTTTGCAGCTTTTGTTTGCAATAAAATCACTAATCTCAGGTTATAAGGCTTTTAACCTTCAATGAAGATTTAAAATAGTTTTAGAAACATCACTACAACATTTTTGTTATACACACAAGGGCAACATTTGCACAGAAACAATTATTTTATATACAGAACAGACTTTATTTCCAGGCATAGATTTGTACTTTGAATCATTGCCTATGCTTTACCCTAAATGTTTATGTACAATATATTTAGTGCATCTAATTAGAGCTTGAAAATTGAAGTTTTTTGGAGCAAGCACCTTACTTTTTAAGTCAATGTACTATAACGGAGGATATGCAAAGCACAGAAATTCAGGTATCTTCATCCATCGATCAATCCAGTCTTCCAAACCACTAGATATGTTTGAAACAAGACTGTCTTGCATTGCTGCTGTATTTCTGCTAATTTTTCAGGCTGTTTTATATATGAGAGAACCGTTTAATCGTTTAGTAGTGTCTGAATTTGGAATTTTTAACAGAACACTGCCTCCTTTTAGTGCCAGTGGATGCAGATTGGAATACTGTCTTAAACAGATTAATGTGTTGTTATTGTATTAAAACCAAAACTTTTGTTAATGTTGTTAATGTTATGCAGGGAAATATTCATAGACATTCCTAATCAAGACCACTGCCTTGCTTTGTCTTATTTTGTATCTCTGTCACAGGCATGTGTCTCTGTTAACAGCCTTTTGACATAAATTAAATTTGATATTATGTAGCAGAAAAGGAAGATGATGCCATTAGCATGATTTTTCATGTATCAACTGTGAAATTTTTATAATTACCTGTAGAGAAGTACCTCCCTTTCGATCAGATCTCATCTCAAATGTCTGTCTCTTCGGTTTAACTGCCAGATGCTTTTTAATGTGAATTATATTTGTGTCACGTGTCAGAAAATATTATTGAATATTATTACTGTATGTGTCAAGTTGTTGCCACTAGGAAATGTCATCGTTTGTTTTGACAATATTTTTTTTAGTTTGTGTCGTATTAAAACATTAAACATGCACATGAATTAAAAGATTGTGTTTGCTTGTGCGTCAATCAAGGGCATTTTATGGCTTATATAGTGTATTTTGACTATTGTACATGTTGAATGTTTGAAGCTATTGGGTACAAGGTAACTAGGTAAATTGGATGGACGTTAAGCATTGCGACCTGGAACCCTGTGCATGAACGCTGGTTACAAAGCAATAAGGGTACATTGGAACAATACAAAGAACTGTCCAAAGATATATAATACATGCTCAGGGTTTTACTCGTGGTCCAGTAGAATTATCACTGTCAAACCTACAGGGTACTACTGCAACATCCAAGTTCAGAAGCTTCCAGGAATGGGTGTGGGGATCTCCCATCTATAAAAGTCCCTGTCAGGCTTTGCTGGCTTGGATTTGCTATTAGTTCAACAGAAACTAAAATCTGGAACTAAAATCTCTTGGATTGAATTGGGAGGGGGGAGGGGTCTTATAGAAAGTTAAATATAACTGCAGAAGAGCAAAGCTGAGTGGTGCTTTCTATGAAAGTGTGTGTGTGTCTTTGAAATGCTCGCTCTTTTCTCTTGTTGGTCTGATTTTAGTGTGACCTATTTTGTGGGAACAGCAACACCCCATAAGGGAGTGAAATTAATAGGTATTAAAATAGAAAGTTATATAAAGCATCTTCATTGTTATCATTTTAAATTGGATAACAAAGGAAAAATATATCACCCACATTCAAAAACATATTAAAATATGTCACATCCCGAAAGGAAGTAGCTAATTATAATGTAGAACCTCTACATTCTATGTCTAAATTTAAAATTCTTGAAAGACCAAATAAGTGTTCTTTGAGTACCTGGGTTTCTATCATCATGCCCCAGCTTTCAATTTGTAAGAAATATATTAAAATGAAAATTTTAGCATTTAGCTTCTCTCCATATATTTATTTTTCCTCATAACCACGCACCATGCATCATATCTATTGGTGGGAAAATGAGGTTTAATCAAAAATGGGTGGAGCAACATATGCCAACAGTCACTGAATTTAACCAATCATTGTATTTGGCTATAGAGAGGACATACTTTTGACTGGTTCAAAGTCGATGATTGATGGTTCATTGTTGTTGGGTTAATGAAACATCACTCTCCAATCACCAGTTGCAGCAATTGTTGCATTATGAATAAAATTACTTGTAAATATTACAGTTGAAAAAATGATATCCAATGAGTCTTCCATTTCACTTATCAAACATCACACTAGCTTATTTAAAGCCTCTCTCTGTCCTTTGAGCAAGTATTGGCTGTTTGGCTTTTATTCTGTTTGCATAATTAATATTTCATACACAAAACACTGTTGTGAATGGGTCTGGTCTCTTTTCGAACTTCATTCGTGTGGGAGCTGGACAGTGTGTTCCTTTGCTGTGATTTACATCTCTGCAATGAGTCAGCACACTCTACAGCGTGTGGAGGGCCCAAGCATTCTTTTACAGGATTTTCCCCCTTTAGCTTACATTAGTGCATTATGTCTGACTTCACGATTTATCCATTTTCTCTCATTATTCATCAGCTTGTGTTTCAGTCCTTTCTCAACGGTAATTTTGTCTCCGCTGCTGATCGTTCTTTTGACAGATTGGTCATAGTAATGACCTTTTTTTCCTGTCCTTGACAACAAATCGCAGTGATCTTGATTTCAGCTCTTTAGATCCAAGAAATCCTATTCCTGCATTGATTGATTTGGCTCATTAGTTCATGTGTGAGAGAGGATTAAGTTGTATGTACATGCCACCAAAAGACAGAGCATAGTTTTATATTCATGATTTCATGTACATTTCGGTGTCGTAGCCTATTTAAACTCCTTTAGATGAGTGATTGAAATGACTGAATGGGAAGATGGGAATTTGTTTTTGACAAGAATTTCATAAGAAACATTAAAATAAATCGCATGGACACAGAAATTGCATGATCGACGTGAACGATTGATTGATTCCGTGGACATCTGTACACAAAGTTGAAATAATTTTGGTTCGTTTGTTTAATGTTTGTTTGTTTTTTTGTTTTGCTTAATTGAAAGCAATCTTGTTAAGATATAACGATATCCTTAATCATGATTAGTTGCAGATGGTTATAAACTTTGCTGCATGATTTGCTAAAGAAACTGCTTTATCATGATTCAACCCATGCCATGTAGCCTGTTATTTCACTCTGGTATCAATGTTGTTACAGCCCAACCCATATATCATGAATATTTAGTAATTCTAATGAGGTCGTGACTGTACGCCCCGCCCTTGAATGGGAAGGTTTTGTAAGAAGTCACGTAGCTCTGCAGCATTGAAGCAGCGGTCCTTCCTCGGAGCATCTTGTGCCTACACCTCATTCTGCAACGCATTGCCCAGATCGACTCAAGCACTTAAATTCTCATCGTCTCAGGTAAGACGATATACATCGGTCACTGACGAATGAAATGCACTGCAATTAGTAATGGTGCATGTTAGAGCAGATGTGTTGATGATGGATTAGCTAGTCAGGTAGCAATAGCTCGGATTTGATTCATTTAAAAAAATCAGGTTGGAAACAGCCAATCAAGGTATCATTTAATAAGACAGAACTTGTATATATAAACAATGTTTATTACTTACAATGCAATGGCCTTTCGAAAAACTAGATGTAGCCGCAATTTCGGTACCTCGAAGATGAGAGATGAGTGACTCATACAGGCTGTCATCGAGAGGAAGTCAAAGCGAACAATCTAACTGTGCAGCTATAGTAATTGCTAGTCGCCGGCTTGCTACACTTATGTGGGCATCTGACCTGCATCATTGTTTAGTTGTTTAGTTTTATATTTTCGTGAAATCGAAGCTTTTAGTATACTAAGCATTAAGCGAACATATCGGCTAGCTATCAAGCTATTTTCTTTTGAAATACGGAAGGGACATTATAGCTGATATATTTGTGCGTTACTTGGTTTCTTATTTTGCATAACTTTAGGGCAGTTTAAGTTAACACATCACAGAATTTCAAACCTCAAGATTTAATTTTTTCGCATGGAGTAGGCTATATGTTGTGCAGCTCAGTGATGATGGCGCAGCAGGTGTGCATACTCAGACGGGTCTGTGGAAAACAGCACGTACACACGACGTCACACTTTTAACATTCGATAGCCCTCATTTCTTGATGTGGTCTAATTTATTTTTATTTTGGTGGCGTCTTCATTCGAAATTTACACATCTCACAGTCCTGTATTATAACGTTAACGTCCCTTCGTTAAGGATCAGAGTGATGTTTTTGAGGAAGACGCAGCATGAAAATAGCGACGCTGCGCAGTATCATCTCGAGGCTATTTTACTGACTCTCACGCTTTATGCCATGTACGGAGCATGGGGTTTACGAATAATTAATAGCATTCAGTACGAATTCAAAATGGTAGTATGTGTTGGAGGAGCTCTTCGTAGCGCTCTGTGAAATCATTTCAGTTTTAAATGCAGTAGGCTGTGTCACATCATTAGCTACATGTTTAAAACACGACGTCTGTGCTGTTTGTCTGGTACATAGGCTACTATCGACTTTCAGCGACAACCCCCTGGACCGATACTCATCCATTCAAGAGAAAATGTCTAGATTCTTCAACAACAACAAAACCCCGAAGCCAACCGGTTCTCACATTACCTATTACACAATCGACCATTTTCTCCATTCATTTCTTTATTTTTTAAATAAATTTAGTTTGAAGGACCTACATTTATTGATCTTAATGGGCTGCGCCCAAACTGTTTGAGATTAATTGAGATTAATTCAATCAATCCAATATGGGTGCTAGCACAATTGCATCCACATGAAGACCTGGTTGCCAGGAAACTGGCAGTTGTCTGATTTAACACTAGGCCACAGATTCCTCACATTGCTTGTAAGTGAGGCTTACAGCTCAGGTTGGTGGTTGAAATCCTTCCCTTTCTGTCTCTTATTTGATAATACGCTTCATGGTTCATCAGATTTTTCTTGCTCTTTCCACTTGCTGCATTTCCTTGGCTTCAAATATATATGACCCAGTCCTTGCTGGGATGTGTGCATTTTATGACCTGCTACCATATGTCTGTTAGCATATTTCTGTTTCTTCTGTAAAGCATCAATGTGACAGTGTCTCTACAATTTTTTTTTTTTTTAAACCATTGCGAATTGAGTGTCCAATGACAGCAGCCCACTCTTTCACCCTTGCACTAGACACTATACCCAATAATTTAAATACAGTAAATGTATTAAAAAGTAAGCTGTATAAAATGCTTGAATAAACATATATGCAAATAAATTGTGCATCAACGTGGAACTAATGTTATATTGTACAAAAGTACTGAATTTTGTTGTAAGAAAAACCTGACCGGTCCAAATACTTTTGGTTTCTTGTGTCCATTGTATGGCACAAGTAAGTGTTTACTTGGGAACCAAGAAATGTACATTCTTGCTTACAGTGGTCCTCAATGTTATATACCTCTGTTATTAGTGGTACCATGTAACTCTGCGCTTTCTAATTAAATTAGTTTGTTTAGAGAGATATGATTTTTTCAGATGAGATTGCGCAGAGCAGGGATCTGTTGGACATCCTGATGTGCTGGTCTGGTCTGCAGGGGCGTGGTACGGTTTGGGTGGAGGGAGAGGACAAGGGGGCAGGGCGGGGTGTTGGTATTTAAAATTTTCAAGGGCGCGAGCAGCCGTCCCGCCTCGCACATCCCCAGCTGCAAAGCTGACGCAGCATACTGTCTCCGGTCTCACCAGTCTGGCAGGAAACAGGACATCGAGTACTGCCATGGTGAACTGGGATAAAAGAGTGGGGAATGAGCCGAGGTTCTCCCGTACTCCTCCCTCTGTACATGCCTGCCTTTTCTCTGGATTGAGCGGGATTGCTGGGATGTGCTCACGGTGGGAGGTGGCAGGATGTGGTCCTTGGGGGGAGGGGGGGAGGGGTTGGGGGGGAGAGCAGGCACCTGATTTCAGATTACGCAGTGCAGGGCAGGTCGGCATTACAGCCGCGGTGCCATCTTCTCCGAGGCGGGAGGGGGGAGGGCTCAATCATGTGCTCTGTGCTCATGACATTGATTGGGAGGGATTCACAGAGATGCACGTATAACTGTGTTTATGATAAATTGTACGTAAATGGTATGTTATATGATAAATTGCATGCACACACAGGCATGTGCACTAACACCTATGTACATGCAGGCACTCACACACACACGCACACACACACCCGCCGGTACAAGCGAAACACCATGCAGGCCTACATGACATACTAGGGGAAGTTTACCAGTTTAACACAATGTCAAAGTCAGACTATCTTGCTGTGAAATTACACTTACAAAAAATACCACTCTGGGCATGGATTAAAAAACAACTAATGTGTGTTGTGCTTACACACCCATGATGTCCGGGGCTTTCTAGAAAACAATGGTTTTAAACCACAAGTCACATTTGATTAGTTACCAGATCAGTGGTCACTGACAAGCCTCAGCCTCACCCTTCTGTAGGAAATACACTGTATGCTAATGAATAATACAAACCATCTGAAGTTGTTAGGATTTTTGATAAGTGGTTGTTATTGCTGGTGAGATTAATGTTCCATGAAGTACTCATTAAATTGGAATTAATTTTGCATGAAGTATGTCCTTTGTATATTTTACCAACAAGTGCAAATGTCACTTAAGATGCACTTTTTTATTTATTTGCAACTCGGTTGGGATTAGCATAAAAGACTATTAAAAATCGTCATTGTTTACCAGCCTGATTTTGCATTGAAAATGAGAGAAATTTAGCTTTTGAAGAAAATTGGGGGGACAAAAAAAATCATCAAGAAATAAATATTTTTTTAAATCAAATTTTGAGAATGCCAACAATTCTGGAGAGCACTGTGTGTAAGATTATCACAGTATAACCTTGTAGATAGAAAACAAATTATCTTTTGTGGTGCTGGTACAGTATATGTGCAATTCAGCCATAGATGCTGTGCTACTGTTGGTTTTTTTTCCAAAAGAGTGCATCTGTACTGCAGCATTGTGTGCAAACGCACTCGGGTCGGTGGGGATTCCTACCCTTGTGGCCCTCTGTTTACCCTGTATTATTTTCAGCCCTCAGCTTTCAACAACAGCAACAGCAGCCAATCAGACTGCATTGAGCGCTAGTGCCTGTGTCGGTGTCAAAGCATTGTTAATACCAGTCAATGCAGTGGTTCTGGTGCCTTGTTGAAATGTACGTAGGGCTAATGTAGTATAGCAACTCAGTCACTATACGTATTGCAATTACATGCTCCCTTATGCACTGAAAATACTTTTTTCATAAATGGAGTACAATATGTGCACTCTTGATTTGTCATTTGTGACACTGGACAGCTAGTCTAATCATATTTCCAGAATTTAGCTGAACTGCATGTATGAGGACACAACCGACTTACTTGTGAAATAAGGAACTGTTGTCATATGTTGAATAATATATCAAAATTTCATAATATATTCATTATTTCCACTTGTTTATATTGAGGTATAACCAACAACATGTATTAAACAAAAATAACCAGGTTGTATACAGTATTTGCATTGTGTAGTGTTTCCCATACCATTAAACAATGATGCACTGCTATTCATGGAATCAAAGCCACCATTACTCAGTATGTAACTGGCCCTTGCATTAAACTAACCAATAAATCAGTAAGGATGATTTATTCAGAGGCTATCATTTGACGCAGTTGCATTTAACTGCATTGCTGAACACTTGCTATTGCGTTCTGAAGTCCACCAAATGAAAACAGATTTTATTACTGTCAGACGTATTGAGATTGAGCTAGGTAGGCTTTCATGGTTAGAAATTTGATATGTATTTACCTTTCAAAAGTCACATAAATGTGTGAAATGAGCTCTCATGAATTGAAAAATTGGGCCCACATGTTATGAGTCACTACTCCAGAAAAAACCTAGTGGAATCACTGGCATTTATTAGAAAATATATTTTGGTTGCCTCTGTATAGTCAAACGTATTATTCAATGTATTACAGACTACTTTTTGATATATGGTAATATGTATTTTGTGCATAATGGTTTAAATTGGTGTTTTAGTTGGGGTGTACAGTCAAACATATTCCTCACCGTCCCTCTTAGTAGCAGTCATAGCCAGGTCTAGGCAGTCATACTTAGACCTGGTTCAGTCACCATCATTCAGTATTAGGAGGTGTAGCTTAATCATACTGGGTCTACAGAAGATTTGTGGCTTGTCATCAGTGGTCATAAGCAAGGTAGGCACACAGATTTGACAAGTAGCAACTTGCCACTGTCTGCTGCCTTGGTTTCCTGGCTCTTTGTGTTTTCTCCGCTGGGAGTTTGCCGGTACAGTGTGTTCTTGCAAAGGGCGCTGCAGTCCGCGCCTCCGCACAGCTGACCTGTTTTATTGCCGAGTGCTGTTCTGTGTATCAGCATTGGGTCTGAAGTCACGCTACACCATCCCAGCTGAAGGAGTAGTGTAGATCAAAGCTGCCTCGCATGTTCAGTCAGGTGGGTGTAATCCGAGGAGGGCAGGTTCGGTTATAATACCTTTAACCCTAATTTTCACCTTGGCTGTGGTTCACACATGTAAAAAACATGCAAAAAAAAACATACAAAAAAAATATAACAAACATAAAATTGACAAGCATGAAGAGTAACAAAGCAAATAATAAGGCTATTGGTGTTCAGTAGGTCTGAATTATGAGGTTTTTAATGACTGACACAAGGAACTTACAGTGGGAGATTTAGGAGCATTGCTGTTGCCTGGTGGAGGAGGCTTCGGCCTCAGTGGGAAACACAAGGCCAGAGAGTGGCCTGCAGAGGGGTGGGGGCAGGGGTCTTTTCACAGCCAATAAACTGACTCTGTTGCCAAGCCAGGTCAAAGTTTTCAATGGAAACTTCCATGTGGATCGCAGCCAGTGGAGTGTAACTGATGTTCACGTTCTAGTCCTTTTGTGTTGAGGCTTATGTGAGGCGAGGGGAGATGGGGAGGGGGTGGTGGCCAGATTGGTGATATGATAAGCACATATTTGAGGTCCCATGCAGACTGTGTATTGACAAGGCCATTGTACCTCTTCAACATGGTGGTGTCACCAGAGAATTGTCAGCAAGATCAATGCTTGTTGCTTCTTAATCTTGAGTTCTCATTTTAAAATGATAATTTTAATTTTGTTTATTTGGCCCTATATTATTAACAAAACAGCTTCCTGCATTGTGTTTTAATCTAAATAATACTTTTATAATCAAATAACTGATTTCACATGTGTAAATCAAATTTAGGAAAAAGGAAACTAGCTCTGAGGCGGGATCCTTACTAAAATTGGCAACCCTTTTATTAACGGAAAACCGGTTCAGAATAATTATTAGGGTCGGGGTAATGTGTCTTTACTTCTGTGTAGCTTGCTGGCTGGTGCAACCTGAAATGTGCCAGTTGTTGCCAGGGTAACCCCACTGTAGCCTGAGGCCTGCTTTCTGGCTTTTTGTACCGCCTTGAGGGAGGAAAAGGGGAAATAAACCCAATTTACCACTTTCATTTACATTGAAATTACCTCACCATCTTCATTGTGCCCTTCTCACACGATTCAACTTGGCCATTGCAGGATTGGTGTTAAGAGTATAAACGACAATATGTCATCCAATCGGCATTGTGAATAATGCATGACTCCTCCCTATTCAGGGAGCCGGAGCTCTGACCAGTCTGCACCGGTTTGTGCTCGTTCTGCTCAGCAGAATCGAGTCAAAGATGGGGCTAGGGCTGAGGGTGGGTAGAGACATTTGGAGAGAGAGGACATTTAGAGAATGGCAGGGTTCCCACGGTCTGTGAAAGTCCTTGAAAATATTTATATTCTGGAAAATCATGAAAACTGTTCAGTACCCATCTTCCTTGGAAAATTATCCCTAATAGAAAAAAGCAACCTTTACGAGCAGAATACACTGATTTGCACAACACTTCCATTAGCAAAGCCATTGATCACTTGAGGCTGAAATGTGTATCATTGTGAGCACAAAATATTTTATGATGCAGTAATAAAAAATAATATAATGTTATTAATAAGTATAAATAATGTGCATCAAATGTAGATCTTTCTCACAAAAGTAGCCCTCATAACTGCTCAAAATGTATCCTTGAATTGTCATTGAAATGCCATGGAAAAGATAGTTTAAATTGGTGATTCCCTGTTGGCTGACGGTAGGATATCAATAGAGGAGGAATGTGTGAGACATTGGCAATGCCAGAAATGCACAGAAATGCACATCTCTTATGAGAGCTGACAGTGGTTAAACAGGACCATTTATGTAATCGTGTCACTGTTTATCACCATGACAACAGAGGGTGATGAGCATGCTTGGTTGGTCACAGATGTTACATAACACTCACTACCCATTTCAGTGGAGGGAGAAGTAACCTGAAAATAAATTCATGCTCATAATAGCATCTTCCTTTTTGATATTTTAATCATTATTTTTTACAGACTAATGTCAAGTCGCAAACCGGTCCTGACTAAAAAAACTCATAATTTTCCTGCAAAACCATTGAAGTTCCATCTTTGGTGACAGCTGTGTGGTTGAACAGGAAGCTTAGCCCTGCCAGTCTTGATTAATGAGATGACCCGGTGAACAATATCTGCTCAGTAGTCTAGAGCCTCTTAGCCTCAAAGTGTTGTTTTTGTCTTCCTGTAATGGACGCTGGCCATGGCAGATTGTGCCAGTTAAAAAAATGGCTCTGCCCAGTGCATGATCGTTAAAGCCAGTGAATAAACGGCTAGTGCATGTCTGTGTCTCTCTGTCTGTCCCTCCCAGGTTGTGTGAAGGCCAGCAAAGATGACGCACCAGTACCCAGCCCTCACTGCTGATCAGAAGAAGGAGCTCCAGGACATCGCCGAGCGCATCGTTGCCCCCGGGAAGGGCATCCTGGCCGCCGATGAGTCCGTGGGTCAGTAGCAGCTGCAGGGGATTTTGGGTAGGGCGGAGCCCAGTGAGGCTGATGGAGCAGGGGTGTATACTAAACGCATACATGTTCGTGATGCTACCGCTTGAATCGTGATAAAGGAATTTTCACATTCCTGTTGCTTGTTTTTTTTCATCCAAACCTCCAGAAAGGGCAGCTTGATTTTTAACCAGCAGGAATTCCCTTTACATCCTGCATAAAGATCCAGGTGTCGCTGGGTGCCTCATGGGTGTTTGTACGCGTGTGCCATACAGGCAGCATGGCCAAGCGCCTGAACCAGATCGGCGTGGAGAACACGGAGGAGAACCGCCGCCTGTACCGCCAGCTCCTCTTCAGCGCAGACGAGCGCATCGACAGCTGCATCGGTGGGGTCATCTTCTTCCACGAGACCATGTACCAGAACGCCGACGACGGCACCCCTTTCGTCAAGATGATCAGGGACCGGGGCATGGTCGTGGGAATCAAGGTACAGTATGGCAGTGCGTCGGAGAACTCAGGAGGACACTGGCTCTGTCTTCCCTGACTTGTGCTTCTCCGCTGTAAACCACCTGGCAAAAGCTGGAGTTACAAGTCGGTGATTACAGGGACATTAAGTGGTGAACTCTGTACTTCTACATGTCCTGTTACTTCTCAGGGCTCAACAGATTGTTGAATATTCAGGTTGTGGGGGAGTTAGACTGCAGTCTGCCCCATAGAGTGCTAATGCTGATGTTCCTGTCGTTGTGGGTTTATGAATACACTGCTATAGGCTGGAGAGGGGAAACTCCACAGAGACTAACATCAGCATTATAACACTCTATAGAACCGTCTGACTACGGTCGAACTCCCCCACATCCGGAATATTCTATGGTCAGATGAGCCCTGAGGAAATAACCGAATATGAGGAAGCAAGCAGAGTGTTTGGCGAGCATTGAGAGTGAATGGCTCTGTCTGTCTGTGGATGCTGGGGTTGGTCCACGCTCACGCAGCAAAGGCGATAAGAAGATCTGCCCTTGGAGACCAGCAGCTTCTCATGGAGGGCAGCTAGCTGCTATATATACCTCAGCAGGATGGAGATTAGCTGGGTTTAAGTCACACAGGCCAGAGGGCAGATCAGTGCTTTGTCCCACGCTGTGGTGCAGAGAGGCACTGCTGTGCACCGTCACCCCTCCGCCCCTCCCCTTTCACTCTGAGCAGTGACGACTGCTGAGACTGTGCATTTTACCCCCCTACAAGTTCCTGTCATGTAGTTTTTTCTATCTAGATATTTGTATTTTCACTCAGTGGAAATTCCTTCTTTCTGTCTTACAAGTACAAATTATTTGCCTCCATCCTGTAAAACTGTACAGTCACAAGCATAGGTTTTAGAATAAATGTCTTTTTTTGGTAATTAAAGTCCAAAATATCAGCCATCAGTTATTTGTTTCCCTGAGAGAAATCTGACCTAATCTTCCTGCAGGTGGACAAAGGTGTGGTCCCATTGGCTGGAACTGATGGAGAGACCACTACCCAGGGTAAGGTTTAGTGAAGCAACCTACCCCCATCCCATCATACAGTTCACCTCAGAACTCCTGCAGATTGTATACAGATTGCACTTTATGGAACGTAAGCAACAGGTGCTCTTTGTGGAAATCCCTATAAAGAATTCAGACCCTTCTTAGTTTGTTATCGAGCCCCGGTGTCCTTCATTGCGCGTCTCCCTGTGTGTAGGACTGGACGGCCTGTCCGAGCGCTGTGCCCAGTACAAGAAGGACGGCGCAGACTTCGCCAAGTGGCGCAGTGTTCTGAAGATCAGCGAGAACACGCCCTCCGAGCTGGCCATCATGGAGAACGCCAACGTCCTGGCCCGCTATGCCAGCATCTGCCAGCAGGTGGGGCAGCACTCAGCAATGCGTAATGTGGATCAGCAATATGTGCTTGAAAATTATTACTTGTTTATTAAATAATAAAAAAAATACTATGTGTAAATGTAAAAATATGTAAAATGGTAAAATGTACATTTTAGACTAATAAAAAAGATAAAAAAGCATATCTACCTTTTACTTTCCTCTTCTTACCTATGTACTATGGTAGGGATACTGAAATCTGACCCACAAGGGTAGTAGTATTGCAGGTTCTCATTCTTCCCCTCTAATCGGGTTGATATAGACCTGGGACACCAGATGTCTAGGAGACTAATCAATCAATTTACTACTACTGTAGGTAAGAAGGAAAACCAGGAGTACTTCTGGACTGTGCTGGATACTCTAGTTTAAAGGGATATGATGTGCCTGAGAAGACTGAATGGCCTGTTCTCTTCATGCTCTTATGATATCACTTCCATGATATAGTGTTTCTGAGTGCCCAAATAAGAGTGCTATGTTTGGGTGTCCTCTCTTGTCTTTTTAAAATCCATTTAAACTTAAGTAAAAAAAATATACCTCTCTTCGCTGTTCTGCAGAACGGAATCGTGCCCATCGTGGAGCCAGAGATCCTGCCTGACGGAGACCATGACCTGAAGCGGTGCCAGTACGTCACAGAGAAGGTGGGTGCCAGTGGGAGGCCATGTTGGATCCAAACTGCTTCTGTTTGCACTGAGCACTGTGTCAGTCTGTGTGTGACGAGGCCCGCCAGCCCTACGTGTCTGAGTTTAATGTGCCTAATTGACTTTCCCTTCTCCTTGGTCCGGCCCAGGTTCTAGCTGCTGTGTACAAGGCCCTGTCTGACCACCACGTGTACCTGGAGGGCACCCTTCTGAAGCCCAACATGGTGACCCCTGGCCACGCCTGCCCCACCAAGTACGGCTCGGAGGAGATCGCCATGGCAACGGTTACCGCCCTGCGTCGCACGGTGCCCCCTGCTGTCACAGGTAAGGTGACCGGACCTGGGCAAAAATACCCCAAAAAAACATTGTTCCCCAGACACTCATATTGTAGATTGACTTGGTTCTTGTGATGCTCATGCATTTTCCCATCAGCCTGTTCTGCTTGCTGCTGAACTAGTTATAAAATGCATTCTCGATTTTTGACTTGAATGAAAGATCAATTAAATGAACAGAGTGCCAGATCCAGATATCCATTTTATTGTTCTGCCATGTCTAAGACATTGAAAGTGAAAAAGCAAATATGTTAGACAATAATATATTTGGTTTTATTAAACCATATAGGTTAAATATCACCTGAGAACTAGGTTTTATCCTACAGTAACAATTAGGAGACTCAAGTCTGCTCCCTGCAAAGGGAGTACATAGCCTGTATCCGCTGCAGAGTAAGATTTGATTGCCAATTTGAGAAGGATAGATTATTCCCAGGTTACTAAAGTTAATACCAGCGCATTCCATTCCATTACACTTATACATTTAACAGATGCTCTTATCCAGAGCCACTTACAAACATGCACACAGATAGTAAGCCCTGAAGTGCATTTGAACGTGGACAAATGTACGTGCACTCTTTAGACAGTTATAAACACGGCATGCGTCTGCAGGGGTGACCTTCCTGTCCGGAGGCCAGAGCGAAGAGGAGGCGTCCGTTAACCTGAACGCCATCAACACTTGCCCGCTGGGCAAGCCCTGGGCCCTCACCTTCTCCTACGGCCGCGCCCTGCAGGCCTCCGCCCTCAACGCCTGGCGCGGGCAGAAGGACAACGAGAGCGCCGCCACCGAGGAGTTCATCAAGCGCGCGGAGGTGGGTTACCGGTGATGTAAAAACAGAAACCTGCACAGCCTCAGTAGCAGTGTGTATGAATTTAAAACTGTGGACGGTAACACAATGAGGTTTAAGACTTATGTCCATTGTGTTCCTCCTTCTGGCAAGATGATGTGGTATGCTTAGCATAACATTGAATTTGATGGAAAGAATACATCAGGACATTGATATGAAATTTCAAAAATAAGTTACACTCACTTACAAGTAAGGGTGACTCACAGATAGCCACCCACTCAGGCACCTTATCTTTGTAAGATGCATTGAACAGATGCATTTGTGTTGCTGTTAGATGTTCCACATCTAGAGTGGTTGTGCTTATGTAATATGGAAGCTTTACCAGATGCCTGCATTCTCATCTTTTTTTCTAGACTGTAACTTATATTTTTTTCTTCATCCTGTTCGGACTCTTTGATAATTGACAAATTGAATGTGTGTTATCCTCACAATACACCCAATCAGGCTCTACCATGCAGATTAATCCTGGCCGTATTAACCAGACAGCTTGTTCACATTTCTCTTTCGCTCTCAGCTGGATGTTCCAATGCGATACCACCTCTGTGCAAGGTGCAAATTCTGTGACTAATGTGACATTTTCAGATGCGTTTGATTGCTAGCCACGTATCGAGGAGGTGAACTGAAAATTATTTTCGCAATAAAAGCAGTTACCTACTGTAAAGAGTCAGAGAACAGTTTGTGCTCCTTAAACGTAGTGCCAGTGTTGCACTTTGCAACCCTCCAATTGATCTATGAAGAAGACACAAAATGATGTTGTGCTGTATATAACAGCATTCTAGTTGGCAAAAACTACAAATGACAGTGGACCTACAGGGAACCGAGCGGTGCGAAAAATAGCAAGGGGGTGCCATGGAGCGGGCAATGCCTGGATGGCAGCTCTGTGGAGAGAGATTCATGTAAACTTTCAGATGGAAAAAACCATCCATAAGAGTCAGTTTAGAGATTTTCTTAAGACACAGAAAGCTGTAAGAAAGAAAAAGCAAACTTCTGCATTAGTTGTGTTCAGGGTAACAAACAAATATCTTTGAACTAATCTGAAACCACATGCATTCCTGACACATTTTGCATTCAGATGATAAATGTTTCCTTGGTTTCTCCCCACAGGTGAACGGCTTAGCAGCACTGGGCAAGTACGCCTCCAGTGGTGGCAACAGTGGAGCGGCTGGACAGTCTCTCTACGTGGCCAATCACGCCTACTGAGCACCCAGTGTTACCCACATTCCAACCTCTGCCGACCAGTAGTTTCATCCGCTGGTACAACCTTCCATATCACCAACCAGTCACGGGCCTGCGCTGTCTTCTGTACTTTAGGATTATTATGATGTACTTAAATATATGTATTTAAATAATAAATATATATGCTATAACAAGAAGATGTTGGTGATGGCATCAAAGAACAGAGGGAAGAATGTACAGGAAACAAATTTATAATTATAGACAACCTATTTTTTTTCTCAAAAATAATTTCAGATATTGAAAGACAATTCTCTCCCTTTTATTACCCGGGATTTTTTTTTGTTTGTTTATTGTCTTAGAAAGGGATGGTCTTCAGGAATGGTATTATTGCACAGAGTGTGAAGCTTTTATGGAGTATTATGGGTAATGCGGTCTTGATCAGGCATGAAGCAAATGGTATCTCCAGTCATTGTCCATTTTATCTAATGTCTTTACATTGGCAAACCCTTGACCCTGTATTTGAGGGCTGTTTGAGTTGACTTTTCCACAAGTACAGTAAACGGTCATAAACAGAATTTATAACCTATACGTGAGGAGGTAGATGCATACACAGTACAGTACGCAACTGTCTGTAATCGGACAGCCTTGTTTAACATTCGGAAAGGGTTGACCGTTCATTGAAATGATCACTAACAACCATTAGGCAGTGTTTTTTGTCTCACCCATCTTATGATCTATTTTGAGAATGTATGTCTAAAGGCTATAATTATATTAAACATTAATTTAAAGAAACAAAAAAACAAAAAGCAAAGTTGAAATAACTGTTGTGTGATGGTGCAGATTTCTGTGAAGCCTATGTGTCCTCCCGCTCCTGCTCCTGCTGCTCAGAAGTACACAGATGATGAAGTGGGTTCTCTGGTGTCGGCAGACCTTACTAGACAGCTGGGCTTGCAGCAGAGCAGTCACTGTAATGTTGTGATGTTAGTGTCGTTCTCTATGCACCAGATGTACCAAATAGTGAAA
Source organism: Anguilla rostrata (assembly GCF_018555375.3). Classification (NCBI taxonomy): domain Eukaryota; kingdom Metazoa; phylum Chordata; class Actinopteri; order Anguilliformes; family Anguillidae; genus Anguilla; species Anguilla rostrata. The sequence goes on along the minus strand of NC_057941.1, from coordinate 25,808,935 downwards.
CAAAAATAAAGAAATGTAGAAAATGTTGGGTGTCAGACTCTTATTACACTCTTTATGGCTGCACCTGAATACACCACCAGTGCATAGAAAGCAATGGAAATTGTGCTTTAAGGTGAGTTCTATATGTGCGGTAAGAATAATAATTACATGGTTTGTTGTGTCATATTTTAACAACTGAGTACTTGGCAAAAATTTGACTCATAGTAGATGCATTTTAAAAACATATTTTGTTTTTATTTTAGTCTGGCTTAACTTCAGCTCTCATGCTCTTATACATCCTACACATATCCCGTGCCAACGGTGGTAGTTGTCCTTGCAGTGGAGTCTGCAGTTTTTTTTCTCCAGAGTAGCACTTCTAACTAAACCTCATAGTGGCTGCAGTCTATATGATGATGAAAACACATGCAAGGCTGTAGTCTCAAATACTCAAGAGAGTTAATAAAGCCAAAAATATGAACAACATGGATTGTCTTTGATTAGCTTGTGGGAAGAATTGTAATGCTCCAACACAGGGAGATCATTACTACAATTCCTTCTAATATAGTGCCTGAAAATCCTACTATAGCAACGATTCACCTTTGTTGCAAGTTTCTTGTAATGGAAACATTGGCAGGAAACAGGCCATCTGTGTAGCATCATACTCTAACGGCTGTTTGAAGAATATCTCCATCTATAGGCCATTATTTGAACATGCAGTTATGCTGTTGTTTTTAATTTATCAATAATACTATAAATGTTCCCAAACATCCGGCTACATAATATAAATAAACCACGATATTATTAAACCCATGTAAATAATGTAGCCTAATACTAGGGCAGGTGAAATATATGGGTCAATTTGTTATAGAGCCTTAACATTAAATATTTGGTTAACTTATTTATTTACATATGTATTTTACATGATAGAGTATTTTGTAGGCGTAATAATAATCATAACAATAAATAATTAATGCGGTTACTTTGTCTTGGAATATAGAGTGGTAATAACATCTCGCGAGTGCTTGGACCTTTGAAGCTTCCGTACCTTGTCGTACTCAGGCAGAGCGAGGCGGAGCCGGTAAAAAAAAAAACTGAACTGTTGAATTTTTATTGGATAAATTGTGTTGGGCTGCGTCTCTCATTGGATAGAGTTCCACCCTGTCGTCTTCCTTGAGAAATGGCTACCGCGGAAGTCGGTAAGAGAAATACTGACAAATAATTAGCTTTAGTGGTCTAAGTGTTTCCAAAATTCGTATTTTAAAACATGGATGACAATAAAAAGCTTTAGATCGCAATATAATTATCTGATCTTTATCTGATAATTTTAAAATGAGGCGTAACCAATGTTATCTTATTTATAAGAGATGTACTAGCTGTTTCAATCTGTAAATCAGGTGCAACCATATGTATTTTGATATTAACCCTTTATCCCACAAATATAAATGTAACTAGCCATCTGGCTAGTTTGTGTTTGATTTACAATAGCTTTTGGACTACCGAAGAGAAGTGAAACATTTCAACATTGCTTTAAATTAAAGGTCCTAAGGGCATATTTCTAAGGGTTATGCGTGGTGAAAATGTTTATTCGTCTAGCAGTTTTACTGTTCTTCAGTAGCTACTTGGCTAGTAATATTACATATGTTTTCAGAAAAGCAACGAGGGCGGTATGCCGCTCTCTCCATTGCCGCAATGGTGATAGCAGTGGGAATTCCACTTTGGTGGAAGACTACTGAGACCTACCGTGCATGGCTTCCCTATTCGCAGATCAGTGAGCTGGACTCCATGAATGTAAGGCTTGATCTACGTCCGCAATCCTAAATGAGAAATTCCCTAAACGCCTCTGTTGTTCGTCCAATTGTGTCTCAGTATGGACACTATGGACTCGTGTGTGTCAGCTGATTGAAAGATGGTAAATTCTAGTACAAAACCCCAGTGTATTTTGCTACGACCGCCATCTTGGTATATCACCTCAGAGGAGTGTTGGGAGTCTTGTCATTCTGTGAACTGTGCATCATTGATTGTTACACTTTTCTACAAACCTTTTTTTATTTATCTATATAATTTGTTTTGAGTGAATGGTGTACCAGGCCCAAATGTAATGGACAAAAAGCAAACAAAACATTTTTCAATTAGCAAAATGTAAAGTAACTACATAGTGTATTTTTATACTTCTGCAGTCACTTTGAATTTGACTATGATGTTGTAGTACTTTTTATGAGTTAGGGTTAATGCAGCTTTTCTTGTGCTTTCTTATTGCAGTTTTTTTAAAAGGCTTTGTCATTGTGTTTCAGCTCCAGCTTAGTGTGGAGGTGGAAGTGGTGTTCTCCAGGGGGACCCTGACTCCTGAGCAGCAGAAGAAGATTCCTCTGACCCAGGCCCGGGAGCAGGAGCACCAGGTGCATGGTGAGCTCAGGGGGGTCTGGTTCGGGGGGCCTTGTGGGAACTGGGGGGCTGCAGTTATACTGCTGTATTAACAAAGGAGCACAACTGCACCTTGAGCCAGCAGAAAAAATAGGAGTGGAAAAATGTGCTCTCTGATATGGGTTGGATTTTATGCTTTCTTCCTGATGTTCCTTTCAAAGGGTAGATCCCCAAAACACCTTGGTCATGATTTATGAAAGTGAGGGAGCAATTGTATTTTTTTGCTCCCTTGTTTTTCCTCCCTCCCACTAAGGGCATGTGGGGAATCCCACAATGCAGTGCTCCACATGCGAAGAGAGGATGTGTCAGTGCGCAGCTGTCATAAGGAGGAAGCAATATTTCTATTGTAGGATGAGTTTGGAAGTCATGAATAATTTGTGAGTGTATATTGAGGCATTGAGTATTGAGAATTGAACATTGCCAGATCCTTTTTTTTTTTTTGTACTTTTACGTGTGGTTTTCTCCATGACTAAAGGTGTCGAAAAGCCCAGCGGTAGTGTTTTCAGTTATTTTTTATTATCACTTCAGATAAACTAGGACAAGGTTGCTATGAATTATTTATGAACATTCCAAAGTCATCCTACGAAAAAAATATTTTTGCTCAGAACGAAGGTTGCGAGTGCTGTTCAGTTCCGTATTGGTTTGTTCCTCATCTGTCCTCCCTTGCAGAGCACCTGTTAAGTTCACTTGTTGAATGTCACAAATTTTGACGCAAAATGGCTCACTCGAGGAAAGGTAGCAAATGAAGGGAATGTGATAAAGTGGAACTGAATCCAGCCATGAATTTCCATAGTCAACACTGCATGTTGCCAGGGAAACTTCAAAAGGACTAACTGTGAAGAAGGATAACATTTCTGTGTTTTATATGCTGTGTGCTAGTCCTTTTGAAGTTCCCCTTGTTAAGGGTTTGCTAGATGCCTGACTGACTGTAATGCTCCTTCTTAATAACTGTAATGAATATTGACCTCTGATGTAGTTTCCAAATTGCTTACTCTGTTCACTCCTCAGCAAACACACGCCTGAAGTACAGGTACGAGACCAAGTACCGCACAGCCACTGTCATGGAAGAAGATGCTCTGGGCCAGCCCACAGCTCAGGGTGAGAACTGTTTTATTCTTATCGTCAGGACAACTGTTTTCCGAACGGCTGTAAGAAAGAGATCTTGGAAAATACATTTATCTTATGTTGTTAAATTACGCAACTAGCCAAAAAAAAACAGTTGGTTATTTTGTTTTGTTGGGATACTCCCTGTTCTTTCTAGGAAAACGGGTCACTGTGACTGCTGTTGTTATCAGCACGTCCAGTGACATTATCTGTCCTGTTTCTGTCTTCCTCTCCCCTTTGCAGAGGCTGACCTGGCTCTCCACAGACTGAGTGAGAGCCCATGTGGCTCAGTGGTGGTGTATGTGATCCCAGAATCCTCCGCGCTATTGTCAGAGGTGCAGTCAGACCCACACCCCTGTCAGAATACTGTGAACGTTTGATCCCTCAGGCTATGTTCTCTCATGCCTGATCAAACTGAGAACAGAATGTTAGGACTCGTGTGCATGCTATCTCTTATTTGTCTTCTGTGTTTGAAGACTTAACAGGTTGAATGTAAAATATTTTAATGAAGTGACACACTGCACAGCTTGGCTTCAGTGCTTTTTTTTTTTTTTTTAAAGCATATTTTCATAAAGCCGAAATGTGGAGATAGCTGGCTAACTATCAAAAATATTTGGAATTTTGATGAAAGCCTGTTTCAGTCATAGCAGTGGAGGCAAAGTTCTTGTTCCCCTGTTCTTTTTGGGGGTTTTTCTGCAGAGAAAACATTTGCCTGGCATCAACCTTTTGCAAATATTTACCTTAAATGTGAAAGAATCAACATTGCCATGGCGTTCTGTCCTTACATGGGAATTGCACAATGTATTTTGATCTGTGCCATTTTTCCTCTGCTAGCAGTGACCCTTGTGTTGGTGTGAGAAATTGTGTGCCATTAAGAAACAAAAAACATGTTAGTTCTTATTGCCTTTTGATTAATATTTGATAAAATCAACAATGTGAATTGAATGACACCACGAGGCATGCACCAGAACCTTTGGCCTCCACCAGTTCATTTGCCAAAAAATGGTGTGCATGACAATACGTGTTCTACTTTTATCTTTACAGCACAGGCTGAAACAGGCATATTAATTACAGGGTTCGTACGGTCATGAAAAACCTGGAAAAGTCATTGAAATTTAAAATGCAATTTCCAGGCCCTGGAAAAGTTATGGAAAATAATATTTTTTGAAAAGTTTTGGAAAAGTAATGGAAATATAGCTAAAGTTGCATCAAATATAATTACTAATTAATCCAATAATAAAAATAGTATGTATAGTAATAAAACGTAAATTGGCACGTAACCTTCGCGGTATTTTGGTGGTGAGAGAAGTTAATTCGGTCTGGCTCAGTCTGTTTACAGGCACGCCCAACAGGCACGCTTCTGCTAATGTAGCAGTTAGTAAACGTAGGCCCTACTGTGCCGACAATATGCCAGGGAAGTGCAGCTTCAATAATATATCAGGGTTCGAAATGAACTTTTTCACTTGGTAGCACTGGTGCTCCCAACTTCAAAAAGTTAGGAGCACCCACCAAAATGTAAGGAGCACCATCAATATATGCAATAGATTTTTTATTGATAAACGACAATATAACAGTACGGTTTACAATAAACAGTTAAGCTGTCACGCCTAAAATGTGTCGACTCTTCAAGCAATTGCGTGTTATGCATTCAAACGACAAAGCGCTTCTCGTCACATTAATACCGCTAATTAAATCAACCGCCAGTAAACTGCATCGGAGAAATTAGCTGTTTCAACCAGGTCGCTACACAAAACACTACGTTAACGTTTAAAAAAATGCCGTAATCGTTTGCTTCAACTTTTCAGCTTTCGATAACGCTAATAAATTCAACATAAACTTTTGTCTTCAGGTAACATTAGTTAACGCGTTAGCTCTCTATGTCGCGTGACAGTGGAGTGCAGCGAAAGGGAGTGATTGAAGGCTAATATTAACCTATTTAAAATCAGCATTAAAGGTAAGAATGTCAAACTCACGATTGGTTAGAAGGGTCACTGTCAGCTCACAAGGCACATGCTGAGCGAATGTACAGAGAAAGAGACGTTCGACTGGAAAAAGAAAAAAAAAAAGGTTGCACCAGAACAATTATTTGCACTCGCACAAATGCTCCCAATTATATTTCGAGGTCGCACAGATTAAATTTCGGGAGCATATGCGACCAAAATCGCAATTTTGAGCCCTGTTTCAGACATTGACAAAAATGTTAAACTATTCGAATTAAAATTTGAGAGAATGTATCTGTGTGTGTCTGTCTGGTGTTTATTTGTTTTAGAGAGACACCATATGTTTCAGATGCAGACCTAAGTTTACTAAGTGTTACAATAAATCATTTTAAATCGTCCCGCTGAGATAGTCATTTGCTTTGGTCATGGAAATTCAGTTAAAGGTTGTGGAGAAATCATTGAAAAGTCATTGAAAATCATTGGTGAAAAAGTGTATGAACCCTGTAATTAAATAAAGCAATACTTTAATGGTCAGGTCACCCTGATTGCATTTCACGCTGTGATTCAAGTACCTATGTAAACATGTACATGTGCACTGCAGTCACCTGAGTGGCCTCATTGTGGTTAGCATGTCAAATAATAAATATCAGACTTTCTTTTCTCTCTCTGCAGGGTGTCAGAGTGTACGTAGGCCAGCGCCGGACGGCCCTGCTGCGAGGGCAGTCGGGAATGGCCGGGGGTCTGAAAGAGGTTTTGGGCGCCCTGGGCCCCCAGATTGAGCAGGTGGTCCAGACCATGTCCTTCAGCCACAGTGACATCACGGCTGCGCTTAGCGACCGGGTCAGGGGCAGCAGGCTGAGCAGGGATGGGCTGGCCGACAGCATGAGAGCATTCAAGTCCAGTCCAGGTGAGGATTCTCTCACCCCTTCTCTCTCTCTCATTCTGTCTCTCTCACCCCTTTTCTCTCTCTCTCTCACTCTCTCTCTCTCTCTCTCAGTGCGTCACAGTTTGAAACTCAGAATATGGTCTCTTCCTCCACCCTCTCAGGTTATGAGATCACCTTCAGCCTCTTGAACCCAGACCCAAAGTCCCACCGGCTGCAGTGGGACATCGAGGGAGCAGTGCGCAGCTACATACAGCCTCTGCTGGACAAGCTGGCCCCTGTCGCCAATTTCTCAGTAGATTCACAGGTATGAAAGCAGAGGGAGCCGTGTACTGACACATTAAATAATTATAATAATGTCATTCCATACAAATAATTATAATCTTTAACTAATGTGACTAGAATAGTTGTAGTCATCCACAGCAAAGGGGTTAAATGGAGGCAGAATGTTGGATTTTAAAATAGATTTTTTTCCTCCTTTCTTCAAATGGTTTGCACATCTTCCTTGTACTACAGCCATTGAGTTGCAGGGAGATGTGTGTAAAAAAAAAAAGTAGTGTTCTCTAAACATTTTTCTACACATCTTGTGCATAAAATGGATACGGTGCGCTTCATGAGAGTCTCAAAAAATTGTTGATACATTATTGATACATTCATTCAGACCCACTGAGATTTCACTGAAATCAAACTTAGTTTAGAAACTTTCTCATAATAACACATCTACACATAATAGAGAGTGACTGTGATGCACCTTCAAATGTTCCATATCAGAGTAATTTACTGTATTTATTTATTTATTTATTTACCAATGAGTCATTTGTTTTCATCGATGTGTTTGTGGTGTAATAAGAGCTCTAAATGCCATCAGAGTTCTGTATGTAGATTTGGTTGTGGCTGAACTGATTTTTTTATTGACTTCTGGGCTGCTGTTAGATCCTGTACTACGCGGTCCTGGGGGTGAACCCGCGTTTTGACAACGGCGTTTCAGCGTACACTCTGAGCGCAGACAGCCTTGCACACGTCATCAACCCTGTGGAAGCCAGGCTCGGTGAGTCTGTCTCCGTCTGCGTCATTAATCCCCGCCCGTTCCACATATGCTTAGGTGAAAGCAGAGATGTTTCATGCAAATGGCCAGAAGCTCAACTCACTGCATGATTGCAGCGCTAAACACCAAAAACAGCAATGGTTCGGTAAAGTAGCATGAACTTCAACTACAGACAGTTCTGTGACTTGGACAGATGATGAACTTGCTGTAGTTTAATTAGTGCTGCAAAAAAAGAAGAAAGTAGGCTTAATTACTTACTTAATTACCCTAACATTTACACTATCTGACATTTTAGCTACACCTGCTTATTTTTTGATAAGCGTATTAATGACAGCCGAAGATTGTGTGTCACTATATGAAGTGTTTTACTGTGATCGTTATCCTGCATTGGTGTATACAAGCAGTTAGCTCATTTGTACATTATAACTGGTGGAAACGAAAACTACATAAACCCCGGCCCTCCAGGACCAGAACAAGGGGTTTTGTACAAAAATATATGCAATATGCAGTGACTCAGAGTTTTGATTAAAAATGGACTTGTACTGAACAAGCAGCACGTTCCATTTGCGTGATCTCTGAGGTAATGAAATGATGCACTTTAGCTCAGAAATGCCACTTTTAAGGAAAGTGCCTTGTGTGCGACAATGTATAATTGTAATTCCCCTTTTTAATATTTGATGTGGAATTTGCACATTTGTTCTTATTTGCAAGTTGCATTTTCTAGTGCATTGTTGTTGGAGCTGTCAGCAAGGCCCTTAGCCTGGTTTTTCTTAAATAGGTGTTCTGTTGCTAAAATGAATGTATTCCTCTAATTTGCCCTGAGTTAGGCAGCTAGCGAAGCAAATAAATAATGTGAACAAATGCTAGCGGTACAATAAGCTCTGCGTGCCTAATCTGTGAGATAACTGGCAGCTGTTCCTGTTGTAATGCAGTTCAGAGGTCTAGGGCTTTAAAACTGAGGTTTAAACTCCTGCTAAATTGATTGCAATTGGGCCCAGGAGGTCTTTCGTGACACCAGCGATATCTCACTCCTCCATTCTGATTGTCGGCCTTTGTCTCACTCGATTTGTTGCAGTTGTCTCCTTTGTTGTAGTAATTTCTATCCTTTTCCCCGCTCCTTTTCTCAGTGCTGTCTCCTCCTCTCCTTTTCAGGGTCCAACGCAGCCTCCTCAAACCCTGTGCTGAACTTCCTTTTGTACGTGCCTGATGCTCAACACTCTCCACTCTTCATCCGGAACCACAATAAACACACGGTGCCCACCAATGCCTTCCATAGTCCCCGATGGGGTGGCATCATGGTGCGTATACACAGGGTCCAGGCTCTCTTGCTGGAACTACCTGTTGATGAACATTTAATATTTTACTTTTAGATCGTTCATTTTAAAGCTACTTCCTTTTTTTGTGACCGGGAACTTGTTTATCCAAATACCGTTGAGTTGATTTTTACACATTGTGTGTTGTTAGTTTTTATTATTTTCTCACTTTGTCTTTCTGCTATTAAGGTGTACAACGTGAATGACCACTATGGACCAGATGCCCAGTTCCCCGTCACCATTAACATCGACATGGCGCGTGTGATGGGCGTCTTCCTGGCCCAATTACGGTCAGTCCCTCCCATTGCTTGGCCAATCGGGCGAACGGTGTTTGTGAAGCGCCCGCTTCATTGGTTGCAGCGTATTCATATGCTCGTTGTGTGCTGCCCCGCCCCCCTTTTCTGTGTGTGATGGTTGCAGGCTCATGCTGGGGGTACAGCAGACCCGGCCTCCCCCCGGCTTCGCTCTCCAGAGCCCGGGGAGCGCAGGGCTGACGGACTGGGAGCTGGACCGCCTGCTCTGGAGCCGCAGCGTGGAGAACATAGCCACGGCCAGCACCACCATCACCTCCCTGGCCCAGCTGCTGGACCAGATCGGCAACATCGTCATCAACGACAACATCGCCCAGCAAGTGAGCGCTGCGCCGCACTGGTGACAAATGCTGCTGCTGCTTCAGCCTTATAGAGCGACAGCTGAACGGGCATTTTAATCTTTATGCTTTTGTTATGTACTGGAAGGATATTGTGCTACATCACTTGAAAGTATTACTAGATTACATAGCATCCCATGAATGTAATACAGAGGTTAAAAATAATAACTTTATTTGTAAAGCGCTTTTCTTCCAAAGTGTTCAAAATGTATTACTATAAAAATAGTACATGGAAGGAGGCCATTTGGCACAATCCATAGGGGGCCAACTCGACCTATGAATCTCCCCTGTGTGGTGAGATTAAATATAGAAAATATAAAAAGTGGGATAAAAATCAATTCACATACACAATGTTATAGACGTGTTCTAGTTCTGTGGTTTACAGTGCTGGTTCTGGAGAGCCTCATGGTCTGTTAGTTTTTTGTCATCATCTGAAAATCATCCACCAGTTCAGGCCCAAGAAACCAAAAGCGACGAGTAAATCAGCTATGTGCGGAGTACCCAGCACACCCTGTGACCCTGCAGGCCCAGGGTTGCTGGCCCCTGATCTAGCTGTGCAAACACTGTATGGTGATGCCGTACTTGGGTCTGTGGACCACAGTCCTTTCTGACAGGACCGTAAGAGAAGTATCTGTGGAGCTGGTTCTCACCTCCTGTGCTTCCGCTCTTTCGTGTCTCAGGTATACAGCGCTGTGACATCACTGCAGGCTGCGGTGGCGGAGCTGGAGGCGGGAAACCTGGCCTTCGCGCTGCAGTACAGCCGCGAGGCCATCCTGGCGTCCGAGAGGGCCTTCTTCGACCCTTCCCTCCTGCACTTGCTGTACTTCCCCGACGACCAGAAGTTTGCCATCTACATCCCCCTCTTCCTGCCCATGTGCGTCCCCATCCTGCTCTCCCTGCTGAACATGGCTGGGGAACTCCAGCAGAGACGCTCAGAGCAGCGCGCCAAGAGAGACTGAGATGCGCTGCTGCGGGCACGTGCGCTCCTGACAACATACGCACAAACTCTGACCAAACAAATGCCCTCTGACAACACACAAACGCTAATGCACATACAAACACCTACAAATGAACGCATGCAGGCTGCAGGGTAGCTCATCCTGTTGAGGCACTGTCGTAGTGCGTGGGTGGGTCTGTTATCAAATCCGGACCGTGCTAATTGGCTGATGCCCCCCACTAAGGCTACATGCGATTGGCTCCAGCGCTGTCCAGAGATGGGAGGGTTAGAGTCAGCTGGGATGATGGCACCTCATAGTGCACCAGTGATTTCTGCTGGTTAATCACTGTGGTGTGATGAGTGAATACTCATTGCATTACATTTCAGAATTTAGCAGACCCACTTATAGAAATACGTCTGGTGTCACATGCTTTGATGGAGGCAAGTGCTGATAAACACAATGGGGTATTCCAAATTGGGAAGGGGGCAGGGGGCAGGGGGCATTAAAAAAAATGAACACACATATGTGTGGAGTCTGCATGAGTGCAGACCTTGCAACCACGAGTCAAAATTTGAAAATTCACCAGGTTGTGCTTTTTGTTCATTGCTTTTTCGCTATATTGTATTTATTTGTAACCGTTTTAACACTGGACTCCTGTTTTTGTTCTGTTTTTCTGAAGTCATGAATCTGGACAAATAAGTGATCTGTCAAACAAAATAACCACATATTTCTGGTCTTTGTTGAGCCAATTTGCCTTTAAATGTCTTTGGGAAATCTAAACCTTGTTTATAGACCTTGGATGACTGCAAGGATTTGCAGATAGAAGGAGTGAATGACATTGCTTGCACTAGAAATAACAGTCTAGTTGAAAATGGCCATTTGCTCGAGAGCCATATTGAGAGGGGGTTACCTTTCAGTCAGCACAACAACAAAGCAATCCGACTGCCTTGCAAATGGGCTGATAAAAAGGGTGCAAGGAGTTGGCAGGTCACAAACAATAGGCCAGAAATTTAGAGTAAGTGGGGGATAGGAAGTAAAAGATGGCTCTGAAAGGGAGCTTCAAACTGTATGCCACTTGATGAACATTTCCCCTAACTGAAGATGCTTGTTTGCAAAATTTGATCCACAGAACTTACACTACAGCTACTCATTCTGACATTAATTTGCACCAAGTTGGTTCACATTTTATCCTGGTAACTTCTGCCATGGTGCCACAGTTTACTTTAATGGTTGTAACAGTAACTAATCTATTCTATAAAATATAATCCAGTTTAATACATTTATGACCGTTATAAAATCGATAACTAATAGTTACGGCAGAATAATTCTGATTTGAAAAACATTTCCCATGTGTTTCTATTTTACGTTTCTGTAAGCAAGATTAACGTCTTGTTTTCCTCCTATGAAACTAGTTGAAACTTTGTGTTATCTCTGTAGTCTAGGGAAGGCACATTCTAAATCATTACTAGTTATTTTCCACTCCCGATCAGTCAATGTAGTACTGCTCCCCAAATGACAGTATAATAGCCGTTCTGGGTATATCGCAATACTTCGCTTGTGCATTATGATACACGATTGTACACTGTTTCAGCACGTGTCTGTTATTTCTTTGTCACGTGCATGTAGCAAGATGGCGCAGACTAGGCATAAACTGCGCAGATGTCCCGGACCCATACTGGGGAAAGTAGCGCGAAATGTATTGAAAAAGTGGTTAGGGTTCAACAAACTCCGTAGCATGTCTGCCAATTGTTCAGCAGTGTGTTGCAATAAATACATTAATTCGTTGCTTATATTATATAGCAAGATACTAATAACCACACACTTCATTCAGTATATAATTTTGTATAAATGTACAAAAGAACATAAGCCTATAACTTCCCGCATATACAGAAGGACGAAAGCTCATGCTCCGCCTTCCACCCTGATACTCGGTACATGCACGCGGTAATTCAAAACCTGGTGGGCGGGGCATGAGATTGCGGTTTTGGTAGTTCTCTGTCTATTAAATGTCGCAGGCAATTCTTTATTCTACAATTAGTGCACTGAAAAACGCGACCTAAATTTCGTTTACCTAGACGACTGTGTGGTGATTTGTTGCATGAAGCAGAAATTCTTGTTTAGCTGGAATTGCAATTCTTTTTTACATTAATCGATAGAAGGGACTATTTTATCGGGCGTGTTTTTTGAGCGCAAAGCAAACCGTTGTGTTGCCAGTATTCATCCGCACGGAGCACGGAGGTTCAAAAAGGAAGATCGTCGGCGCCATCTTAAAGAGAGTGTAAAAAAACTCGAAGATCGGAGAAATTCGCCTGTAGCGTTACCGTAAACTTACTCGTTACGTTCAGACAAGTCGGCAACCGTGAATTAGTTTAATTTTCCATCATTTTGTTGAGTGAACTTTGAATTGCATAGGCTGGTTAGTTCGTTTGTTTGCGGTAGTTACAAAACAAAAGATGTCTGGTGGCGGCGTGATCCGAGGCCCGGCTGGAAATAACGATTGCCGAATTTATGTGGGGAATCTTCCTCCGGATATTCGTACTAAGGACGTTGAGGACGTTTTCTACAAGTATGGGGCGATTCGAGACATCGACTTGAAAACTCGTAGGGGAGGACCACCGTTTGCCTTTGTGGAATTTGAGGATCCAAGGTAAGACGACCGTAGTACGAAGTCTCATGGAGATCTAGCGTTTGCTAGCTACGTGTGTTGGTTGCTAATGTTGACTGGTAACACGCTAACAAACCTAGCTAGCCGACGACCCGCGGAAAAGTGGATGAAATACCAGATAACTCTAGCTTTAGATCTGACACGAGCAGTCTGGCGACGTAACCCAGTAACTCTTAAGATAACCGGGGTTCCAATTTTTCATTTGTTATGTTGGGTTAGGGTTAGGGTATAATGCTACTTTAAACACCAACAATATAGTTAACTTGAGAATATGTTGACGGTAAACCATGAAGTACCAATGGGAGCGGATTGAAGTTTGGTAGCTAACCTAAGTTTGTTAGCTAAGCTAACGTTTTCGAGCGTGCCGAGTTTCGATTTCTCGTTCACGCGCTAATTTCACGCTCCTAGTCATGGAAGTAATGTCGGGGGCCTTAGTGGTGAGCATAACACTGGTAAACAGTACAGACATGCATAAAAGTATACTACTTGTCTGAGAGGGCCAAAATGGGGGGATTCATTACATTTCTTCTCTGTCCCGTGTGATTAAGTATTCATCCGGTGCTGAATTTTCACGTAGTTACCACATGGCGAAAGGCAAGGAAATGCACCATGTGATTGGAGGACAAGGGGCACCGTAACTGCATATGTACCGTAGTTAACATGGATGTTGCTAGCTTAGTGTATTTGGTTCTTCAAAGCTTAGTTTATGCGTTCTTATCGCCGCGTTTTCACCAGTGGGTGTGCTAACAGGAGGCGAGGAGTTCAAGGGGATCGGGAAAACAGGAAATGGAAGGGTGGTGTTGTATAGAGGTGAATTTACTATTGGCAGCTTAAAAACCAATGCAATCGGTGAAATGACTTTGTTTTCAGAGATGCAGAGGATGCAGTGTATGGACGGGATGGCTATGACTATGATGGATACCGCCTGCGAGTCGAGTTTCCCAGAAGCGGTAGGGGTGGCGGGAGAGGTGGGGGAGGTGTTGGTGCCCCTAGGGGCAGATACGGACCCCCATCCAGACGCTCTGAATACAGAGTGATCGTTTCAGGTAAGTATCATTGACTGACTAGTCCACCATGTTGTCTTCAAACTAGGTCCAGACTATTTTGTTACTGTAATTTGCACAGAAATGTATGCTGTTTACATTTGTAGCAGTGTGCGTGCTTGTTGCATTGGCCTCATTGGATTTGGTCAGTGGTCCTGTTAAGATATAGCTTGTCGGGTGTTCAGAGCAATCTGTAGCTGGATATTGCATGGGGACTGTTTTGTGTATGTTGCTTTAACTTGGTGTAGTAATGTTTTACCTCTGTGCTGTTTCCTGCAGGGCTTCCTCCAAGCGGTAGCTGGCAGGATTTAAAGGATCACATGCGTGAAGCAGGTGATGTATGTTACGCTGACGTTTTCCGAGATGGAACTGGTGTTGTGGAGTTTGTGCGCAAAGAAGACATGACCTACGCACATCGAAAGCTGGATAACACTAAATTCCGATCACACGAGGTAGGTCTGAGATTTACGTGGGTCACCATTGGATACACAGGGCGTAGCTTTTGGACTTTTTTTCTTTTCTTTTAAGGTAAGCAAATTAGCTGGAATGTAATTCCTTGCCACTGTTAACTGTGGATTCCTAAGGAATGTGTTCTTCACTGGGCAAGTTGATTCAAATTGTCTTTATTCAAAACTAGCTGAGATACAGAAGGAACTTTATTCTGCATGTTGAAGTCATGGCAGATCGGCATGAGTATGTAGCCATGCTGTGCTGTTCCATAGCATCTGCCTACTATTTGCTCAGGGAGTACTTGTTAGATACTGTTATGTAAACTCTGGGAGGAGTGCATTCTGATGGAATTCAGTTCAGGGAGGACTTTCAGGTGTTGAAGCTGAAGCGGTTTTTAATGTTCAGGTCAAATTTCAAAGTAATTTGGCAAGCTGACACCACAATGGCAATAGTGATTGTACTCGTAAGTTGTATTTGGAGAAGCGGTTTACCTACATTGTATTTTAACCAGTCAGTAAAAGCCCAGGAAGTCTATTACAAATTACAAATTTGAGTTTGCTGGAATTTCTGTAAATGGTCTGTCATTTGGCCTATATCATGCCAAAAACTTGCAGCTTGCCAAATTTATCCTACAGTTTGCATATGTATAATATGCACTGAGTTACTTGGACTCCATTGAAGGAGGCGGAGGCCTGAAATGTTTTGTCCATCTGTACCTTTTTATTTATAAATATACATGCTGACCATTTTAATTTCAGCTATGTGGTAATGCATATTCCTTGCTTCTGCTGTCCTGTCTTCCACATAACTGAATTGCTCATGTTTCAGCGTTAATTGCTCTGTGAAACCTCTGCTGGTGCCATGCCTGCTGACAGGGGTCTTCTGGCAATTGCTGGAGGAGGTCTTGGTGCTGCTAGTACTGAAAATGTCATAATGGACGCAAAAAGGTCTTCTAGACATGGGTGTGGGGCAAGGGGGGTGGGTGGATGGCTCAAAAGCGACCAACCAAAAAGGCAAGTGCCGCAGGCCATTTTTTTTCTTCACGAGAGAGTTTTCTTGGTGTTCGTCAGGGAGAGACTGCGTACATCCGGGTGAAAGTGGATGGCCCCAGGAGCCCGAGCTACGGACGGTCCCGATCTCGCAGCCGCAGCAGGAGCCGAAGCCGGAGCAACAGCCGCAGCCGCAGCTACTCCCCGCGCCGCAGCCGAGGATCTCCCCGCTACTCGCCACGCCACAGCCGTTCCCGCTCTCGTACCTAAGCTCCGCCGCCATCATCTTCCACGTGTCGCTCTTCTGGTGGACCCACAAGTTGTACTTTTTTTTTTTTTTTTTTCGCTTTTACCTTTTTCCTCCCCATTTTATTAAAGTTTGCTACCAATTTTTTTTCAATTCAAACCCCCCCCCCCCCCATTTCATATGCTAATGAGCTTGTTGAAGTCTAGTATGTGGATGTCCCTGTCTCTCTCCCCTTCCCCCCCATCACCCTGTCCTCCCTTGTCTGTTTATGTTCTGCATAAACTGCTTTTTAACTGGCTGTTCAGTCTTCTCCCCCCTTTTTGGTATGTACAAACTGACTGCAGGGTCTTGTTTAAATGCATTGAGTTGTCGAGGGTGTTTTTGTTTTTTTTGTTTTTCTCAATTGTGGGTGGGAGGTTGGGTTGTGGGGGGAAAGGGTGGGTGTTTGGGAGGTGGGAGCCATATTGCAAAACTGTTCTCTTTTACCTTTTCATGTGTCTTTCTATAGACATCTGAAGAGCAGGATTAAAGAATGCTTTGGAATAAAGGATTGTGAAGCAGAGTTCATTCATATTAGGATAATCAAAGCGTATTTGGAGGAGGAGCAGTCAGATCAATAAAGGAGGCAATGGTATGACAGCAAGTGCTTCAGTCACATCTAAAAACTTGGCAGTATTGATTTTTTTTTTTTCTATTAAACGATATCCCAACACTTAACTCGCATAATACGGAGCCTGACACTTAAGTACTTTGTTTACTTTCTCACCCTCCCCTTTTTCATGGATCAGTACTGCTAAGCATTGCATGTCTTCATGTACGACTGAATGTGGGAATACCTGTGTACAATTTAAGGCAAGGATTACCACCCCTCCCCCATCCACCCTTCTATTAAGTAGAAATTTAGTGGGTTTTTGGTTATTTGGTTAAAGGCCTTGGACTGCCCTTTACATTGTAAATTTACAGAGAAGATTGCCATTTGCTATAATGACACTAACGACTAGTGTTATTTCTGATTGGTTGATTGGGTTTTTAATGGGTAGCAGTTTTATTGGCCTGAGCTGTTATATAGACCTTTGCGAGGAAACTATTGTCCCGATTGAAAATTGTTCTGAGTTGCCTTGGGAGCTGATCATTGTCTGGTATCCTGCTTTTTAGTTAAACTTCGTTTTGCGAAATTGATATCCAGCCACATGATCTCCTCCTCGGTGCATAATTTAAGGAGACGTTTTTGATTAGTCCTGATTCTAACTTGTTGCCTCCTTCTTTTTGATTTGCTGGTATTCAAAGGTTTGGATTGGAGGAGGGGCCCACTGGGTCCCAATCCTTGGAGCCGGATCATTGGATCAGTTCATAATCAGGATAGGATAGGATAAGGAGCGGGATACATGGAGCGGGATCAATTTACCGGGAACCGTAGGAGTGGATTCCCCCCTCACCAAAAAGCAGTTATGGAATTTCAAAACAACTTCTTTCAATTGGCTATTCAAAATACCAAATTTAAGATTTTTTTTTTTCGTGGAACCCCAAAGATGTGCACACATGGGATTCGGCTTAATTTTTTTATTTTTGTTTGAGTGGAGCAGTGCAAGGACCGAGAGGCTGGATCATTTTCCTTGGATGGAATCCGCATGAGGAGCTTGGTAAATAGAAGGGAATTTAATGGGGAGGGTTGGGTTTTTTGTAGTTTCAGGTTTGGATAAAAAAATGTACATTTCCTGGTTGGCAATTGCCACGAGGAAAATGTTGCTGTATTCAATTGGCTATTTCTCCTTTTGTAGTTTGTAGTGGTTAACAATTCTCTCTCCCCCCCACCCCCCCTCAATAAAGTGTTACATACCTTAACCTGTTTGAGTTTGAATGACTCATCATTTTTTTCAATATTCAACCATATCAGGTGTAGTTTAGAACAGCGCATCTAATCCCATGCGACATCAGCATGGAAATGTACAGTTTCCATTTTGTGTGAACAATTTCAGTGGAATTTGTCAGATTTAAGATTGTACAACCTGGGAAAATGAGGGGTGCAACAGATCTGACCATGTCGGGGGCTGCAATCTGGAGATTGGGCTGTAGTGGTATGCATGTAGGGAATGACTACACCCATGAATGCATCATGATTCACATCAAATTTATTTGGACTGATGATCCCCTTTAGGAATGGCAATGAGCAATTTAAAGGACTCCAAATTTAGCCATACAATATTTCCATGGGGAAAATTTGTCCAAAATAGAGTAAGTGCATGGTAAGATTTCACTTAGGGCATGGGTACTCAAAATGCTCTGGTTTTTTTTTTCTTCTCCCAGATAATTAACTGAACAGTACTGGTTGGCCTGACTATGTTTGCACCTGACTCAGGTAAAGGGAGGGTGGAGAAGCAGTAGTTCTTGGCCATTATTTGATTGCAATTTACACAACAGACTTAGGGTGTCTGGCACACCATTGATAATTGCATGATAAATGTTACTTTGGCTTTCTGAGTTCAATTTCTTTAGTGCTTTAAAATGAGTGAGGCCTATTGCCAAATTTCAGTGTGAAGCAGAATTGTACATTTATAAATCTAGACCCGTTCCTTGGCTTTTAAAAGTAAGGTTGATCTCAAGGGTCTAATTGGATACAGTGTGTAGTGTAGCTGTTATAGCTCTTAATTTCTTGTAGTATTGAAAGCTTTTGATTTCAGAATTTTTAAATTTCAAGCTAAACAAAAGCCAATGTGTCAGTTAAGCCTTTTTTGGCATATCACTAATGCACAAAAGTGGGATTGAAGGAAACCATAATAGCACTAGTTGTAGAGAAATGTTTAGTAATAGCACAAACTGAGAAGGTTTACATTCACCCCCCAAAAAAAGTGAAATTGGGGAAGTAGGAGCATTCTTGTGAAAACTTGTAGGTGACTGACTACTCAGAGCATACATCTTAATGTGGGTTTACTGAGAAAATGAGGTCACTAGTGCATCTGTTAAATTATACATTGCATTAAATTAAGATATGGGTTTAAAAGTTGCATCTCATGCTATGACAGATGTTACCTCCACGTGTAACTGTAATGATTAAAGCATAATTAAGAGAAGGCCCACATTTATGTAAGGATAAGTAATGCATGGGTGACAAGTGAGAATGTAATATATTTCCCCACAGATTAGGTTTATCTGAAAATTGGATTCAGCAGGTGGTTATTGATAATGACTGACAGTGCGTATTACAGTCATGTAAGGATTTTAGTTGTCACCATGGTGCATGGTTGGGGGCTAGGGATTGACACTATGCATACATAAATATATTCAGCAATGTTTTCTTCAAGTCAGATATGGTTGAATTTGTATGTAATGCTCCCTATGCTGGCATTGAACATATAAAATATACTATTCTCATTATCCACAGGTGGCGGTAGGCCTATTTCTAACCACTCAGGAATAGATTTGAGAGCAAGTAGCAATATTTTACGGTTTAGAGCATTTTTAATGAGTGCATCGAAAACCATAAATAAATCGACCGTGAGCGTGGTAAACATTTGCTTTTACATCGGTATATTAGCCACTATTAGGCACGTCAAGAATTTGGCTTGGAAGACCATATCCCTCACCTTTCCACCGCACCCCCATTGCATTGTGGGTTGAAATAAGATGCGGGCAGAGAGGAGCAAGTGGAAAATGCATGCAGCATGCGGGGAGAGGCTGCTTCTCAACCAATAGGAGGGGTGGTATCGTGCGGCAGTGCGGTGGGCGGGGGAGGTACTTTAGCTGGGCAGATACCCGCATATATGCTACCAGCAAATCTTAACGGAGAGCAAGGCACACATCGAATCAGCAAACAAGTAACACCAACCTAACGAGGTGATAAAGGTTCTTTGTATTAGTTAAATAATATCAGCTGAGGGTGAGTGATATTATGTTTTTTGCATGTCACATCATAGAGATAAAGCGTTTGTTAGGAATAGCTAAGCAAGTTTAATAGAAATACTTTTACTTTGTTATTAATTACCGGTTTGTGATAACAAATTGGACAGGTAATGTGTTTGGTACTGTGGTCGTAGAAATAAATTTATAAAACTGTAGATAAGATCCCTTGCGTATTGACGTCGTTCTAGTAATTTTCACCATTGTGTGCGTTGCGGTGTGATCCTAAAAAACAGGCATTTCATTGAACACAAAAAACACACACGCATGTAGAAGGCCGGGTCTGCGGTAATGCACTGGCCTTTTGAATAGGCTATTATACCATTCTTATGCCTATTGGGGCATCACTACGAATAGGCTGTGCGTTTGAAATGCAGTTAAAAGTAGTCAAAAGGAAAAGGGTATACAATTTCACGAGTGGCTTGAACCCGTGCAGGGTGGGCTTATCTGTTAAAATCTTGGGCTTCACCAGGATACAATGACGCTGTTTGCGAGATTGTTGGTAGCTGACATGTGTTCAATAATGTTTGTGTCTTGTAGCCTATTCATTTCAATCCAGTCTCAGGGCAAGGACGCGTCAGGGATGAACCGCTCGTATTTTCCAGCAGGAAGAATATTAGCCTGCAATGGAACATCCCCTTACTTTGCTTGAACGCGGAAAAAATCAAGGTCGTTAAACACACGACTTAGATCTGTTCTGATGGCTGGCAGTGCAGCCCTCTATAACGAATGAATGTGAACCGGCGATTTCAGTTACTCGCAACTGAAGCATATGCCCAAGGCGTGGGGTCAGGAGGCCCATAAATCTGGAAAACTATAGCGGACTTATTTGTACCAAGTTCATATGCCATGACTTCGCATGCACTCGTGCAACTCGGGAATGACTGCGTGCGTGATTAGCCCGTAGAATGTACTATGAAGTATGCTATATAGCAAGGATGTGTTCAAAACTGGAAGGAATAGCGGATCCTCGCATTTTATGTTCGGCGAACAGGGTACACAAATCTGTCATTCTTAGTTCTGGGCATTGGTTTGTGTAGACATTTTTTTCGTGAATTTTAAAACTGAACAGTGAACAGTCAAATCCCCGTATTTAACAATGGACATTTTTTTGCGTTGTAATAAATGGATTTGCGAAAACTGGTAGACTAAGAACTCGTGTTGCAAACGTAATCAGTTTGGTTGGAGTGGTTGCAACTTGCACATGCAAAGTTTAATGTATGCACGAAAAGGGGTTCTGCAGGCCATATTAAATCTGTTAACAAAATGGATTCTGGATTTCTCACCTGACGCCCGCTACTATCGCGGAGTAGCCAAGACTGTATGTTTATCAGCGTCATGGTACACGTTTACTTATACATGTCGAACCGGCATTGTGTACATTGCATACAGTTATTGTAGTTGTGCACTTCTTTAATTGCCGACTCAGAGCGAGTAGTTGGGCTAGTTCTGCTCCATGTCAGCCCCTGACTGCACGAATGGCGATGTGAAATTACAGCTATGGGTTAAATTAATGGAGACTTGATTGTCACAGAGTGCATATCTGGAAAAAAAGAGTTAATGTGTTTAATTTACTTTTTAACGAGTGTTGCCCGCAAATGAATAGGTTCTCTGGTCAGACCTGTTAAGAATATCTACGGCCTAGTTCCTTTCATTTGCAGGCTACTCGTGCCAAGTGGTCAGTTGAGTTGTATTAGATTTCCAAAGTACACTAGTCCTATGTGAATTTGGACTACCCGATAAAGAACTTGTTTAGTTTAAAACACCAAGGATTCATTCAAATTGGCTGTTACTATTGCTTAAAGAATGCATGCCATTATACTTATTCAAAATTATGCTCCTTATAAATTCCCTTCCATCTCACAGAGGCATATCAGGCCTTACATCACACACATGGCCAAATTACACTGTAATATAAGAATAAGCCACAACTTTAACTGGTCCGTTCCAAACATTTTACGAGACAAACGCAGGCACATGATTAAGTTCAATATTATGGGTTTAGACACAACATTGTGATTATATTGAGAGAAATTAGGTAGATTTGCATTTTAATGCATCACACCTTTTCATAGTCCAAATGCATTCTAGCAACTGCCCACACAATCTGTGTATTCAGGTATTTTCTACAAAATACTTCAGATAATTATCTCATGCTGCAAGTGTAAAGAGTCGGAGCTCTGGGACTGCTGAATGGAAATTTGCAGCACCAATTGTTCCAAGCACTAACTGTATCTGAGCCTTTGGCTCCCCAACGGTTAAAGACTGTGCTCTCTAGTAATGTCGAAGCAGTAGTCTGATTTGGTTAAATCACAGTGGTTGCATAATCACTTACAAATGCAGCTAAACAGTACACTGAACATCATTAAAGCAACAATTGTGGCTGTTACCAGCAACATAAAAATTTTAAAATGTATCAGATGGGAAAAGTCATTGCTGGGGTTTAAAAAAAAAAATTTTTTTTTTATATAATGTGCTGGAATTCTATTCTCCCACCTGCCATGTAGCAGTAATCATAGAGAAGGATCATGAAAAATCTGGAGGTGATTGGTGGTAGAAATTGTAGTAATCGGGCTACATTTCAGTTCCTACTTATTAGCGATGGTAAATAATGACTTGTCGGCCATGGTCTCTGTTATCCAGTTGTCATCAAGAAATGTTTTATAAATGGCAGTGTTTTGTTGTGAAGCTGGAATTTATTCTATGACGTTCCTGGGCCTGCATCCAAGCCTGTCATTGTGTCACAGGATGCATGTTTCACTGGGGTCATTCTGATGGACTTCCAATCTGGTGACCAGAGACTTAATATGTGGCATAATTTTTAATGACTTCATCAACCATTATCTCATGGGTTAAGTGTTCTTATTCCTGGAGGGGTTTTTGATGATAATAATAATAATAAAATATGGCCTGTTTTTGAAATTACTTGTTCTAAAGCCAGGCTCCCCAGCATTGTGCAAGATTCCAGTCTAGAATACTTTAAAAATGTTATGTAAAACCTTTGTTTAAATATTTAGTATGTTTGCAATGGTTACTAAAAGACAGCTGACATGAATGTCGCTGTTTTACCTGTTTTTGTTGACAAGCCAAGAAAAGTATTGATCATGGTAGGAAAATGGCCAGATGAAGAGTAACCCATTCTGGGCCCAGTAAAAGTGTTATTCAAATTTGAGTCATGCATGATTCAAGGAATTTATTAGGTGTCTCCTGCACTTCTGTTTTTTAGACATCATGGCTGACAGGAAGGCTGTGATCAAGAATGCTGACATGTCCGAGGACATGCAGCAGGATGCTGTTGACTGTGCCACGCAGGCCATGGAGAAGTTCAACATCGAGAAAGATATCGCTGCATACATTAAGAAGGTGACTTTAAGCTTGGGCTTTAAAGTGTTCTAGCTTGTTATTTTAAGAGTAGCTGCAGATTTGATTAACTTTGGAAGTGTTTTTTTTTTAAACTGAAAACATAATTTTTGTAGGAATTTGACAAGAAGTACAATCCCACGTGGCATTGCATTGTGGGAAGGAACTTCGGGAGCTACGTAACGCACGAGACTAAGCACTTCATCTACTTCTACCTGGGGCAAGTTGCCATCCTGCTCTTCAAGTCCGGCTGAGCTGCTGGATATCAACTATAAACCAGGACTGTAATGCACTAATGGCTAACGCCACACCTCTCCACACACTGACAAAATATAAAAGATAAAACACACTACAAAACTGGCTGTGCGCATATGCATGGACCGTGTACAATATTTAATGTGTATATGTTGCAGAAAAATCTTTTGCCTTTCTTAGTTGCTTGGGAAATATGAGCAACAGATTTTTGTTGATGCTTTTATTTTCCTTTTGTTGCAGTCGAGTTGTAAAAATGCTTTAACGGTGGCCTTTAAGTGGATAATAAAATATAGTTGTACACAATGTAAAATGAATGTGGTCTTGCATCTGCTAAATATGGAAATATGGTTTTGCAGATTTAGGTGAAAGGGGCCATTCATTATTGTACAGTGTTACATAAATACCACTAATCTTTCCCTTTCTTTTCAAATTTCTCCTTTTTCCAAAGTTGCATTCATCATGAATCACACAAGCAGGAGGAGGAATTGAATAGCCTGTATGAATAGCATTTTTCTTTGATTTCAAAATGTGGGAAAACTCTAATGTATTATTGGATTAGCATTTCCTAAAACCACTGGAAGATTGAAGATGGTTAAATTGCTTCATGAATGTTTCCCACTGTGCTCTTTTCTGTGTTTGGTGGTTGGGCATGGGTGCCCTTGTCTAATTTGTAGGAGATTCAAAAGTGAATAAAATAATCACTCATTTTGTCCCTTCTGATATTGTACATGTTTTTGATCTGGAAATTTTCATTGTAAGGGCTCAAGGTATCTTATCACTATTTTTGGTTTTCGTCATCTCCCACAACGTTCTGTGCTAATTGTTTAAACTCACCAGCTTTATTTGGGTAGCAAACACCTAATCTGTCAGTACACATTTTCTCTGTACCATAACACATTTTTCCTTGTTGCAGTGTAGTGTACTTTAACTAGAATCCAGTTCAATGTAAGCTATAGAAGTATTGTCCATACAAGTACACTAAACATTTGGTTTTTTATTACATGTTGAGTCGGCAAATACTGTGTTTAAGTTACTTGTGTTATGATCACTATATATTTTTTTGAAAATCTCAGTCATTGCAAGTCAGAGCAATGAATCGTACCTCAAGTGTTCCCTTCATAGCGAGCATCATGTTTGCCAAGCACTCAATTTTTTTTTTGGTAACGTTTAATGGTTGAACTGAATCTGATATTTGACTTGGCATAAATACATATTACAGCTAGGTCTTAAAGGTCATTTACCTTGGACATCCATTCCTCGGCATTCCTATTTTCTGCATAATCACTGCTCGCAGCAAAATGTTTTTTTCCCCCCAACCCTTTAGGGGTTGTATTTTCATTTGAAATTATATTTTCAAGATGGTTTTGAGGACCGATACCAGGACAGGCAAATGTAAAAGTTTGAAAAGGTAGTTTATGTAAGCAGTCAAAGAACAGTCATTTTATAATATGGATTACCTTTCTATCTCGAACACATTGGGTTTCATTCAGTTTTTAAAAAGACTGGGCTTTCTTACATTCTCACATGTGAGGGTGGATAAGTACTTTAATATTTATCATATTGTATAAAGTGAGCTTGTGAAGTTGGCTCCAGTTGTAATTATGAAGCAAATTTCATGCTGTCACATTAAATGTTCTAATTCTGTTTCACAAGCGGTGAATGTGGTTTCAGTTTGTCCAGTGTCATGAGCCACGCAGTTCATCCCTAATTTACTTAACATAGTGTATAAATTCTGTTCCAGATTTTAAAAATAGGTAAAATTATAATGGGACCATATAATCAGTGCAATTACAATTATGGAGAAATATTAAAATTACAACTGTACATTGCCAACAATGTTGATATTCTCTTTAGTTACGTGGCAAGGTTCAGGCAATCAAAGAAACTTCAGTGTAGACCACAGCTCAGGCTGTTGTCTTTTAATCATTTGGTTGTTAGGCACCCTTTTTCAGGCTGTCTCACAGAGCAATGGACTATATAAGGGAGATATGAAGGACATTGTGGATGCTGGGTGAATTATTTCAGACTGTCATATGATCACCAGCAATCATCACAACAGTGGAGTTGCTTTCATTTGCTGGCTGCCTTGGACCTCCCGTTTCCTTGGATGAAGGTCAGTGACGTTATCACATTGGCTAGAACGTTCTGTGCTTCATTCTCCTAACTAAAAAAGTCACATGAAAGAATTTCTAAATAACTTTTTCCCTCATTTGATATGTATAGGTAGAGCTTTATCAATGTGGTTTCAACCACTACTCATTCAAAATTTCCAGAAAAAAAGACTGCTGGTTAAAACAAATAGGTGATAAATGTGACATATACATCAAAAAGAAGTTCTTCCTTTTGAAATACTTGAACTATTGTATATTAATTTGTATTTGTTTCCATAATATAACAATATATTTGTACTTTATTTTTAATCTTTGTAACTTAACTGCATACAGATGCCTCACAATATTTGCATTTAAATAATCTTACGCAGAATGACTTGTACAGCGTTAATTCTTTTACATAAAGTCCATTTAAGCAGCTGGGTATTTACTGAAACAATTCAGGTTAGGTATCTTGCTGATGGGTACAATGTCAGCATCTGGGAATCAGACCTAAAATCTTGGAGTTACAAGCCCAGTTCCCTAACCATTATGTTCTTCTGCTACCCATTATAATTTAAAACTTTTTCTTGAAACTTCAAACCAAGTTAATCTGGAAGAGGACACCATGTATAAACATTTGCAACCTTTTTCTGATTTGCATCACATAGCATTACTCCTGAGAAACAGTCACATGTGCATACTGATTAACCATTACTCAGGGAAACGCCAAATTACTGACAGAACACACATTCAAAACACATGTTCACAAACACTTTATCACACACACTGTTGGGACTCTGCCAGTATTTAGCGTCGACCCACCTGCAACATTTACACAATACTGACCACTGTCTGCTGACCGAGAGCAGTGCACCCACAGTGTCTGCTCTCTACGCCCCTGGAGCTCCCGAGTTGCCTGCCACACACCCCTTATTTAGCGACTCCGTTTATCAAACCGCCACATCGCCCCCAGAATTTGACCACACTTCTTTTATGCTGACTCGAAAGAAACAGAGTAGCCACGTGTGTATGAATGTGTGATATAGGAATTTATGCCATAATGACCGTGGTAGTTATGTATTTACAGGATTTGACAGGATAGACTGATTTTTTTATTTTTAACACTAGTGAGTGTGTGCGAAAAACCCTGTACACTACTTCACATTGTATTGTATAGTATTTAGTAAATTATCATGGGCACAGAAGGTATCCGAAGTCCAGCTGTTCCTTAACCAAAACACATGACCTCAGACCAGCTATATCTCAATTAAACCTTTATTCATTGCTATAATATTTCTCGAACATTGTATATTGCATTCCTCGTGGTGGGCATGGAAAGCGAAATAGTTAAATAATTACTTACTTAATAAGCTTGTAATGGCAAACGAGCAGACTTAACACAAACACACAGGTCACCGTATGGAGCTTGAAACGGAGATCGTGCGTAAGAGGAAGGACACCTCAAGTCACACTCCTGACCCAGGATGTGGATTTGTGTTTCCATAGCAAAGCCCACTTTCAGTAAAAAAATGGCCGCCGGTGCAGCGTTTTCTCCGGCTGGAAGCCGTGAGGTGCCGCCCGTCCACGGCCCCGAGTTTCTGTCCGTGAACAGTCCTGACGACGCCTTAAATGCAACGCAAATGGCACCGGGCAATGCTGGCGTACAGTTCAGCCGCTGTTATTCTAAGCTTTGTTCGCTCAGACCCTCCGACAATGCCAGTTTTAAAACTGAACTAAACCTTCTGTTCGATCAGTTAATCTCAGAAAACTATAACACCACCTACTCAAACTGCAACATTGGACCGGAGGTAAGTGAAATCTCATGTACGTGGCAAACCCACAGTTTAATTATGATGATGGTTAGTTAGCTGGTTATACTAATTTCTGAAGAGGTCTAAGTGAACCTGGAGGATAATGGGTTGTTGTGATATTGTCATGTAGATAACTTGTTGCCGTTGTATTACTTTAACAACCCATTATTACGTTTACTGTCCTCCTGAAGTGGATAGTTAGCCACAGGAATTCTGTATTCGAGTTATCCAAGTAGCTATCTAGCTAATTTACCAGTCCAACCACCGCATGGCAGTGTATAATTTAGGTGCACGCTACACTGTGACTGATGGAGTACGTGATGTCAACTTGTCAGGATGTGTGCGCACTGCTCGTCCAAGCCAGCAGACTGGTGCACGTCAGTCAAGAGCACCTTGTCATCAAACTTTGCCAACTTGTCCATCACCTCCTTATCCGGCTTCAGGTAACGTTGAATGTGTTGTGCGGGCATTCTTAACAGAATTATTGTGATTAAGTAAAACATACTGCTAGTTTCTGTTCCAGTTGTTAAAATACAAATGACAAATAACTTTAAAAATGTGTAATGTAAATGTGTCATGTAAATTCTATATTTGTACTGCTGAAGGTGCTGATGGTAGATTTTCAGTACAGCGGTCTAGTTTGGCTGGTCTCTGCACTGATTTAGCATATGGGATGGTAGTTTTGGTGGGTTTTAGAGACCTGTGTGTGGGGTGTCTGCAGGTAATCGTAGATGAGCAGAGTCTGGACTTGCTGGTGTCCTACTCCATTCGGGCTCTGCAGGCCTGCAGCTCCTGGACCCACGCTGAGATCTTACAGGCGCTGGCCGCTCTTGTGTATGCCAACGGCCCCAAATGCCAGAGGGTAATAATGCACAGATATCAGCCGTTCACGCCTTTTTCTTGGTTTCCCTATCTTGTTTTGTGCTAAACCTTCCAATGTGACATACATTTAGCCATAGGTGCAGAGTGGACAGTAATAGGACTTTATATGTTTTTAATCAACTTGTTTAATTCCTAAAGTTAAATTGTGTGTCAGCAAATATTGCTGGCATAAATGCACTTTTGGAATCAGAGCTTTTGAAGAATCCCAAGTTGCAGTCGGCGGGTTGTCACATATTCATGTTTTTCTGTGTGCTCGTGTGTGGTATGTTTGCTTACCGCTAATGCACTGTTCCTCTCCTTCAAACTCCTCAGCACCTCCCAGACTTGCTGGGCCATGGAGGACTCCTGCTGCGGAACAGTGGCCCCAGCCAGCTCGACGTGGAGCTCAGACGTGCAGCTGTGCACTGCATGGCTAACCTGTGCCTTGGGTGAGCTTCCCCACACTCTTTGTGTGTGTGAGGTGCCCAGGGGTTATTTCAGAATTTAATACAGGACAGTATGCTTTGAAACTAGACAGTATGCATTGGAATACATGTATTGGTTGTAAACAGCCTGGTATAAATTAACAGCCTGGTACTGTATACCTTATTCAGGGTGGATATAGCTTTGCTGTATAAATAACAAAAGTCTAAATTCAAGGCTTACTTTTAAATTTGTTTTAAATTTAATTTAAATTTACTAATAAATTTGTTTTATGAACTCAAAAGATAATGTGCTCGCTGTAGTCTAAAAACAACATTGTGAGATGAAATATTTTGTCATTTTGAACCTCAATGAGCACTTTATTCACCTTAAACATTTTTTTAAATCAAGTTGTTTATAAAATTGTTTATGAAATTTACTTTGAACTTTTTGGAAGATAGTGTGTTTTGAGAGTATACTTTCCTCCATCCCAATAGTATCTCCATCCACACTGCATGCTGCTCTTTGTATGTTCTTGAAGCAAAGGCATTTCTTTCTTTATTTAATTCATGCACACACATTGTTGGTCTGCAGAGGTCAAGTCCCAGTGAAATGTAGCCCATAATTGTACACAATGAAGGTCAAATGAATGATGCAGGCTCTCAAATTAAAATTTTAGATGTTGACAGGACATTCATTCTTATAATGTTAGGAAAATCTAGTATTCCACACTGTGTCTTTGTATAATATGGTCTTCTGATCTCTTGTCAGGACTCCTGGCCAACCGTGCCTGGACGAGCCCTACAGAACTATCTGCTTCAGAACGTTCCTTGAGATGATACAATCTCCCAAGCCGTCCAACGTAGATGACATCATCTTTTGCACAGTCAGTGACGTGGCCACACATTCTCATCCCTGGCATTGTTATTCCTTTGCGCTGTGTGTCGTGGAGACTTGCTTGCTTAGAGGCTTGCTTGCTTTCATTCTGCAAATCTGCAGTATATGTGAGGATTCTGACTGTCATGTTTCTTTCTCAGCTATTGCAGAATGCCCTAAAGGGGATGCAGTACTTTCTGAATGGAGGGAAGGGGAAACTTGAGGCAGATGAACAGCTTGGTTCCCTACTGGCTGTGCTCAAGGTACCCATAATGCAACTCACAACCTTTGTGGCAGTAGATTTTCATGTAGTTGATTACTTTAACTCATTAATTTATTTTGAAAGGTCATAATACCAGTTTAATAATTGAAATCTACTTTGAAAACCTCAGGTAATGAAGCCTTTGGTCTGTAGTTGGAACTTCTGGTTGTATATATTTGCTTGTAGTTGGTCAAAGGATAGACTCTTTACACTTCTGTTCTCAAACTACAGAAAGTAAAAGTGGTATTACTATATACAGCCCATATCTGATGCTGCAGCCATTCCTGTTTATTTGTGGAAGTTTCTTGTTAATATGTTTCTTGGAAAATGTATGTCTGAAAGTGGCACTCATTAACACCATCATGCCTTCTTGTAGAAGTACATGTTCTTTGGGTTACCGGGGATGAATTTGGAGATGCCTGCAGTTCTGTACCCCGCACCACTCCCCCAGTATGAGGGTGTCGCTACCACCAAGCCGGAGCCATCACGGGACACACAAACCCAGAACAAGCCGTCAGGGGTACGTGTCCACTTCTTAGAGACGGGTGGCTTCTGAGGGTGGGATGTGGGTGTTGAAGCATCTCCTGGCGGAATTGGTTGTCAATCAGAGGGCCTGGGGGCTGTGTCAATGTCTAATGTCAGCTCCTTTCCCCAGAATAAGAAGCGTAAGCCAGGCGGGCGAAGCAAGAAGACCAAGCCAAAGGGGAGGAGGGAGGAGGAAGGAGAGGGGGAGGGGAGAGAGATGGAGACGGGGCCTGGGTTGGGTCTGGCAAAGGCAGGCGGAGGAGACTCTCAAAGCCATTGGTCACAGACCACCACCCCCACCTCCCCTGGACGCTCCCTTCACCCAGGATCCCCTTTCCCCTCCCTGTACCCCTCCTGGAAGAGGAGCAGCTCAGACTCTGAGTTCTCTGATCCTGAAGGGGGGCTGCAGAGCAAGCTTAGGTACTGAGACGACCAAAACGTTGATCATCAAGCCATTTGCTTCCTGTAAACCACCTTTGTTTCGAGACCGCACCAGTTTAATTTGGTGTTACCCAAAGCTTTGCATAGACTTAACCCATTAACCCTAACCTCAGCAGTATGGTGATGTAGTTAAGTCTGATTGCTTGAGATTTCATTGATTGATTGTTCTCCAAGTTTAGCATGTGGTACTCTTGGTCATTGTTGTGGAATAATTGTTGGATTTTTCTGCCGTTTGTAAACAAAAATCAAGAAACCGCATGCTGACTTACTTTATTTAGCTTCAAATAGTCTATGTGAAATAGTTAACATTAAATTCAGAAACTCAACTTGGTAGTGAGCTAATAGATTGAGAACTATTGTCTAGATGTTCTGTGGACATTGATGGCTGTGGGTTAGCATAAGTGTTGTGCGCACATTGATAGCTGTGGGTTAGTGTAAGGGTTAAGCTAGCTGTCCCTGTTTGGCTCCTGTAGGCTGTACCAGGCCCGTGTGAGGCAGGGGGCGCTGCACTGTTTCCTGTCGGTGGTGAAGTGTGTAGAGAAGAGGGTTCTGTACGGATACTGGTCCTCGTTCGTCCCCGACGCCCCTGGGATTGGTGGGCCGCCTCCCCTCACCCTGCTCACCATCGTCCTTAAGGACCCCTCTCCTAAGGTCAGTACTGTAGTCGCATCTTACCATACGGACAGTACTGCTGTAGAATCGTATCATTCGGTCAGTACTGCTGTATCATTCCCTCCTAAGGTCAGTACTGGAGCAGCATTCTCTCCTTGGGTCTGTACTGCTGGGGCTGCTGTAAAACTCATCTCTGCTGTACATATTTATGCTGAATGTTGAGCTAATTAATTAGGGCCCAGCCATGATTTTGTGGGTCCCCATTCACATGACAAGGGCTCCAGAATCAAATAGGATATGGCACTCATTCATTTAAAATGAGCCTGTTGCTGTCTGTGTATAATTTCTTAAGGTCATATCTTAAGGTTAGCCCTGGGCCTGCTGTGTGCCTCATTATTTGCATAAGTGTGTAGCAGTATTGATGTACATGCTAACTTTTTTGGACCTTTGGCCCCGATCTTCTGGCCCCTCAGGTGCGTGCGGGGGCCCTGCAGTCGCTGTCGGCCCTGCTGGAGGGCTCCCGGCAGTTCTTGTCGGCGGCGGAGGACACCGGGGCCCCACGCCAGGCCTTCACGCCCTTCTCTGCCACGCTGGCGGCCAGTCTGAGGGAGCTGCACCGCGGCCTGCTGCTGGCGCTGATGGCCGAGTCCTCCTCTCAGACCCTCACTCAGGTCATCAAGGTATTACTGCATCTCGCATGCGCCCACACATAGTCGTACAGGCACACACGCGCACACACACACACACACACACACACACACACACACACACACGTACACGTACAAGCACACACGCACTCGCACACACAAACACGCATATAGACACCAAGCACACGCACTCACACACTCATACGCATACACACACATGCATGCATATACGCACACTTGCACGTATGCACACGTACATGTTACGACTTCATAAAGTACTGAATTTGGCAGTAAAGGGGAAGTTTCTTTTCATTACTGATGGTTCTCTGATGGTGTCACTGGTACAGTTCCTTCAGTTAAAAAGAATGTAATGGCTCACAAAGAAATGTGCACCCCTCACATTGTGTGGTGTGTCTACAGCCTATTGAAATATTAAAACACGCATTTAAAAATGATCCCTGATTTTGCACCATGAACTTCAGAAGATTCAGTTTTAAGCATAGCTGGGCGATATGGTCATACCCAGTACAGTGTTTGATAACGTCATGGTGATTCACAGTGCGATGCTCTCATTGGCTCTTCCGGTTATGTGCTGCCCTTTCTCCGCAGTGCCTGGCCCATCTGGTGTCCAGCGTGCCGTACGGCCGCCTCCGGCCCGGCCTGCTCAGCCCCCTGTGGAAGCAGATTCGGCCCTACGTTCGGCACAGAGGTGAGGGTTCTGGTCTGGGACGCCCCGCCTCCCCTCCGGCCTCCTCCGTTTCAGTTCCGGCTCGTTTCACAAAAATACATTGCCCCTTTGTGAGCGCGACTCCAATCTCAGCTCTCTGGCTCCAATCAGTGTTTAGTACATCACAGCTGTACGAAACACTGTTTCCCATAGTGCTTTGGGTGCCTGGCTGTACTCTTGCTGAAGGGATGCTGTGAAAGTAGTGCCCCAGTAGAAAGACACTTCCTCTCACATGAGCTAAGTTGGGCCACAAATCTGAAAGATCCTTCATTCAACCTCCTTACCTGGAGCAAGTGGTGGTTTGCCCAGAGATCTGTAGTGATGAAGGGAAGAGGGCATTTGATTGGGCAGGACAGGAGTCAGATTGGGCGGAGTCTGAAATGCGACCCATCGCTTATTAACCTTTCCTCTTCTCTTCCCAAACCCCGCCCTCGAGCAGACGTGAACGTGCGGGTGTCGAGCCTCACCCTGCTGGGGGCCATCCTCTCCACTCAGGCGCCCCTCCCTGAGGTCCAGCTGCTCCTGCGGCAGCCCGGAAACTACAGGGGGGCGGGCGAGGGGGGCGGGAGCGAGGGGGCCACGCCCCAGGAGCCGCTGAGCTGGAGGAACACCCCCAGGAGGGACTGCTGCCCGCCTTCCCCCGGGGCCCTGGCGGAGGGGGACGCCGGGGGCCCACCGGCAGAGCCCTGCTGGCTGCTGCAGCTGTGCGTGTCGTTGGTCACGCTGCCCCGCGAGGACCCCTACTCTGACAGCGACAAGGGCACCGGCTCCTCGGGCTCCCTGGAACCCTCCCCGGTCCGGCTGGAGGCCCTACAGGTGAGAGGAGAAGCAGAGCCTCGATATTGACTAACAGGGGCAGAGAAATAGTTACTGCGTTTGAAAAGAGTTTGAAAACTGAAGACAGTAATAACATGAACCTTTATTCCTTTCACAACTTTGTTTAATGAAAGTGCTCTGCAAGCTTGCTCAGAAAATAAAGGTCAAGGTAAATTTGTGGCAGATAATGGGGTGTATTTTTTTTACACTGAGAGTTTTCGAAGCGTGGAACAGCTTGCGAGGTCATGGAGTAGAGACAGGGACGCTAATGGTGTTCAGACATGCAGTGGTAGATACTCCAGTCTGCAGATAAATGAGGGATATAGATGGGTGGAGTGTCCTGGTCTTACTTTATTATATACAAAAGCCAAGCAATCGCCCTTGGAAGTGGGCAGTACTCTTTTCTGATTGTCACGGTGCGTGTCCGTGGTCAGGTGCTGGCGGTTATATTACATTTATTTGACAGCCGCTTTTATCCAAAGCGACGTACAACAAGTGCATACCAAAGGTCATTGGAACAACTACAAAGCACAGGTTCGATAAGAGGTACAATACTCATTATGTAACAGTTATCCAAAGCCATGAACACATTAAGTCCATTTCACGCAGTAAGCATAGGCTAGGTCAAAAAGTTATGGTAAGTCAAACTAGGAGGCGTGACGAGGAGCTACAACATCAAGATAACGATAAGTGCAATAGAAGTGTTGGATGAAAGTGCTAGAGGAACAAGATGGAAGGATACAAGTCATAAGAGCAATCCTAGATTGAGAGTGCGCTATAGAGTAGTGATAGTCCAGGTACAGTCTGAAGAGATGCGTCTTCAGACCACAGCAGAAAATAGGCAGGGACTGAGTGGTTCATATAGAA
The DNA here is from genome assembly GCF_018555375.3 of Anguilla rostrata. Taxonomy (NCBI): domain Eukaryota; kingdom Metazoa; phylum Chordata; class Actinopteri; order Anguilliformes; family Anguillidae; genus Anguilla; species Anguilla rostrata. The sequence continues at coordinate 25,774,799 of NC_057941.1, read as the reverse complement.
ATGTGGACTGTCGGTTGTCTGACCGTTGTGGTCTTTAAGTCACACAGTGTGTGTTCGTGCTCAGGTTCTGGAGGTTGTGGTCTCTAAGTCACACAGTGTGTGTTCGTGCTCAGGTTCTGGAGGTTGTGGTCTGTCAGTCACACAGTGTGTCTGTGTGCTCAGGTTCTGGTGGTTGTGGTCTCTAAGTCACACAGTGTGTGTTCGTGCTCAGGTTCTGGCGGTTGTGGTCTGTAAGTCACACAGTGTGTGTTCGTGCTCAGGTTCTGGCGGTTGTGGTCTCTAAGTCACACAGTGTGTGTTCATGCTCAGGTTCTGGCAGTTGTGGTCTGTCAGTCACACAGTGTGTCTGTGTGCTCAGGTGCTGGCTCACCTGGTGAAGGGCTACTTCACGCTGGTGCAGGGGTCCCTGCTGGAGCTGGCCGAGGTTAGCGCCCGCTGCCTCAGAGAGCCTGACCCATCTGTACAGCTGCACGGGGCCAAGGTGAGACTGCTCTGCAGTACACACGTATGCACATGCACACGCACACGAACACGCACGTGCACACACATACACATGTATGCACATGCACGTATACACGCGCGCGCACACACACACACACACATGCACACGCTCTTACACACGCGCACGCACAAACACAGACACCTCTGAGACACACTCACAGGCACACGCTCCTCTCACACACGTATACATGCACACAGACACACTCCTGTCAGGCAGCACAGTTTACAAGCTCGCGTGTGTTCTCAGCTCCTGGAGGAGCTGGGTTCTGGAATCATCCAGCAGCACAGAGCTGACTCCAGCGTGCCGCAGAGCTGCAGGGTGCCCCTGGGACAGGTGAGTCAGAGCTGGGCTCCGCTGCCGCCCGCCCGTCCGTCCGTCCGTCCGTCCGTCTGTCTGTCCATTTGCCCCCGCGCCCGGTGTACAGCTGCAGGCCACGCCCCCGCTCATTCTCTGCTGAAGAGCTGTTTCTCTCACAGTGTGGTGCGTTTTTATTCATTTACAGTGTTTTTGCCCACCAAAGCCTTTATTCTCCTTGTCTTGTTTTTGAAAACGTACCACACAGATCGTACTGTATGTGTGTGACACTGAGTGTGTGGGTCGGTTGTGATGGTACTGCATGTATGACTGTGTGTGGTTCTGAATGCGGGGGTCTGTTCTGATGGTACTGCGTGTATGACTGTGTGTGGTTCTGAATGCGTGGGTCTGTTGTGATGGTACTGTGTATGTGACCGTGTGTGTTTCTGAATGCGTGGGTCTGTTCTGATGGTATTGTGTACTGTGTATTTGACCGTGTGTGTTTCTGAATGTGTGAGTCATTTTTGATGGTACTGTGTGTATGACCGTGTGTGGTTGTGTATGTGTGGGTCTGTTGTGATGGTACTGTGTGTATGACTGTGTGTGGTTGTGTATGTGTGGGTCTGTTGTGATGGTACTGTGTGTGTGACCGTGTGTGGTTCTGTATGTGTGCGTTAGTTTTAATGGTACTGTGTGTATGACCGTGTGTTGGTTCTGTATGTGTGCGTTAGTTGTGATGGTATAGTGTGTATGACCATGTGTGGTTCTGTATGTGTGCGTTAGTTTTAATGGTACTGTGTGTATGACCGTGTATGGTTGTGTATGTGTGCGTTAGTTTTGATGGTTGTGTGTGTATGACCGTGTGTGGTTGTGTATGTGTGACTCAGTGCTGATTGGAGTGCTCTGTGCTGCAGGTGGTTCAGTTCTGGTCAGAGGTGCTGAGTGGGCCGCTGACCGGAGCTCTGCAGAGCGAGAAGCACCCCACCCTGCAGACCAGCGCCTGTGATACCCTGTCCTCCATCCTGCCCCAGGCCTTCAGCCAGCTGCCGGTCAGAGCGCTAGTATACACACACATATACACACTTATACACACACACACACACGTACATACATGCATACACGCACACACATGCACATATACACACATACTCGGACATGAACACACACATACGGGTATACACCCACGCGCATAGACACACATATACATATATACACACACACAGATGACATATAAACATGTGCACATGCACACTTACACACACACACACACACACATACACACGCACGCACACAGAACTGACAGTCCCATTAGAAATGTGCGCTTGTGTGTTGCTGCAGGATAAGAGCCAAATGCTGTGTCTGACCGTACTGCTGGGCCTGACGTACAGTGAGAACTCTCTGGTGAAAGCAGCAGCAGTCAGAGCCTTGGGGGTCTACATCCTGTTCCCCAGCCTCCGGGAGGTACGGCCATTTTACCTGCATTTTACCTGCATTAGCACTGGTACATGTACAACTTCACACCTCACACATAACTGACCTGATCCAGGTAAAAGAAGTGTGAAAAATGTAGTTCTTTGGTCCTTAGATCAGGGGTTTTTAAGTCTCAAATCAGCAATTAATTCCCAGCCACAAAGTCGGGAGTGGTGAGTATACACTGGAGGAAACTGCTGGAATTGAGTCATGAAATGCTGAGTAACAATGAAAACAGTTGGCATTGCGGCCCCCCAGGACCCAGGGAGCAGACACCTGCCCGAAATTTCCTGATCTTCTCTCTCTTTCTGTCTCTCTCCCTCTTGCTGCCTTTCTCTCTCCCCCTGTGCAGGACGTCATGTTTGTGGCTGACACGGCCAATGCCATCCTCACCTGCCTGGATGACCGCTCGCCCAACGTGCGTGCCAAGGCGGCCTGGTCACTAGGAAACCTGACGGACACGCTCACCATCAACATGTTAGTGCCCGTGCGCACGTGCGCTCATCTCCCCGCCTATCATAATCTCCGGACACGCCCCCTGCGTTACAGTACTTTCATGTGTCAGGAGCACTTATAACGCACAGAGCCAGAGGCGTTGCCTGGCCCTGTTCTCACATACAGCCTGATACATACATAATTACCTGCCTGTGTTCTCTGGCTCTTCCCCACACACACACACACACACACACAGCAGAGTACGGGGCTCAGTTCTGATTTTCAAATGGGGAAATGAGTCGACGATTTTGTGTCCTGAACCGACTGAATTGAAAGGGACCTGAGCCCAAACCCTGGGGTGTAGATGGTCCTGGTGCTGACCGGGCCTGCTGACCGTGTCCTCTGCCCCCCTCTTCGCTTAGGGAATCTCCGGGACGGGACTTCCAGGAGGAGTTCTCCGACCTGCTGCTGCTGAAGATGCTGTGTTCGGCCACCCGAGCCTCGGGGGACAAGGACAGGGTGAGTGACGGCGGGAGCCATTCACGAGCTCAAGGAGCTTTTCTCCAGCAAGTTTTTATGCTGCCAATTTTCATATCATTTAGAATTGCCACTCAATCAGTCAATCAGTCAATCTTTATTGTGCCCTTGGAGCAATTTGATTGCAGCCGTGCTAAAACAGGTCTGCAGGAGTACACATATAATAAGACTAGATTCCATTCAGTTATTACCTTTTCAAATGAGAACTGTCAGAACAGTCGTACTTCTCAGCCCATGTCCAAAGGCGCTCTCTGAATGGCTGAGAGTCGTGCTGCGGTCCCGCCCCCTCCTCAGGTGAAGAGCAACGCGGGACGAGCATTGGGGAACCTGCTGCACTTCCTGCAGCCGGCCCACCTGGCCCGGCCCGGGTTCGAGCAGCCGCTGGAGGAGGCCGTGCGGGCGCTCATCGGCACGGTGCGCGGCGACGCCACCATGAAGGTGCGCTGGAATGCCTGCTACGCCCTGGGGAACGCCTTCAGGAACCCCGCCCTCCCTCTCGGTGAGCGTGACAGGCCCCGCCCCCCGGTCCCGCCTCCGCCTCGGCAGCCTTATCAGTTACTCAATCGTTTATTTGATATTGTGTTTTTTGGGAGACTACATGAGCTACGTCTGCCTACTGCACTCTGTATCTTTGATCCAAAAGTTTTACAGTGGTGCAGTATGGGAGGGAAGCTCAACGTTTGTATATATAGCTGTTTATAGCAAGAATTACACAAGAATAATTGGGTGAGAAACCGGCATACAGACCGGCCCTCCAGGAATTCTTCCTGCTTTAATCGGCATTTCTTTAAAGACACTGAACCGGCAAAAGGAATCTTGGCAGGAAGCTTTGCAGAAAAGCCTTTAAATTATTCACACCCCTTAATTTTCATATTTTATCTGGCTTGGCTGAACACAGTTAACCCCCTAATATTGAATTAACTCAAATTAAATGATTTGATTCAGTTTGATCAGTGATTCAGGAAGCTGTATTAGGGGGTGGTATGAGAGAAAAAATAAAGTCACACTCACAGACACACACACAGACACACAAACGCATACATAATTTACATATTTGTCCAATACATTTCACAGCAGACCTGGGACTACATTTACATTACAGGCATTTGGCAGACGCTCTTATCCAGAGCGACGTACAACAAAGTATATAACCATAACCAGGAACAAGTATGACGAAACCCCTAGAGAGAAGTACCGGTCCAACTAAAATCAGACTAAAATCCCCACAAAAAGCATGCAGAATCTCCCCCAGGAGCATGAAGGAAGAAGCCATTGGAGGAAACCGACCGATCCTTCTCTGGCGTTGGCTCTGTAATTAGTGCCCATCACTGTCAATCCCCTGGGGTTACGCCGCCTTTACGTGTTTTCCCGCCTGTTTCCCAGGCTCCGCCCCCTGGACGGCGGACGCGTACTCGGCCCTGTGCAGCGCGGTCACTTCCTGCCGGAACTTCAAGGTGAGGATCAAGTCGGCGGCGGCCCTGTCGGCGCCGGCCGCGCGTGATCGCTACGGCGACGCGGCGCAGTTCCGGGAGGTGTGGCGGGCCCTGTCCCAGGCGCTGGAGCGGAGCGAGGAGGCCGAGGACTTCCTGGAGTACCGCTACTGCGCCAGCCTGCGCGCCCAGCTCTGCCGCGCCCTCATGCACCTGCTGTCCCTCTGCCAGCCGCCCGACCTGCCCGCGCTCGCCGCCTCCCTGGCGGGGGAGCCCGGGGAGGCCGTTCAGGGCCACCTGGTGCGCTACCACACGGGCGGCGGGGAGGGGGAGGAGGCCGGGGACTGTCCCGACCCGGCGGAGAGGCTGAGGGAGCTGGGGGCGACGCTCGACCAGCTTAAAGGCCTGCCTGCGGGCTCGCCCGATGCCCGGGACGCCCGGGACGCCCTCAGCGCCGTGGTGGGCTTCCTGGAGGACGTGCTGAAGAGGTGCGAAGAGCTGAAAGAGCCTTCAGCCTGAGCGCTTGCACAAACCGCACAGCCATGGGGCTCCGCGCAGGCAGGGCACAGCTAACGTGCTAACGTGCTAACATGCCTATGTGCTAACGTGCCCTGGCCAGGAGCCAGTGAGGCTCTGCGGGATGCTGGATTCTGGACAGTAAACAGCAGTCCTGCAGTCCTAATGGAGTGTTTTAATGATAAAATTTTCAATTTAATGAAAAAGTAAAGAATACTCTCAATTAATTAAATTCAGGTAAGACCTGAGGAGTGTCTACCACTAGTTCATACTGATTCCTGTGGACTAGACTCTCACAGTTCTTCCATTCCTATTTGTCATATGTTCCATTCTGGCTGAATGAACTTCCTCCATCTTATGTTAGAGCTGGATGATGATGTGCACACTAGCTTTAATGAACCACACAGAACCAGGATACAGGAAACCCCTTAGGCTCGGAGTGCACAAACAAGGAATAGGTTTTTATCTTCCTGCTGTTATTAAAAAATTTGAACTTTGAAAAATGTTGGTTTGCAGAAATTTGTGATGCACATCTTGACCAGCAGGCGGTGGTAAATGACCAAATATATTGGAACACAAATTATACATCTGTGGGAGTGAGAAACAAACAGTCTGGTGCCATTCCCTTTCTACAAAGACGTTCTGCACAGTGAGCCTAAATATTGAAGTCATAGTGACCCCCTTTTATTTCACAGACCCATCAATGCTAATGCCAGCCCTTCCAGTGTTGGTAGAAATTTTACAGAGGGAGAGGCTGCTAGTCTCTTCTGAGATGGTCTGAGCACAACATGGGTGCATCCTTACAGCACAGATGGTGCTGTAAATGTTTATTGAAGCACAAATATCACATTTAAAAATGTACCTTTAATGTCCATTTTTAGGTTTTGAAGAAATGTAAATTTTGCTCAAAGACTTCATTAAAGAACAAAATAAAATGAAAATGTGAGACAAACAGTAAATAATCAATGAGACTAATACCGTCTCATGTATTGGTAATGCTGTGAAGGTGGACCAGCAATACTTCACCGATGGGTAGCTGCGTACATGAGAAGGAAAATGAGTTATGAAATAAGAGTGCCACTCATAACAAGAAAACAGACCAGCTGGCGAGCAGCGAGCAGGGTGGGAAACCGAGATGGCGATAACCGCGGAGACAAAGCGCGGGGGAGTGAGAGATGAGCAGGCTGCTGACGCCTCGGCGAAGCCTGGCTGTCTGCACCGCCATTGAGAAACACTTGAGAAATGCGGCAGGTTATCTAGGCCAGTGGTAACCGACCCTGTTCCTGGAGATCTGCCATCCTGTTTGTTTTCATTTTAATCCTAATTTGACATACTTGGCTCTACTAATTAGCAGCTCAAAAAGACCTCTAGCTGTCGAGTGGAGTGTGTTAGGGTCAGAGTGAAAACCTAAGGGGAGGGTAGATCTCCAGGAACAGGGTTGGTTACCGCTGATCTAGGCCATTTAAGTTTCAGAAGTTGAAATGATAATAGATTTTTTAGGCCATATTAGAAATGACTGAATAAACTGAATTGTACTGACTAAAACCTGATGTGGAGCTTGATGAACTTGGATTGGAATTGCAATGGTACATTTCATATGTCAAGTGCTTCCTCTGGCCTCTATTACATCATAGGGGTCCTTGGTCTTGTGGGTATTTCACAAAGTGGCATAAAGGAATTCATCTGCCTATTTTTGGAAATATGTGCAATTGGATGAAGTCTGTTTGGAGGAGAGAGCCTAATATCGGCTGGTTTTTGTTTTCAAGGTAACTGTGTAATCAGCTGATTTCATTGATTGATTAAGTCCTGAGTAACAACAAAAATCCATCTCACTATGTGGCTCTCCAGGACCAGGGATAGGGGTTCCTGTTATACCATGAAGTTGTTGATGCATTTATTGTGCAATACTATTCCAGTCACTGGTGCCCATTTTGAAGTTATCTCTGCAAAATGTTCAGTAAATTGAAAGAAATATACCCAATATACCATCAGACGTGGTACCCAAACTACCAATTTCGGTTGAAAGGTACGTAGCATTTCTTCAAATAGGCATGTCCTTGCTAAATTAGCTTGCCTTTTTATGGGTCAGCCACAAGAGGGCAGGCTTGGCTGACACAATCCCAGTTACTCTATTGATAACTTCCTGTAGAGTCTGAAACCAGTGAAGGTAAGAGCTAGTTTCTACATTGGCAAATCCTGCAAGCTTTATGTGTCACAGATCTGAAGTTAGCAGTAAAATGACAAAGCGCTGTCAATATATTTACCCTTGAACATTTCTGTGTACATTTTCATAGAAACCCCAGAACTGTGGTTGAATTAGTTTCTCTCTCCATATCTGCACCAAGGCAGAAAATAAAACAGCATTAGTTTTTAAAAAAAACTGCCCCGTATAAAACAGGCTTGTTTCTGGTCATAAACATGCCAATAGCCGGTTATTGTGCACCATTAAATTATATTGTGGTTCTCGATTCTGTTCTGCCCGGGACACTGTGCGATTCTGGATAAACACCCGAGTGTTACTCATCGCGCGCCTCCCGGAATAATAGCCCCGCTTCAGAACGCGTCTCCGTGCCGGACTCTGTTTTTTAGCTTCCACTGCCCTCACTCTCCGCCCCCATTAGTCCTCTATCTAATCGCCCTGATTCCAATACCCACTGCGCCCCGGCAGCCAGCGGCTTTTGTTCTTTTACAGCCCCCGGCGGTGTGATAAGATGTGCCGTGTTGTGATCGTGTTCTTTTCCCCATCCTCAGGGTTATGTAAGTTGATAATGCCGTGGCGTAAACCTGCTCGGTGTATATGGAGCGTCTCTTTGTGAGTCACCCCCCCTTACCTCCTTTCCTATTGCAGTCATATGGATGCAGGTATTGCTTTGAGCTGATAAGCCCGTCCCCCGTACCATATTTCCATCATTGCGCTTGCACCAAGGACAGCTTTAAACTTAGCACGATACAGAGTGAAATGGTTTTTTTTTTTTTTAATAGCTGTTAGTATACATGTTTATTTGTGATGGAAGTTGTGATGAAATAGCGAGGCCTTCAGGACCGGAGAATGGAAATATTAATTTCAGTCTGCAGGTCGCTTAGATGCTTTGGTTATTTACACTGGGGAACCTGTAATTCATATTGAAAAATAGACACAGGCTGGTCCATCTGCTTGATCTATTTGCTATGTTGAAGTATTCAGGCCTATAATAACTTGCAATCTTATAAATATGAAATATGAGATTAATTGGAAAAAATATCTTGTGCATGTGCAGTCATGGTGGGAATAATGAGTGTGTGCATGCATGCGTAAGTGTGTGTGTGTGTGTGTGTGTGTATATATAAATTCTCACGACAATGAGCCAAGACCTTTGGTTACCTGGAATTGCTTTAATGCGCATCAATACTTCTTGCAAACCTGGAGCAGGTAATTCTGGTAACCAGCGAGTAACCAGTGAGCCGGCAGTCCACTATGAGCAGCTGGAAAGGGATTCCCCCTGGACCCAACTGGAGTTAAAGATTATCCTGCTGCTTGTGTCGATATCGCTGGAGAGGTACTGGTGCCACGGCGGGGGAAAGTGGTGTGAGGACTGGGTGAAGGTGCACACAATCAGATGTAGGGGTTGATTAAGCAACCAGGCATGGAAAGCCAGTTTTATGGCAAATCGGTCCAGACATCCGGATTAATTCTCCTGTTTCTTTTCTCTTTTTACGTCCCATGGGATCTTGAAAAACCAGTGTGAGGGAGGTCATCACAGTGACCCTATTCCTGTGCTTGGAATTTATATTTTAGTCCACATGGAAGAGTGCTCCCTACTGGTCAGCCAGCACCTCTTCAGGCACCGACCTGGTTATCTCAAGAGCTCTCCTATAAAAATACTATTCAAGCCCACATCTGCTTCAGCAGCTTGACACGAGAAGGCTACAGGGCAGTACGATTGTTGTCACGTATCTGCCTTGGTGTTTGTGACCGATGTCACCTGAGCTAACGAACAATTTTGCGTGAGGAGAAGTTGTGCTGTGACGCTTAGCGCCTGCTCACGTGGACCTCTACGCTTCCCATGAGGCCTTGGGGGGTGCTGTGCCCTTGTGCTGAGAACCGCAAGGCCCTGTGACCGTCACGCCTGGGCCGTTTCGGGCAGCCCCGAGAGCCATTTGTTTGAATTGGTTTCCTTGGAATGAAGGGAGGGCAGTGATTCAGTGCGGTTAATTGCCCGGCTTCGTAATGGCGGTGCTGCAGGAAGTCTCGGAGCCTGACCCGTCCCGCGGTCTCATGCTGGAGAGGGGACGCGCCGCAGCGGTCCGGCGGCTCGGCGCGGAGAACGCGGACGCACGTTCGCGATTCGTATCCGCACCAGTCGAACCTTCCCGTGTTGTTTAAGTAGCGCCGTGGGTTTTGTCGACAATGTCGTGGAAAACTTTAACAAGGCGACTGGGTGAGGTAGAATTTGGAATCGTGTGACACTTCACTCTTGTGTAAAAAAAAACACCTACTTGTGACTTGTGAAAAGATGGCAGATATCCTCCTGATAAGGCCTTTATGGCCCAGCAGTGACAATAAAAGAAATGTGTAAAAGAGAAAGCAAATAAAGTTTTGGGAATAAAACCTTAAAGGGGCTGTAAAAATCTGCGATATTGACATATTGCTGCGGATCTCATTTCTCAGTGTGTGGGGGTGGTCAGCAGAGGTTGCACGGAAGGTCAAAGGTTACTGAAGGGGATGTGAAACCCTGACTGCCTCCCACAGTGAGGGAGTGCCTCATTTACTCTTCCTCTTCTGGGAGAAGGTAAACAGGCTCAAAATTTTTGTTAAAGCCATTAGCAAATTTATCCAGGTTGACTTGGTCAGGCCAGCATTCATTGTTTAATATATACAATCCATTTATACAGCAGGAGATTTTTTTTTTTCTTTTGTTTTTGTGGCTGTAGAAATTTGGATGAAGTACCGTACTCAAGGGTCCAATGACACTTCTGATGGAGAAGACCAGTTCCCCATGCATTATAATACACTGTCGGCCCAAAAAATACACTCTACTCTGCATATTACTACAGAGAATTTACCTTCCGCTGAGTGCTAGATGGGTTTGAAGAAAGTGTGTGTGTTTGCACTTATGTCCAAATATTTGTTTGTTTTGTGACATCTCTGGTGTTTGTCTTTAGTGCAGACTTCAAACTTTATTTTTCTGTGGGAACTGTACAGTAGCTTGCGGTGTGCTCTGTTTGCTGAAGGCAATATGGACATTTGGTTCAGAGAGTTTCTTTTAAAGGGGGAAGTGCCTGTGTGCATTGTGTATCGGAGTGGCAGTAGTACAGTATTGATTGGGACCCCTGTAACATGTCCTCCTAAGACCCAGCAATTCATATTTGTCCCCTGCATGGGACAAGAGTCCGTGGTCTCAACAACCATATATTCTATTATGCTGAAACCTACACTACACTAAAGCGAAAATTAAATAAATCATATTGTTGAAAATATTTTCACTGCAACATTTTTTGGCCATCCAAGACACTTATGTAACGTCAACATCAAAATATTTAAACTTTTCTACCAGGTGATGAGGATAGGGCAAGTCACTGTACTATGGGCAATTTTCAATCATGGTATGTGTAGTGGTTAGAAGACTGGACCAGACTGGCCGTGGACTGCAATAACTTTAACAATGAACGTCAGCTGCTTCTTTGTACAGCTACCTGCACTCCCTGTATAAGGCTGTTTGTTACGGAGACTTTTCACCCCAATACACACGCATGCACACACACATGCTCACACACGCTCTCCATTTTGTGGTTCATTTTCCTCTCTGCTGGCCCTTTTTTATGATCTTCTCATGTGCTGCTGTCAAGGATAAGGCAATTAGTTGATTGTAAAGCCATAATCTGTGAACTCTGCATGTGACAAGGGCTCGTTGCGACTGCAGCACCCTCCTTTGATTCCTGCGACATTCCGAACAACAGCCGGGGCGTGTCGGGGTGTGAGGGGAGGGGCTACGGCCGCGGCGGAGGCGCCGTGCTCTTTACCTGGGTGTGGCGAAGACACCTGTACAGCACTGCTACGCGCCAACAACCGGTCCCTTGATCACAGGTTGTTGATCCCTTCTTGTATAGGTAATGATAAAAGCGCTGCCTGGAACTTTTGTATTTGACAGGGTCCCCTTGCTGAATTTTTTATTCTTCCTGTAAAAAGAGCATCCCCTTGTGGATAAGCACCCACCTTTACAAACCTGGGCGGGGAGGTGTCCTGCTTGTGGAGGGAGATGTGGCCTTGCGCAACTGCTCTGTGAGTGCGGAGCTCTGTGGAGTGAAGCAAAGCTCTCCTCAAACCATGAGAGAGGTGGGCTCAGTCTGCACTGTAGCGCAGGGTAACTGTCACCAGTGGCAACAGCGTTCTCACTGTCTCGTTTTTCATTGTTCGGTGTGACCTGTCTTGTATATGATGGCTAGAAAAGTCAGAGACAGCAATGTGTGATAAAGTCTAGCTGTCTGGAGTTGGCTGAGTCGGCTGGAGTCGGCTGGAGTCCAGTACCACGTACTGGATAGCAGGGCTGTTAAATGCATCTTTCATCGATGCAAACTAATGCATCTACGCAAACTTTCCCTATGGTTTGTTTGCTAAAGAAGGTTACACTCAAAGAACCAGAAAATAAATCAATCTCAAATATAGTATAATATTTATACATAAAATCTTATTTATGTTTTTTTTTTTTTGCTAAATAAAACAAAATGTTGCCAGATAGGTCAGACTGTATGACTCATTTCAAGATTTGCCAATCAGGTGAGAATTTCAAGCAAACAATAACTTAAAACAAGCTACTTGAGATAATATCAATAGGGAATTAAATGTGCTCAACTCAAGCATATTTATTAGTAATTGTGTTTTGAATCTCTGTCTTTTCTACTTGAGAGAAAAAAGTTTGAAGTTTGGAAGATTTGAAGTCTCATTACAAGACTAACAAACTTGTTAATACAGACTTTTTTGCAGTGTACTAGTTGCATTACATGATTTCATGCCTTCTGTACCTGCGAATAGAGTTGGAAGATTTCTCTTGAAATAATTAAACTCAAATATTCGTTTATTAGACTATGTATGAACGGAGAGATGGGTTTTTGATTGGAGGTGTTACTCAGGAGACAGCTAGGTAACAAAGGAGGTGGAAGAGGACTATGCGGAGATAACCTCTGGAGGTCAGATTGTTCATTGTAAAATGTTGTAAAAATGATCTTTTATCTCTGTTAGGATGAACCAGGTTTCTTCTCCACTCAAGGTCTGTGAGGCCACAGGGAGCAGGCCGAGGGGAGGGGAAGGGGATTTGGGGTGTGCCCTGAGTTTAGGGGTGCGAGCTCATTCGGAGTAGGTGGTGCAGTACGTAGTATGTTGGTGGTATGTAGTGCACCTACATAGCGGTCCCAGGTGGGTGGTGGGATGTGGGGGGGTGGGAGGGGCGTGGGTTTTCTCCTTCCTCCTTCTGCTGAATACCTGCCTCTCTGGCACGCGGAGGAGAGGGAGTGGGGGTTGCGGGGATGGGGGGTTGGGGGAGTGTTCAGTGGAGCAGAAAGTGAGGAGCATGTGGCTGAATCCGCTTTAGCCCTGTGTTGAAATGCAGGTGGAGGATGGAGCAAGAGTTGAGCAGGGGCGGAGGGGCGGAGGAGCGGAGGGCCAGGTCGCGGACGCGCTGGGGTCGCTCGATGCCGCGCGCTGTGACAGCGGCGAGGGCCCTTTTTCCGTCAGGATGACTCTGGAACCCGGGGTTAATGTGGCGTGCCAGAGACAGAGATGTGCTCATGAATTCATTGAGGAGCGGTGATCAGAGGAGCGTGAAAATGGAGAAGACAGAGGAGGCGCGGAGGGCAGAGTTCGCTCTGCAGGGGGGAGGCAGGGGGAGGGGGCGCGCGATGGGTAACTTGATGATCCGGGCACTTTTTTTGGCACTCGTGCTCATCCCGAAACGCTGATCGAAACCGTGCCAGCCTGACCCCTGGGGAACTCCTTACTGTGAGTTAACCCGGCCCAGTTATGCCTAATCCGGACCGGGGAAAAGAAGCGTCTTGCCACATGGAAAGCATTAAACAACTGCTGACTCATCCAGACCTGGCTTGCAACACTCTTTTGTGTCCCTATTTTCTATTTCTTTAGAAATTCAGAGCATCAGGAAGTTTCAAGTCTTTTCTTTGTACAAAATGTACTGCACTCTCGGTCCACTGACTGCATTGGGGCTCCAAATATGTGTGTTTAAATATCCACGTAATGTATTGTGAAGTACATTAACCAAAACACAGAAATCTACAAAGGTCACATACGGTATATTTTTCTTAATGTTTGTAATATATGAAAACGTTTTATGTTTCATACATGTTGTATGTTTACATGTTGTAATCTGTCTGGCTGTGTGTGTTGATTATTGCTGTGTGAGTCTCGCATGCCCGTTGTTGTGTAACATCCCCTAATATGGCCTTAAGAGAAGTGTACCACCTAGAGACAGAAATGCACATCACCGCATCCTCCCAACCGGGCTGTTCTTCTCTGTTCTCTATGTTTGTTCTCATTAGATACCTACACAGCATAGAACCCTGCCTGTTATGCCCTCCTGATTCAAAATACTGACACCCATATTTAACGTTTCATACAGACATGCCAACAGGTTTGCCACCCAAATAGCTATGCCAATCTCATACAGATGCTCATCTTTGCAACTGGAACACTGGATACACTGGCCGGTGTGACGTATCTTTATTTAATATCTGTGTGACCGCGGCAGAGCACAAGGTAACTACAGGGGCTTAAACTTGTCAGAGTTAGACAGGACAGACACTGTGGTTGATTGAGTGTGAAGCCTTTCTCTTTACTCATGTAATAATAGATAACTCTGGATTTAACATTAGGTGGCACGGGGCCAGGTGCTTGTCCAAGTCTGAAGACCTGTCGAAAAAACGGATGCTGGGGAACGGGAAAAGCTCAGCGGACAAAAAATGGTTGTGTCATTACAGATTACTGACATGTAGTTCTTTTCGTATGCATATTGTAGTTTATAGTTGCTCTGGTTGCTTACTACTTTATTGAGGTGGATAATGTCACTCATATTTCATACAGTATATACACTCACACACACATACGTATATATGAAACAGTAATTGTAAGATCCATATTGATAGAGCTGTACGGTAAACTTGAGGAGGTATTAACTGCAGTCCTTTTGTTGTGATCAATTTAACTGCTGTTCTTTTGTCTCAGTGAATGGCTCTAGATGATTCATGCCCTGTACCATTTCCTTCTTCCACTGCCGCAGTGTTTGTCTTCTGAATGTAACATGAACTGATTTATCAGATAAACTTCCTCCCAGTCATGACTCAAGGAAAGATTGTTCATATGAAATTAACTTGACCCTTTGCTTCGAGTTATTCACAAAGCTCATTATAAAATATTAGCTACTCTATTTTTATTATGCTTTTCTCTATGATGTAACTGCCAGGCTATAATTAGAGAACTGTGTGTACACACTGTCATTTTAAGATGATAATTATGCACTCCTACGCCCATCTGTTCATCAGAGTCAACAGTTCTCATTCTAGAATATTAATAAGCAGATATTTTCTTTAATTATATTTAAAGTGACGGAAGATGCATTTAAGTTCTGTTATAGTGAAACAACTTTATTTAAGGGTCATATGCCTGAAGTGCTGATTGTAGCCTTATTGCATTCAGTACAACACTGGGCACTGGTGTCTTTGGTACAGGGAAATATGCTGACTTCTCTCATTCTCAGTTACTCATTAATGATTTGTAAAAAAAAAAAAATGAATGCATAAAGTTTCATGTCTGGGGTAGATAACCTGCTACTGTTGCTGTCACACCTGAGAAAATAAATCTTCGGAAAAAAAAAAGCTCTCGACACAAAAGGTCATTCTTGCTTGTGCTGCCATCGAATGCTGTACTTCCTGCTGCGTTTATGGGCAGAATAAACGCTCCCTCTGGGCAGGGGGCCGGTTCACTGAGGTAGGGCGATTTGATGATGTCAGACAGGGGCGCAGCCCTGAGGTCTGCATCTTTTTGATGACGACTCCCCATTTTCAGTAGTTGTCGTGTACATCGAGCAGGCGCCAAGAGAAAATGCACTCGGACCCAACAATATCCCCAAAACAGAGCAAATGGAAACATTTTTATCTGGGTTTTGGCCACTAAATTGAATGGCCAGTAAATCTGTGTACAAACACCTGTGTTCATTTTTATTGGAAAAGCATTAGAAGACACAAATACAGTGCAGAGCACAGTACAGGTTCAAAGCAGGCAAGAGTGAGCTCCGTGACACATGCAAAGTATGTTTAAAAATGGTACTCTGTGCAAACATGACGCAGGCAATGTATCATCAAGGACAGGACATGCGGTTAAATGTTGGAACAGTGACACCATTTTTCTTGTTTTGGCTCTGTACTCAAGCACATTCGATTTGAAATAAAACAAAGAATATGAGGTTAAAGTTCAGACTGTCAGCTTTAATTTCAGAGTATTTACATTCATATGATCCGTGTAGGAATTACAGCCTTTTTTATACTTAGTCCCCCCATTTTAGGAGAGCAAAAGTAATTGGACAAATTAGCATAAAGTGAAATAAAGTCATCATATTAAGTACTTGGTTGCAAATCCTTTGCATTCGATAACTGCCTGAAGTCTGTGACCCACAGACACTGGATAACTGCCCTGGTGATGCTCTGCAGGCTTGTACTGCAGCCATCTTCAGTTCCTGTTTTGGGGGCGTTTTGCATTCTTCAGCATGTTCAGTCGGACTCAGGACACGTGATTGACTTTTCATTTTTTGGCTCTGAAAAACCCCTTGGTTGCTTTAGTAGTATGGGGACATTGTCCTGCTGCAAGGTAAAGTGTTGTCCAATGAGTTTTGTGCCATTTGTTTGGATCTTAACTGTTGTTTCTGTACTCTTCAGAATTCATCCTGCTGCTGCCATCAGCAATCACATTGTCAATGAAGACAAATGAGCCAGTTCCATCGGCAGCCATAGAGTGCCCTAGCCATAGCACTACCACCACTATGTTTCAGAAATGAGGGGGGTGCTTTGGGTTGTGAGCAGTTGCTTTCTTTTTCCACACTTACCTCTTTCCATCACTTTGGCACAGGTGAATAGTCATGTCATCTGACTGTTTTAGTCTTTGTTCCGGTACCCTACAGTACTTTTTAGCGAGTCTAACCTGGTCATTCTGTTCATGAGGCTAACCATTGGTTTGCATCTTTCTGTGAACCTTCCGTGGGTTTGCTGGTGTAGTCTTCTCTTTATGGTAGTCTAACACATCTATACTTACATTCTGGAGTATGTATAAAAAAAGACGATAATTCCAAAATGAATCACCAAATACAATGCCCTCAAATTAGAGCTGATAGTCTGCCCTTTAACATTATGTTCATTATTTTATTTCACATGAAAGTGCAGAGCCAAAACAACAAAAATTATGTTTCTGTTACAATACTTTTTCCAGACACATACAATTTGTACATTGTTTCAGTGTCAGAGTTCCTTTTAAATATCAGAATCCATGAAGTGAATGGAAATAATAATTTAAACTAATTTGTGTCCTACTACAGTAACAGTCAAGAAGGTTCAAACCTTCAAGAACACACCGAGGACACAGGAGTCAGAAGTTCCCCGTTCCTGCACCTATCAGGGATTTATGTGCATGAATAATTCATGAGATTTATTTTGCTGACAAAATGGCCGTTTGCGAAATTGAGCCACTCAAAGTTTTGTGTTCTTTTCCACGCTTAATGAAGCCGCGCCGATACGTTGTGCTTGAGGGGGTGACCAGAAGCGGTTTCTGAAGATATTCATGAGCCACTGAGCTCAGTTATGAGGTAAATTTGATGCCATAAACCAATGTACCTTATTCCCTAGTGTCCCGCCCCCAAAGAGGCCTTACAAATTCCTTTCTGGGGTTTGGGTCCAGGGTTCTGCAATTGTTTTGTGCGCCTGTGTTTGTTCACCAGGTTCCCAGTGAAAACACTACGCCTCTCGCCGCTCCTAATGGCCGACCAGCGTGCCCATGCATACATAAGGCCCCTGCATGCCCAGCCCCCAAATCGCAGAGCAAGCCATGCAGGTAATTACCTCTGAATTTATAATCTAGTGAGGGAGAGAGAGGAGAGAGGGAGAGAGGAGAGAGAATGAGAGAGAGAGAGAGAGAGAAAGAGAGAGAGGGAAAGGGGAATAGAAGTAGAGGGAAAGAGAGAGAGAGTGAAATAAGAAAGAGATTTAACTTTTAACATCTCCTTTGCTCAGATATTGAGATAAATTCTTTTGTAAGTTTGTATATGCCTTTAACCATTGCCCTTGTCAAATGTTGAACAGTTATATTTCAAAATAAAAATAAAGATGCAAAAAAAAAAAAGATTTTAAACAACTTATCATACAAACCATAATTGCCTATCAAAGAGAGGGAGAGAGACTACATTAAACATCGCTCTCACTCCGTGATTACTCAGATTACTTATAGTCCTGGCCTCACTCATAAGCATTCTGGCTGTGTTGTCTGTTTACTTGTTTGATCCAATGTGACCCTCTCTGATGTGTTAGGTTCTTCCCGAGGTATCAGAGAGGGAAGTGGGTGTGTGTGTGTGTGTGTGTGTATGTGTGTGTGGGTGTAGTAGTGAGGGGTCGGCGGAGATGTTACCTTTCAGCAACTGCCTCTGCGTTAGACGAGCAGTTCTGGGAGAGTGAACTCCCAATTCGCTGGCACTCCCCCCCCATCCCCCCATCTACCTCCCACTGCACTCTTCCTCTTTTCACCCAATGCAAATTCCTCAACACTGTAAATTTGTTTGAAGACAAACGGCTTCTTCTCATCTTGGGTTTATGCACTGTTTGGCCTTCATTTGACACTTATTGTGTTTTTTTTTTACACCTGTGCCCCTGTATTCTGATGCCGAGCATGCCCTGAGCCATAATGGCCGCTTTCCATGTTTGTTTTTACACGTATGAAGTTGGCTGCATATCGCCTTTGTGAAGTACTTTTCACAATATGTCAACGTAGAGAGGGGTTTAAGCCATGTGCACATTTTCTGACGCCGTCCTTGTTTGGTCTGTGGTTTGCTGAGCTAACAAGTACAAAGGCTAACGGATCGGCCTTTCAATATGATTTTTTTTCTGAAGTATGGTCATACTTTCCAGTTTGTTACAAGCATCTGATCACTGTACAGTTCTTGTAAGTGTGTGTGTATGTGTGTGTGTGTGCATGTGTGTGGGTGTGTGCGAGTGTGTGTGTGTGTGTGTGTGTGGGCATGTATCCTTCATTGCTCCATGTCAGTCTTCTTGAATGGCTCTGAACACACAGATTGCCTCTCAAAGACATTTGATTTTTTAATCTGCTTGAGTTGCTTAACTTGAGAGGTTATAATGTATTTCCAAACAGCATCTGCCAACATCAATCGAATGAGTGGCATGAGATAGTTGTACAGTTTATTGTGATTTGCATGTCCCTGTGAACCACTTTAATTGGTTAATTAAATTTTTTTTATTTTGGCGCGTGTTAAGCAATGGCGCAATGTTTATTTTAACAAAATAAATATTTGCCCTGGATCACTATTGCAAGCATAAATATTTTCAACATAGAAAAAGGTTTGCAAGCATACTTGTAATTTATATTTTTTATCTTAAATTCTGAAATTTATTTATATGAACTGTACTATACATTTTTTGGTTCTTTGGATCCAAATTCAAAATGTGTTTTTAGATTTCCAAAACTATATGGCTCTTATTGCCAGATAGAGATTGAGAGAGATTTTTGTATGATATTATTTGCTTATTTTTCTCTTTCCTGGATTAGTGACCCAGTCAGCACTTTTTGACCAAGAGGTATAAGACCTGATCTTGATTTTGAGGCATTCTTGTGTCATGTATTTAAGGCTGCATGTAAGTACATTTTTGCTCACTAAGAACAAGACTGAAAACATATTCCAAGAAGATGGGAACTGGTGCCCTGACCCTATTGCTGTGTGCTTTGTTCCTCACTAGGTGGCGCCAGTGAAAAGAGATGCAGTGACAACTGTAAATTTGCTAGGTCCACTGGGATTATTCCAGGTGGCTCACAATCATTTAGTGCCTCAACAAAAGCAGCACTGTCCCATGCTACTAGACAGGGACTTGAGATCCACTCATTCATTCCCTGTATACCAATAAAAACAGGTGCACCATCATGCAAATGGCTAGCTGTCTTATAAATGGAGACTGTCTTCAACCATCAGAGAGACCTGGGCCCTTCCTCTTTTTTTGCCTGGTGTTTTTAGGAACAACAAATGATCTCTCTCCACATACACACACACACACACACACACATGCATGCACACGCGCACTCATACATATACACACGGCCCATACCAGTGGTATTTATTTTTGGCTTTTCCCTGTCAACGCCCTTTTGGAAACAGCAAATGTCACAACAACACTCGTTTCTGAACTGCAACTTACAGATTCACTGTATATGCACTAACATTTATCTAATTCTTGGAGGTATCTTTTTTAAATTTTCAATTATTTGATTTTTCACACTGTATCTTAGTCTAAGTATTGTTGACCCCACCTATATAGTACTTTACAAATTATCCATAGTCCTAAGATGGTGGTGATTGACTATAGAAAAAAGAATGGAAGGAGGTGTGAACCCATTATTTATACAATTCCCCTGAATGAGTACTTCACCACTTTCCTCCCAACAGACCTGTGGGGTTAAGCCACCTTCAGCAAAGTACAGAGAGAACCTAACTGCCACATCAATCTAACGGCACCTTTTGCTGTCACGAGCGCACACACACAAACACACGCGCGCGCACTCACACACACACCTTACTGGAGAAATAGCTTGGTTATTCTGCAGACTCGCGGTGTGTACCTTGAAGTTTTTCTTTCATGATGCGTGTAAGTGCTTGCTGGTTAGCTTTCTTTGCGTCACAAGGTCACACACAGTTTGCAGATCCAGCAGCTACAGTAAACCCCCGCTCCGTCTGAAAAGAAATATGTAGCTTCCCTTTTGGCTTGAATACAATATACTTCTAATTATTTTAAGCTGGCTTTAATATTTTATTCTGTTACTTTTTATGCCTTATCAATTCCAATATCCTGTCATTGCTTTAATGTCTCTTGTCACAATTTAATTCCTCCTGTCATGTTTTTAATTTCTCTAACATTGTTTAATTTTGTGAAACATTTTGTGCTGTACAGTAGGAAACATACTAAACAATTTAAAAAAATTTTTTTATTATCAATCTGTGATATGTTTAGCATTTAAAGCCCAGAGTGACATTGTTTCATACTTTTAATAATTTCAACTGAAGAAATAAGAATCTCAGTGTGGTTATATTCATTGAAAAGCTCCCTGAAGATCAACAAAGAACAAAGCTGTTCTTGCTAATCAAGCTAAGGATGAATGGCTCAAATGAACAAAGCTTTTCCTTCACAAAGAGACTGATGAACTGTTGCAACAATGTATGCTGTGTGACTGGCATTGCTCAGCTAGCCGGGTGTATTCAAAACGTGCTGTAATTTGCCTGGCCCTCTCTCTTACCAGAGATAGCCAATGTCGTGGTGATGAAAGGTGTGTGGGAGTGAGATGGGGAGAGTCATGTCAGAGAGTACCTGCAGCAATGGGTGCCGACTTGTAAGCACACATCTTAATGATTCAGTCAAATCTGTGCTAACGGATGCATCAGCACAAATGTGTTTCCACCTCATTAAAAAAACAAGCACAGTAGTGCATCGAATGTTTCATTTAAATCATCGGTTTTAAAGATTGATGCATAATTAGAAAGCTTGCGTCATCAGATGTGTGTTGTCAATGTTTCATGGCTTGGCAACTAATAAAGTTTGTTCAGAACACAATGCGACTAAAGTTGTCTAATATAATATAACACTAAAACTGTTTTCCTCATTTCCTGACAAGTTGCCTTTTTTGGGTATGCAAGGCTATTTTTGATGCGATGCCGATGAATGTTAAATCACACACCCAGTGAGTGTTTGAGATGTGCCCAGGTACAGTATCTGCAAGAAATATTCTCTCAGTATTCTGTTCTGTGTTGGAGAAGGCAGTGCTGCTGGCTGCGTTTCACTGATCGGATCAGTGATAATCTGATAAACGAGCTCAAACCCACGGTGATCTGACACGAGTCTACAATGGGAATAAGGGGAAAAAATGGAATCCATAACCGCAATACACCTCTTGAACTTGTGGAAGCAAACAGGGCTTCAGAGACTTTAAAGACCCGGGCAGGATCCAAGCTGAACCGCAGACCGCAGTGAATGCCCCTGACGTTTCCCAGTGTTTGTTGACAGAGCTAACACTGTCCTGGTCAGGCTGCTCCTCTGGTCTGCAGACTGGCAGCCACAGTCTGCCGTTCCTGGCAAGCGCGGGATCATCTGCAGGTTATGTTTAAGAAAGGGGTGGAGGGGGAGGTTGGGGGGGGGGGGGGGGCTGCCAGATCCAGTGTTTTACATTAAATTTCCCTCCTGCTTCCCCAAAGATCAGTACCAGCAGGAACACTTTCCTCTTTGGCCATCTATTTGACATCCACGGCAGTGTGTACAATGTAAAATGAACTCTGATAGAGTACTTTTCACTCTACTTTAGAGTACACATGACCCTTATTGGACTCATGTACAGTAAATGGCTGGTTCTTTTAAGACTTGTTCATTTAATTTAAGATTTGACTAATTTGCCATGCAACAAAAGTTATGAAGAATGTCCTTTAGCCCATGAAAAAACTGCATGCTTCCTGAGTTGTATGACGCATTTACTTTGGCGTAACAGTGATGACACACAGTAAAAACAATTTTTTTAAATGTGCGTGTCTATGTGCCTGTTCATGTTTGTGCATGTTTATTTCTCTATGTGTGTATGTGTGTGTGTGTGTGTGTGTGCATGTGTGTGTGCTTGTGTGTGCGCGAGTGTGCGTGTGTGTGAGTGTGTGCGTGTGCGAGTGTGTGCGCGAGTGTGTGTGTGTGTGTGTGTGTGTGTGTGTGTGAGTGTGTGTGTGTGTGTGTGCTTGTGTGTGCGCGAGTGTGCGTGTGTGTGAGTGTGTGCGGTGTGCGAGTGTGTGTGTGTGTGTTGTGTGTGTGTGTGAGTGTGTGTGTGTGTGTGTGCTTGTGTGTGTGTGCTTGTGTGTGCGCGAGTGAGTGTGTGAGAGTGTGCATGTGTGTGTGTGTGTACATTTGTGTGTGTGTATGTTGTGTTCAAGTGTGCGTGCTTGTGTGTGTGCTTGTGTGTGAAATGAGAAGGCAAGGTCCAGATTACTCTCTGGAACAGAACCGTCACTGGCTGCTGAGTCTCACACATCTCTGCTGGAAGTTGCTAAATTTTCCACTCTTTGCTCTAGGTGGAAGAGAGGTGGGGGGGGGGGGGAGGGGGCGTCAGAGTCCGTGTATAGCCCATATAGACTTCAAGCTCAGTTTGGGTGACTACCTCTGCTCCCAGTTAACCTTTTAAGAACCCTGAGCTCATTGCATTTTCATAGAATCCAGCAAACCCAGACTAGATTTATCCAGCCCATCGATGGTAACCCCACTCAACCCTCGATTTTTACGTCATTTTCACTGGGTGCTATAAAACAATTTGGCAATTTCTGTGTCACTTGTGCCCGTTTCACAACCTGGAACTTTTATGTGTGTATTTAAGTTTGTAACACCTTACCAACATAAAAGCAACAAGAAAGACATGCCATTTATCACATTGCTTTTAAATGTTTAAATCTAAATAAATGTACCTGTGTGGGCACTGAGGATGAAGTTAATTGGTGCCTATAAGACATTCTTGTTAGCGTGTAAATGTGTACAGGTATGTGGAAATGATTTGAGTGTGTTCTTGGCTTTCCACGTTGAGTGCTGCTGAGTCCTGCTCACTGCAACACAACTTAATTTCATACGATCTGTTTTATCTGAACAAGCATGAGGAAGACTGTCCCGCACACATACGTACACACTCCCTTGTCTATTTAACATGGACACTGAGATGCGTTCATGACCCAAACTGAACGAAAACTGCCAGGAAGCCTGGAGGACCGTAGACCCTGGTCAGTGTAGAATTGAATTGGCATCAGAAGCATGAATTGTGTGATGCGTTTCAGTGACTGTGTCAAATGCTTTCATTCTACTTATCCAGACGGCATACCTGGAGTGGTCATGCAGATCCTGTCTAGAAATCATGTCAATTAACTCATTTCAAGGGCAAGGTTTTTGTTCACTTTAGAGCTACATAAGCTTGAAGTGTTATCATTGAGTATAAGTTATACCTCTCTAAACGCATAAAGCATAACAGTCAGTTGAGTGTGCATTGTGGAGACCAGGTATATCAATAGTACACATAAGTCATAACTGCTTGATGGAAAATATTTGTGCATTTGATGTTGATGCTGCATGCAGGATGCATAAAAGCCTTGTTAGGGTTCACCTAACAGAACTGACCATTGGAAGAAGTGAATGTATTTAAAGGTATACTTTGCAATAGTGCTTATCTGGACCCACAGTAAAATCTTAAGTGTTAATTAAACTCTAAAACTGTTAATATCCCCCACTAGGAATTAGCTCAGTGTAAAATGAACCCTGTGAAGGTTTATTAACATTTAGCATTTTTCTGGTCCTGTTTGGGACAATGTCTTGCGAATGCAATTCATGAATTGGAATTGAAACATAGACCCAGGTAGAGCAGGTTCTTTTTGGGAAAGAAGGTGTTAAAGCATTCCCCTGGCCACCCCGTTGCCCAACTATCCTGTCTTGCTAATTCATGTGAGAATACTTTGGGGTCATCTGTGTTTACTGCTACGCTCTGTCTGCTATCTCAACAAGGCAGAGGGCTCGCATTCTGGAAAAAATACATTTGCAGTTTATTATTAATTATTTGTTAACGGATAACGAGGTGGCACGGAGTATGTGACAAAGACAGGAATGAGGCCAGACCATCAAGATTCAACCCCATTGGCTTCTTCTGGCAAAGGATGTCTTGTACTTGAACAATTTTGGTGTTTATAGCTCAGGGTTGAGGGAGGAAAATATGCTCAGAGAAAATATATTAATTTAGACTGGAATGTATTTTTTTGCTACACCTCCAATCAAGTTCGTCATAGCCATCCTTCATGTTTGAATCAAACAATCAAATCATTTGCAATTTTCAAAGAACATCATTCTTAATCTTCATGATTATCAGGCTAAACAATTGACTCTTATTCACTTGATTGGCAGATCAAATTAAATTAACAAAAATGGACATTTTGATGCCCCTGTAAGTGAGTATTGGAGAACAAAAAGTATTCTGAAAATCTCCAACTCCAGATCAAGATTATTTTGAATTCTGTAGAAACTGGTCAGAAACCATCTTTTTTCAGAATGGTCATTTACACACATGTTCATTTACATTCACTTATTGATTGTATTAGTTGGGAAATAATAAGAATAAAACGCTGTGTAATAAGGAAATGTACAAAGAAAGTTATCTTTATCTTTATGTTTACTTAATAAGCCCCTTTATATTGCATTATTTCACTGTCTAATATGACTAATGACAGATTTGAATATGATTTGCCGCTAACTACAATTATCTGCATATTAGGCAAATAATTGTTCAGTTTTGGTCTTGTGTTTTTTTTAAAGGTGAACTTGAAATTTTTCAATGAATGTTTTATCAAAAAGATGTAGAAAAACAGATGTCGAATCTTTTTTTAAATCATGTATGATCAGCTAGATTAATTCCTTTGGTCTTACTTCCATAAGCCATAAGTTTACTTGTGTAACCTGTTTTAAATTAAAGCAAACCCCTGTTTTATTTTGTTTGTTCGGAACAACACGTTTCTGGGGCCAAGTTAACATATCACACGTTTTTCTAAATGTGTTAGTTTTCCAGTCACCTATTTCTGAGAAATCCACGATTCGGTTTATATCCGTTAATCTTTTATTTCCTTGAAACTGTTGATCACCTGGTGTCCAGGCCGGGGTTTGTACGGGACTGTGCTCATATAACACACACACTCATGCACAAAGACATACATATAATTTACCATAACTGTAGTATTAAGGTGAAATCAGGAGGAAGAGGATTACCACCTATATCGCGTGCACTAGCCTTTTGCCTCAATTCAAAATTAAAGAGACAAGGATCCTTGCGGTCGTAACTTACGCGATGTCGTTCGGTTGCTTGGGTATCTGCACCTCCTCCATCGTTAAATAGAAAATTATATTTGTACAGATCATTTGTGAGATTAATAATAAGAAATCATTTTGGCCATTTCATTTGTGAGCCAACATCTGTTTTTAAGTTACACATGCGCCTATGTAGATTACTTTTTGGAGTAATGGGGGACAAAACTGTAAATTTGTAGATTGGTCAGTATCCTAAACTACGGATCGAATTATTTTACATGAACAATTGGTTAAATGCAACGGGCAAAACATGAAGTCAGTAATTGTTCAAGATATGTTTTCTCGTGCAGAGAATTTGTCTTCTGGTCTTTGGAAGTGACAGGATCGCATCTCTGATCTCAGCTTCGTTTACCTGGCTGAACGAGCACGTTTCATTTATCACATCCTCTCTCAGACACGCCTAAGTAAGGACAAGAACTGAAAGGCCGGTTGATAACGAATAATAGTAAAAAAAGATAAAAACACAAATCCTGGTTAATCACGATCAAAATCGAATCAAGAACCATTCGAGATCAAAGACTGTAATGAGTAGTTTTGCTTTCCCATGTGTGCCCTGGCAAAGAGAGGTTCAATTCAAAGCAAAGCATAAAGCGTATTATACCAGTATAGTTTTATACCAATATTAAATTGAAGGCAGCATTGCTTTTGTTAAATCAAGTGAATATCTTGCCTTCTGGCGAAAACAAACATTGTCCTAAAAAAACCCATCTCAATATAAGAACTTTATACTTTGAGTGAATAAACCCTCACGATTGTCAAAAACTTTTTTTGTTATGCTTTTATATGTTTATTTCTAATGTGTTTTCAGTAACTCATTCTTTCTACAATTTATGAATGCATTTATAAATAAACGATTACATTTTCGTGTTAGCTATACATATATACACCATACACACACAGACGCTATTTGTTTGATAATTAGTTTGAAAAGAAACACGTAGTCTTACTTACTGAAGTGAATTATTTAAAAGTTCTTATTCTAATATTTTCAGTTCTTTTTTGAATGCATGGACATTTCAGTATATGCCATAGGTTTTTCATAAATCTTAATTTAAGCACTGTTTTCCATCCACCAGATACTTTTATCCATATCAGATCGAGCGAAAACGTATCTATATAGGTCTACTTGACTGAATGTTGTGTGTGTGTTTGTATCCTGCTATAAACAAGAAATTCAAATAAAAACTAATGTTTATTATCTTGATGATGACGACGAGGACGATGATGATTATGCAGATGATTATAATGATGACGAGTATTATGATTGTGATATTATTATTTCTAATATTGATAAAGCTATTGAGATTATCATTATTAACAACGGCTATTGTTGTCATCATCATTATTATTATTATTATTATTATTATTATTATTATTATTATTATTATTATTAGCCTATTATTATATGCCTCCCTCTAACAAGGCCTTCATCCAACAGAAGTCCAAAGTTCATCTAAAGTTTAGTCGATAACCACAGCCACAAGTGTCAACACAGGGAACCGTCTACCTGCCCTGCTCCGTCAATAGGCTCAGTTTCTGCGGATTTGCATACAGGCCGCATTAGCCAGCCCACTTATTACCATATCTTATATTGCCTGCCTTCCGCAGGCATCATGGCACATTAAACCATCCCTCCCAGCTGGACAGCTAACCAACGTCTCCTTGCAGGTGCCCATAGGACTAGTTTTACGTACATAGCCTGCCGAAGAGGAGAGGACAGAGAGAGGCATAACTTCATAACAATTTTCTTTGTCTTTTCTGTT
Source organism: Anguilla rostrata (assembly GCF_018555375.3). NCBI lineage: Eukaryota > Metazoa > Chordata > Actinopteri > Anguilliformes > Anguillidae > Anguilla > Anguilla rostrata. Next base: position 25,747,701 of record NC_057941.1, on the reverse strand, counting down.
GTTTTTTTTATTTTTACATGTTAGATATTTGAGAAAAAAAACGATTTGATGTTTGCGAAAATGGTGTCGAAGTTGACATCTCTGCAGCAGGAACTTCTGAACGCCTTGTTAGATTCTGGAGTTACCAAAGATATCCTTATCCAAGCGCTGGATGACATGGACCCCAGCCCGACTGGCTTTGGAGTAAAGTTGGAAAATTTGCAGATGTCTCCGTCGAGCGCGAAAATGAACGGCGGTGATTCCGATTCAAAGCCAGTTTTTCACACGCTGACCAATGGGCACAGTAAAGGTGGGAAGTTGTCCGGAGACGAGGGATCCGAGGACGGAGACGATTTCGATACTCCGCCGATACTGAAAGAACTCCAGTCTCTCAATACTGAGGAGGCGGCAGAACAGAGGGCAGAAGTGGATCGAATGTTATCGTGGGTTTTATCTAATCTTTCTTTTCTTTGCCTTTATAGTTATCTTGTTTTCAATCTTAAATCACTGCTGTGCGTTTTATTAATAGAAGGCCCATTTTGGCCAAACAATTTGTAAAAGGTCATTCAATAGAAAGAGAGAGAGAGAGAGAGAGAGAGAGAGAAAGAAGTGTAGTTGAAATGAAAATGATTATGGAATTATTTCTGTTACTTCCTCGTGTAATTTGTGTTGCTGGCAAAGCGACCCAACACAACGCCACAGTTTACGATCAAATATCATAGCCGGCATGTCTGATTTAAATGTGATTTCAAGATTTATTTTCACTTGACCTCAAAATTAGTGTGACATTTGCTACGATTTGAGAATTAATATTTACAGTATTTACATTAAGCGTATTTATTATTCGTGTCATAAACATAAATGCGAAACATTAAAAAAATAACGGATGGGCTGCGATATAACTTAAGTCAAACTAGGCCTAACGGCTATACTTCTTCTGTGTGATTGCAGTTCATTTGGGGAGTGTTGGTCAGATTATAAAAGCATAAACCTTTGTCTTCCTTGTTGTCTTTTGGGAACAAGTTTATTCTCTCTAAAGTGAAAACAATTATAAATGGTTCTGGTTATGTGCTTTTTCGCACTAGGATTGTTCACCAAGTTAACGACAGAAATCCAATAAGAAACAGGAATTTAAGCAGTCGGCTTTTCTCAAATAATAGCCTAATTATGGACTATGGTTTTAGTTACCGGTTTAAAACTTATTAATGACCTGTATAGGTAAATACTTGTTGTTTTTTATACATTATTCTTGCCAAATTTAGATAACCATTTTGTCAACTATTCAAGTTCAGTGTAGCTACTCACATAGCCTATGTCATATTGGCACCGGGCGGAGCACCATGGCACCGAATCGATTATAGAATTAAACGATCTGAGCTTCCGGAATTTATTTGGCTTGAAATAATAATTTATTTGGTTTGAAATAATAATAATAATAATAATAATAATAATAATACGGATATTATCTGGCCTAATTGTAATTATTTATTGTAGTGGTTGTAACCAGAGTAGTAGCCTATGAAAATAACTCATTAAAAGCATATTTGAAAGCAATCAAATAATTCCCCTGCTAAATATCAGTATCAATTAATTAATACCTTCCTTGCGGCCAATTAAAAACCTGCGACACGAAAAAGACACGATAGCCTATAGCCTTTTAAAATTTGAACAATAAAGTTAGCAAAATTGACACGCGTTAGTATATTCTATCCATCAGGAAAATTAACGTTTCTTTTTAATAAGGCCTAATTAAACGTATGCGCCTTTCTCGTTGTCATAGCCTGTGTCTGCGATAATTATTTTTATTTGAAGTCTTTTTATCATACCAGTGTTATTCTACAATTTTTGCTATATACTCTGAAAAAAAACAACAACGTGGAGAACCATGAGGATAAATCAAAACTAAAGCACGTGTAGTTGAGTTATTATTAATTTTATTCTATAAATCATCAACTGAAAGATACACAGTGGCGTATGATTAGAGTGAATGGATATCTGGTTATTCATTGTCAAAAGTTATAAACCAACATCTAGACGCACAGTCTTAAATGAAGGCATTTTCCAAAACAAACAATCATGTGTGAGTTTGCAATCATCTATAACCGATGTGAATTCAATGCTTAATCTCAATTTGTCCAGAATGAAGTTCCACGGCAATCCTTTATCACTATAGGCTACGGTGTCTTACAGTTAAGGTGACATCGGACGGGCGATTTCCTGGATGGAATTTTCTATTCTGCGTCAGATGTGTAATTTTTAATTTACAAATCATTAATATGCCTATAATTTATTTGACAATATATGTGTAGTATAACTGCAAAATGTGGACACTACGCTGAAATACTTTATTTGACTTATTGAATTTGCTTAATTTCATTGTCACTTTGAATGATGTAGGCTAAAGGGGCAATATTTTCAAATGGGACAACGTGGCAGTATTTGGTCCTGAAATATTAAAATCTATAAGATATTTATATATGAATTAGTTATTTAGTGGATACTATGCACCTTGTTTTTATGAATCATCCAGATTGAAACTAGGATGTTTGTCTGATTGTGATCTTCGGCCTTGGGCTTTCAAATTCAACAGACTATGTGGTGTATGTTTATATTAATTTGGTTGGGAACGGCTGTAATGCAATTGTTAATTAAATCATGTCCTACTTTGGCTATAGGCCTAATTTTGGAGCAAGACTCCCAATACATTTACAACTAATAAGTCATAAATTTATAAACAAAAACGAGCTCTAATAGGCCATGTAAATCCGATAATTAAGCGGGTTCCACGATTTATTAGTTTAAAATTTCCATTTGTGTAGGCCCTACTCGCTGAAAAATTTAAGTCTACCTTTGAAATGTGTTGCCTGTAAAAAAGCGGATGAATTCAATTAGGTTCTCTTGTATAGCCTAAATATCACAAGTAGCCTGATCACTAAATATAGTTTGTCAACATAAACTTCCACCCACCCATAATAGTCCAAAGTTGTAGTTGTAGCGTAACGTAAGTAGTCGGTTAGACTTGGAAAATACTACCGATTTGTGCGCATTGTAATGCCACCAAATTTAACAATTGCGGCAATTTACAATGTCCATTTTAATACCGATGTATTTATAGTTTATCTTTGTAAACTAACGGTAAACGCATGGCTATTCTTTTTAGGTGGGTGATATAAAATATATGGTTTTCGCTATCGCTATTCGCTATATCGCTATTCCTAAATGTATAGATAATCTAAAGACAAAATAAAATCTAATTTGTAGGGTTAAACTTGTTAGGTAGGCTACTAATGAAAGAAGAAGACAGGCAAACAGTAGCCGAGGCTACAAATGAACATGGACTAAAATTTAAAAAAAATGTTTGTTGAACATGGTACATTCTTATGAAATTCATCCAGTAGATTCGTACAGTCCTTTTGAAAGTATTTAAAGATGAGAATAATAGGCTACTAATGAACTCCTGTTTATTAAGTAAAATTATAGGCTAGTAAAAAAATTCGCAATATAGGCGCCGTATTATTATTATTATTATTATTATTATTATTATTAGGCTATTATTATTATTGAACGCGATATTAACATTAATAATATATATTTTATCAAATGCTATTATTTTTAATGTCATAGGCTAATAACTTAATAAAGAATGATCATCTGTTTTTTTTTATCCAGCGAGGACCCATGGCGCGCCGCCCGCACAATCAAAGGGTACATGCAGCAGCACAACATCCCACAGCGCGAGGTCGTGGATATCACTGGACTGAACCAGTCTCACCTCTCGCAACACCTCAACAAGGGCACGCCCATGAAAACTACCAAGCGCGCTGCGCTCTACACCTGGTACGTCAGGAAACAGCGAGAAATTCTGAGACGTAAGTTGATATTTGAATTGACTATACATCACATATGTAGCTATTTGAGGGAACCATTCCATTCACCATTGGCAAGCTAAGTTTGTACAAACTACCGTTTGTGCAATATCATTTGCCGTTTGAATTTCACAAACAGAACAATGTATTTGAAATACATATTTGTCATATAAACCGAAATACTTAACAAAATAACATACCTGACCTACCTCTTCAGTGTACTTATTGTCACAATATTTTAGCACAAGCTGTTTTTTTCTTATATGAATGACAATAGTTGTTACAGTTACATTTTATAGTTGTTTGGCTTCAGTTATTTGTGATAAATTACAGGTCACTTCAGGGAACACATATAAGCATGATCTGCTGTCTCTCATTAAAGGTAAAATTAAAAGATGCCTAAAAAAAGTAAAATTGAGGAGTCCACAGGTAAAATGTAACCTATAATCTCATTCTCATTACCGACTTTATCTATTAATAGAAGGATATCCATTTATGGATCCCTTTATAACTCATTATATATCCCTTGTGCTCACTAAGATTTTAATTTATTTTTAGTTTTGCATGAATGTGTTATGACACCCCTTTAACAAAAAAAACCTGTTTTCTCTGAATTCCTCGTGTATTCTGTGTCTGGGCTCTGCGAGATTCCCTGAGGTTTCCTTTCTTATTTTTTCAGAGTTCGACCATGTGCAAGGTTCTGGCAGCAATATGACAGACAAAGGCAGTCAGGATCAGGTGCTGTTTTTTTTCCCAGAGTTCAATCATCCTGGGCAAGGTATGGGCCAGCCCGGGGACGACGCGGGCGCTGAACCCGCCAACAAGAAATTGCGTCGCAACCGCTTCAAATGGGGGCCCGCATCCCAGGAGATCCTCTACCAGGCCTACGAGAGGCAGAAAAACCCCAGCAAGGAGGAGCGGGAAGCTCTGGTGGAGGAGTGCAACAGGTGAGGGAAGAGCCGGTTGGGGCTCATTTTATTTTGTCGCTTCATTTCTGCTGTGATGTCATTTTGTATTTGATCCAGTGCTACCGCTGGTACAATCGCATGTGAAGGGATTCATGTTTCATCAGCGGTGTGAATTTCATGAAGTAGTTTGCTGGCGATAGCTTTTGCAAATATTTTCGATATTTTTGGGTGTTCATCCAGTCAGCTTTCATTCAATTTAAAATATTACAAAAATTTAGCAGGCTAGCTCTTAATCCCACTTAATTAAATATCCCGCTAGTTTAGACAACTGGCTTTTGTAATGACTGAAATTCAATGTTTATTTAATTGAATTTTTTTGACTGGTCTATTGGACATGATGATGGCATCAGAGAAGCACTGATTGCATAATGGTGGCTGGAATGCCCTGAAGACAACATGCCTCTATCCCATTAAGCCTTTTTATTCCACTGGCTTTGTGATTTCATCACCACTGCTTCAAATGGTGATTAAACTGAAGTGATAACGTCCACACCCGCCCCCTAATCTTCTCAGAGCCGAGTGCGTGCAAAGAGGGGTCTCCCCGTCCAAAGCGCAAGGGCTGGGAACCAACCTGGTCACCGAGGTACGCGTGTACAACTGGTTCGCCAACCGGCGCAAGGAGGAGGCCTTCAGGCAGAAGCTGGCCATGGACGCCTACAGCGGGCCCATCCACAGCATGAACCCCCTGCTCTCCCACAGCTCCCCACACCAGCACCACACCAGCGGCTCCCCACCCAGCAAAATGCCAGGTAGGCCTGGTCTTTACGCCTGGAGAAAAGACACACACACACACACACACACAGACACACACACGCACATGCACACGCACACACACACGTACACACACACATGCACACACACGCACACCTACACACACACACACGCACACAAACGGATGCACGTACACATGCACGCAAGCACACACATAAACATAGGCACGCTCATGCACACACATACACAACTATATCCAATTTTTCTTTTTTCTTTCTTGTACCTTTTTTTGAGGCTGTAATATACCAATTGATTATACAAATAACTTTTGTTAAGAACTAAATTTGCTTGTTGGAAATAAAAAGGAACCAAAGGTCTGCAAGGTGTGCCACCAGCCAAACGAAATGAGTGTTTGTTGCAAATATGAATGAGGAATGGTATTAAAACCGCTACCCCTGAAGCTCATAAGAGCCTGTGTTTTCAGCATCTGAATCTATATAGATTAGATATGCCATACTGTAAGGACTGAGAAAGAGCAAATGATTTGATAGATTTAGTCATTTTCATATTACGGAAATGAAAAAGTGTCTATGCTTTAGTTTCTCTTCTATGCTGGAGATTGGAGTTTAGTGACCTGCTGGATTTTTGGTTGGGTGTCAGTTGGATACAGTAGTGACACATCTGCAAAGCCTTTCTTCCAAGCAATGGCGAAAGCCAAAAAAGGAAAGGTCAGTTAAAAGAGAGAGAGAGAGAGAGAGGGAAAGAGAGAGAGAGAGTAAAAAAGAGTGATCAATAACAGTGAGTGAGTGAGCTTGGTAAATGGCACATTGTTATTCAGATCTCTGAACACACGCTGAGAACAATCCACATTGTAACTGCAACCTACAGTCCAAAGTCAGCCAACAGGAACGCTTCAAAGAGAGGGGCAGTCCTGCAGCATGCCCGGGTCAGCCAAGGGTCGATCGCAGGGTCACTGAAGAGAGAGAGAGGGAGAGAGGGAGAGAGGGAAAGAGGGAGAACTGTCTCTGTCACTACACAGTACAGTCCCAGGGCCAATACCCAGGCATATCCCTTTAAGGAGCTCTATTGAATTTTAACCTGTATAATTCAGTGACCAAACAAGCAACAATATTTCTCCAGCTCTGATATAGTTGTGTTTTTTTTAACCTGATACTTATGCTAATGTGGATGTGTCTAAAGCGTCAGTGTCTAAACATTAGCACTAGAACGCCAATACAGTGTACCAACCATTTGTGCACACATTGTTTCTTTTCAGTGACAGATTTCTACATGCATTCAATTAAAAAATGAAGTGTTCTGATGTTAAAGAATCAGGATATCTTGTTGCAGTTATTGCTGAGCTATGTGCTTTTCATTCTGATTTAAGCATTATTTTCCACCGTGGTGTTAGATGTCTGGATTAGACAATTCAACACCATGCCTTGTGTCATCTTGAGTACCATTCAAGTAAGATAATTGCAGCAGCTTGAGCAATTAATCACATAATCACAGCGAGTAAACAGATTTCTCCTGGGTTTGATTATGTCACCTAAAGCACAAGCACAACAATAGGTTGTTTATTTGCATATTCCATTACATTACACCCGATCACCTTACGTTCGTGGGTTTGTGAAGGGGGCCGGGGGGGGGGGGGTGAAGGGTTCGCGCTGGAGTCAGGGGCGGTAGATACCGCACTCTCCTGCTCTCTCTCTTTCAGCTGAAAGCTGCTGACCGTGTGCCTGGGGTGTCCAGCCAGCACCCCGCTGACACCATCAGCTGTTTTCAGTGTCGGACCTGGGCGGGACAATGGGGGCCCGGCAGGTTTCCTCATTGCGTTGCCATGGCGTGCTCTGCATTATGCATGCTTAATTGACAATTAAAATCACCGACTACCTCATCTCCCTCAAGTCTCCTTGTGCCCCCCTCCCTCCTCACATTGTTTTAGAAGACGACAGGGCCTGTAAACTAGGCTCATTTATCTCTGCTGGGCCTATAGACGGCACATTTTAAAACCCCCCTCCGCTGACTTTACGGCCCGCACTACGATGGCTAAGGCACAAACCAGCGCAGTGGAACCCCGACTCTGTGGTATCTGACCTGTTTTGGACATGGGACAGGGCTTTAAGCCGCTCTATTCTGACAGAAAATGAAATGTTTGGAGCAACACATGCCTTCAATGGCACCGGAAGATCAGTTTATCCAATGTGGTCATGACCAGGTTAGAGAAACTCTGTCAGATGATTTTTCATTGGCACTGAAGTCAGCAAATAGTGCCCACTGGCACATTATTACTGTGTCGTTCAATTATTTGTTCATGTGGGAAACTTCCATGTGCTGAGAATTCATACAGTACATGCAAGTACTGTGCACATGCAACTTGCAAATTACAATTTCCATTTTAAATACAGATGAGTGCAGATACAAAAATGTTTAACAATTGGCTAAAAAAGGCCTTCGAAGGCTTTTATATAGCTAAGTAAAATTAATCAGGAACATGTAATCTGTGGTGCCATTGTCACTGTACATTGGCCATGTAATACGGCAGACCGTACAATAGCCTTTACTGTGCGCTAAAACAAGCGGGCCTTTGGGAGGGGAAGTGAAACAGAGGCAGACTGGCAGTTCTCACTGCCGGTCAAACGCAGACAGAGAGAAGACAGGTAAACAGCCATTCCGCTCGGGCGGGGCGGGGCGGGGAGAGGAGGTCAGGGCCGGCGGTAACGCGCGGCTGCCAGCTTTCGTTTACAGAGCTCGCCGCTCTTATCGCCGCGGAGATATGCGCGCACAGGCGCGTAGCAAACCGGGTCAGAGCAAACGGGCGAGGAGAGAGAGAACGAGGGCCCCCGTCCCTGCCGACCCGCGAGGGGCCCCCGCGAGAACCGCCGCCGAGGGGGCTTTGTCCTCGCCGTTCCCTCCCCCTGGGCCGGGCCGGGGCGACCGAGCGGAGGACGCGGGGAGAGAGGGGCACAAAGCCCGGCTTACGGCCTGCTGAGACGCGGGGGGGCCTCTGATATTCAGAGGGGCCTAATGGACTCTGCCTGGGGATGCAGGCTGTGCCCTTTGATATTACGCCGGCCCTGCGGAGAGAGGGACGCTCGGGGATCCTGAGGCAAGAACCGTGCCTCGCTCTCCCCCTCCTCCTCCCTCTTTCTCTCACCATTCCGCTGATGCGGGAGCTCTCTTCCCCATTCGGGCCTTTCTGATTGGCAAATTTCACCACTCTCAAAAAAAACACTGGATGAGCACTCTTATTCTGAAATGCTTTGCGTTGTTTTAAGTATACTGGGTTGGAGTGTGTTTTGGCCTGATGTCTCTTTTGGCCTGACGTTCCTAAATGCCGCCCAAAGGGTCCTCCTTTGGCCTGACGTTCCCAAGCGTCATCCAAAAGGTCCTCCAGGAGCGGGGTGGGTGGGGGGTGGGACTTTGTCTGAGGGGCGGAGATGTATTTTTACCATCACGCAAAATGACAGCGCAGGAGATGGTTACTGCCAGGTGCTGTGTCTTTGGACGTCCCCTGCAGTGCTACTGCTGTTTATTATGTGTCATAAAAGCAGCAGAAATGCGAGAGGCCACAATGCACTGCAGCAGCGTCTGTGGAGTGCGCTCAGTTCTGACAGCCCTCTGGAATTATCGCTGTTACCACGGGGACCCGTTTCTGTTGGGCTGGGCCTCCTGGCAACTGGCAGACTTACCCTTACCTCGCTCTCTGTATTCCCACAATAGTGGGCAACCCGGCCCAAAATGGGGTCTGAAGGGTTGAGTCACAGCGGGACAGAACCTGCATTTGCCCGGGTCACTCTTTCAGAGGGAGACGGCTGTAAAATGGAAAGTCCGTTAATTGGGCCTGGGTCATAGCCGGAGGCTTGTACAGCACTAGACTGCTGTTTACAAGGCACTGGGTTGCGCAGTCTGGGTGATTGAGCCATTTCGGGACACTGTGACATATGTTGGAGGGAGGATATACAAACTTATTCACCCACACACACATGCGTACTCACATGCACACACACACACACAGACACACACAAACACGCACACACACAACTATTTATTAAATTATGTATAACAAATCTAGCTGTTTAATAAAAGCACATTTCTATATTTAGGTATCTAAATGGTAACTGTACTGGATGTACTATTATTAGAAAACAGTCATAAACAACATGCAGCCTTTAATAAACAACTAATACCGCATGTTGAATAATATAACTATTCATCAAAAAATTTCATTAATTGAATTTTTATAATTTTATATTTGAACACATTTGGCTTTCTTGTCAGTGTTGTGTGTGCATGACAAACAAATATTTTGAATATTTCTTACATGACTTTGTTTTACCTGTGTGTATACAGTGCTGTGTGTATATGGTTTGGTTGTTATTCCCTGAAGAGTGTTTTTCAGCGATGATTACTTTGTTGCAAACAAGGCAAACAAGCTGAATCTATGTGTGGCGACTATTGTCCTTGCCTTTCGTATCAACCATCTGTTTCCATATGCGGAGGCTGGAATGACAGTTGCGCCCTATCAGTTAGCGAGGTATATGTTGTCTCAGCAGACCTAATGTCCCTTTCTGCTGTAGCCGTGTGTGAGAGCTGTTGTGATTGACATGGTCCTGTAGGTGAGGCACAGGGTTTTAGGAGGGGAAAGGTGTTGGCCTTGTCTGCTCTGGTACTGCGTTGGTGTTGCTTTGTCTCTCTATTCTGAGCCCGTGAGCAGTGTCTGTGTCTGACAGGCTGTAATCTCAGTGGTGAAACCCTCTCTGTGAGAAGTTACTGAAGGAGGTTTCTGTCAAAAAGGGTTTAGTTTGCCTGTCAAAATTATGAGAAAGTACAAAGTGGCAAACAAGTAGGAATCCAAGGCTCTCTTAATGGTAAAGTTAAAAGCCTGGCAACATGGCAAGAAAAATTTATATACGCTGGATCTACATATTTAGGCCTTGCACGGCCTTCATCAGGGTGAACCTTAATTTTTACTGGCAAATGAAACCCTTTTTAATGCGTTGATATTTCCCCCTCCTTCCAAAGAGCACTATTTTGGCGATTATCTTTGTCCGAGTAGTGCTCCTTCTCTAACTTTTTGCAATCAAAACTGGCATGTTGGAGAACTGTGTGGAGGTTTGATACCTGCAGTACTTGTGTGAGGAGAGGGAGGAGCAGGAAGTATCCAGACTTACCAAAAAACTATCTGACAAATAAATAAATCTAAAGAATTGTCCATGCATTCCTCTCACTATCTTTGCAGTTCGATACAGTCAGCCGGGAGCTAGCGAGGTCACTTCCTCCACCACCATTAGTCACCACAGCAACAACGGCATGGCGACCAGTCAGTCGGTCCTCCAGCAGGTGTCTCCGGGAGGCCTGGACCCCAGCCACAGCCTGCTGTCACCTGACGCCAAGATGGTAAGCACACCTGGGCCCACCTGGCGAAATGGCGATAAGGCGGGAGGCGGGAGGCGGGCCCCCCCCTCTCTTCCCGCACGCGAGCGCAGAGCGGTTTCCCGATCGAACCGCCGCACAATCGGCTCTTTGTGCGCCGCGGCGAGGCTCCGAGGGTGGACTGAGAGCGCGGGCCTGGAGCCCGGCGCACCGGGGGCACGTCCAGCGCCCAGCCAATAAACCTGACAGAGAAACATTCTGCCTTTATTGATTGAATGCCTTGTAAAGAGAGCCGGGCGGGTGGAGCGCTGTTTGTTTTCTCCGCGGTAATGGCGGTTGAGTTAATGATAATGTCAGGATTCTTTTTTTTTTCTACTTTAGAGAGAAGGGGGCCAAAAATTTATTTGATAAAGTCTTTCACTTGGCCTGCTTTATTAACAGTCCGTCTCACAGCAGTGCAGCGTATGGCATTTCATTGAAGCCGGTGTGAAATCTGTTTGCTGTCTGTGAACTTAATTATACTTTCTTCTGAACGACAAGTCACTTGAAATTATAATGGAGGTTCATCGTCAAAATTGTTGCCATATCAATTGACCCTGTTTGACTGAAAGCTGGGGCAATTTCTTTGTCTATATTAGTCTTTATTAGTGTATTAACATTTATTAAGATTTATTGTCCCGCTACACCTAATGTACACCTAAGTTTATCTGCGTCTGTGAGTGCAGACGCTATGCTGACTGTTCCCTTTCGGTCAAACAGTCCCTTCTTCTCTTTGTGCTGCTCTCTGAAAACAGTCTCTGATAACCTGGAGAGTCCTCTCAAATACCCTCCCCACATGCACAAACCACAAGCATGCATACACACACACACACACACACACACACACACACACACACACACGTGCACGTGTGCGCAAGTGCATACTCACCCAGAAGGAAATCTTGCCATGCACAAACATTCCAAGCAGCTAAATGTATTTCTTGATTAAATCACTTGGAGTGCAGAGGCTCTGGGCTGTGGAATGTGTGCGCTGGTGGTAGTGCAGTGTGCTTTCCCCTGGTCCCCGCTCTTGTTTTTCCCCTTATCTGCGAGCCGCCGTGGCTAAAGTACAGCAGGGGAGGTGGGCCAGGCAACGCGCAGAACGGCAGAGAGGTCATGTTCTGACGCAGACTCCGCGCCAGCGTGAGCGCTGTGCGTTCTTTCAATGAAAATCTCCTCTGCTGTCTGCAGACGGCTCGAAAGACACGCCCTTTCATTCGTCACCCATTCAAAGTAAACCCTGACGCAACCGTGACTCTGAACCTTAAGCGCAAACACCTGATTGATCGCGGAGTTCATTCGGTGGGATTGGTCCGATCTGTTCATGTCTGGCTGTACTGAATCACCGTGATGCGTTTTGCTGACCCCCGCCCCGCGTCGTCCACGCGGCTCTCCCTCCAGATCTCGGTTTCGGGCGGAGTCCTGCCCCCTGTCAGCACCCTGACCAACATCCACAGCCTGCCCCAGAGTTCCCATCACCACCAGCAGCAAACGCAGAATCTCATCATGACCATCGCTGCGCAGAGTGAGCACCCCTTCATTCATTCATCCACCTTTCCCTCTCTCTCTTTGTCCTTTCCTTCTCTCTTCCCTCTCTGCTTCTCTCTTCCCTCTCTCCCTTTCTCTTTTCCCTCTTTCCCTTTCTCTCTTCCCTCTCTGTTTCTATCTTCCCTCTTTTTCTCTTCCCTCTATATCTTCCCGCTCTCTCTTTCTTTCTTTACTCTCTCCCTCTCTTCCTCCACTAACCTAGAACCATGGTGCAATCAGCAAAAGGTTCAGTGTAAAATCAACTCTGATTCATATACTATTAACTCTAACAGTGTACACATTGTCCCAATTGGCCTCTCCTGGAGTAGATTTAACACTGAGGATTTCGGCCTGTGTGCCATGGCAGTGGCTGAGTTTGAGCGCCCCCTCTTGCCCTGGCTCTGCAGGTCTGAACTCGTCGCAGGCGCAGAGCGTGCCGGTCATTAACAGTGTGGCAGGAGGCCTGACCACGCTGCAGCCGGTGCAGTTCTCCCAGCAGCTGCAGAGTCCCCTGCAGCAGGGCCTCACGCCCCAGACGCCCTCCCACATGTCCCAGCAGCCCTTTATGGCCACCGTCACGCACTCTCACAGTGAGTACCTCACAGTACACCGTCACGCACTCTCACAGTGAGTACCTCACAGTACAGCGTCACGCACTCTCACAGTGAGTACCTCACAGTACACCGTCACGCACTCTCACAGTGAGTACCTCACAGTACAGCGTCACGCACTCTCACAGTGAGTACATCATCACACACTCTCACAGTGAGTACCTCACAGTACAGCGTCACGCACTCTCACAGTGAGTACATCATCACACACTCTCACAGTGAGTACCTCACAGTACAGCGTCACGCACTCTCACAGTCAGTACCTCACAGTACAGCGTCACGCACTCTCACAGTGAGTACATCATCACACACTCTCACAGTGAGTACCTCACAGTACAGCGTCACGCACTCTCACAGTGAGTACATCATCACACACTCTCACAGTGAGTACCTCACAGTACACCGTCACGCACTCTCACAGTGAGTACATCATCACACACTCTCACAGTGAGTACCTCACAGTACAGCGTCACGTACTCTCACAGTGAGTACCTCACAGTACAGCGTCACACACTCTCACAGTGAGTACCTCACAGTACAGCGTCACACACTCTCACAGTGAGTACATCATCACACACTCTCACAGTGAGTACCTCACAGTACAGCGTCACACACTCTCACAGTGAGTACATCATCACACACTCTCACAGTGAGTACCTCACAGTACAGCGTCACACACTCTCACAGTGAGTACCTCACAGTACAGCGTCACACACTCTCACAGTGAGTACCTCACAGTACAGCGTCACGCACTCTCACAGTGAGTACCTCACAGTACATCATCACACACTCTCACAGTGAGTACCTCAGAGTACACCGTCACGCACTCTCACAGTGAGTACATCATCACACACTCTCACAGTGGGTACCTCCCAGTGCACCATCACACACATTCACATCATGGATGCATCACATACACTCTCAGGCAGTATATCACACCATGACAAATTCTCACAGTCATTTGTTCATAGTACAGGCCCTTTCAGTTTATCATAGATCAGTGTAAGTTTAGCGTAACATCCATTTACACAGCTGGATATTTATCAATGTATTTACACAGTCACGCTTGATTCAAGGTGCTAAACCATTCAGTGCTTTAAAAACTGAAAGAACCTTATGGTCAGTTTTCAAAGACTCAGGTAGTCTGTGCAGAGTAGCAGGAACAGGAGTGATGTGGGCTCTAAGTTTGTTTCGATATACGTGTGATGTAAGAAGAAAGGAGGGTGACTGACAGGTGTGTGTGTGTGTGTGTGTGTGTCCACAGTGTACCCACACAAGCAGGAGCCTCCTCAGTACTCCCACCCTTCACGTTTCCCCTCCGCCATGGTGGTGACAGACGGCAGCAGCATCAGCCATCTCAGCTCCATGTCCTCCAGCAAACAGGTCAGTCCCCCTGCCCAGCTTAAACCCCCAAATACTGTGCCCAAGTCTCCCCAGTCCCCCTGCCAAGCTTAAACCCCCAAATACTGTGCCCAAGTCTCCCCAGTCTCGCTGCCCAGCTTAAACCCCCAAATACTGTGCCCAAGTCTCCCCAGTCCCCCTGCCCAGCTTAAACCCCCAAATACTGTGCCCAAGTCTCCCCAGTCCCCCTGCCCAGCTTAAACCCCCAAATACTGTGCCCAAGTCTCCCCAGTCCCCCTGCCCAGCTTAAACCCCCAAATACTGTGCCCAAGTCTCCCCAGTCCCCTGCCCAGCTTAAACCCCCAAATACTGTGCCCAGTCTCCCCAGTCCCCTGCCCAGCTTAAACCCCCAAATACTGTGCCCAAGTCTCCCCAGTCCCCTGCCCAGCTTAAACCCCAAATACTGTGCCCAAGTCTCCCCAGTCCCCCTGCCAGCTTAAACCCCTAAATACTGTGCCCAAGTTCTCCCAGTCCCCTGCCCAGCTTAAACCCCCAAATACTGTGCCCAAGTCTCCCCAGGTCCCCTGCCCAGCTTAAACCCCCAAATACTGTGCCCAAGTCTCCCCAGTCCCCCTGCCCAGCTTAAACCCCCAAATACTCTACTTCATCTCCCGCAGTCCTCTGCCCTTCTTAAACCCCCAAATACTCTACTTCAATCTGCCGCAGTTCCTCTGCCCTGCTTAAGCACCAAATAGTGTTCCCCAGTCTCCCCTAGTCCCACTGTCCTGATGATACCCCCAAATACTGTACCAAAACCTCCCCCAGTACCACAGCCCTGATTATACCGCGAAGCACTGTACCCCAATCTCCCCCAGTCCCATTGTCCTGATGATACTCCCAAATACTGTACCCCAGTATCCTCCAGTCCCACAGCCCAGATTATACTCCCAAATATTGTGCCCCAATCATCCCCTGTGTTGCTGTCCTACTTATATAAGGGTACTACAAAAGTACCCTGCATGGGAATTGAACCAGCAACCTTCCCCATTCCCTAACAAGTGTAGTACACTGTCCCCCACCCTCCACCCCCACATGCAGTACCCTCCACCCTCTGTGCTCCTTCGGTTACACCCCCACATACTCCCCCACACCCTCCAGTTCCCCAGTTCCTCCCCTCACTGCCCCCCTCCAGTCTTCCTATTATTCCACCTACACACCCACCCCCCCCACCCCCATGTCCCACGGCCTAGCCCTGCTCACCACCACCCCCCTCCCCCAAATCGCTTTTCTCGTGGCTGCCTGTCCACTGTGCCCTCTGTGCTTAGATCTAGTCACAGCCCTGCTTCTCTCCACAGCACACTAAAACACACCCACTCTCACAAAATGAACCCCCACAAAGTGGCTATGCCCGGAATCTCTCTCGATCTTGTGCATGTTTCATTTTTTTGGGTTAAATGCCTCGATCATCAAATGTTTAGTGGTCCAAGTACTAATGCACCAGAATAGGCTTGACTTTTGCACGTGTGAACCACCATTGTAAGCTTCCACCAAATTGTAGAATGACACTAACTAACCTTAGAAGGTGTTTAGAGGGTATGGCAGTGTGTTTGTATGTATGTGTGTGTGCGTGTGTGTGTGTGATATGCTGTGTTCTGACTTGTTCAATCCTTGTTATGTTAGGATTCCCCTGTAAACAAGATGGTGCAACTCGGGGGTCTCTCTTGGGTAAATACGGTATTTATATATCTCTATTTAAACTGCATAAGCCTTAATGCTAGCCTAAGACCTGTTTCATATATGTATGTGGTTTTCCTGTTCTTTTACTGCACTTTATTATATTGGAGAATACGTTTGCTGTGATTTTTGAATGGGTATTCTTGTGTGCCCTTGAAAAGCCTTAGCTATTACTGTAGAACTACTTTATTCAACAATTACTCTGAAGTTGTCAAAACCTAAATTCAAATAAGGACAAAAATACAAGGTAGATTCATTTTGATTGTTTTTCAGTTTTGATGGAAAAATGTACTTTGTAGACGGTCCCTAGAGGCTTACTGAAAAGGGCAAGGTCCAGCATTGCATCTCCACTGTTTCGCTTTCATGTTTCTGCTTTCGACAATAACGCAATAAAACTCAAACACGGAAGGAATGATCTGGGTAAACAGGGCCCTGGCAAAATAAAACCTTTCGGCCAATTCCTCTATACTCAAATTAAAAGGCAAGGGTCCGGCCATGCTGCCTCAGAGGCCTACTGAAGTGCGTCAGTTACTTGATAAAAGCTCTCAGGTCCTAAGCCTTTCCCTGCGTTCTCAGTGCTGACGCTTGACTGGATTCCTTTTTCCTCTTATTTTTTTTTTTTGTTCGTCTTTAAAGTCACAATCAGTGGCCCGATGGGGCGTGCCGACACTCCTCAGGATTCCTATTTCCTCATGGAATCCCCGCTAATCAATCCGCCGTGCTCGTGTCACAAACGCCACCTGATTAATGACGCCCGCGATTGCTATCCTCTCCCTGCTTCCTCCGGCAGAGGGAGAGACTGGGAAGCAGGGAGACCCTGCTCGTCCAGGAAGTGTTTTTTCCCCCCCATGTTGCTCTAGCCACTGAGGCCCAACATTGGCATCAAATGGCTGCACACACGTAGCCTGGGAAGCAGGGAGGAGGGTGGTGGGGCGGGGGGAGGGGTTTGGGCGGTGAGAGGGGCAATTATGGCTCTTCCTCTTTCCCACTTCTTCCTCCTCTCAGTGATCGCTCTACCTTGAAACGCTGTTCCTGTCGCTTTCACACGCTCCATTTCCCACGCAGCAGCAGGGCTGAAACGGTCAGCCTCTGCTTTCAGCCATCAGTGTTTCGCTCGCCTGCTGACCCCCCCCCCCCCCCACCCCACCCCCTTACCGGCCTCCGGGCCTGATCTCTCACACACTCTGTTTGCTGTGCTGATATGCTTTGGCTAACCTTAATTTGTCGCTCAATCTTCTCATGACTGAATTGCAATTTCCTGGCCGCCATTTTTGAGGAATTAACTACCCCCTCAGGCTTTAAAATCTGAACTGAGAATAGAGAAATATCACTCACAGCAGTTACTGGGTTACAACCAGAGGGTGCAAAAAATAGTGCCAAACATTCCCCAGCCAAGCTGTTGTACATATGAATCGATTTGTGCTCAGGAACCAGGGCAATTACATGTAAAAAGAATCTGTAATCACCTCATTTTGCAGTTTAGTTAAAAAAAAAAATTATTTACCCATGCAAGGATTGTTTTTATACCGTTGGATTTTGGAAGTTTTTTTTTTTGCTTTGTGTGCAATTCTCTTTGCCCTGTGGGTGTTCTGAATGGTATGCCTGCAAATTCTCCCAGGCTCTTATCAGGGCCTATATTTGGATTGGGCTGTGTGTGTGTGTGTGTGTGTGTGTGTGTGTTTGGACTTGTAATGGTGGGGCCATGAAAGACTCCAATCATTACAGGTGGGCTCAGACTTCAATACTTTTTTGTTTACCGAGACAACCCCTCCTCCCCCTGCCCTGACCTCACTAAAACCCACCCTCAGTCCAAGCCCTACATCTAATGACTGGTCAGGGATGCTGGCCTCAACCTTATCAGGTGGGGCTGTTTGTTGGTCAGCAGGTCACCTCAGGTTCAACGCTCTGCCATGCCCACAGAGAGAGAAAGAATTAACACTCACAAACACACAAAATAAAAGGGCATTTCATTGAAGAACAAGAATGGACAAGGAATGTATTTGGTCAGGTGTGTCATTGATAAATCTGCTGTAGCCTCTTTGCACTGGACAGAAGAACCAAACCGCTTTTCATACTCCAAACGTGCAATGGAACATTTCTACCTATCTACTTTCTGAATTCTTTCGGTTTTCGCGGCGTTCTCCAGATAGCAATTTAGATGGTAGACTTTAGGAAATGTAAGCGTTCCGGCCTAAACAGATGTGTGTATTTGGAATATAAGTGCTGATTTGTGTATCCGAGTGTGTGCATGTGTGTGTTAATTATCGCTGTCTGTCTCTCCTTCTGTTATCGCAGTGCCCTCTGCAAGCTTGGTGAGCGTGCTCAGCTGAATCCCCCGGTGCCTGGCAACAGGAGCATTGCTTTTCCACCCTCTTACTGTGGTAACCGTGGCAACCAGGCTGGAAGACGAGTGGGTCAACAGCTTGGGAGTTGGTTAGCAGCCGACCCAGCGAGAGCAGCGCTGACGGGGAAACAAAACAGCATCTTTTTTAACGAAACAAACAAAAAATGAACACTTGGTTTGTATTCTTTAAAAACCAAATAAAAGGAGGCAATGAAGGACGATGGACTCCCACAGGCACTGATTATGGTCAGCAAGGACACAACACAGTATTTTCACTTTTTGCTATATCTCAGTTTCATTTAACAAAAGATTTTTGGACACAAATGAACACGAATGAAAACAGCCATTTATATCCCATTTGAAATTATGAAGGAATGGAGCAAAATATACAAGGGAGAAGTTTCCCCTTTCCTTGTCTTTTCATCTTTTTTGGAAGGGGGTGGGAGGTCTTGAGGAAATTCCTCCCGACAGTCAGCACCGGTTTAGAGAGGCAGTGACCCTGTCTCTCAGCTCCTGGACTCTAACACTAGGGAAGCCCCAAAGGCTCCACTGCAGAGACAGACAGACAGACAGACATGGACAGACAGACAGACATGGACAGATCATCGCTGGGGTAGGGGAGGACCCGCTGAGCGCTCTGTTGGACTCTGTGAGTGGGCCTGGTGAGAGTTCTTCTGGCAGTTAGGCCGGCTTCCCTTACTCAACTGTGCAGCGCTGGCTCTCTCCCTCTCTCTCTATGGATAACAAGTGACTGCAGCTATGCTGGAGAGACTCTGGAGTGACTTGCCCTCCACCTACAATTACCCTATAAGCCCTCCCTTGGTCGAGTTACTAGTGTATTCGTTGTTATTATGGTGCAAGGGGTCTTCCACATGAACTCTGCTTAGATGCTGTTTTCTTTACAGTCAAACTTATTCATAATTTCCCCTGCTTTCTTTTGCCATTTTAATAGACTGAAATGGAAATTGCAAACATGATGTTATTGTAATGATGATGAAGATTGTGTTGATTCTATTTTTTTCACCTTTTAGTGGCAAACTGTGATTTAAAAGCGGGAAAAAGCTGTGTTTTTGGAAGAACTGTACAATTAATAGAGGGTGCGCTTGTACTCTGCCACACTATAAGAAACAAAGGGAAGGAGGACAGACAGACACTTTGTAACCATGTGCAGTTATGATTTCTCGGTGATGTCACAGAGACAAAATAATGCTACGGTCCATATTTAGGGCAATTTGTAGTTTTGCCATTTTTACCAGTTTATAGCTTATATTTTTTTTCATTTTCACCTGGGTTTAATATAAAGAGAGACCAACCTTTCAGATGCCTGGGAGGAGTTCTGTCAAGAACATCTTCAATGGGTAGCTTTGGCCTGAAATTAAACACAGGAAAATGAAATTAACCAATCAAAAGGCTTCTAGAATCCAGGCTTTTAGGCCAAGAGCGGATGGTCTCTGGCCAAGTCACCCCTAATTGGTGTATTTTAATAGTGACACAGCTGTGACACCAGGTGACTGATCTCACAGCGATTTAAAAAGGGGCATCATCTTAGCTATTAGAGATATTTGTCTCTTCATAAAGAGGCAGATAGTCGGGCAGGTATCAATGAGGAAATGGTCTCTCTTGAATTTCTTCAACATTACTCATACTTTGCACTTTTCCCCCTCCAGAAACACTAAATGCTGAAAGAGAAAATCATTTCTATATTTGTATCTTGCTGTAGCAGTGGTCTCTGCAAACCTGGAAACATGTGACACACATCCAGCGATAAACAGTATTACTTCTTCAAGCATAAACCACTAAGAAACACTACAACAGCTTGTAAGAAAAGAGAAGGGAACAATGACTGGTTCAGAATTATGTTTTAAGACAGCATTATGTCACCTATAAGCTGCTGATTATTATGCAGAATATGTCAAAGAATAGCATTCCATACCAATGAGTTAATTTGTCTGGCATGCATTGAAAATGAAGGTCCCACCATTTTATCTCTTTGCCCCACTGTTGATTTTTTCGGATACTCTTCAAAGGTCACAATGCTGTTGCTATTTTGTCAAGCAATTTGTTTATCTGTATATATGTGAGACATACCCACTGCCAGCCGATCAGAGGGGAAACCAGTTTATACCAGTTTATGTGATTTTCTTTAGGATGTATTATTTTTGTATAAAGACGGAAATCAATCTTTTAAAATCATATTTATACTCTGTTGTAAAGTTGATATTTCAAGTAAACATTTTTTTTTTCAAAATGGAATCGATGGAAGTCTGTGATATCATTTGTTTCTGAATTTCAGTGTGAATTTAAATCCTTCCCAGAGATTATAGTGCCATTGTACTTTAGACCATACTTTCAGATTCTTTCAAAACATGTTTACAGATTAGATAAGTTCTCCATAACCTCACCCCTCTGAGCCTGTGTGGTGTTCAACTCCCTGGGTTAACAGTGTGCTGACCCAGACCTGAGCCACGTTTTGAAACAAGTGTAAAGCAAAGACGGGTCCTGAGGAAGGTCCAGCCAAGAGACAGGTCCTGAGCGGTCCAGGTTCTGTATAGAGGCTGCTCAGGCCCAGAAACGGGTTCTGTATGGACACAGGCTTCATATAGAGACAGGCTGTAAGTATTGCATGAAGTAAAATGAATGAGGACAAACCAGAGACAAGCCTCAAAGACAATTAATCTAAGGCTGTAGTCCTCAGTATCTTTTTTCTGTTTTAGCTA